>NC_134120.1:10415000-11040000 GCF_040939455.1 Microcebus murinus
ACTTTTCTTCATTGTGTCTATTTCTTTTTCCATATCCTGGAGGCTTTCTGTGGTTTCTTTGTGTTGGTTATTGAGTTGTTGTTTCAGCTCGGTGAGTGTTCTTATGATCCACATACGAAATTCCTCTTCTGTCATATCGGTTGCCTGATTTTGGTTGCTGTCCATTTCTAGGGGGCTGGTGCTCCTTTTTGGGGGTGTGTTTTCCGTTTGGTTCTTCCCATTTCCTGAGTGCTTTCGCTGATTTCTTCCCATGTCGATCAGTTGTTGTTTCTTTCCTTAAGTTATTGTTTGGGTATTCACACACCTTGTTTAGTTTCTGAGGCGTTAGGTGGTGTCTGTGGGTGAAATTGGACCACTCCCTGTATATTGAGTCAGTGGGTGCCGTGGAAAGGCTGTGCAGGATGCAGTCCCTGTCAGTAGGTGGCGTTTGCTTGGAGGAACAGGCTATGCTGTTGATTTTGTGTCCTGTTATCAGCTCTTGTTCTGGGCGGAGCTGGGTTGGGTAAGCCTGCCCTCAGACCGTTAGCAGGGGTCAAAGTTCTGTTCTCTGCTTCCAGGGAAAGCTGTCAGGCGGGGCTGGAATGGTCCCGCTCAGCCAGAAAGTAAGGGTGTGGGGGTGGGACTGTCTGAGACCCGCAGTCTGGAGTGGGCCTCGCTTCTTTCCACCCTCCCCAACTCTGCAGCTACTCCTGGGCCTCTGCCAGCAGGCCAGACCACAAGCCACCAGGCCTCCCCGGACTGTGATGTCAGCTGGGAGGTTTCCTGCACAGGAACGCCACCTGGGTTGGGTGCACGGCCTCCTCCTGGGAGGAGGGTTGCCCTCTAGGATGCCGATCCGCCCCTGGAGGCACACACACCTTAGTAGGCTGTTCACGTATAACCCTTCTGTTCCCCGGGCAATGCTAGCCCTCGGTGCAGGGGATCTGGTCTGCAGGTCCGACCTCTGGGTCCCAAAGTTCAAACTGTATCCCCACCAGGGAGAGGATTTCTGGTCCCAATTCACCCACAGGGAGCCCAAGCTGGGTCTATGTCTCTCAGCCTCTGAGTTGGCACCGTTCTCCTGGGAACACGGTGCCAGCAACACCTGGGAGGGTGGGCGGGTAGGGAGCTCACAGTCTGAATTCCCCTGAGTCAGGTGTAGGGTCCCAAATGGAAAGGTCCCATTCCCTGGAGGTGCCTCCGGCTGTATTGTCTCTCTGGGCAGCCGCGGGTAGGGTCGGCGGAGGGGAGGAGGAGGCAATATGGCGCCTGCCGCGCGGCTTGGGTCTGTGCACATGGAGGTGCCCGGAGGAAGTTGAGAACCTGGTGCTACGTCTGCTAGAGGCTCACCGCTGGCTGGCGGCAGCGGTCTCTGGGCTGGTGTCCGCAGGTCACTCCACCTGTTGGGGAGCCCACCAGCAGTCCCGAATGCAGGGGAGGGGAAACAGCAAATCCACCTACCCTTGCCGCTGGTCTCCAGGCTGCTCTGGTGGTCTCAGCATCCAGTTCTCCTCCGCAGCCTCCTCCCGTGGAGTCTCTCGGGGTCTTAGGTACCCCTCCTTCCGGCCCTTGTCCGCTGTATGCTTGTCTTCTTGCTTCTTTCCTCTAATTTCTGCTAGAATCTGTCTTTTCTGCAGAGACACTCTGTCTGGCGGTGTTATTCATCCGCCATCTTGCTCCACCCCTCTGATCTCTTATTAACAGTTCATCTTGCCCTCTTTCAGTCTCTGTGCACTCAGAATTAGAGGTGAAACTGCTGGCCTCATAAATTTTTTAAATAAGTTTTCATATGTCAAGATTGAAGGAAGAATGGAAAAGTCCACTGTCAAAATTAGGCATAATTTATCCTGACAGTTTTCTCTGTGGTTAAATTTGGCTGAGAAGCAGCAAAACATATTTAGAGCCTCATGCAATTAGCCCCGAACACCTAGCTTAGGGTCCAAAATCTGCTATTGAAAAATCTGGGAAAGTCATTTGATTTATTTGGCCTTAGTTTTCATGTATGTAAAATGTGAGACATTTAGGTAATATCTATGTTCCTTAGAAAAATATGTTTTTTTTAAATCTAATTTAACTGAAACATAGTTAATACTAGAAGCACAAAAATTCACATTTACAAATCTATGTAGTAAATCATTCTCAAAATCTTTGAATCATTCAATATCAGAGTTGGAGGAAAACAGAAAGATTCCTTTGCCTGGCATTCCTCCCTATGACAGAGATGTCACATTAATTTCCATACTAAGGGTCATCTTCTATCAGCAAAATATGTTTTGCAATAACAGGTTTATTACATCAACATTTAATCTGTTCCACTATTGGACAGAATGACTTATCAGAAAATCCTTACACCTACACCTTACAATTTGCATTCCTATTTCTGATCTATCTAAACTTTAGATTCTAGAATCCCCAAGGAATGTGCCTCTAGAACTGTGAGATCTATGGTAATTACTTTGAGTAGATAAGGATTGCAAAAAGGAGCTCTTTTAGCCAGCCATGGTATTATCTGTGGAAAGCATAATTATAAAAAGTGTGCCTCCCACCCAAAGATTCCACATCCTAATCGCCAGTACTGTGAATGATGGGATATCACCCTGGTAATTTGGTTATATTATATGGCATAGCTGACTTGAGCAGTGGGGAATTTTCCAAGTGGGCCTGACCTAATACTATGAATTCTTAGAAAAAAAAAAAAAGCAGAGTATTTTCTTTCAAATGGAGTTTTACAACTGCAAAAATCTGACTTCTGTCAAAAACCTTCATGAACTCTGAAGCAGATTTCTCTGCAGACATTGCATATGAGAATTCAGACCAGCAAACCCCTTGATTTCAGCCTTGCAATGCCATAAGCAGACAAGTAAGACATATCATGCCAGATTTCTGATCTACAAAATGGTAAGCAAATAAAAATAGGGTGTTGTTTAAGCTAATAAATTTGTGGCAATTTGTGATGCAATTACATAAAAATAATACCTCATCTTAGAAATGAGGTGGCACAGAGTTTATTAGTAAATGAGATATTTATAGGACTGACTTAGAAAACAAAACCTCACCAAGCTACCTCGAAAATTTTCCTCAAAGGACAATGCTTTCAAAAATTTCAATCAAGAAAATAATAATGTATTTGTTGCAAAGACTGATATTTCATGTGAAGAAAATATAGCTGTCAAATCCTTGGAATTTGCAAAGAGGAGTTGTTCATATTCTAATAAACAGCATTGGAAACAAACAAATAAATTAGCTGCATAAAGAAAGTTAACTGCATAGTTTTTATTTAATTAAGAATGTCAGATTCTTTGCAGTCAAATTTTATAGTCACACAAATTCTTCTGATTTATATAGGACTATTCTTATATAAAAAGTGCATTACAAACGGAGAATATTATACAAAAGATAACATAGCTAATGCTTACTGAGCTATTACTATGGACCATGAGCTATTCTAGTAATTTTATATGTATTAACTCACATAGCACAAGAATCCTATTAATTCATATGACACAAGAAATTACTACTATTATATTATTTTTATTTTACAGATGAGGAAACTATGACACAGAAAGATTATGTTTATTTCCCTAAGGTATAGAAGTAGTGACTAGTAAAGCTGGAATGTGAATTCAGGCTGCAGAGTCTGTGGTCTAACAACTATCTATCTATTACTTATGTGTATGTATTTGTGACATAAAGAGATTGTTTTCCATAACTTTCAAAAAACTAGAACATAAAGTAAATATCCTTTTTGCTTAGGCAAAATTATAAAACATAAATAAAGATGTAATTTTCACAATACTCTGTTTTCTTCACCATCTGCTATCAACTTTTTTTGTAGATGTTTTGAATTCTCTTGTCCTATTTTCTGTGGCCAGAGCATCAGAGTAACATATTTTTCTTTAAACATTTTATTGTAAAAATATATTCCAGGTACAGAAAATCACACAAAACAAACACCTACGGCTCAATGGTTTGGCACAAAGAAAACATACATATAACCCCCAGCCAATTAAGACATTAAAACATGGCATACTTCTTACTTTCTTTATCTTTCAGGTAATTAAAAATATTCAGATTTGAAATTGTGATTTCTTACTTGACCTATGAGTTATTTAGAAGTGTCTTACTCAATATCCTGACATATGGGTTTTCTAGTTATTATTATTAATTTTTAGTTTAATTGATTTTCAGTCAGAAGAGATAATGTGTATGATTTCCCGCATTGAAATTTTATTAAGATTTTCTGTATAGCAGAACATATGGTCAATTTTTGTAAGTTTTCAGTATGTGCTTGAAGATAATGTATATTCTCCAGTTTGGGGAGTGGAATAGCTTCATCACTAAGTCAAGTTTATTAATTGTGATCTAAAAAATCTTTTTTTTCCTTACTGATTTTGATGTGCTTGTTTATGAGTTACTGAGAGAGTTGGATTAAGTACCTCACTATAATTATTGGTTTGTTTATTTTTCCATTGTTTGTGTGTCAGTTTTTGTTTTACACTTATAAAACTTTGTGACATCTTAATTAAGTGAATGCTTTGGCATTATACAATGTCCATCTTTCTCTGGTAATGGTTTTTGTCTTGAAGTCTATTTTGGTTTGCCATTAATATTTTCATATCAATATTAGTGTTTGTATGGTTTACATTTATTCATTCATTTATTTTTACTCTTTGTGTATCTTTATATTTTAGATCTTTCCTTTGTAAAAGATAGCTGGGACAATTTTGTACAGTTTGTAATCTTTGTCTTTAACTTGAACATGCAGAACATTTATATTTAGATATACAATTTTAAAGTCATTTCTATTTGTACAACCTATCCCATTCCCTTTTTCTTCCTTTCTTATCTTTTTTTGATTATTTTTATTTTATTTTTTCTTGTAATAGATTGAAATTGGTCCACTTTTTTTTACTATTTGGTTAATAGATTTCTTAAATTTTATCCCTTGATTTTTTTATCTGATTTTAATATTAATTGGGATTATTCCCTTCATTTTAAATATCATATATATTATACAATAATAATGGCATATGTCATTATTGTTATGTAGAATCAATATTTATTTATGTTTATGTTTTTTTGTTCATCATTTCTTTATACATCTCTGAACTTCCATCATGAAAACTTTTCCTTCTTGAGAAGATCCTATATCTTCTAATATTTCCTTTAAAATATTATGCTATTATTTGTTGCCTGCAAAAGTCTTAAATTCATCTGCACTTGTACTATATTTTATCATGAAAATATTTAAAGAAAAAAAATTAAACCCTTTTTATAGAGAACAAACACAGTTCTACTACTAGATTCTACCACCGGTGGTTTTATTACATTTGCTTTCCCATATATATATCTATTAATATTATCTATCCATCCATCAATAATTTTATATTTTGATGCATTTCTAAGTAAAGTGGTTTCAGATAAATGATTCAAATATGCCCGAAAGTCCCACGTAGTGTGTCTGTTTCCATGTCACTTTACTTCTATGGTACAACTTCAGTATCACACACAAATTAATAAAGTTTATCAGGACATTTATCTCAGTCCCGGACTCCGATTCTTGTCCCTGTAGCATCGTGAGGCTGTCATGACTTCAGTGTTCAACCTTTGGCTTCGGATCTTTTCAGGATATTATGGCATAGCATAAAGCAGAAGCATCTCAAATAAACTTTTCTTCTTAAGAAATAATTTTATTTATCATGGAGGAAAATGAACTGTCTTTGAGATGCAGAAATGTCGTCACACATTGTGGAATGGGGAGAAATTGGGGAAAAACAATGGAACCTCCTGCATTTGACAAGGTAACTACAAGGTCATTCCAGGCAAGCTGATCTTCAGGCATAGTGTCCTTAGCTTTGGCAAAGGAAAGCAAAACAAACAAACATAAAACAAGAATTTCCTTTAAATCCAATGTTTTGTAGTAATTTTTATTTTTGTATTTTTTATGTCAGCATATTATGGGGCTACAAATGTTTAGGTTACATATGTTGCCCTTGCCCCGCCCCCTGAGTCAGACCTTTGAAAATAAATAAACCGATTATAGAATACTGAATAGTTCTTCCCATGTTGTCTATATATTACCAACTTACCCACACAGTAGTGAAATTCTGATAGTAGAATAGAGTCCCAGTAATAACTGGTATGGGATTTTCATCAACCTAGCAGAAAGCGTGCTTCAATACACATTTAAAGTTACTTAAAGGAGAATAAAGAAAGGACATTTATTTTATTTGGGTTTTAGAACTGGCAAACACATTACCCCATGAGCAATTTACTACTGTATCAGAAATAATTAGAAAGTGGATACGGGGGTAACAACCAAGATAGTAGGCATATATTATTTTTAAAATATAAAAGACAAATAGAAAAGATGAGGTGGGGGTGGGAAGAAAGAGAGAGAGAGAGAGAGAGAGAGAGAGAGAGAGAGAGAGAGAGATCAGCATATGCCAATAAAGTGAATTTTAAGATTTGTTTTATGGAATCCTATGGATCTATGGAGATGTCAAGAAGTATATAAGTGGAGAAGGCACTGAATATCCTTCCCTGACTTATTCCAAGAAACGTCACTTTCCTTTATTTTACACTTTAGAATATCATACCTAACTTTGTCTAAAAGAAAAAAAGAAACATTGTATTTCCACTGTAGACCAAGTATTGTAGAAATGGGTCATTATGAACAACACTTGTGGAAAATTAGAGGAGGTAGAAAATTTTTGAAATTTTAAAATGTACTTATGATCATCAGTAAATTGTCAAGGTAGTTAAAAATTACTGGGACAGGATTCAGTGATCAAGGCCTGTTTTTTTCTTAAAACCAGGATCTGTAGGGCCTGACTCCCAGAAAAACATCCTATCGGCATGTAAATATCTGAATATAAAATGAAGATATTTAATGAACTAAATGGTTGTTTTATGTGTGAGATGATCAGGCCCTACAGACCATAGGTTAAAAACTTACTTACCATAAACAATCTAAAAGGAGCAGTCATACTTTGTTAAAAATCATTGAATAGAAAATGACATTTCTGCTAACACAATCCGTTGTATTTGTTTTTCAGGTGTTCTGTCATTATTATGCTCCCTAGGCAATTAGATTTGGTCTCCTGCCTTCTTTAGTACCTGGGAAAGAGAAATAAATAATGTTAGACATGCTGCTTAAATTCTTACAAGAAGTGTTGGAATCTTGGAAACAGTGACAATATTCAAGAAAATGGTGCCACTGGTAAAAGTTTTACTAGGGAAGCAATTTGGGCATAAACTTGGACTTTGCAAGCTCTTGGCTCACTGTACTTACAGTACATACACAGATGTCTAATCCACAAGAGATAGCCTTAGCAATCACTTGTGTTGTACTAACACTGAGCTATGCCAATATTTAGACCACAGCATATTTATTTTTGTAATCTCAGCACCTGCCACAGAAACTGGCTCATAGTTTCTGCTCAAAGAAATGCTCGGAAAATATTTATCATTGAATTTCTCTGTTTAATTGGGAGAAATTTTTACAAAATGAGAAATTCATAGTTTTCTTAAAAACAAGGGCTATAGTTTTGTCCTTCTGTGTTACCATCTCACTGAACCATGAACGCAGGGCCTGATCCTTCACACGCAATGAAGAGGTCAGTTTAACTTCAATAGCTAGTTCAGAAAGAAAAGATTGTAGTACAAGCTTGGTATTTTCTCTCATTCACAATAATGACATAACCTTATAGATATGACACTTTAAATTCTATTTTACTTGCTTCGAAAACGTGTGTACTTCTTCAATAAAATATCTTTTTATTTGGAAATTGTTAGTTCCTCAAAAGTAATATTACAAAGCATCGTACTAAAGAAAGCATACTCTGCTTATCAGACATTAATTTAGACTGTCTTGTCTCTATTAAAAACCAAGCGCTGATTAAGGAAATAAATTTAATGATCAGTCACATCTTGATACTTATGAATTGTGAAAATTTAAAAGATGAGCTCTAAAGAGAAATTATTAAAAGAAAGAATCATGATATGTTAGAAACAATGTGGGATGTGAGATATTTACACACCAAGCAGAACAAGGGGCTTTGGGAGACGCACTTTGGTCCAGTTCATAGTGGGTCAAATGTTGTCCAGTGGGGATTGCAATCACTAACTCATAGAACATTAGAGTAGCAGAAGTCTACCTACATATTTTCAGATAGATGAAAGAAGGCTTTGGATATAATAATGCATTGCTCTGTATTCATTCTTTTCTGTAAATCTTGTCAATTCCTCCAATGCTTATTATGTTTTATTTCCAGACATTCAAACTTAACTTTCATTTAAGTGAAAACTCAATACTATACTCTGTTCTGACACATTTATCCTTGACACTGAAAATGTTCAAACTAATGTTTAAACTTATGAATTTTTAGCAAAAGAAAAGCAATTATAATGAAATTTTTGTTACTCATCTCTCGTGTTTTAGAATAGCTGGTGAAAACATAGGTGTCATCGGTGATCAGCAATGTTTAGTGTTCAGAATTGTAAAATGGTTGGTTGGATTACATCTTAATATTTAAAAATAAGTAAATAAATACAAGCTGCTACACACTAGGCCAAACAAAAATTGAGTATATAATATTAAATTTTACAACCTGAAAATGGCCTTTTACAACTTAAAGTAGATCAGTATAAATGAGACTATATTTCCTACATGCTAGCATATGTAGACTAATGAACAGTTATAGGAAGGAGGTTAGACTGGGACTCTAGAAGCCCCATCTTCCAATGTATCAAGTCCATAAGGGTTATATGTTCACCATAATCATGACACTTTTACCTTTGTTGTTAGTTATGGGTGATGATCCAAATTCTGCATAGTGTTTTCTTCTGACAATATATGCTTAATCAAATCCGCAATTTTAAGGCAGGGATGGCGTGGAATTGACATTGTATTTGATTTTCCAAAACCCGTTCAAGGACGAGCTTTAATTATTTAAAGTCAGTTATGGGAAACATCATGATCTTCTCCATTGATTTGTTCAAAAAAGGGCTTAAATTATCCAGTGTGTGGTGTTTTCCACACCAATAGCATTCTTTTTGAATTAGAGTTTGATTTAATTTGAACCAGTGAAATGTAAAAAGTTTTCTGCTGGGCTTCTGAAACATTTTGTCACTTGACAATTGAGAGTAACAGGAAGAGACAGTCTCTGTCATTCAGATGTGCCACCTGAGATTTCTGTAGCCAGTTTTGAGGTATTAGGACCAGGCATACTAAGGTTAAGACCAGGAAGACTGAGGGCTGAGATGAGAAAAATGTGATTAAATGGAGCTTGAAACTTGCATTAATTAAGTCAACTGTAAAGGTGAATCTACTTTTAGACTTCCATTTATAGGAATCAATATTATATTTTATTTCCTCCTTTTTTTAAAAGCCATTTGAGTTGGATTTTCAATTTACTGAAGTCAAAGCAACCCAATTTCTCCAAGGTCTGAGGAAACTATCAGAGCATATTGCCATGCAGAGTGACCTATGCATCTGACCTTAAATATCAAGTTATGTCTTTTATTGCCAGAAGCTATATTGCTAGCCATATTGCCTGATATGAACACAAATACCACATAAGGAGTGCAAGGTCATTGACAACCATCAAAACAAGTAGAAGGGCAGTGAGAGTGAGAGCATCGAACCATCTTTGTATTTATAGTGGTCTTTTACTGCTGTTGACATAGTTCTACTACCAGAATCTCTTTTATTTGAGAGCAAGAAAGGTGACATGTGTTTTAGTAAATGAGACACAGCTATGTTTGAGTCTATTATTCTGTCTCCTGGGGTTCAAGAAACTACTCAAGCTGCGCATTTGTGGTTTATCCCAACCATCTGCTATTCAAATGTTTCCTATTAACTGTGACCACCAGTGGTTTAACCTTTCAGTATCTTTCAAACGTTTCATTGACAGACAAAAAAAAAAAAAAAAAAAAATGTAACTGGGATGGATGCATAAAACCCATTTTGAGGCTTGTATTGTTCAGTTAATAGATTTGTCATCAATTAAATGAGGGCATAAGTTAGCTGTGTTGCATGACCAGATACATTCCTCTGTTCTGAATCTATCTATCTACGTTGCTAAAAGGCCATGAAATAGCTTCTACCGGTGGTGTTTTATTACCACCGAGCTGTAAAATTTAACAGCAGAGCCAACATTGTCTGATATCTACCTCTTAAGGAAGAAAGGGACAATGTGGAAGATTTAAAGCTTAACCAACAAGACATCCAGAAGTAGAAAATGAATGCTTAGAGTAAGCCTTTGTTAGTTAGAACTAAAATCACAGCTGAACAAAATGACTTTCCCTTCGTAAAAATAGTTGCTCGACATATTTCAAATCCAAATGCTTATTCCTTCTTTCATAAGAGCATACACTTAATGTAAATTTGTTCCATGCTCTCTAGTTTAGCTGAGAAAAAGCAGCTATTGTGTTACAAATCAAATCCCTTTACACAATATCTTCCTTTCTCTCATTTGTAGAAAATGCAAAGGATACCAGAGTTGTCAGAATAAAATATTCTTTTTCTTAACAACAACACTCAGGAGCAGAGTTTAGGACTATAAAAGAAACTTCAGAGACTAAGAACAGAAGCCCTAAATTGTTTGTCATCACCAGGTGGGAAAGAAAAGACAAATCAAACCTGAACTGGGGTTTTATTATTTATGTAGCACATTATAATTGTAAAGCATTGGTATCTATTACATACATTTAAAACTAACTCAAATTCTCCAGTCCTCTTTCACATTCACGCTATAGAAAATAGCATGTTGTAAACAATAGTCTGTAGCAAAGCATGACTTTTAATTCTCAACAAATGGTTTCATCCAGTGGTGTAGTTAGGAAGAAGGACACATAACTGATACTTATAGCCAGTGTTTCTGTGGTTACCAAATCCTCTGAGGCAAAAGCTTAATTTAACAAATTTGCACCCAGTGGGAAAAGATTGGGGGAAATAAGCATGACTCTTTGTGGTGCAGGCCACATGGCTGGGCACATCTGATCACAGATGAGGGAAGGAACATAACTGAAACTGTAAAACCTAACTTGCTCATCTACCACTTTACTTGAGACACTTCTCTTGTCCATTCTCCTTTCAGACGCCAGATCTTTCTTTACAAATGGAAATCACATCATATCATTGCCCAACTTAAGATAATTCAAGAACTTACTCTAGTAATTTAAAATAAAATCTAAATTTCTTATGTTAGTCTACAAATCCTGATATGATCTGTCCTCTACACTTCCTCAAAATCAGCTCATGTGGTTCATGATGGGCATCCTTTTACAATTCGTATGGCTTCCTTCCTGAGGTCAGGCCCCAAATTAGAAACTGGCAGGTTTGTGTCTTAAAAAGTCAGAATGTAGACATTAGAGTGAATCCAGTAGCTGGAATGCTGAGTAGAGGAGTATCCTCAAATCTTGAAAATAAACTGTGCCCAAATCTCTGCATGACTCCTAAATTATTCAGGCAAAGAGTCCAAGGTGCCCAGCTAAGACCAAAAGAACTAAACAGCAATTTTATGCTATCCACAACAAGAGAGATAGAGCCTAAAGTTTGAGGTCAGCCAAATTAATTCCCTGTGAAAACTTTAAAAATAAATAAATAAAATCAATACCCTCCAGGAGAATATAATGGAGCTTGGAATCTACCCAGTGTGTCAGTCACAATATACAGGATACATTCCAAAATTGCCAGGCATGTAAAGGAAATAGGAAACTGTGATCTCTACTCAAGATACAAGTCAATAAATTAAGATGAACAATTATATGGCCCCAACTTGGAATCAACAGGTAAGAATTTTAGAGCAGATTTCATATTTATGTTCAAGGATGTAAAGAAAATATTGAATATACAATAAAAACAAGTAAAAAGAACCAAATAAAATCTCTAGAACTGAAAATCATAATATTTGAAAGAACAAATAAAGTGTTTGAATAGGTTTACCAGTAGGTTGTAAATGACAGAATCAAGAGTCTACACACTTGAAGGTAGATCAATCAAAATCATCCAATTAAAAAAAAAATAGAAGCTAAAAATATTGGGATTGAAAAGTAAAATAACTACTAATTTGGAGGCAATATCAAAATCCCAGAAGAAGAAAAAAGATAATACAAAAGGAAAAAAAAAACAAAACGGAATGTCTGAATTGTTGAAACAGATATGTTTATAAACTCAATAATTTATAAATTAAATTTTAATGAGCCCACCACTAGCTAAGTGCAAAGAAAAACACAAATAGGAACAATGTAGGAAATGGAATTGTTGAAAACCAATGGCAATGAGAAAATGTTCAATGTAACCAGAGAAAACTGACACAGTACACAAAATATAACAGCAATGTCTTTCCCCCTGACTTCTCCCTAAAAACAAGAAAGGCTAGAAGCAGTGTGATTACATCAATAAAATGCTATATGAAAATAATCATCCCAGAAGTCTATATACAGCTAAAATATCTTTCATAAATAAAGGCAAAATAAAGATGCTTTTGGATAAATAAAAGCTAAGAGAAATCAAGAAAAGTATCTAAGCAATTCAATGGCAGCAAAAATTTTTTCAACAGATAGTGCTTATACAATTTAATATTTAATTTAAAAAATGAAACCCCAGCCCTAGATAAAATCATACACAAATAAATGAATTATAAGTGGTTAATACTATCAATGACAAATGTTAAAATATGACATTTCTGTTAATGGCATATAGAAAGCAATAACCATAGGGAAAAAATGGTGTTATGCAGTGGAGCAGCTCCTGAGCAGCAGCAACTACTGTATCAGCTAGATTGACTTGCCACATTTCCATAGATTTGGTTAGTAGGGAAACAATGAGGCCAAATGGATTTAGACAGTTTATTACTCTCAGTAGAGCAGACAGCATGAATTTCATGTTCACATCAGTTCTCTTTATGCCTCAAGTTCCATGCAGTTAAAGTAGAGGTGGTTCCAGGTGGATAGAGAATACACCGCTGGTCTGCATCTTAGCTGATGACAGCTGCACTTAGGAAACCCCCTAATCTTATAATGAACTGCTGGCAAGCCCATCACCTCTCCCTCTGGAGAGAGACATTAACTTTATTATCCTGGTCAGGAAACAAATCTTCCCTCTACAAGGAGGCATTTTCTTTACTACCTTGAAATGTCTCTTAGGAGAGGAGAAAGACATTAGTTTTTTTATTCTCTTAGAATATGAGAGAAGTCACACCCTGCCTCAGAGCAGCTTTGCAAACTTCATTGATTTGCAGAGCTGCCAGATCCATGGTGAAATGTCTCCAAACAATTGGTAAATGGACTTCATTGAAACTTTAGGATCCATTCATTGAAAAACATGAAGAAGAAAATGTATAGACAAGCCATAGCCTGGGAGAAAATATTCATAAAATATATTTACAAAGGATTGCTATCTAAGGTTGCAATCACTCAATAATAAAAAGACTGACAATTGATTTTTTAAAAAGAAGCTATACTAAGGGCCTGACATACTTTGTATTAATATTCATAGTAGTCTGTAAATTTAAACCACAATGAAATATTATTACCCACAAGAATGGCTAAACAGCTGATAACAGCTAATGGCATCAAAAGTTGGAAAGAAAATAGGGCCAAGAAAACCATCAAAAAATATTGGCAGGAATATAAAATGTTACAAAAAACCCTGATAATTTCTTAAAAATTAAAATAAACAGATTTACATATCAGTAATTCTACTTGTAGAAAGAGAATATTATACATTCATTATACATGACTGTTTATAACAGCTTTATTCATAATGCCAAATAACTTAGTATTGTGTGTGCATGTGAATGTATTTTACAGTTCTTTTTATTAACCCAAATAATTTGCTTCAAATCTTTTCTATAATTGCCAGTTTTCCCCTTATTAGAACCTACCACACTAGTACTAAAATGGAATTATATAAATGGCAAATAGTATTAGCAAACAATCCTGGTTTGCTAATATTCATTATCCCACACACATATAAGTTTTGAGAATAAGTCTCTGGAGGTATCTGTTTTTCGCTCTAGAGGTGATTGTAAAACATACCCTGACATAAATTTATTTCCATTTGTATCTTAGAGGGTGTATCTTAAAATCAGTTAATTTTATCATGGGTAGATTTTAGAACACTAGAGAGACTGTTATTCAAAGATACTGAAAAATAATAGGAAAAAATTTAAATAGTCAATGAGTAAAAGAATGTTAGCAAATTTGATAAATAGTTCACTGCTGCCACATGCTTTAGATTTGGGTACAACAATAAGCACTTTTTCACTTGGGTTGATCTGTGTTTTCCAAACACTATATGATTACCTTTGAAAAGGACAACCTAAAATTATGAATAGCATTATGCACCAAAGAGTAAAATTAATTAAGTGATTTTTCTTTTGAAGACGAAACAATTATTTCTATGTATTTGTTTGACTCTTTGGTAAAAACAGTTTCAAAGTCAAGGATAAATTTATTTTGGAAAAACAATTATAGATCCATGTTCAATTACTAATTAACATTTACCCTTAAGTATCATGTACATTTCAATTCTCTGGTTCTCCGTTTCTTCACATCAATAATAAATTTTATTTAATAATGCTGATGTGTTTCCAGCTATAGATTCTTCTGGTGTTTCTATAAAATTGAGACAAAGAAAAGTCCCTAGATTCCACTTTAATATTTACATAAGGCAATTGACATTACAAAATATAAAGTATCATTTGGAAGTATGTTGATAATTTAGTAAAACTGATACTTAGGTTATACTGCCCTAAAAGAGTCCCCGAGACAGTATCTGAATGCAGGTAGTTTATTTGGTAGGTGTTACAGAAAGCGAAAGTGAGGGAGTAAAGAAAGTGAGAGAGGGACAGGAGGAAAGTTGATAAACTGTATGCTCATGGAAGCAAGCTACCACGGAAGGCAACTGGGCTGGTCTCGCTGGCATCACTACCTGAATATTCCCCATGAGACTTAGTCTGTAATTGGCAGATGGCTGCTTTTGGGGAACATCAAATCCCAGGAACTTCTGGGCTCTCCTGAGCAACAAGTGGAAAAGCTCCCAGGGAGGCTGGAGAAAGCCTCCATGCACAGAAACAGAGAGACTGAGTTCCTCCGAGGTGGGAAGCCATCAGGGTGAATGGGAAGGATCCATTGCAATTTCAGGAAACTCAGAGAAACACCAGAAGAAACAGCATTATGACCTACAACTTAATTCAGTTTAAATGTACAAAGCATGTAAACATATATATATATATATATATATATATATATATATATATATATACATATAGTGTGTATATACACATAGATGTTTAGTGAAATGGTGTTTATATGAATACAAAGAAACATTGGCACAGTGTGATATACCCACCACAAATATTCATTAGTCTTCTAATTATGCATATTTAAAAGTCACAAGGTCTATTTGGACAAAAAATGAGCAGGAACTTCTCAGACCTTCTAGGGATTCTCATTAATTTACTAGAAAGACTTAAGTTTTCAGACTCTGGAGTTTATTTTTTGTTCTTAAAACATTAAACTACTGACAGTAATTTGAATGAATATTAACTTGTCTCTATAGTTTCTTTTATTTATTTATTTTTATACTTTATAATATTTTTAGGAAAACTCTCAATAAATTTCTATATCTGAACATGTATCTGATGATGCTAAGCTATTAAAAAGGCACACAAGATAGTACAAATAACCTGTACTCTAATGATGATATACATTAATTGGATGACATCTATAATAGGAAAATATCTCAGTAACCTCATAAAGTAAGAAATGTAGACTTTTACATAACATTTTTTCTAGGAACTCTGATATTCTAGATGCACAAATGATTTCAGATTTATAATTTTATATTTAGTCAGTTGTAAAAAATATTTTAAATTATCCTCATATTTGAGATTGCTTTCCCAATGGAATATTTTAAGAACAAAAATTCATCACCCCAAAACAAAGGATATCTGAAAAAAATTTGAAGACTAACAGAAGTGGTGAATTAAAGTGGCATATGTTACAATATGTTTTCTTTGAGGATAATTATAGGACATATGGAGAAATATACTCCTTTATTTAAAAATAAATTTTAAAAAATGGTCACTGTCAAAAGTATTCAGCTCTCCTATGAATATCCATTAGGTAATGTCACAGGAGGTTTGCTTTTGAAGATCTTACTAGGAACCATTCACCAAAAATATAGATAAAACATCATGCCCCTAAGCAGATTTACTGTAGTAAATCAAATTCAGGTTGAGGCTTCTTAATATTATGAAATGACTGTACTGAGAATGGAAATGTATTTCATAGACAATGAGAGCCAGAAAAAACATTGGAGACCACTTAATCCGGTTATTTTCACCAGTTTGTACTCTTTTCAAGCTTCAGAAATCTTTGGATGAACTCCAATATAAAAATCAGATCAAAACACAGTCTCTCCTCCCCACATGGGGGCCCCAAGATCCCCGTTATGAAGCTCCGTAGAGCACAGATTGAAAATTAATGATCTAGTCTTGCTATAATTTTCCAGATGGCAATCACAAAGGTTAATTTATTTACTAAAGTTGGTGGTTTGATATGTGGTAGAGCTGAGTGGAGAAGCTAGGTCTTTTGACTAGTTCCTGTCCACCTAGAACACCATTGGCCTCATTTCTAAAGAGGGCTTACTGCAGGTTGTGGCTAAATACAATCCCACATCAAGTAGATGTAAAAGTATTATGTAAATAAATTCAAATTGTCCTTTAACCTACACTCCTTTATTAAAATGAGGTCCTCTTCCAAAATGGAAAGAATGTTCTCTGAACAGTACTAGACATCTCAGTGATTTTTCATGTACATAGAAAGTAAAAAAGATCCATGTTATTTTAAGAAGGTAAATTGGCTTACCGACTGTTTTCAAATGATATTCACATTATGTAAAAATGTTCCAGAAATCTCTAGAAATTCTTCCCACAAAGCCCGACTTTTATTTTGCCTTTTTCTCACACTTTCTAGACGTAGGACAGAGTGATTGGCCTATGGTACCACAACTATTATTTGGTATATTACTCCTAAATTTAAAACTTTTAGAAGACAGGGTAAAGGTCATGTTAAAAGTAAAAGATTTCCCTTAGAAGAATTCACACTATCTGGGTGAAGGGCACACTTACAACTCTGGCTCAAACTGTATAAAAGCAAATTTTGTAACCAAAACATGTATAATATTCTGGAAAGAAAGTGAAGATTTCCTTTCAGCATTGTAGCATCTTTTAAGAGAGAAGGAATATATCAATGTTATATGGTTACTAATATGTTAAGTGTTAAAGATATGAAAGTCATATTGACTGTTCTTCTTGGAAAACAGTTTTGAACATATATAAAAGTATTATAAGATGCTCATATCAAAGAATTGACTAAATCACTAAATCCAACAGACTTGACATTCTCAGTGCTATGCAATGAATTCATTTTACTGTTAGTTTCTCAATTTCATTCTTGATTCTTGTAAGAAAAGGAGAACTTTATTGAAAAGCTAGTTCAGAATTTAACTTTCAAAAAGTGAGTTTTATTTTTTTCAAAACAGCTATCGTTTGGGTAGGAATTTTTACCAATTAATAGCCTCTTTGTACCATAAATTAACATGACAAATTAAAATTTGTTTGTTAGACATCATCATCATAATGCCATAAGGTTGTTTATTTCCCCCCAACTGAAAACTGTACACTCTTCTACATATAATCTTTAAAAAAAAAACTTAGGAAGATGCTATGCTATTCACACACTGACATTATTAATTTGTTCTTAGGGTTGTTAAATTATGGAAAAATTTCATATTATTAAATAGATTTTTTAATCCAAGGCTCATTTGTACAAGAAGGATACCTTCACCTATTTATTTGTTGTTTGACATTCAATTGATCAATTTTAAAAAATTGTTTAGGCAGTATTTCTCTCAAAATTTATGTATGTTACATAAGTCATAAAGTCAAGAAAATTATAGTTATTATTTAAATTCCCCATGTGTGTTTATTCAATAAGTTACCAAAAATTTAGTATTTACTTTTCCATACCTGAATTTCTTCAAATTATGGCTATTAATATTATTACTATGTATTTCTATTATTATTATTATTATTATTTTATAGCTTCAAAGATTAAACTTCTCATTTATTTTTGATAGTTTCCTATGACTAAAGACATATTTATTAATATATTTTTATATAGAGTTACAATCTTTTCACAAGCAAGTACAAACCAGGCTCAGCCTTACTTAGCTTCCAAAATCAGGTAAGATAAACCATATGCAGGACTGTAGAGTTACAATCATCTAGCAGAACCAAAAGTAAAAAAGGAATAAAGTCTTGGTGTCAGTTGGCCAACATAACCTGTTTTCTTGTCTATACGTACTTCGCTCACGTCAGTTTAAATCTCTTAAGAGATGAGAAGTAAGACGTATGCCATTATCTTTGTGAATATCCACCAGTCAACTAATTATTGTGAATATTCACCAGTCAACTAATTATTAAAAAGCTCTCTTTGTGGTTATTATTTAGGACCATTGGTTTAGGACTATTCTCCTCCTGTCTTTTATTTCAGGGTATTTTGGTTTAATCACGGTCTTTGGTGTCTTCTCTTTTACATTTTCCCAGAGAGCAAATAAGCAACAGTAAAAAAAAAAACAGTAAAAAAAAAAAAAAAAAAAAATCACATCTGCTTACAGGCAATCTTCTTTTTCATTCCTATTGCATTTTGTTATTATGAATTTGTGATTTCAAAACCATGACTGTTTCTCTCAACTATAATTATTATTTTGATTGCAATTTCTTCTTAATTTGGCCAGTGGGAATCCCTGGCTCTTTCATTCTTTCAGGGTCATTCCTAAAATTGCTGAAGTATTCACTCTATCAAGATATTATAAACCAATGCTGATTTTATTTTTTGTTCTAAAACATGAAATAAGCTTGTATTTAAGGACTCATCATTTCTTGTTATATTATAGAACCATACCTACGCACTATTAATAATTATACAGAGTAGAAAATGTGCAGCAAATCTGTTGGGACATATTTGGTGAAGATATGAAGAAAAATACAAGTTATAAGGTCAATATAATTTTAAGGATTGATCATTCTTAGTTTAATCATACCATGTCCAAGTATTAACATATATGTATTTCTAGATTAATTTCTCCGCAACTTACATAGGTATAATTTTACAATCACCCAAATTATAAAATGTACCTCCTCGTTTTATAATCTTTACGTGCACAGCATCCACAAATGTACAGTCATTTCTTTTGGCAGACATTTCTTTCATCTTCATCCTAGTGCTATGATAGACTGTTAAGATCTGGATGTTTCTATCCTCCCAAAATTTACATGATAAGGGCAATCTCCAATGGGATAGTATTAAGGATGAGGCCTTTGGGAGGAGATTAGATCATAAGGGTGGAGCTCTTAAGACTGGGGTTAGTGCCCTTATAAAAGAGGTCCAAAGGAACTTACTAGCTTTTCCCTCATGTGAGGATAAAATAAGAAAGTACCATCTACGAATAACTTGCCCTCACCAGACAATATATATGTTGGTACCTTAATCTTCAACTTCCCAGCCTCCAGAACTGTGAGAAATAAATGTTTGTTGTTTATAAGCCACCCAATATACAGAATTTTGTTAGAGTTGCCCAAAAGAACTAAGACATAGGTAATAAATGTAGGTAGGTAATAAATGTGTTTCACCAAGTGAAAACTTTCCCTTTTCCCTCTGATTTCACTGAAAATTGACTTACAAAAAGCAGGTTAATTGAAGAAAAGGCAGACAAATTTATTAATGTGTACATGGGAAAAATCACAGAGTGATTTCCCAACCCCACCACCAAAGTACAGAAGCTGATACACCATCTTGAGGTTACAGAAAGGATGGGGACTCTGAGCATGGCCCAAAACAGGTTATGGTGGTAAATCTGATTATACTGGCAAGACAGATTATGGGAGACAGAGAAAAGGAGGCTTGTGAACAACAGTGTTCTTGTTATTTAAATGAAACCTCATAGGTAACAGCTTTCAGAGAGAATAGATGGTAAATGTTTCTTTTATATGTTTAAAGCAGGCGTCCTCAAACTATGGCCCTGCCAGTGTTTTTGCCTGTTTGTTTTTTTACTTCAAAATAAGATATGTGCAATGTGCATAGGAATTTGTTCATAGTTTTTTTTACACTATAGTCCAGCCCACCAACGGTCTGAGGGACAATGCACTGGCCCCCTGTTTAAAAAGTTTGAGGACCCCTGGTTTAAAGTGTCAGACTCTCAGTTCATCTTTCCTAGCTCTAGACAAGGGAAGGCCTAACTGCATCAATGCAGTTTCTCTACAGATGCAAGTTTCCCCCACAAAAACAGCTTTGCAGGGCTACTTCTGTTTGCTGGCTCTTTGACAACCATTCCAAAATATGTCAAAGAAATTTACTTTGCAGTAAAATATTTTGATTTTCTTCAGCACTATTTAAAAATGTAGGAAAAGTAATTAGAAGCCTTTTATTTATATATAATTTATTTCCTATGACATATTCCTGTTTAATTTCTGCCTCAAAAAGTGCAATCTATTTTTTAACCAGCATTGCTAAAACTCAATATACAGTAAGTTTAGGGCAAAATGAAAACCTTATGGGAACTTTGATATAGGAAGGTTTTAATACTTCTAAATATTAGTAGATAATTTGGCTTTTAGGAAAATCATTTCTATCTACTCCTAGACTGTTATATTTTTGTCTACTGATTTGTAATAAATGGTACAGTTCTCTGAGGAAGTCAAATTTTTCAGCAATTATACTTACAGAAATAGTTACATTGTGTAATTGTTATCACAAACTTGGCACTTCTCCTTGAGGCCACATCAGAAGAATGAGAATAAGTGGTTCGAGGAGAAGGTAAGATAAATGTATTACTTGGCAGGCAAAGGAGAAAAATGGTAGACTATCATCTCAAAGTCCAAATTTCTGTATATAAGCACAAATACAGAGCTTTTAAAGGGAGGACCCTCAGTAAGAAGAAGGAGAGGTCCTGAGATGGAGCTTTTGTTTCCTGTTCTGGAAGATTCACTCAGCAGTGGAGAGGTGAGCACACTGAGAGCCTGTAATGCAGCTGTTCTCTTTTGTCTCATTCTCCCATGGTTGTCAAAGTTCAAGACACTGCTGGATTATCTTTCTGTGGAGTGGTGGGTTGTTTCCCAGGTCACTGTTGGAAGCTCAAGTTGGGGGCTGGGTGAGACCCTCTCCATGGAGGCTAGCATTGTGGGGGATTGCTCTGCCCAAGTCTCCTCATAGAGGTGACAGTGGCAGCTGGATGAGGCTATCTAGGCCATGGCTGTGGGTGTTGGGTTGTGGGCATTTGCTTAAACCATGTTTAGTTGTGATGGCAGCTGGTGAGTTTCTGGTGGAGTGTTTGAATGCAGGACAGTTCCTGCCTGGTGGCCACTGGGAGCCTCAGGGACAGGGCCATGGGGCTCAATGGCAGAGGGGAACTGTGTCCTGGTGGCAGTATTGGAGCCTCAGGGGCAGAGCTGCGGGTTCCTGCAGCAATGGAGGAGCCTCAGGGGAGGAGACCTGGGACTAGGGGCAGCGGCTGAGCCTCAAATGCAGAGCCTTCTGGTGGCCAGCCCGGGATCCTAGAAGGTGGACCTTGGGCCCGGTGGTAACAGTGGAGCCCGAGACTGTAGCCAAAACACTCCCAAAACATAACTGTGTATCAACTGAAAATATACCTTAAAAGCTAATCTTATTAAAACTAGAGATGAAAAAAGAGTAGTTTGTAAAACATTTAATATGAGATTTGTAACTCCATATTTACCCTATTCTTCTCTTCTAGGATTCTCTTTTACTTCCTATTATTTCACCTTCACAGTGGTAGAATTCTCTGATTTGCTTCCTATTATTTTTCTGAAGACCACATTTCTTTCTTTTTTAAGTAGCCATGTGTTAGTTCTCTATAGTGTGTCTGGACCTATGTTAAACATTGGAGATACAAGGAGATATACGATACAATATTCACCTTTAAGAACTTGACCATTGACTGGAGAGGACAGAAAAGTAAATAGAAAATTATTTCTTAACTAGAAGTATCATTACAACTCACTGAAGCTGAGTACGGGTGAAAAGGGATTGAAAGAAGCCCATTTTTTAAAGGAATAACAGGGTAATTTTATCTAGAGAATAGAAAAATGATTCCTTGATAGGCAGTGATAACATTATGAGGTTACTTGAAATTTGATAAATAGGAAAAGGAGCGATAATAGTACCTGGGCTCTCAGTATTTAAAGTTTAGATGACACCTAAATGGCCTGTCTAGTTCTGCTACCCATCTCAGAGGAAATTCCTTTAGCTATATTGATAATATAGAAAGCAGAAAAATCTTATTCTTGGTACATGATTTACACTGTGTGAAAAATCATCTTTTGTGCTATTTTGCCATTTCTCTCTGTTGGTGACTGAACTACAAAATCTTCTGACTACTTTTGTGATGTGAATTCCGTGATGTCCTAAATTTAGTTTCTCCTTTGGGAAAAAGGCTGTACAGTCTCTTAGGAACCCTAAAACTATCCAACATCTACAAGATGTAATTCTTTCCACAAATCTTTTTTTTTTTTTTTTTTTTTTTTAGTCCTTAACAATTCTCAGTGCACTCTGATTCATCTCTATAAATGATCAAACTTAAGAAAATACATTCTCACATATTTCATGCCATATGCACTTTAGAACTCCACTTGCTTTTATGAATTCATTAAAAATGTCTCCAAAATAAAAACAGAACCAGGGACAATTCTTTTCTTTTAGCAAAATGTACTTAACACCAACACTGTACTATGTGACTAAGGATGCAATAAGCCAAAAGTGGTATAATCTTTGCCTTCACCTGGTCTGCTTTGTGGGATTAACTGTGCAGTTGTCAACAAATCCAGCATGGAGGTTGAGAGAGAGAGGGTTGTCAAGGATAGGTTTTCCTTTTGGTTTATGCAATTCCATAGGAACTCTTATAAAAACACATTGGAGAGAGACCAGGTCTGGGAGCAAATGACATGAATTGGTGGGAATACTGAATGAAAGGTATGTTTAAAGCTTTAAATGGAAATGTTATGTAGGCAATATATTGTCTACAGCTAAGATTGGGAGTCAGGTATGGTGATAAAAAAATGTTAAGTCTTTGATCTGTTGAAGCAGGATCAAGAATAAGATTTCAAATGAGAAAACGATACAATGAGAAAAGAAAAGGTCTTCAATGTGTGTTTTGTGAAGCCTCAACAGGTTTGTGAAAACTATAAAAAGTAATTCTCACATGTGTTCCATTTGAAAACACAAATGTACAATAGCCCTGAGCATGTTATTGAAGCTGAATTTAGGGCTCATTTCTTTCTGGCTTGTATTATGGCTATTTCCACGTGTCATTCCCCTTTATTGTCAGCTTTTTGAGGTCACATGTCTTAATTGGCTGTAGACTCCATAAAATGAATGATAGGGTTTCAATATATATATTTTTTAATTGAATTAAACAAACATGTATTTTTAATTCAATTCTAAAATATTCTCAAACCCAATCTCTTATTAATATTATGCATTCTAGATACATTGGGAGAACATGACAAATTAAGTTCATCATTTTATGTCCCCATTTCACCAGTTATAAAAAAAATAAACAAAACACCGAACTTATTATTGACCAATGTATATTTCAAAAGCACTGTAATCAATAATGGATGACATTTGTCAGAGACCTAACAAAGAACACTTCTTTTATCACCTCTTGAGTTGAGAACTGTGATAGATTAAAGAAGGTTGCAAATGTTCCTTCCTATTGAGAGTAGAGGATCTTTGTCTCCTCTTCTGGTATTTGGATGGACTCCTGGGACGACCTGACCAACAGCATACAGTGGAACATATGCTCGGCCAATTTCTGTGTCCAAGTCTTGAGAAATAGGTGGCTTCTACCTCTAGTCTCTTGGAGCACATGATCTTGGAACCCACCCACCATGCTTTGAGTAACACCAAACTGTGAGAAATTCCATCACAAAGAAAGCTACATGGGGAAGAACAGGCCAACAACCTCAGCTATGTTCCCAGTTGACAGCCAGCACCAACTTACCAAAGACATAAGTCAGCCATTTTGGTTGTAGATTCTCCAGGTCTAGTTATGCTACCCTGCCTGGTACTTTGTGGAGCTGAGATGAGCCACTGCCACTGAGTTCTGCCCAAATTGCAGATTCAGAAGCAAGATAAGTTGGTGTTTTAAGTTTCCATTTTAGTTTTAAAACTTTAAAACCTAGTTTAAGTTTTGGTTTTAAGTTTTAAATCTTGGTGTGGTTTGTCAGCAATAACTGCCTAAAAAGAGAAGACACTGAGCTCAAAATAACATCCTTATATCTGTTAAAGCTGCATGGGAGAATGTGGTTCAGCTCTATGGATGGAGGTTGCTTAATCGCACCATTCCCTCAATGTCTAGACATTGGAACAGTCTAAGGGAAAGTTTGGGTTACCATAGCACACATACAGAATCACTGACCTCTAGCACTCCAGAAAAGTGTGTGTGTGTGGGGGGGGGTGTGTGGAGAGAACAAATAACTCCTGAAAGAATTACTTCAAAGACACATAAAAATGGATGAAAGGTTCTCCCTGAAATCTTGCAGCTAGTCTAAAATAATTAAACAAGAAAACAATGCTACAAATAATCAGAGGAATATGTTTATCATATCACAGATAAATATCCAGCATTTTATTTTCACAGGGTTAAATACAGCCCACTAATTGTGAGAATTTTTCAAACATAACTGTTGTCCCTGTCACCAAGGCATTTTCTACTGCTATGGTGAAAGAGAAGGCCCTACTGGCTATGGCTTAGGACCATCTTAGTTTGCACATAATAGATCTACTGCAATACTCTTGTGCTTCACCTACTGCACTCTCCCCTCTAGAATATGCCAGAATAGTGCTGATATTTGATCCTCATTGACTTTGGGCCAAGCAATTAGCCCCATTCAAAAATATAAATACCACTCCCCAGGGCTCAAGCCAACACTTTAAATACAGAACCCTGAGTAAGTGCATCCATGTTAATAAATGTCTTATATTTCATGTGCCTTCTCCAACACCTTTAGCATACATTTCATTTATGATTACCAACTTATGTTGATCAAAATTGACAATGTCATACATCTCTTTCAGTATACAAGCCATTTTCTGCCAGGTCTTGTACTTTATATCAACAATAGGTTTGACCTAAGTCTTATGTGGAGAAAAATGAGAGTTTTTCAGGGTGGGATCTGGGAACAGTCCCTCTACAGGGAAAACATAGTTCATTATTTAAAGATTTTTCAGGTAGAAAAATTCTGGTTCCCTCAGACAGAGGGAGGCCAACCTCTTCCATCAGAAAGAGGGGTTTTATATTATCTGACTGTTCAATATCTCAGCTTCAAGTGCTCCTGATCCAATATCAGGGTTTCAGTCTATCCCCATCACTTCCCTCACCTTAGCATAAAAAGACCTGTTGAGAACAAACATTTAATTGGTACTATGATGCTGCAACCCATGAAATCAGATTCTGGACTTCATCTTCATTCTTATCTTCCTCACAGAGGTTTTCTGACTTTGCTTCCCTCATTTAAGTTAGACTTCGAAGGTCAGCATTTGGTATTTTTTCTATGAATCATTTTACAACAACCAGCTTATCCCACAATCCTTATATTTATTATAATCTCTTCAGCAACTAAATGTCCCAGCTACCTGACCTCCAGATGCTTGGATTTCCATCTTTCTGTATTTTTATTCTATGTTATCATGTGTGATAATTTGAGCAATTGTGATAATTAGACAACTCTGATTATGTGTCCTTTTTCTTCCCAGCAAGGAAGACCTCAGATATGTAAGCAAACCTATTCCATAAACCTATTTAAGAGTCTGTTTTCTGTGCTACTTCTCATATATGCACTGTACCAATCAAGGGCTCTGAAAGAGGTTGAGGGTGAATTCAAGCTAACAAATGAAAACAGTGTACTAAAGAAGCTACTTACAAAGGCATACGGGCATACATAGGGTTAAATGAACCCAGCAATAATGGAGTCATTATCAAACCTAGACTTTAAAAGGAAAGAGAAAGGAAAAAAGAAAACTGGAACATAAAAAGATAGCCACAGCTTGGGGACTGGACACAGTCCTTCAGGAGATATGGTGTTTAAGAAGAGAACACAGAAGAATCCATAAGAATAAATCTCTCTTCCCACCTGCCAATTTCCCACTGACTGAACTGAGTAGAAGCCAGAGCACCTGGCAATTCATAAAGGCCAGGTTCTCAGAGTACAGAGCAAGTAAATGGTGGAGAGTGGATCTATAGGGGCAAAGAAAGCATCCAGTCTTTCAGTTAATTCCATGAGCCAGTCCATGAGAAGAGGAGGAGTACCAGAGGGTAAGTAATGTCTTATACATAGACATATGCATTTACACATATTATATATAAGACATTTATATGTGTATATATAAAGACATATATATATATATACATATATATATATATATGTGTGTGTGTGTGTGTGTGTGTTTGTGTGTGTGTGTATGTATAAAAAGACCCAGAATATGAGCACATCAATTCCTTGTGCTCTTTTGGGTCAAAATTTATGCACATGCCTACACCATCTGCAAGGAAGACTAAGAAATATAAATTCAAGCTGGATAGCCATATGCACAGCTAAAACTTGAAAGTTTATTTACTAAAATAAAGAAATATAGAGTGGATATTGAGGGAAATTTAGTGGGTTTTGTCACAGTAGATTGTCAAAAAAAGTCAATGGTATTTATTACTAGTAGTAGTATTGGTAGCAGCAAAGTAAAGTTTATATGAATGGAAGTGTGATTGCATTAATAATTTAACAGAGATTTGTTTACTAATAATTTTGCTTTCAGAACTATGAATTTTCCAGAAGGCCCTAGATGGATCTCACACACTATCATCACTTTGCTGGGTTTGTTTGCCTCCCCATTGCAGGCAACTCTCTTCCAGTCTTACAGATCACCATTTTGAAAGCAAATAAGAAAACTAAATTATCAAAATATATTTTTCTGGTATGAAAGGGGAATACGATGGTTAGAGCAAAAGTAATAAAGTTCCAAGGAATTAACATGAGATTTATTCAACGAATATTTTCAAATACCTAATATGTGTCAACACTGAAAATCTAGCTGCTAATAAAACAAAGATCCTGCCCTCTTGCAGCTTATTTTCTGGTTAAAGTAAAGGTAATATTACACATTTTTCAACATGAGAGATATAAATGCCATCTCTCAGAGACAGAGAGAGAGAGAGGGAAGGATGGACGCAGAAGTAAGGGAGCTGTTTGTTCCACCTAGTCTCTCTCATTTTCCTGATGTTGTCATCAATCAAAGGCCACATTGATTTGTAAATAATTTGGCATGTAAGGGATTCTGTTTCCTCACAATAGGACACTTATAAGAAACTAGATAAACTTTCTTTGGAGACTAGGGGAAACAAAGAAAGCAAAACAGCCAGAATTTTAAGCTATTAGATGCCATTTGTTTGACTATAAATTCAACTAATAAAGATTAACTTGTGTTAACACATATTCCTAAGATGTCAATAACCTAAAGGGATTTAGAAATATTCAATAATTTTTGCATCAGTGTCAATTCTTTCATAAGTTGGTTTTGGTAGATAAATATTTAAGAGTCGCCGCCATACATATACTGGCTAGAACCATGAGCATGGCTGAGAGAGTGTGTAGAAGACAGAGTAATTCAAACAGACTAGGATAGGGTCCTAGGGACACCGAAAAAATACCTTCTTTTCTATCCCTTTTATTCTATTTCTCTATTCTCAAAATAGTGAATCTCAGATACATATTGTTAGTTCATTTTCAGTATTATTAAGTAAGAGTTAATAGGCTAGCTTGGAAATCGACTTTGTATTTTTAGGAAAATATCTTCCAAAGTCTAAAAATAACATATGAATTTTTAAAATGACAACCTGTTGGTAGACTTCAGAGGTACTGGTGTATTCCTTTAACTTGCCTTTTATGCAAATTGAAGTTAACTTGGATTTAAATAATTTTTCTTAATTCAAGTATCAGGGATTATATTAATAAATATGGTTTAATACCCCAGTTCTGAGGAGCAAGTTAAACAGAATAGTGTGAAGCTAGAAAAATTAATGAATCATCTTATCATATAATATAATAGTTATTTATTATCTGATATATATTCTGATATCAGCCTACATGCTTAAATGTCAGTTTCAAAATAAAAAATAAATTTAATGGAATAGATAATACTGAAATAAATACATTTAATTTACACAGAGGGTGTTGTTATAGCCATTTATTTCTAGCTAGGATGGTATACAAGGTTTAAATAGTTGGAGTTGGATTCTACGAAAAATATATAAAGAATATTTTCAATGCATATTTCCATGATGAAAGAAAAAGTGGTAGCTTTCACTAAAAATATAATACTGTCAATAACTTACCATAATTTATTTACTTTATTTTAAATCACTTGAGTTCTAATGAAGGATCAATTATTTCTCATGACAGATTTGATTTGCTAAGTCATATTTATGTTTCAAAGAGGTGAAATGACTCAAGAGAGGTCTTTGGGGTGAGTTCATGCCTTCTCTTATTCTATTTTAGTTTAAACTTTCTAAAAGAGATAATGTTCATATGTTTGAATAAAGGTGTGTGATTTGACTGATTTGTGTAGAGGAACTGACATCAGCTTAAATTCCTCAGTGCTCAATGATTTTTATATTCCATATTTTGGTTTTACAATAGTGTGAATTAATTAGATTTGTAAGGTTCTGTAACAGAACAAAAGGTAATTATGAAAAATGTGTCAGCCTCTGTTAAAATATTACTACTTTAATGTGCCTCTTGAAAAATATTTTTTAACATAATTGTGGTGAAGGAAAACATATTTTTTATAAATCTCTTTTTAGAGGTAAAACATATCTAAAGTGCATATTGCTACACAATAATATGTAAATAATAAATACATGCAAAATAAATTTCCATCTTGCCTTGCGCATAATGAAAGGGAATAGCCACAGTTACAGATTGGTCCCACTGGAAATAGAAGACAGATTTCACAAAATATATATGCGTACCTGCTCATATATGTTAAAAGATATAGCTGACTGCAAAAGAATTATGTAGAAATAAATTTCAGTTTAAGTTCTTGAAGAAGCATGAAAAGTACTCAGTGAAGAATCTTCAACACAGATCACTAACTCAAAAGTTTAATTACAAACATATAGTCTTCTTAAAAATTCATCTTCAAATATTTTACTATGTGCATACACATACACATACAGACACACACACATACACAAAAGCACACATGCATGCCTCCTCTTTGTAGGCTGGAGATGAAAATGAGAAATGACACAATCAGTTAAGGTTCTTTATATGAATAAGTCTGAAGCCATAGAAAGTAGAGGCCATTAGTGACACTTAGAATCAAAGACAACATGAGTCACAGGAATAGAGTGGTAACAATTAGCAAAAGGGTGCCATGACATTTAAAGCATTTTGATCAACACATTATTGATAATAGCCAATTGATCCCAAAGATTTTACAAATAAAATTGATAAGCAAACGACTAAGGTGTTTGATATATTTTAGGGAAGATATTTTTCTCAATGCTGCAATGACATCTATCATGATAGGAAAGAAAAAGTTTAAGGTAGTGGAACTGCCTTCCATACCCACACCAATATAAAAAATCAACAGCAATATTACCTCTGTAGGAGAACTGTAAAGAGTATAGTGTCCCTCAAAGTAATGAAAAATACAGGAATAATGATTCCTCATTTAACTTATTGGCTAACCCCCAACCAAATGGATCTTGAAAAATGAAAAATTATAGGTTTTAAGTGTACCTCCCAAAGTGTAATCTGCATAAAAAATCATCGGGGAATCTTATTAAAAGGCGTATTCTGATTGAATACATCTAGGATGATGTGTCAGATTCTACATTTCTAACACATTTCCAGGAGATAGGTGCAAATGCTACTGATTGCCAATTAAATTCTGATTAACAAGAGATCATTACAAACTTAATCTGTTGGTGTTGCCAGTAGTTGGTGTGGCTCTGGATAGATTGTCATTGGTAGGGAAAAAATGAGTATTACTAAAAATTATTTTAGCCCTATTTGTATCACTGAAGGAAATAAGAATCAGTTGACATCCCTGTGAAATATATCATATTTCATGCTGTTATGTTATATTAATAATTGTTATGGATTACTTGTGTCTTCCCTTCAAATTCATATGTTGAAGCCTTAATCCCCAATGTGATGGTATTTGGAGGTAAGAACTTTGGAAGGGGATTAGGTATAGATGAGGCCTGAGGTAGCACCTCCATGACGGGATTAGCACCCTTATAAGAAGAGGAAAAGACCAAATACCTCTTTCCCTCCCACCAAGTAATGATACAGCTAGAAAGTGACTGAGTGCTAACCAAGAAAAGAGCCCTCACCAGACACCAGATCAGACTACACTTTGATCTTAGACTTCTAGCCTTCAGAACTATGAGAAATAAATATTTGCTGTTTAAGCCACACAGTTTGTGGTATTTTATCATAGCAACCTGGGCTAAGACAATAATCTTCTGATCATTATGCTTGATAATCATGAGGTAGGAAGCACCATAAATACCTTAGTATGAAACATGCATTTCAGAGAGGGGAGATAATTCCCATTTATAGACTTTAAAAATTTACCATTACTGTAGTATAACATAACAGGCAACATTACTTCTACACAAACGATTCATTGCACAGCAGAGAAAAGGAGGCACAGAGCTCATCCCCATTGTTTTAACTTTCCTCATACCCTGTCACCCCAAAGAAACTCTTTTTAAAATACTAGACTTGCTTTCTGAAGGCTCATTGTAGGATTGTTGGGTTTAGAAATCTTGTTCTGTGTTCTCAGTTCTTGGTGTGCTCTTGGCGGAAGAATAATCAGACACACCAAAGTAAGGCAAGCATGAGGTGAAATTTATTGTGGGAGAGCAAGATAGGATTACAGAGCAAGAGCATGATATAGGTTTTACAGAGCAAGATACATATGCCACAGATGATGACTGGATCCCATGTTGTAGTAAAAGAAACCTTGGTTATGGTCTGGGTCTTGTTTTATAGCGTCCAGCTAGGGACCTCCCCATGGTTCAGATGTTATCATGGAACCACTTTGATGGACAGTTGGGAATTTTATGACCTGAGTCTTTCTGCACATGTATATCTCCCATGAACCTCTCTGAAAGCCCATTGAGGGTGGGTAAACTGCAATGTAGATTTAGGCTAATGATGTGATAATTGGCCTTAGGTTGTCCTAAGTCACCTTCTAAACTGTCTTGTTATGCAGCTTGGCCTGTGGACTAGAGTCCTCTGCATTCTTTTGCAGTTGGTACACTAATTTCTCATTGGTAGATTGGTATGGCAGCAGTTTGGACAGAATTAAGGTGGGGCAGAACCAAGATGGGAGCCTGGGGCCTACAGTCCCAGGTGGGGCAATTGCTCAAGGCAGCACCAGGGCAAGGCACCCACTTTCATCCCTAGGAGACCCGGAATCCCTCCCTATCTAACTAGCAGGATTATTTTATAGACAACACTTTGCAAGGTTGCCTTCTTTCCCATAGCCACTTTGCAAGGTTGCTCTTTCCCCCAAAAGTTAGCTAAAAAGGTCAACTCACAATTAAGGCAGATTAAGATAAGAAAGATTTGTTTACCAATACCATGTGCACAGGGAGAATCAGTGATTATCCAATATTCCAATGAAGTTCAGATATTTACATAAATATCTTTTGGGAGTGGGGAATGAGGAGTGTAGGTAATTCTGTTTAGGAACTAAACAGTTGCTAAGGAGGATGGATGGGTGGGGAAAACAGATTGACTTGTAAATTAACCTGAGAGGCAGGTATTATGTTTTACAAGACTTGGCCCTGGTCTTGCTGCATTCTTGATCTTCTTTCCTGCAATATATTGAAATAACAGGGAGAGGAAAGGAAGTCAGTGACCAGCATTGACCTTTTGATTAGGTCAGTCTGGTTTATGCAGGTAGAGGGAAAGCCTCCTCCAATGCTTTGTTGAGCTCAAGGGGCCTGCAATTCAAAATCTTTCTTTATACCAAGGAGTCATATTTTGTGATGAAATTTCCTGAGCTGCTTCAATATTCACCAAGGCAACTCTTGGCCATGTCTCATCCAGTGGCTTTAATCCATGGGAAAACATGGAAAGCCAATAAAGACAAGAAGACCAAGAGATACTGAAGGAATGAAGTTTTGGATTAACCAATTATGTGAAGAATCTAGTCTGGCCAAGGTACCAGCAAAGAGGAAGGGTAACATGGAGTGTGAAAGGGGCCTATAGAAGCTATGATTTATATTACGATAGTTCTTTATTTTCCATTCTTTTTCCCCATTATCTTATACGTGTTGATAGTAGCTGAAGTACATTGTCAGATCAGAGTGAGGCCAAATTGACATTGATCTGGGATGATACAATAGCTGATGGGACTTAGTATGTTGTCTACTTGTGGATATATTTTTCTCTTCAGGAAAAATGACAAAAACTGTCTTCTGATTGAGAAAAGTGATGAATTTTCCATAATATTTTTCCTCCTTGCCCCTTTGTTGCACTCAGTGCTCTGGGAGGCTGACTTTAAGAACAACATCCACTGGCTCCCATATTCAGGGGATGCTGAAATGTGTCCTTTACTAGGAAACATGGGCAGGTGGTCAGAGGGTGGGCTAAGAACGAGGTTAGGTATCTATTTCTCTGGTTCCATTCATTCCTGGACTGGTGTGTGTTGGCTGCTTCATGTCATCAACCTCACAGCTACCTGTGCATAATAACCCTGTCACACAGATTCTGGTGGATGCTCCCTCTTCTTATCCCTTTCATTGCTGGAGGCTCCCTGCTGTAACATATTTCCTCAGATCTCTTTTGTTTCCCTTAACCATGTTCCTGCTGCTGTAAACTGTCCCTTTTTCATATTCATTTAAAATATGTCAATGGATTCTGTCCTATGTATCTTGCTGGGACCTTGATTGATTTACTGCAAGAGCCAGCTTTGAACATACACACATTAACACCTGAGGTGGTAGTGAAGCAACAAGATAAAGGAACCAGTGTCTGTCCTTGAGTTACCTACTGAGCAGAGCTTACTACCCTCCCCGGACATCTTCCTCACCAGACTGTCATATGAAATAGAAATACTTAGTCAACTGTTGGAGACACTGCATTTTTTAAAAATATCTTTGTCATAACAGCTTAGCCTGTTCCCTAATTAATACAGCTACTGTGTGCCCAGCAGTGAGCTAAGGGATTCACACAAAATTTCTCATTTAATCTTTATAAAATTCCTAAGAGGTTGCCATTATTAATCACATTTTATAAATGAGAAAATTGAGCCTCACAAGCACTGAGTAATTTCTCCAAGTTCACAGAGCTAACAAGTGACAGAGTTGGGAATTGAACTGAAATCTATCTTACTCCAAACTGTGCAATCTTTCTCCTGCAGTGCATTGCCTCCTTAAAATAGGTTTGCATAGCTCTCTCCAGGTTCCAGTCTCTTTAACTGCTTTGGAACTTACCTAAATTAACACTTTTCTCTCTCCGTCTCTCAGTCTGTGGGGTGCTGTGTTCAGAATGTCCTGTGAGCACAGGATCTAAGAAATAATCATTACACATTACCCTCACAACTAGTCTATCAATCCTTTGTATAATACTGATCAAAAATAGAAAGCAATAAAGTACCTTTTGTACAGCATATATAAGGTCATCTGGAAATTGATGTGCTCCTCCATAAAGTAGAGAGTCAATAATGATAAGACAAGCTAGGATTAGATAAAGGCACTTATCAAGGGTCTACATCTTTTGCTTGAACAAATGTGAAAAAAAAAAAAAAGAGATTCTGTTAACTTTGGCAGAGGCTTTTAAGCTGCCAACAGGACCTTAATCCTTGAAATGTTTGACAGGGGCAAAAAAGAAGAATGCTGGAAAAATTATTTGCTTTACATTTCAAGGGCAACATTATAACAAGCTTTTCAACTAATACAGGCTTAGATCATTGAAAAGTCTCATGAACACAACATTTTAATGCTTCACTTCAATTTTTCATGCTATGTTTCCTCCTGTGCTTTGACCTCTTCTTTTCCATATTGTGTTGTCAAGTGTACTTTAAGAGTATCTCCAAATACTAAACATGTTACTGGAACAATTGAGAATATTGATATTGTGACATTTTCAAACATATTCAGTGTTTTGGAGCTGTTATATAAAATCTGGTGAGTAGAAATGCAAGCATGTATGCAGTTATTTTTGTATCCATTATATAAAAAGTAGGATATATGGGAGTAAAATAATTAACTGAATTCTATCTATGACATCACACTAAGCATTTGAGAGACGTTTGGAGATAGGGATGTGGCTTATATAATAGATGTCTCAGAGCTTTCACAAATCCAAACAACTGCTGGGAGACTATTGCTTTGATAAACATAAGGAATGGTTCTTAGACTTAAGTTTTTGCTTTGAATATTGGCACAGTATATTTTAGAAAGTCTTACTATTCATAGACTATCTTATGGCAATGAGAACTAGATTATATCAGAAAGCCTGGATTCTGACCCCAAATCTATCACACATGGGTTTTGTGACCTCTATAGATATTCCTATGTACTAGAATAAAGGGGTGAAAAGCCTTCACCATATAATTTCTTCTAAAAAATAGAAGGACATATAACTCAGTGCTTAAGGACACAGGCTTAGAGCTGAAATGTGCAAGTTCCAATGTTGGTTCTGACAAGAATTCTCTGGAATTTTCATATACTTACCCTGTAACAATTTGTCTTGATCATGTGCTATTATTATTGACAAAATATTGTGAAACATGGAAATTTTTAAAAGAAAATACTTAGCCAGGGACTTCAGAATATTATGTTATTTTGGTTTATTTACATTTCCAATGTATCATCTTTGTGTCTACTTTAAGACATATACAGAGAGAAGTATTGGTCGCAACTATATTAGCAATTAGAGTGAAAATCTAAAATAAATACTATGGATACCTAATACATTTCCTTGCATACATTGGATATTTTGAAGTACTTATTGAAAATTTATAGTATTTTGATACACACTTGAGAAGAATATACATATTTACATTACCCCATTGTTTTATATTTTGTTGTATTAGTGAAAAACTTGATATAATAGGTTTCCTTGCTTAAATGTATCATTTTTCTCTGAACATATTTTGAAGTAAAATTTAACAATGAAATTCACTGTCTGAGGTTATGCTCTTTAGTAGTTGTAGACAAGACAGTATGTTTAGGTTAACTCAGGATTCTGCTTGGTATCTGCCTCTTAAATATCATGTTGCTTTTTTCTAATGCTAAGATGCTTTATAATACTATGATTTAACTATTATTTTAACTGTTACAGTTATTCTACTAGAAAATTCTTATTACTAACTTTATTTTACAATTATAGAAGTAGATTTAAACAGATTAAAGCTAAATTCACTCAGCTAGTGAGTCACAGAGCTGGGATTCACACTCAGGCTCCCCCCACAAATCCATTGCTGTCTTCTGTATCATGAGATCTTGTCATCAGTTCCACCTATTTATTGTTCCACTGATGCACTTCAACGCGCCACAGTTGGTAAATGTCCAATTTATTAGTTTTCTGCTTTGAATCTGATTTATACTCTCTCCATTTATACTCTCTCCACATGTAAAAGATTTGTTTGTTGTTAAAGTTATGACTCTTAGAGAGAAATGCAAAGAAAACCACAGTGAAAAATCATCTTACACCAATCAGAATGGCTGTTATTAAAAAGACAGAAAATAAGAGATGTTGGTGAAGATGTAGAGAAAAAGGAATGCTTTTACACTGTTGGTGGAAATGCAAATTAGTACAACCTCAGTGGAAAAGAGTATGGAGATTTCTCAAAGAACTAAAATTAGTATCACCATTTAATCCAGCAGTCCCACTACTGGGTACCACTCAAAGGAAAAGAAATTGACATACAAAAAAAAAAAATACCTGCACTCTTTATATGTTTATCATAGCACTATTCACAATAGCAAAGATATGGAATCAACCTAAGTGTCCATTAACAGATGATTGGATAAATAAAATGTGATACACATACACACGCACACATACACAAAATGGAGTATTATTTAGCAATAAAAAGAATGAAATCATATCTTTTTCAGCAATGTGGGTGGAACTATAGGCTATCTTAAGTGAAACAACTCAGACACAGAAAGACAAACACTGCATGTTCTCACTTATAAGGGAAATCTAAATAATGTGTACACATGGAGGTAGAGTATAGAATAATAGATACTGGAAACATGGAAAAGTTGGGGGATTGGAAGGGGTGTGGATGAAAAGAAATTACTTAATGGGTACAACATACATTTCTCCACTAATGGATACGCTGAAAGCCCTGACTTCACTACTATGAGATATATCTATATAACAAAATTATACTTGTATTCCACAAATTTATTTTTTAAAAAACGACTCTTAAAATGGTCAGTAGTAGTGTCAGCCTCTTGTAATTAAATGAAAACCTTTTGTTTATTGTAGTGATAGTATAAACACTCTCAGTGGGAGAACAAGAACTATATATTATGTATTTATTATATATAGAGAAAGAATAAATGTTCTAATAAATAGGACATATTTGAGCATCTGCTCAGCTTATTGAGCATCTACTCTGTGCTGAATAATCTATATATGTGGGCTCAGTTAATTATGACAGCAACTTCTGTGTTGGTATAATTACCTCCATTATATAAATGTCTTTAAAAAATAAATAAGTTTCACATGGATCAATAACTTACTCCACATCTCATAGTAAGTAGAGTCAGGATTCACTTTTCTATGCTTCCAAAACTCATACTCTTTATGTTTCTTTTAAAATTATGTAATGATATTTATTACATACAGAAGAATATATGTGTTTGAAAACTATGTTGTATAGTAATCACTGCTTTGAACTCATCACCCAAAGAAAGAAAATATTGCTAATAACTGCATTTTAATTGCAAGTACAAGGAGTTAACTTCTATTCTGTATTTAGTGTTTTTTTTATTCCATTGCTTTTTGAAAAACCTTTAAAAAGTTTTTATCACACATGTAAATACTATTAAGCAAGTAACTGCTTAGGTATGCTTTTTTGTAGATTTATTCAAATGATATTATAATACATATGATATTTTTTCTAGATTGGATTATTATCAGCAAAGTTATAATCTCCAAAAATCTATGGTGGAGTATATACCTCCAGTTCACTGATTTTGGACTTGGCCATGTGGCTTTGAATAACAGAATGTTAATAAACTCAAAGCAAGCAGGAAAGGAACTTGAGTGTGCTAGTGTGGTTTGCGTTAGCTCATGGGCTATTATAATCCACCAAAACAAGAACATGCCCAGTTACTTGTGATTACTTCAGTCTGGATCACAGACCAGAGATATGCACCTGACCTAGACTCAACCACCCTAACTTGTATCTATATCCAGACAATACAAACCTTGAAGAACAAGAGCTCAGACAAGCCCAGGCTATATTAGCCATATGGCAATCAATCTGAAGGTATAGACCCATAAGCTTCAGAGTAAATGATGCTGTAAATCATTTAGTTTTGGGACAGTTTGCTGCACACCAAAACTGTGGCATTAGCTGAGAGCTACATTTTCCATTATTTATTTTTTAAACTTAATATCATGTTTCTAAAATATATCCAGATTGATTTGTTTGTTTTTCATGAAGTTCATTTGTTTTCATTACTATATATTACATTGTATCAATGTGCCAAAGTTTGTATAGCACATTTTTCCTCTTTAGTGGAAGTTATTTGTTTCCTTTTTAAATTTTACTTTTAATTAAGGATACATGTGGTTGCATTTAAAGTCCACTACGATAATTTAGCATAAATATATCCTTTTGATATTTTTATCTCTATGACATCTTTTGCCATATTAGTTAATATTTATTCATTTGTGAATTTTTTTTCACAAACCAAAATTTGTTTATCCATTCATTTGATGATGAGCATTTTTGTTATTTCCAAATTTTGGTCTATAATAAGTACAGGTGTTATGAAAATATGTGTGGAAGTCTTGTATGAACATATGCTTTTATTTTTCTTGGATAAATGCCTATAAGTGCAATATCTGTATCATATGGTAGGTGTATGTTTAATTACCTAAGAAGCTGACAAACTGTTATCCAAAGTAAATAATTTTATAATCCTGGGTCTGGGATTATTTGTTTTTTTAAATTCTTCTTTTCATTGGCTTTGTAAGTTAATTTTTTTGACATTTTTAAATTTACTGGCCTACATTTGTTATATTATTCTATTAAATTTTAATTTTTACTAGATATGTAATATGTCCAAATTTTATTCTAAGTATCAATTATTTATATTTTATTTTCCCATCTCTCTTTGATCAGTACTATTTATTATATTAATTTTTGTCTATATATTTGGCCATTTCAAATAATCAACTTTTGATTTAACTTATTTTTACTCTATTTAGCTGCATTTACTTTTTTCTCTAATTCCTTAATTTTAGATAGTTAGATTATCATCAGCATCTTTTTCTCACATCCATATCTAATGTAATATATTTCCTTCAATAGCTGCTTCCTATCAATTTTACTGTGTAATATTTTCTGTATCATTTAGTTTTTAGTATTTTAATTTTAAAATTTATCATGATTTCTTCTTTGACATTGATTATCCAGAATTATTTCTATTATATTTACTTATTTATTTTTGTTTGTGTTTGTTACTGACATCTGATTTAATTGATTGGGGTGAGAAAATATTATTGTATTTGTTCAAATACTTATTGAGTGTCTATTTCATGGCAGATAGTTGTCTTTGTCCCAGAAATTTGATAGTAAATAAAAATACAAAATTCCTTGTCTTCACAGAACTTACATGCTATTGATATTGATAATTCACTAAAACTGATTTTATAGCCTAAAACATGTTCAGTTCTTATGAATGTTCCGCATGTGTTTGAAGAGACATATCACTAATTGCTGGTTCAGAGCACTAGTTGTTTATATAAATATCTCCTAAACAAAGCTTCATACCATGTTTTCAAATTATCTACACCTGTATCAATTTTTTGTATGTTTGAAAGAAATAAGTTGATATTTTCATTGTAATATTATATTTAAAAATTTATCCCTGAGGTTTTGACAGTTGTAGTTTTACATATTTTCAGTGTATCTTATTAGCTTTATATGTTTATAATCTTATGACTACTAGGGTTATTGAAAATGCAGTATAAATACTTGAAATGTTTAGCTAGTATTCACTTATATATCTTTTTTTCTTTCTGTTAGTTTCCAGGTTTAGGTACTTGTTTTGGTATTTGTTTCTTATAAACAATCTATAACTTATTTGTTAAAAATCCATTGAGATGACTCTTTCTCTTAAACCATTTATATTTAATTTTTAGTAATAAATCAGAACTTACATTTTTTATGCATATTTCAAATTTATTTGCTGCTGTTTTCATTTCTGTGGGTTTTTTTTCATTTTTTTCTTTACAGACTTGCCTATTAGAAGTTATACAAGCTGTTTTTATTTCTTAATACCGATTGTTTTAATTTTATCTCATGAGGGGAGTGTAATGCTTACACATTAATCTGATTCCTTAAAAATGTGGTCTTCTTGAGCAATAAGTCCCTTCAAACACTCTCTCAAGCTATATTCTTCCTGCTTTTTATTCTATTTTTCTCCATCACTTAAGTTCTACCACTTTTTAAGACCCCATTAATTAGACACCATCATTATTATATTGTGATGATTTTTAATCTTTATTTATAATTTTAATATTTAATTTGATCACCATTTCTTTCTGTAACTTAATGCTTCTATAGAGACTCATTTTGCTTTTTGTATTTCTGTCTTATAATTTCCTTTCTTGCTATTGAGATGTATCATGTATCATTAGCCCCCTTATCAGTTAACTATTGCTATAAAACAAACGCTCTAAAACTTAGTGCCTTAGTGTCATTTTAATGACAAAATTGTTTATTATTTTTTAAAATCTAAGAGATTCACAGGGATTTTCTACTCACCTGTCTGCATTTATCTATGAGCTAAGTTGCGACGACAGATCCTGTTACATGTCTGAGACCTTCATGCTATTGCATAAGCTGACTCATCTCCACAAGGCTTTTCTCTCCATGTGAGGTCTTCTTCTACTCTCTTCACAGCCTCTTCTGCTAACTGAAATTGCCACAGGATCACCTCTCCCTCATATTATTGGTGAAAACAAGACACACAGCCAGTTCAGATTTAAGGGGAGGAGAAATGACTCCACCTTTTTAATGAAAGGAGTGGCATGTCCTAATCCAAAAAAATCTCTCTCTCTTTTTCAAATGAGCAATTGTGAGAGTTTAGGCCTATACTCCTAAAATATAAGCTATCAATAAGGGCACACATTTTTTTTGCCAGTATATTAAAAAAAGGAAGTCTGGTTAAGGTTATTCATAAAGCCTGAATGTCCCTGATAGGAAGGAAGGAAGTTACAGACCGACCTCCTGTTAACTCTGTTCTTCTCATCTTCATTTTTCTCTTTGATAGCATCTGCCCAAATATGGCCAGCGATAACCTATCAAGGAAGTTACTTTTCTTTGATACTGCCTCACTTATTTTGTCTTTTATTTCAAAATTTATACATATTTTCTACTTATGAACTCTATTTTAATATGCCTCCTAAAGATAATATCTTGCTACTTGCTTATTATTTTGATCACACTCTTTTTCTACTGCATGTGAATTTTATATTCTCTGTTAATTCTAGTACTAAAGTTTTTAAGGTTATAAATGTTGTCTTTAATTTCGTCAATTTGAAACATGTATTTGAGTGATATTAATCTATGGAAGGTGTAGGAACATAAAATGAGGATAATTGTATAAAAAGGATTGGCTTTTGCATCCACATCTTCTAGGAGATACACTCTGGAATCATGCCAGTCACTTTCCAGATTCCAAGAATTAATCAGGGTTCTCAGGTTTTCCTCCTCTCCTCACTGGAGCTTATATAAGCTCTAGATTTTCTATTAAAAAGTTAGTGATTTTCTTTCACCACAATTTAAAAAGCAAGATGATTCTACTTTTGAATTTTCTGCTTTTCAAGAAGTTTTATTCTTCCCTTGGGTTTTAAGGAGCCATCTTTTAAACTTCAGAAGTCTTGACTTCAGTGAAAAGATTAAAAGGAATGATGGAATGTCAAAGGCTTCTCAAAATAAACAGCATTCTTCCAACTGTGAAGATAGTCTTAATCCAGGATAAAATGGTTATGGATGGAATAAACACCCTTATATTTATTAAAATTTCAGAAATGTATTGGTTACTGACTGGTTTCTTACGTAGCCCTTTTTAAAGGCGAAGTCTTATGCTTAGACATTCTTTATTTAGTCTTTTAGTAACATTTTGTTATATATACAAAAGCTATACTCAGAAAAGGGCCTGTTCCTTCCTATTTTAAAATAAATCTAAATTTCTTTCAGTATTTTCAGCATATATGTTTTTATCCCTAGAATAAACATCTCAAAAGGATCAGGCAGAAACAACAAGGAATAATTGATAGTTTGAATTAATTCTTTCAAGAGAGAAATAAAACAAATTATTATTTTGGTTTCTCAAGATGCTGGATATTTTTCTTCTTTGAAATATATGTTAGATTTAGGGTTATCTTTGAAGAAATTCCAAATTGTGACTCTTTTGTTGTTAATGCTTTTGAGACAACCTGGATTTAAAGTGCACTTGCATGAGAATTAGGAGACATAATTATTGGGATTTTACAAATTGTTGTAACATGGAAAAATAAGCGAGTATTAATAACTTGAGGGGTTTCTTTATTTTCCAACCATAGACAATATTTTAAATCTTTGTTAATTTCAAAATATAGTTCTAACAGCAGGTATTCTTAAGGAAACCCATGGCAGATCATCTTACTATATAAATATTTTCTATAAATATAAAATTCAGTTGTTTTAGTATGTTTCATTGAAATAAAGGACCTCTTCACAATTATAACTTTTATCATTTTAAAATAGAAAAGGTGTTTTTAGATATATTGAGTGAATAAAGTCATGAATGATTCATCCAAAATTATATCTATAAGTCATAGAACAATTAGTTAATAGCTGTATATACTATCTGAATATTAATATATCTCCAAATACACTTATCATAGATTTTGAGGGTATTTCTAACATCAATCATGACAAATGCCTTAAAATAAAAGCTGTTTAATTACTTTTGCGAAGCTTGTGAATCTCATAGATGTTGTATTAGCACTCTTGTTACATAATACATTATCCCAAAACAATAGTGTTAATTACCTGATAATTTCTATGGGTCAGGAGCCTATGCATAGCTTAACTAGGTCCTCTCCATTTCTTTTAAAACTACAGTCAAAATGTCACCTGGGTCATAGTCATGTCAAACCTGGAGAGGGTAAGTGGGGGGGGGTGTCAGAAATAGATTTGATTCCAACGTTCTGCATAAGAATGTAGAACTGTTCAGTTCTTTGCACACCGTTGGACTCAGAGCCTTAGCTCCTTACCAGCTGTGAGCTGACGGTCATCTATAGTCTCCTGAGCATGGGCCTCTTCACAGGGGCAGCTCACAGCATGGCAGTGGCTTCATCAATCAGGTGAAAAAGAAGCACCAGAGAGAGTGTGCAAGTGAGATGGAAGTCACAATCTTTTAACATAATCTTGGAAATGGCATCTCATTACTTTTGCCATTACTTTTGCCACTCAAGGGGAGTGGGTTACACAAAGAGGTGAGTACCAGCAGGCTGGCATCCCTGACAGCCATTTCAGAAGCTACCTTCTGCATAGATGTTATGATGCCTGAACAGGTATTTTACAGGGTTGTAAATCTGAAATCATAACATAATTTCTGTCGACATAATACCAAACATTTTGATAAAAATAAAAATTAGTTCAACAATCCAGATGTTCACAATTAGCAAAATCTTAACTGTGTAAATTTTTTTTTTTAAATGGCTATTTCTCCTTTTTACTCTGGGTATACTTTGTATTTACCTTCAAACATAGTGATGGGTGAACATTCAGGTAGAGCAGGATTACTAACTTCTTGTCTGAAACACAGGCTCTGTGATTACAAATGCCTCAAGTTGGAGGGACTTGATTCAGGAAGATATTCACGTAGTATATGCCCGTACTCCTTGAGAATGTTCACTTGATAAGTCTACCACTAGTCCATTTTTGTTTGTCTGCCCTAGATTATATATTGAGAGCACAGTTTTCTAATTGGTTTCTTTTATTTCAAAATACATAAAAGTGAACTTCTCACTCAACTCCTAGACTAGGAATTTTTGCTATAATTTATGCTACAATTTGAACTGATTATTGATCTAAGATTTATTGGGTCTTTATAATGGTTAGGTTTTACACATGAAGATGTTAACTTTTACATATACAAATGATATAGATAGACAGAGGTATAGATAGATAACTTATATACCTATTCATTTGTAGTCTATATTCACCAATAATATTTTTATGATAATAGGTTTTTATGTTTTGTTTTTTAAATTCACTTTTGACCTATAAATTGAATAATTAACGTATTAAATAGCAAATATCCTTAATTATCTATCTTGATCTTATTTCTTTTGCCACTGGTGTCTTTAAATGAATTCCAAATCCATTTTAGCCAAATTTCCTCACTTATTTATATGTTGATGTTGAGTAACTTCACTTTTTTTTGTATTCAAGTTATTAGTGTAATTAGTTTAAAAAATTCTTTATAAAGAAGTCAATGGGGCCAACATTACATTTAGAGTCAAATAAGTTGGCTGCTAAATAAAAAGTTCAGCTGGTCAATGATGATTTAAATTTTTTGCTTTACCCAAACCTCTCTATTCTACCTACCAGAATGGCCTCTTAGAAAATGGCACCTCAATCAGTGATACTCTCAAGGAAAAGATTATGTACATACAAATCATAAGGTTGTTATTATATTAGTGAAATAATTTATTTTGCTAGCATGGCCCTGCAAAAGAAAATTAACTGCATTTGTATTCCATTTCTCATTTTTCTTGGATATTATTTAAAATGAAATCATTTTTAACAAGTATTTGTAGTAACATTATAAGTTAATTAAAATATATCCAGTTAAATTGAGAAATAAAATCATGCAACTTCTACCACAGAAATGATTTCAGAAGAATAATGATTTCTCAGTAGAAAAATATCCCCCATCCCTGACACATTTTCCAAGGCTTCTTGGTTTCTGATTTTATATTTTTTGTTCTAGTACCATCAGTTTCCTTTTCTGTATATATCTACAGTACAGAAATATTGCTTTAGTTTTCCATATTCCAAGTATATTCCAATTGTAGTCAAAAGTTATTAAGTTCCCTCTGAGAGCAAAATACTGTGTTAGGAAGTTTGTAATCTTACTCACAAAAGCAGAGAAAAATTTTCCCCCAAAAGTTCATTTAACTCTTGACTAAAAATAGAAATAAAAATTTTTATATCTAAGTCTGAAATCTTGACTTCTATTTTATTTAAAAATATAGAATTTTGCTTGCTGATTGATTGTACACGGAACAGAAAATTAAGATGGTACCTTTAAGAGAAGGAAGGAAATTTATACATCATTTACATTTGAATTTGAAATCCATATGAAAATATGGATTTTCAACTATTGTATAACTTTGAAACTACACCAATTTTGTAAATTGGTAAGTTTTCTTAGAAAATCTACTAGCTCTCTAACAGCTAAAGACTTATGTTTATGTATATTGTAGATTTTAATCTGAAGTAATTTGAGGCAAGCAGTTCTTAGATGTTCATTTCTTCCTTCATTGCTTCCTCCTTCCTCCTTCCTTATTCTACTTCTTTTTCTTCCTCTTTCGCTTCTTTCTTCTCACTGCCTCTGTCTCTCTCTCCATCTCTGTTATTTCTATCTCTATCTCTAACTCTATCTCTTTCTGTCTGGCTGGCTCTCTTCCCTCCTTTAAGCATTGGGACCTCAGAGAGCTCTCTTGCTGCCAGATCTGGACTCCTCACTCATGGAAGCCACTTGCTTAGTGTATACCCAAGTGAGTCATAAATTTCTGAATTACTTGTAATCACAGGCTTAGGTGTGGTGTGTTTTGGCACTATTCTTTTAATGAGGAGGAAGCAGCGGCTACCAGTCCGACATCACAGGATGCTACACTTTTTGTCCACTCTCCCCTCCCCAAACCCACCCACATCCACACCAGCTGAGCTAGACATGGGTCAAGACATAATGGAGACCACTAAAGACACATAAGTGAAACAAATTGCTAGGGATAGAATGTTTTCTGTGAGAAATAAAGATGTTAAAAAATACTCAGCTCAAAAAAGCAGCGTCATGCCATCTACTTTGGATGTGTGTGTGTGTTTGTGTGTGCATTTGTATGTGTGTGTGTTTGCAGGAGGCACTAATGGAGATAATGATAAGGGACTGGAGTCTAACTGACTAAATCCAATCCTGGACTCCATGATTCCTAGCTGCTGCGGTCACAGTATGTCATCCAATATCTTTGTCTCATTTTCTCTCATCTGAAAAAGTGAAATACTAATAGTATATATTGCTTAGTGTGCTTTCAGGATTAAATAAACAAATTTATGTAAAACAGTTTAACAGAAACAAGCACATGGTAAACACTATATAGATACTTTTTAAAAACAATTATTTTAGGACATTTTCTGTCTCTTGGAAATATTACATTTGAGGGACTCAGAATCACCCATCCAGCTGGTGTCAGAACCACTCACCACCTCTCATCATCATTTTGTGAGAACATAAAGTGACCCACAGAAAATCATGGTATGAGAACCATATTTTATTTCAGGAAAATATAGTTTAGGTCATTTAGGCTACATCTTGTCAACAAACAAGTTATATTTACATTCTCTCCTTCAACTTAATTTACCAAGACACGAGCCTACCTGCAGGTTTCAGCCAATACCCTACTCAGTGTAAAGAAGATACCAGAGGCTGGAGTACTCTCTGCACAATCTTTCTCATGACCTGAAGGAGTAGCAGACCCTGGATGCAAGGATTCAAGATCATAACTATGTCCTGATAGGAGACTCACAGGACTCTTCCTGTCTACATTATCATCCAGACTGCATTCCATATGGTCTAATTAAAGACTTTGTCAAGTGCATTACTGGTTTAGAAATATATCACTCTAAATGCTAATGTGGGTGCAGTAAAAAAGGTACTTTTGTACATTACTGGTGTGAGTAAATATGGCTACAAACTTTGGAAAGTAATTTGGCAACATGAATCAAGTGTCTTAAATTATTCATACTGCATAAATTCCACTTCTATAACTATGTTCTCAGGAAATAACCAGAGAAATTGACAACCATGTTAATAATAATATCATTTATGAAAGCAAAACTGGGGAAAATTCAATGGTCAATAGAAGTATGGGTTGACTACATTATGATGTAGTCATAGATGAAATATTTTGCAGACATAATTACTATAATTTAAGAAAAATAATGGCATGGGAAAATGCTTATGAAATAATGTTCCTCTAAAAAAAAGAAGCAAGACTGAACATAAACCACAACCTAATTTATATTTAAAATAGTATATATATTTTATGTGATATATTATCCAATATATACAGAGGGGGAAATCTTAGAAATGCATATAGCATATTAAAAATAGTTACATCTGAATTCTGGGTATTTTTATTCTTTATACTCCTTTTTGTATTCCAAATTTCTGTGTATGTAGTAATTTCTGTTCAGAAAAGAATTAAGATTGTTGAACTTTGCTGTGGTTTACGTATTCAAACTCTATGACAGTCTCTTGGTATACCAGTCTACTAATTATAATTTAGTTTAAAATGAGGTTAATCTGCAGTGATTCATTCTAATGAAATTTATTTTGGTTTCTAGTAACCATTTCCTCCGTCCCTAAGTGCTCAATAACCATTCACTTGAAATAGCTTACCCATTGATTTACATTAAGTTTTGCATTGATTTGCAGAATCTCCCTTCCAATAAAAAATTATTTCCATATCTGCTAATACTTCAATATTTTCTTTTTTTAAAAAAAACTGCTTAGAATATAAACATTAGTTTATTGTGGAATGAATATAAATTCTACTCTCCTCTCCTGTCCAAATTAGTAGTGCTTTTCATTTAAAATGTCATCCCAAAAGTCTGTGATTATAATTTCAAGATTATACATTTGTCTTTTATCTTCCTTTTTAAAATAGAAAATGTTTGCCCAAGGGCCAATGCTTTAAGGACCACAGTCAGACAGTATCTTTGTGAGTGTGGTTGGGAAGTAGGCTAGCTCAGGACTTGCTTTCACCAGGAGTGGGAGGGGGTGGTGATGGGCATACAGCGCTGGCCCCAGTGAATTGGGCTGTTTTGGGGTTGGCCCTGGGCTGTTCATGTCCAGTTCCTCCAGAGATAAACACCTTGTAGGGTGAGGGTTTGCAGGGGAAATGTCAGTGATGTTGGGCTCCCACCACACAAGGAACATCCTGGAGGGACTTGTTCTATCTTTCGTTCTGTTGTATTTGACTACTGATGATACCTCCAATTATTGTTTGTCTAGCATCTCCTCCATTCTCTCAATATCCTCATCTTTGCTTTAAGTACTCTTGTGTAAAAAGATTTCTTTAAAAAATTCTCAAGTTTTCCTGTTTTGATTTTAAGAAAACACCATTTTTTCAAAGTCATTATTCTGAGGCCTAGAGCTGTCCTCCTCACTTTGTTTTTGATACCTTGAAAAAATTTTGCTTAACTCCTATTTTTTTTTAAAGTTACCCCTGTCCCTGGGACAAAGAAAAAAGTAAAACAAAAACCAAGCAAATAAAAATCAATTACTTGCTTTTTTAGGTCATCGTAATTTGAATCTAAAAATGAGATTTTCAGATACTTTTTGTTTTAAATGAAATTCAGATTAATGGTCTCTGAGAACTTACCAACATATTTGAATTTCTTCCCATTTTTTTTTTTTTGCCTGTTTCAATCTTTTTAACTTAATTGTTTTTTAATTTCAGAGTATTACAGGGGTCACATAGATTGCTTTTGTACTGCTTGAGTAAAAGTTATAACTGTGCCCATCACGCAGAGAGTGCACATTGTACTTGTTAGGTATGTTTCACCCATCCTTTCTTTCCCCATCCCACCTGCATGATTTCTGTTGAGTTTTACTTCCATTTGTGTACATGAGTGCTGGTCGGTTAGTTCCAATTTAATAGTGAGTACATGTGGTGTTTGTTTTTCCATTCTTGTGATATTTAGCTTGATTAAATTAAAAGGCTTCTGCACAGCCAAGAAAACAATCAACAGAGCAAATAGATGACCTACAGAATAGGAGAAAATATTTGCATGCTATACATCCAATAAAGGGCTAATAACCAGAATCTACAAAAAACTCAAGCAAATCAGCCAGAAAAAATCTAACAACCCCATTAAAAAGTGGGCACAAGACATGAACAGAACCTTTCCAAAGGAAGATAGACTAATGGCCAATGAACACTTGAAAAAAATGCTCAAAGTCACTAATTATCAGAGAAATGCAAATCAAAACCACAAAGAGATATCATCTAATCCCAGTAAGAATGGCTTTTATCAAAAAGTCCCAAAACAACAGATGCTGGTTGGATGGTGAGAGAAAAGAGCACTTATACACTGTTGATGGGTTTTTCCCTTTTTAGTCTGGATATTTGTGTCTTGTGATCTATACAGGAGAGCTTCTATACTGTCTTCTTTCTCTATGGAGATGCCTTAGCTTGGAGAAGGCCTTTGGACACTATACATTTTTGTTGTTTGTTTGGTTTTGGTATGATTTCCTGCCACAGTTGAGCACTTAAAAAACAATTTTGATGATACCTCTCTGTGCCTTTAAATTTAATTTCAGTCTCATCTGTGTCCTAGAGACCTGCTGCTTTGTGTTAGCTGTGCTGATGGTGTTTCCTGCACTTTAGAGCCACAGTGCTGAGCTCTCCTCTATAGCTACTTATACATTGCAGGAAAATTACCCCAACAAGTCTTCAAAACCAGAACAGAACAATTACAACAGGTGTCTGAAATACTTGTGATTTCATCGACATAGATCCTGAGATGAGAAAGCCTTTTTTTTCTTTTTTTTTTTTTTTTTAGAGACGGGGTCTCGCTCTTGCTCAGGCTGGTTTATTGAACTCCTGACCTTGAGCAATCCGCCCGCCTCGGCCTCCCAAGAGCTAGGATTACAGGCATGAGCCACAGCGCCCGGCCCCTTTTTTTTCTTTACAAGTTTCTTTTCCCTTTTATTCCATATTCTATTTTATTTAGATTTTTTCCATTTTTTTAATTTCAGCATATTATGGGGGTACAAATTTTTAGGTTATGTATATTGCCCTTGCCCCACCCGAGTCAGAGCTTCAAGTGTGTCCATCCCCCGGACTGTGCACACTGCACCCATTAGGTGTGACTATACCCATCTCCCCTCCCCACTCCCATCTGCCAATCATCCAATGAATGTTATTACTATATGTGCACTTAAGTGTTGAACAGTTAATTCCAATTTGATGGTGATTGACACATAATTGTACATATTTAAGGAGTACAGATTGTTATTTTGATACATGTATAATGATCAAATAAGATTAATTAGCATATCCATCACTTCAAACATTTATCATTTTTTGTGTTAGGAACATTCAAAATCTTCTCTTTTACTATTTGAAAATATACAATGAATCATTGTTTACTGTAGTAACCCTACAGTGCTACACAACACTAGAACTCATTCCTCCTATCAAGTTGTAATTTTGTATCCATTGGCTAACCTCCCCCCATCCCTCTTCTTCCACACCTTTCTCAGTCTCTCGAATACTTTCTTAAACAAGATGAGTTTCATTGTTTTTAACATTTCTCTTTTCTTTTTTCTCATTTTGTTTAAAATTTTTCCTGATTATTTTTCTTTCATTATTTATAAAACATATAAATAAATACAAAGTAAAGATATTTATTTGGAGTTGCTTATAGAACATTGTTTCAGTCATTTATGCACAATAGTCTTTAAAGCCACAAGATTTACTTTAAAATTTACTTGTATTCACCTGAGTTATTTCCAGTCTGATTACTATCAATTATGTGGGATGTTAAAAAAATTCTAAAACGTGAAAGGAAAATATTTTAGTAGTTTGTTTTTCTTAGGTATTTTTAGCAACAGTACATTTCCTCCTAAAGAAATCGTAAGCTGAACTCCAGTATATCAGGCAGGGGAATCAAAAGACGCTCTAATTAGAGAGGAAAGAACGATTTGGAGCTCACTACTCTCACTTCCTCATTTACCCCATACTTAGCACTGGGATGCTAAGAAATATTATACTCTGCATGTCTGGAAGAGCACAGTTAGAAATACATATTTTAGAATATTCTGTATATTTGTGCTACATTGGACCCATTGAACTGCAGTAGGCACTGCTACTTCACATTCAAACATAAGAAATTTCACCATTCTGCTTCTTGTATGTCTCATGATAAAGATATATATTAAACTTCTTGTCATCTCTGTTGTTCATCCATTCATCTCTATTGAAGCATAAATGAATGAAAGCAGCAAAGGTTATATAGTCAATAGGCAGCCACCACAAATTCATAACGTCACCTTACAAAAGGTTGCTTGATATAGTTTCTAGAGCTGTTTGTTTGCATAATTCGGCATACCACCATCATCAGAACTGTAAATGTGGGCACAAAAATTCTAACAATATGCCTTTGAAAAATAAATAGTTATCTGTTGAGTCACAGATGGAACTTGGAGAAAGCTTTGGCAGGAAGAGGTGTATTTCAAAGTACATAATCAATTAACTTTTATTTTCTATCCAAAAGAAGACCAATAATGGGAAAAACAGAGGATATTCACATCATTTAAATTGATTTTAGTATGACACGTGTGTCAGAGATGGTTAACCAACTGACATTTCAAAAATTAAAAATTATTATGCAACTCTCATTAGGAAATATTTAGACTTTTGTTAGAATACAATTTCATATATAATGAGTTTAATGTTTTATATTTATAAAATTTTTATATTTATAAAAAGGCATTGAATACTTTACATAAATATTATTTTTATTTATGTAATAGCTTTAATATGCATTTACATATCTTAAAAATTAAATTGAGTAAACATTTTTATAATTGTTTTCAGAAGCTCTACTACTATATAAATATGATTTGAAAGCTTCCAAAATTAGGAATATATTTGTCTATTTAGAATTTTATTAGAGAATTTCTCAAGGTTTCTGCAAAAATCATTTGTTTTTATTCAAAATATAGCATATCTGATATAATAAGATGCTAGAAGTCAAGCCACAAAATATTCTGAGGAATGACATGTATTATGATATGATGATGCTATGGTTCCCATTATCACCACCACCAGAGTGAATTGGTCAAATATGAGTAAATTGGTCCAGTAGATATAGAGATACAAATAAATATAGAGGTTCTAGTAACTAGTACAAACAACTAATGGAGAAGCTCGGGTGATGATTAAGCACAGGCATTACTAAAGGTTGCTGACGTTTATTATTTTATCTGTCCAGCACAACGCTACTGCTTTTCAGAAAGCTTCTCATTTGCTATTTGACTTGAAATGACCAACTCTATCCTCACAGCTACCATGGGAGTCTCACAATAAGATAGTGGGTCTGGGCACGGTGGTTCATGCCTGGAATTCCAACATTTTGGGAGACCAAGACAGGATTACTTGAGGCCAGGTGTTCCAGACCACCCTGAGCAACACAGTGAGGCACTATCACCACAAAAGATACAAAAAAAGTCATGTGTAATAGCACTTACCTATAGTACCAGCAACTCAGGAGGCTGAGACAGGAGGATTGCTTGAGCCTAGAAGTTTGAGGTTGCAGTGAGCTATGATGATGCCACTGCACCCTAGCCCAGGAAACAGAGTGAGACCTTGTTTCAATTAAAAAAAAAAAAAAAAAAAAAAAAAAAAGCAAAAGCAGAGTGAAGCTCCTGGACATATAATGCAGGTTAAGGTGTGGGCAACTGACACAGTCTAAACCAATAACTATCCTTCTATGGAAAAAGCTAAGAAACAAAACTAAAATGCTATCTCAGTAAAATGTTCTAAGAATATATAATAAAGAAACTATTTATGGTGGCCATTTTTCTTCTTTCTGTGAACTTCAGAACAGAGTAAGCAATATTTTTAAAAAATAGGGTAAAATAAGCAATAAAATTATAAATAATAAACATGGATAAAAAATAGCATGTAGAGACATAAAATATCTTGATAGAATTTGAGTTTTGATTTCTGGTCCCAGTAGAATTTCTTCCCACATTTCCATAAGATATACCAATTCCTTTTTAAGTGGAGTGACAGTTGATTCATTCTTATTTTAGTCAATTCAAATTGTTTTCTTTTTGTTCTAGCCTCTAAAGGTCTGAATTTAAACATCAGTTCTGAAAATTAGCAATATTAAATATAGAATGTATTATCTTTCAATAAAATCTCAATATTATTTCATAGAAGCAAAAGAAATGCTACATTTCATTAGTTTAATTTTCAAATGAAAACATACGTTTGGAGAAAAATGTTAAATATTAATATAAGCAAATATAGTATTTGAATGATACATGCTTGCCAATTTCTAATGTGTAAAACAATGTTCACAGAAGCATTTTTACACAATAGCAAAAACTGGAGACAATTAAAATATCTATATATGGAAAAGACAATTAATGGTAGATAAGCACAATGAATGTTACATAGGAATCAATACAAACAAACCACAGCTATAAACAATATGGACAAATTTTAGTAAAATAAACTAAAAAATCTGAAAATATTACATATGAAATTTGATACATGTTTGCAAATACATTGATATGCATTTGAAAAAGTCAAAACAACTAAAACACAAACCTATAGTTTAGCAATAAATATAGGTAAAATAAAGTCCTATAAAATTATAAAAAAAGAAATGATAATCATAAAATTCAGGTTTGAGGAGGCAGGGAGAAGAGTAGAGAAACAGGGTTATGTTAACGAATGTGTTACTTTTTGGAATGTAGATAGAAAATAACATATTGAGAAAAGGAATAAACAAAAGCGAGTCATATATGAACTAATGATGAGAATGTATCAAGAGGCGACAATTATTGTCTGTTATTGCTCATCTATTGTTAATGTAACCCTCTCTCAACACTCAAAAAATGATACATCATACAGTGTGCTTGCAAGTTTAAGCAGAGGAATTACATTAATATGTATTTAGATAATTTTCATCAAATATTGTAGAACATATTTGATGCAAAATTTTTTTAAATGTAAAAGTCTTCTATGCCCTCCATTTTATATTTCAAATAATATTTTGGAATTTATTAACTACAATATTCCAAATGGTTCCAATATCATAATATGTAGGATACATTTTCTTTTCAAAGTTAAACATGACAGACTGAAAGGATGGTCACAGACGAGATGAAATAAGGGTCAGGTAGTCATAATGAAAGGCAGACACTAGTAATAAGAAGATATTTTTTGCTTCTGCTTGTCTACCTAGCTCTATTATTCAAAGCTGTGTCCCTGAAAATGTTTTTTCAGTTTACATGACTGTTTGTAAAAGCCAACATTTTATTCAGCATAGATTGGATGATATGGCACATAACCATGAACTGGTAATTTATGCACCTGAATTGTGCTTCAGAATTATGAGCAAGGTGACCTGACAGTATTGCTAGATAATTGGCCCTCTCACTTCCTAGGGAATTTCACCTTTATTACCTCAGCATGATACTTTCCACCTTATAGCTCATCAGAATGGGCCCACCAAGAAGTTTTCTAGTAGTCTGCACCACACATCCTAAAAAAATCATGTGCTATTAAAGAAAAAAATAAGAAATGTATTTTTCATGTACCTGAATTCTATTACCATAAGAATGATCCTGACCAAACTACATTTTTTTTATTATGATTATGACTATAAATAATATAATTTTGTTCATTTGGTTCACCAGGTAGAAATTAAAGTTCTTTTTTCAGGTCACCAATTACCCTACACGGACAGTGAAGCTTGATCAGAATGATTGCATGTTACCAAGGTGCATTCTGTTCTAAGAGATCTTTAAAAATAGGACAATGTCCTATCTGACAAGTACACTTAAGGTCAGGACTTTTTGTTATAATTTTTTAAATTTAGGAGCTTTCTAATTCCCTTTCAACCTAGTAACTATATGTTACCTTAGTCATCAGTAGGACTTTTACTCAAATTAAAATGACTAATAATTTGATAGGATTTCTAGGGTAATGCCATTTATGCAATCATAGCAAGAATATATACTTCCTAACTGGCTTGATATACAGAAAGTTTTAAGGGAGAAAATAACTAATGAAACTATGGAAATGTCACCCATTAGGACACTTAGACTGAAGATTCTAGTAATGTTTAAAGAATTTTCAACATAAGAAATTTATGAGTTATTACATAATGTTACTCTAATATGTTGCAATTACTTAGAAAATGTCAAGGCTTAAACCTCTGACAGGGATCAATAAGACTGTGCCTTAGGTTGTTTCAAAAGCAGCTTTGTGTCCCCTCTGTTTACTGAAAAAAAAATTAAAAAGCTTTCTTTAGACAAATTAACATATACTTTGAATTTTTTTGTATACACTATAATAAACTTATCTAGAGATATTTTATAAGGAAGCAGTCTGTTCTATAATTTTATTTACTACTTCTGTTCTATACAGAACCAATTATGTAACACTTTCTGTATTTATAATACCAATTTATCTGGGCTGACTTTAGCACCCATTTAATTTGTTCTTCATCAACCTGTCTCTACATTCATATCTCATCAATCACCAATCCTGTTGGTGCTAGCCTTAGAATTTCACTCACTGGTTAACACTTTATCTTGCATTTTTGTAATGACATTCCTATAGGATTTTATTTATCTCTTGCCAACATGATTCAATCTCTGCCCTAACTGGTTGCCCTGCCTGTAGTTCTCCCCTCTGATTAATGGAATATATACTTATTAGATAGATCTTTTAAATTCACTCCTTTCACATCTGTACTGAGGTGCAGAATGTTCAGGCCTGCTCAGGGTCATATAAGTATATAAGGCTCAAGGTTTGCACCTATTTCCTGGAGAAGCTGGCCACTTCTTGAGGGAATGGGAATTGATAGCTCTGAGCTATATGCCTAGGAATGTTTATCTTAGACTGCCTAGGAATGTTTATTCTGGGCTGTCTGAGAGTGTTGATCCTAGGCTCATGTCCATAGCTGTTAGGTGAGGTCAGATCCAGGACCGTACAGAGACCAGAGCATATCCCTTTTTTGGCACTGAGCCTTCTTCCTTTGTTCAGACCACTATATAAACAGCATAGAAAAGTCGCCCCAGGGGCTGCCATTTCTTCCTATTCAACCTCTGGAGGTGCTACTGCCTACCTGCTTGATATCCCAGTGTGTTGCCTTAACCTCTGCCAGAGAGACTGCCCGTCCTCTGGTGTTGAGATTACCCAGGATGATAAGCCTCCAATGCTGATAATGGGGTCCTAGTGGTATGCTTACTCTTTTGTGTTCTTCTCCTGTGGTATTTTTCTCTTACTTTCTCTCTTTTTCTCTTCCCCTTAATAAATGTAAGTAAAACTGGTGTGGCTTGTGGTGGTGTTTCCTGTGGATCGAGCTTAAATTAGAAAAAAGTCTGTGCGTAGACAATGATAAAATTAATTAACGTCTTAAACTTTGCTTAGTAAAATTGTTTAATAACCTCTAATCTATTGTATGAAGTTATTATGGCCAAATTATGCCCAAATGCTACAATCTACCATTCAAAGTCCTTGATAAACTAGCTGGAAAGCACTATACAGCTATGTTTCCAATCATTGTTTTCCAAGGAGCCATCTCCTCCTTGCTGACTACCATCAAGTCTTTGTTAATCCAACCATCTTCCATGTGCCTTTAAATCATCTCTTTTGTTCAGATGTCCAAATCTATTTACTCGTTCCCTTTTCTCTCTTACTTAAATATTTTCTTTCTTTATGATAAAGGTAAAAAATCTCCTACTTTCCATGAAGGATTATTAGAGAATACTGTTCCAGAATGATCTCTCCCGTGTGAACTCCTGAAAATCTCATCACCTAAGCCACTCATATGTATCTTAACAAACTTCTATTTTAGTTATATAGACATTTGCTTAGCAATCCTGTTAGCCTCAAAATTCTTGGAGAGAAGAAGCTGATACACTTTTCAATTCTTCATATTTTCCTTTTCTAATAAATAATAATAATAATGGTCTCTACTGTGCTTTTATTTATTTATCTCATAACAGACTGCCTTCTAGGAGCTGCATTTACAGTGATGAACAAGACTGACATGGCTTGTGACCTCATTGAGCTTCTAGCAGTAACATGTATTAGATATTTGATTAGTCTGTAAAACACTTACTTCATTTATACATGAATCTCAGATTCTCTAAGTTCAATGGTAATGTTAAGCCATTATTTTTTTTTTTTTTTTTTGAGACAGAGTCTCGCTTTCTTGCCTAGGCTAGAGTGAGTGCCGTGGCGTCAGCCTAGCTCACAGCAACCTCAAACTCCTGGGCTCAAGCGATCCTCCTGCCTCAGCCTCCCGAGTAGCTGGGACTACAGGCACAAGCCACCATGCCCGGCTGATTTATATATATATATATTAGTTGGCCAATTAATTTCTTTCTATTTTTATGGTAGAGACGGGGTCTCGCTCAGGCTGGTTTTGAACTCCTGACCTTGAGCAATCCGCCCGCCTCGGCCTCCCAGAGTGCTAGGATTACAGGCGTGAGCCACCGCGCCCGGCCCATTAATTTTTTTTAATAGTGTTCCAATGGAGAATATTACATTCTGGTCCAGTACGCTCAAATTCCCAAAACATTATAAAGTATTAATAATATATGTGTAAATTAATGAAGATTTATTTTATGTAAGAAACCTCATTTGACCCAAAATATGTACCTTAAAAGTAATCTTCTAATTTCTAGTTTCAATTTATTAACTTGATTAATTTTTAAATAATTCATGATAGAACATTAAAAAAATAAAGGCTATCAAATTTATAACAAATGTCAGCTACTAATTTTGGCCATCCAAAACTACTCAGTTTTTAATCTAATCAGAAGTATCTGAAAAAGAGAACATTTTGAAAAGTAAATTGAAGATAATATATGGCCATGGGTATACACATTCTGAAAACAAACACACACCAATACTTGAGTGTTTGAAGGGGCACTTAAAACTATAAGTCAGGAATCAGTTATTCCTTTTAATGAAAATTAATCTAATGAAAATTAATTTAGTAATCTAAACAGTTTCTTTCTTCTTTTGTTGCAATGATTGTGTTGCTTAATCCCAAAAGCTGCAGTTTTAAGAATAGCTTTTGAAAAGCATTTCTGAACTGAATGCAAGAAACTAGTCAAACAAATAAATGTAAGAAAAGAAAACTGAGTGCAGGAAAAAAGGGTAGACACTATTTTTAAACAATATGAATACAAAAGCAGATATTTGAAGTATATGCATAGGTTTTCTTTCACATGCCTCTTAGCAATGGAATATATGTCAAAATTTATAACTTGTCTAATATTATTTATTTTCATCCTGAATCTACCATTATTTGTCAGCCATAAATTTGTCAATTATTCAAATAATCATATTTTAACCTTCCAGAAGTAAAAGTGGTGTTGTGTTGAGAAGAACTCAAGATGAGGTGAGAATAATGGTGAGAATAATGCTTGGGGCACAATGTTCAATTATTTTATTGACATTTTATTACCAATAGGTGAATAAATTTCTTTTCCCTGGTTTCAAAAATCAAGTCATGTGTGTTGACCTTTTTAAAATTCTCCATTTTTAAAACTTAGCACATCTTTAAGAATCATGCAAAATATGGATTGTATAAAATATATTTATAATAAAATATCACTCTCTTGATGTAAAATTTGTGATGAAAGTATTGATAATATCAATGATATGACATTTTTTGTTGAATGTAAATAAAATGTATGAAGAAAAATGTGTGTTCAAGTTATATTGTCATATCATGTGTATTATATATATATGATACATATTACACACAGAAGAAAATATTTACCAATTACATTGTCATACAGGCAGGAGGTAGGTAAAGTAGTACTTCCATTAACTTGAATATTAGCAAAATACTTCTTACATAATAAACATGAGTGTCTTTCCATTTGTCTGTTTTCTTTAATTTTCTTCTTCAATGTTTTATAATTTTCAGTGTCCAAATCTTTCACATCTTTAGTCAAATGTATTCCTAAGCATGTGATTAATTTTGTTGCTTTTATTAGTGAGACTGATGTCTTAACTTCGTTGTCAAACAGTTCATTATGTATAAAAAAATTGTTTATTCTTTACATATGGTTATTGGGTTTTGATGTTAGATTTAAACTCGCTGTTAGATTTAAAACATTTTATTTGTAACTTCTTAGCTTTAGAACATATGAATAATTCACTTCTCTAACTTAGTTTAATTTTTATTACTGTGTATGAATATCATTTTCTGTGGCTGACAATTCATCAGAAACTTCATGCTATTATGGCAATTTTTCTATAATTCCTTCAGTTTGCTATGGTTCTACAATTGGAATTATTCATTATTAAAACACGCCGATATGTTGTAAACAAAATAGAGAAACAGCACATTTTTTATTCACAAAGAAAAATTATATTAATAATTAATAAGATCTTTTACTTTTTATTAACTCTTCTCTTTTTTGATAAAAGTTAATTATTTTATACAATGGAATTTGCTCATGGATTTTAGAGTACATTATTTTTCTCTTCTTCTTGTATAACAATGAGTATAAAGAACATTTATAATTTATATGGTTTTACACTTTAATGTAAACAGATCTTATAAAATATTTATATATTATTTTTACTTCCTTTGATAAAATTCTGTATTTCTTTATCTTTCCTTCTCTGTGAGTAGTCATGGTCTTTGAGATAATGTTTAGCATCCTTATATTAAATTTCTTTATCTTTATTTTAGCAAATAGCTTTTTAAATTGGAAGATTTTTTGGCTGGGTAAGGGTATTTAACTCTCAATTTCATTTTCAGCTGAATGTGAGACAAAGTTGCTATAACTTTCTCCAAAGTGTCATGTCAATCAGATTAATTGTGCCACTGATCATTCTCTGTCCCAATTCCAGTTTCACTATTTAATTGAGTAAGTGTGACCCAGGTATTTGAAACGAGCTTCCCAAATACCGTTCTACTAAGAGATCAAGTACAAACTGAGTTCTGAATCAATTATTCTATGATTTAGAGTACCCATAAGGTATAATTCTTTCCATCGTATATTTAAACATATTACACAGAGGCAATAATATCTGCCCCTCTCTTTTACTGTGTATTCAAAACTCCATGTGGTAGTGTGTTTTGCAAAGTCCAAGTAGTGCTGGACATTACAGGTGGCAACTTTATCCTTTCTCCTAATTGCGTGAACTGTTAAGTGTGGGTGTTTATATGCTCATGTGTTCTTGGTGGAGTGAAGGCTCTGAGATGACCATGCCAAAGGCATCTGAGGAAATGGTGCAGACAGGGAATGGGATGATGGGAAGGAGGCTGGGGTTGTGATTCAACTGTTGAGAGTCCAGGGTGGCTGATTCCTGCAGAAAGAGGTGCAGGTGAAGTGGTAAGAAATTTTTGAAAAAGTTGGTGACTCTCCAACCCCAAACTGTAATTTCTCAGGGCCAACCTGACAAAGAAGGTACAGACTCACAGTGAGAAAGGTGTTCTGTGTTCCCTACTTCTGCATTGGTTCTCGGTGCAAACATCCTATACAGCTGCAGTCCTCAAACCCCGAGCACAGACAGGTATCAGTCAATGGCCTGTTAGAAACCGGGTCATGTAGCAGGACGTGAGTAGTGGGTGAGTGAGGGAAGCTTCACCTGTATTTACAACTGCTCCCCATTGCTGGGATCACCACATAATCTCTGCTTTCCATCAGATCAGGGGTGGCTTCAGATTCTCATAGAAGCACAAACCCTATGCATGCGAGGTATAAAGGTTGCGTGCTCCTTATGAGAATCTACTGCCTGTTGATCTGAGGTGGAGGTGAGGCGGTGTTGCTAGCACCAGGGAGTGGTGGCAAATACAGATTACCATCAGCAGAGAGGTTTGACTGCACAATAAATGTAACACACTTGAATCATCCCAACACCATCCCCCCACCCACCCTCATCCATGGAAAAATTGTCTTACATGAAACTAGTCGGTTGGGGACCATTGCTATACAGTCTGAAGCAGCGGTAGAGGGACTGAATAAGAGGCCATGGATAGTCATGGTCTGGTGACTGCCTGTTGTTGTTAAATGATTCTAGGAAAAGGCTGGAACTGATGAATACATGTTGTCCTGTTTCTGAACACATGTAAAGCTATTTCTATGTAATTTAAAAATAACTCAGGATGATACTGCATCTATCACTAGGGGAATGGAGTTATTATATAAGCTGAAGTTTTACAATTATGGTGGAGGGAGACTGAGAACCTGAAGGTATATGCGTTTTAAAGCTACTATAATGACCTAATCAGACTTGGATATTAATATTAATATAAAAACAGAAGCCCACAAACCCAGAGAATGATGAAGACTGTAAAACCCTAGTTTACATAAATAAAAATTAAAAAAAAAACCAAAACACAGTTTTTAGAGCTGCCATGTGTTGTTTTCCTGAGCACTAAATGCATTTTGAGGAGACACGATTGCATGAATAAAATGCTATCCCCGTGCAGTTTGGAAGGAGTTGGCTAAGTATTTACTCTCTCGAGTCCAAAAAACAGTTGGAGGAAACAATTTTGCACCCTTGTGAATCTCCATTTCAAGCTTGCTCACACATTTGCTCAATATGTTTTTGTTGAGTGGTAAGGTGACTCCTGGCAGAAGTAACTTGTAACTTCTATATTCTTCCTATGTATTATGGGTTTGCTTCATTTTAATTTTTCTTCCTTTTGCTTTTCTAAGTAGAAGAATGTTATTTGGATGCAAAGCACTTATGGCAGCAAAAAATCTATTAGGTTATTCAAAGTGTTTAAATAACATATGGTATATTTGGACATGTAAAATAAATCTAAATGTCTGCAATGAGTTTCATGTTTCCTATTATAATTTCAAATGATACCAGAGTTTACTCAAATTTCTTTATAAAATGATTACAAAAAGATTTTATATAGTTCAAAGGTTTACAGTATATGCATTACAACATGAATTAGAAAAGAGAGATATTTCCATTTTAGAGGAGTATTGAAATTTACATGATTGTGGATCAACCATAAAGTACCAGGCTGCCCAGCTAAGTCAGAAAATGTCCAATGTCCCACATAAGGCATCAAGACATTTGTGACTTCTTTGTAAAGATAATAATTATTCTGTTCAGGAACACTCTAAAAGTCTTATTTTGCAACAATATTTCCAGAGCCACTGCAGCATGGCAAAGACCCACTAATGTATTATAGAATGAAGTGCACCCAGAGAGAGACAGTGCAGAGTGCTGGCAGTATGCAGAGATAGGCCAATATGCCTGGGAAGTAACCAGGCAGGCAGTGTGCAGATTTTATTGGATGAGGCAAGTGCCATTTAGTCTTTCTCTAAAGGATTTGGTTAGTTTTACTAAGAAAATAAAACTATCTGTAATTAATATTAAGTCACAGTATATGAAAGACAAAAGAAAACAATTAAGAGAAGTCATAGAAGAAGAGCACGATCAAAGATTTCCCTTATTTCAGTTCATGGTAAGGGGTACATGATTTCTCAAGTGTAGATATAGTAGCTGAATTAGAATACATACATATAGACATAATAATTCAGTAAGTTGTATGATGAGGTTTTAGCCATTTCCTGTTGATAATTTTGTTGCTATTGCAGTTTACAGAAAAATTATGTGAAGCTGCAAAAGTAGATCCTTGGACTAGGACGGGGAGGTGGTGGTGATATACAAAGTATACAAATGACAGTTGCAATCATGATTCAGGGGCCAAGAGTGGGAACACCTGGTAAGTATAATACTTCAAAATGATACCATTTGTTAAGAGCAAACAAACAATGCTTTTAGCTTTATTCCATGTTACTCTGTGAGATTTAAACATTTTCTCTTCTTGTTTTGGAAAAATATTTTGTTAAACTAATAATTTTAAATTATTGTAAAACAAGACCATTTTCATTATTTCAAATATATTATTTATATATGTATGTATAAATAAATTTCCATTTTCTAAAAATTGTCTGTCTTCTCATAGCCATCTTATTTATGCTAGGTAATTATTCTTTTTCCTTTCTTTTATTTTTTTTAAGTGTTTACACACCGTGGACAATTAGTGGTTATTCACTGCTTACTGTTTTAAGCATGTTTATTTTTATATTTTTTCATATATATGTGTTGCCTACTATTATTTCTATTATTTTTTTAATTTTTCCTTTTATTTACTCATATTATGGGGGTATAAATATTGTTCGGGTTACATATATTGCCCCTGCCAACCATCCCCCACCCTGCCGTGTCTATTATATTTTTTAAATTCCTCAAATTTTATCAATGTATTTTTTATGACAAGATTTATCACTTTCTAACTGGGTCCCTTGAATGTTGCCAAAACAGGCATTATTGCAGTTTCTGACTTCATAGGATTAATTTCTTAGTGGTTCTCTTAGTTTGCATATGCCAGTCTACTTTGTAATACACTCACATAGCTTGAATTTTCAAAAAAAATAAAAGAAACAGAACAAATTATCTTCAAACATAATTTTACTTCCAGATAATGGGGATATTTCAATTTTGAACAATAGTCATAACATTAATTTCTAATTTTCTGTAATTAGGTAAATAAAAATCAGACATTTTATAGATTTAATACATAAATTTTACTAGTTCTGCTTTATTTTCATCAGACTTTTTATTTCACCAGATGCTAATTTAATTCACCAAACTGAAAAAAAAATCACTTAAAAATAGCTTACTGTCAAGTCTATTTATTTTTTCTTCACTGAAACTCAGATATCTTTTTTCCAGGTCCCCAGTTTAGTAATGTCATATATTTGTTAATTATTTCCCTTAATATATTAGCATGAAGATCATACTACTTTGAACATTTCTAAATATTCTAAATGATTAGATTCATTTATTAAAATTATTGTTAAAAAGCTTACTTATTTTACTATCAATCAATAGCCCTATGATTCAACTTGTTTTTCTATTTTTTGTAGTATATTCACTAGCTAAACTGCTAGCAATTTGTTGGATATGATGTCTTAAATTATATTTCTTATATTTTGATTTACCTTAAATTGATCTACATTAAACAATTATAATTGGTTCTTCATATTTTGTATGTTTGATGATGTCTAGAACCGAATTTAAATGCTACATATAATATGGAATATTCATTTTTTATGTCTTATAATGAAGTTATTGTGAATCTTTTTTACTTTTGTATAAATGGTTGAATTTCCAAATCTACTAGGCATAAGTATTTTGATGTTTATTTTTTTCAATGTCCCGTCTCAAAGGAGCTGTGCATTACTGGGTCTCGGTATTATTTAATTCACTTTTTTTTCTATTCTGTATTTCAGAATTTTGGACCATGATACCATAAAATCAGGAAACCTTCAGAAATTGAAAACTGATATTCCCAATAATTGTTAAGATTAGTTAGTTATGTGCCAGTAGATTTATTTTTTATGGTGTGCTTAACTATAAAGCACAACACTTTCTTTCATATAAAATAATAATAATTCTTGAGAAATCTTTTATTGTCAGAAAAACCATATTACCTTCTTATTTGTAGTTGATGTAATATTAAAACAAAGCTGAATACAAATTATGGGAGTGCAAATTCGTATTGATTTGTTTTTGATTTACTTTTGGGGGTTTTAGTTTTTGTTTTTAAACAGAAAGGACTGTTTTGAATTTACTTCTGTATTTTTCTTTTATCATCTAGCTTTATTTACAAATGTTTCCTAGTTTTATCCTTATGTTTATAAATGTTGTTCTTGTAGATTTCCAGAGTTTAGTTATATATCATACCTATTTTTTTATTTATGTATAAATGAAATGCAACTGTGAATTACAAGACTGCAGGAATGGAATAATAATGAACTCATTTGCAGTGAAGTGGACTCATTATCATGCCAGCTGCTGATATTTTCCCACCCAGTATTCTTCCTGGCAAACAAGATCCCAAGGGAAAAGTTTTCCGTCTGGCTAAAGAAAATAAGCCTGTACTTTAAAAGTCTCTTCAAATTTGTTATTCGTTGCTTTAATAATAATAATAATAATTTTTAAAATTCTATACTTTCTTTTCCATGGCAGCTGTTTGTTTAATGGATTCTATCTACACACACACACACGCACACACACACACACACACAACCTTAATATAATTTGTTATAATATTGTGTAATTTGTGATTAAATATTGCATATGTATTACACATGAAATATAAATACCCAAGAGATGCACCTGAGTTTATACATTAGCCTTCTAAAATATAAACCATTAATTTCAGTTTAGAATATAATAAATTATATATTATATTGGCAAATTTAGATCTTATGTAGGTACATTATATACACATACAAATATGTTCTTGAGTATATACTGACATTTCAAAAATCATTGAAACCTCTAAGCAAGGAAATGGCATTTTGTTTTATTCTTTTTATATATGCCTAATTAAATATTGATCTTCAAACTTTTTATGAGAAATACTTGCTAAACAATAATACAAATATGACAACAACACCATGTAAATAATGCAACTTATTTCCTTTTATACTTTGTTTCAATATGCATGTTCTTGAACACATCTGGCATTAATTATGCCTTTAGTTTTCAGTAACCTGGAGGAAAAATGAAATTGGGGGTGATTTCATATTTCTTTAAGCTATGTAAAACCCAAATATTGTTGCCAACATAAGCTGCTATTAAGTGTCATTCCTTAAAATTCTCTCCAAAATTCAGTCCTTAAAATTCTCTCCAAAATAAATCTGTCACCTACACTATATTTTTGAATACACTAAAAACTGATGAAGGCAAAGTTCTTCTCAGTTCTTCTCTTTTGCATGAATCTTATGTATTTTTGTTTTGGTTCTTTCTAGTCCTTTTTCTCACTTGGCACAGTGCTACATAATATCTAAGGAAATAAGATCTTCTTAAAATAAAAATAAAAGTTACAAAACTTTTCCTATTGTTAGTTAAAATAAAAGCTGATATTTTGAAAGATTGTTGACCTGTTCAGAAAAATAATAGCATAGTCATTGTAGAGAATCAGAAGTAACGTGATTGTTTAGATTTTCCCTGATATGCTGAGAAGAATTTTTTCTTAAATTCAGTGGCTTTAGTGGAAAATATTTTTATGCCCGTTTAGCACACTTGAAAATGCTATTTGAAGAAAGGCAAAGAATGCTAGAAAGAGCATCAACAGTTTAAATTACATCACAGATATTCAATTACAAATCAGCTAACTACTCCTTCATATTACAAGTATTTGCCTCAGAATATGTCCATACCATACTAAAATACTTAGACTATAAATTTAAAGAAAAATGTCTTGTTTTTAAACAGCATCATATATACCATACAGATATTTTAAACACCTAATGATTACATTTTAATTTTTCACCCACTTATTAGAATCCTGTAAACCAATTTTTAGAAGGGGACTGAGTGAAGGGAAAATACAAGCAGTGGTAAAAAGATCTGCCATGTTTTTCCTAATAACCTATTTAGGTTGAACAAGTCTACGTCATGCATATTATTTTCTGTCTTTTATAAAAAAAAAAAAAAGTACTATTCCCTAGGAGAGTGAAATTAATGTATACGGAGTATTCACTTTTGAATAAGAAGCAAACTATTTTTAAATAATTAGCTCAAACCATACGGTGGTGCAGTGTGAGCGATACCTATGGGTGTGCCAGTTGTAAAATGCTGGTGCCAATCTGCAGGAGATAATTTAGCAGTAGGAGCATCTGGCTCCTTGGCAAGCACTTTGGGCATTTTTCTTGGCACTGGTTAGTTACCTCTATGCTGATCACTTGATGATACATTTTAAAAGGTCTATGGATTATTTGGCTAACATTTAACCTGTGCTTATTCCTTATTTCTTTCTAATCAAAGTGGTTCTTATCAGGTCAAATGCAGTGTGTGCAAGTGTGTGTGCACATGTGTGAAACCTAAGTGCCTTAAAGCTTTAGCAGTCTGGAAATCTGAAATGTGGAAAACATTTTGAGGTCATATAACTATAGAAAACTGTTCTCCAAATACGTAACTGTATGAAATACTATTCTAAATCTTGATGTAAAAATGTGCTTTATAAAAAGCTTGATCAAATATATACATTGAATAACACATATAATAAAATATAATGTTGAAGTTTCCCACTACCAAACTTAGGTAGGCCAAAAAAACCCAAGCAGAAGGCCACAGTATATATTCCTGGGTAACACATGTTTTCTACCTATTATAATTGAACAGAATCAGATCAAATTAGTTTAGTTGTGAGAAAATCAAAGTGGGGTAAAGTAACTGTTAGTATAGACAAGTTATTTCAGTTACACAGATATGGCTAATTCTCTGACAAAGCTTTTCCAAAAGCCTTGCATTAAACTGGTTATGAAATTCTACTTTTTAGTGCAGAAGTGCTAGTTTCAATCTTTATGGAGGAGTTTGCTGTTTAGGGATTATCTCCAGAAATTGTGATTAACCACTTGACATTCAACAAATCCCATCATAGTTTACATTTATATTTTATATACTTATGCACAAGAATATATGTATATGTGAATGTTTATGTATTTAGCAATGTGTGTACGAATTACATTTAATTATGGGCCGATTTCTTTATCCTGCCCTGTATCCATGCACACTGCTGTGAAATCTCACCTCAAAGGTAAAACTTCCTTCTTAAACCCTTCATTTGAGGACCAGCTCCTGCTTTGCTTGGATCAATGAGAAGTTAATAAAACTTAATGTAAGTAGATATTTGAACTATACTTGCACAGTGTGTTTGTCCTCTTGCATCATGGTCATTCTCTTGACTAGAGCTTCACCTGAACCATAGTAGAATGTAGTTGGTCAGTCTTCAACTACCCTCCAGGGTAAAAGAGCAGAAACACTCCAGCTAACACAAAGATTCATGAGAAAAAATGCTCATGGTACACCACTGAAAGCCTGTGGTTAGGACACAGAAACTGCTGATTGATACAACATACTTTACATTTTCAACACATTTACTTTATGCTTAGAAGAATTATATGACTATATTCTTAAACTTAAAGCAATATAGTTAATATGCTCCAAAGGCACTATTAATACAATTTCTAACACCTTTGTATATATTTGTCAATACTTGGGTAAGGAAGATCTTCAGCTGAAGAGGGAAAATACAAGCCATAGGAAGCAGAAGAAACATTAAGACTAGAGAAAAAAATGGGTAAATGTCTGCATAAAATTTTTTAATGGCGGGAGAATCATAAAAAAACTGGATTAACATATATATAATATACATTGAAGGCACATATAAAAATGAGAAATAATAAAAAGTCTATAAATGATTAACTTCTAAAAGTAGTTAAGAATAAATTGATAAATATTAGTAAAGATTCTGAATAAGTAATTCATAACAAAGGAAATACAAATAGTCGAGAGACATAGAATTACAATTGGATCTCAATAGAAAGAGACGTGTCTTCTTTCACCGGTCCTATTAGCATTAATAAAAAGCAAATATCATTGATAATGTTTTTAGTGGCAATTGTGTGGGACAGTGGGACATTTGAAGTGTATGAATTGTTGCAAACTTTCCAGAAGTGGAATGGCGTATTTAAACAAAGAAAGAAAAAGAGAGAGTATACCTTTCCCCAGTAATACCATTCTTATTAAAAAAATACATAAATATATATAGTATTTATATAGGAAAGAATATATAGGATCAGAAATTATACTCCTTATGTGTTAAGTGGAAAATATTATATAATATATATAATTTTATTTTTATATAAAAGAAACATAAAATATAATTATATATTCATGTATGTAAATTCCCACATGTTCATATGAGCACAGAGAACTACGGAGGGATTCATATTAAATACTTAACATTCTGTTGGTTGCTTTTAAAAGGAAAGGAGGGACTTACCAGCTTTTTCTTATTTCTACTGTTTTGTTATAAGAAGGTAGCATGATCTTGTATTTACAAATTAAACAACAGGTCTAAGTGGAGTGACAAAAGCATGTTTTTGTGATAAATTCCAAACCGTGATTTTTGATTATATCCATTCATTTCATATTTTATTAACTTTAAATGTACTTTAATATGCATGGCAGTGTGCTGAATAATAGCAATCAAAGGCAAGTGGCTAGATGTTGTACAGTGATGAAAAAAGGTGAAATATAGACAAAATAAATTTCTACCTCATGTAGAGGGAATGATATTAAGAATTATTGTAACATCAATTGCTCTTGCCTTTGTGAGTTTTATTACTTAAACCCCATTCCTCTTGCAAATCCTAGCTCCAATGGAATTCGTACGATCCCGCTTCTATTCTATATTTCTTGTTTACTTCAGCCTCTTCTTTTTTCTTAAATGTTTTATATTTGTTGTCAGTAAAACTGAGTTGAATGCTAAGTAATTTTCAACTCAATATTATCACCATCTCTTCTATTAAACTACTAAAAACTTGAGGGCTGGGATTGACTTTTAATTCATTTCCCCGATCAATCACAGGACCAATCACATTGCCTGGTATAGAAAAGGCACTTGGAAATATATTTTGATGATTATATGGTTCATTTGCATTGCTAGTTCAAATTAATCAAGAATCTCTAAAAAACTTCTCTTATGGCTTTATTAATTTTTTCATAATGTGATTTTAAAACATCCTTAAATCATATTTGGAAACAAATAATAAAATAGGATTATAGAATCAAAACATTTAATATCTCTAATGAATTATCAAGTCAATTTCTAGGTATAAGAACATAAAATATATAAACACTAAAGATAAATGTTTTTATTAGAGTATTTATTCTTTAATTCCATTTTTCCATATCAAAAGAACCACCTTTGACCATCAACTCTTTAGAATTAAAAAAAACACACATGAAAATTTCCTCTGAGCTTTCTATTTATTCCAGTGATGATAGTTTAAAAGAAAGCCTGAAGAAGAAAATAATTACTAACTTCCTCCTGACACTACAAAAATAAACCTTACTATTTGCATTAATATGAGACGATAATATCCCATGGTATTAATGTAACTGTGAACATCTGCTTCTTTATCTGTATGTTATCAATTCCTTTTATTGAATTAGAAAGGATGGAGCAAAGTGCATATTCTGTATCAACCTTCCACGTTTTTCAAGATGTACTGCCCACGTTTTTCAATACTGTACTGTATTTCTTGCATATTCATGACAAAAACCCTAATAATACTATTAAATATTCATAAAATACATGCTATGAGTCAAAAAGAGTCTATACATATTAACTCATTTAATTGCAGTAACAAACATAGGAAGTTGGTTCTGGTTCTGTTTATTTATTATATTGTTCCTACATGTGAGGAAGTGGAAATACAGTAAGCTTAGTGTATACAAATTATATTTAATAAGTTGGATAAGCAGGAGTTTTCAAAAACTCATCTAACTTCAAAGCTCACCATCTTTTAAGATTTCACTCTCAGAACACCTTCCCCTCACTGCTACCCTGGTAATCTTAATGAAAATTAAAACACATCATATACATCATACACACCAACCCATGTATACACATGGACAAAGAACACAAAACAACAATAGCAAAACTTGATCCAAAGCATACCTGGAAGTCCCTTAGACGTGATCCAAAGCATACCTGGAAGTCCCTTAGACGTACTATATTTAAATTTATGACAGTGTTCTTAATCTCGGATACACCTCAGATTTACCTCAGGAGTTTGGGAAAATTACTGTCTGTCCCCATCATAGACCAAAATACATCAAAATCTCTGAGAGAGGCAGCCACCACTGAGAATTGTTCAGGGTGATACAGAAAGATCATTTAGGCCACAAAAATGTTTTTTTTTTTTTCCAGTGACAAAATAAGTTACTGAACAGAGGTTTATTCTGTTAAATAGAAAAATATTTGATCCATGATCTAAAAAAGTCTTCTCTTCTTTTCTCATTAAATGCATTTTCCTGTCCTTTAGTTACTAATCTTCCTATTCTAAGGATAGCCACCCTGAATGGGAGCCACTCTTTCTGTTGTGACTGCAGGAATCTGTGGATCAAAGGTCCTCCTAGCTTCACAACATCTTATGTTAATCCTCTTCCTCTAAATGTTATTTTTCACCTGGCTTGGAATCAAACCTGCAGAGCCCTAACTCCCTTGTCATGCAGCGTTGTACAGATCTGCATGTTAATTATTATTATTTTACACAGCTAAGACTAGTGTTCACAGATTACCCAGAACTACATTGAGTCTCAAATGCCTCTTTATTCAGCACTACGTTAGTTACAAGTAATGGAAACTCCCCCAATGAAGGCACTGACTGCCTTTCTCTCTGCTGATGCCTTGTTGAATTACCAGTTATAGTTCATAGTGGGAATTTAACAAGAATGTGTTGAATAAGTGATAAAACGTTATACTTTTTTTGAATTCTGTTTATTAATCCTGTTCCACAAACTTTTCCTGTTCAAACATTATCTGTTTTTAAATAACATTAGCTCAAGTTGTGACTGGAATTGAAAATTGCATTATGACTGTAAGTGAAAATGAGGGGCTTTGGTGTACACATCTGTATCAGTGTGTATCTGCAAAAATGTAGAAAACGTAGGGAAAAAAGTACAGTGTATAGATTAGGCTAGGCCAATGTTTCTTTTTAGAGTATTTTTGGGGGAAAACGTTATATTTGATAGCCAGTATTGATTTCTCTAGCTTAAATATTGCTCTTTTTATCTCTGTTTAATGATTTTATTTTATCTTATTTCTTGATAATATTGGCTAATTTTATTTTTCTGTAATATTGGCTATTCTTCAATTATTCTATGCTGTTTTAAAACTGCAAATATTCAAAATGACATGCAGAGTGCTATTGGGGCCTGCTCAATATTGACTATCGTATCTTTTCCAAATGGTTTTTGGCATGGTCATCAAGTTTTGATTCAAATTCAAATTATTTTAAATATTTTATTGAATTATTTTTCTCTTGTCTGCTTCTTTCCCCTTTCCCTGGTCTTTTCCCTTTTGTCATGACTTTTCTCCCTTCACTTTTATTTCTTTCTGTGTTTTGTTTTCCTCTGCCTCTAATTATTGCTTCCAATCTCTTGAATACTTATTTATTAAATCATTGAGCCATTTATCTCTTGAAGTAGTATGTATTTAAAGCAGGACTATCCAGAAGGCATCATTGCTGGTGCTAGGACAATGCAACTATAATATAAAGTCTACAAGGAGGAAAGAGCAAAAGGCACTAGGTAAGACAAGAGTAAAACAAATTATTTTTCTTCTTTCCTAGCCTTTGCACATTGCTCACCATTTAAAGCTTCACTGTGCTGCAAATGCACAATTTAATGTGTATCACTATGGCCTTGATTGCTGCCCCTCCCCTTGCAAACATGGAAGTAACATATTTATCTACAGATGACACGAAAATCTTCTCCCCTACTATGAGGGACTGAATGTTTGTGTCCTCCCCAAATTCACATGTTGAAGCCCTGTCCCTTAAAGTGATGGTATTTGATATGGGCCTTTGGGAGTTCATTAGATTTAGATCAGGCCATGATTGTAGAGCCACCATTATAGGATTAGTATCCCTGTAAAAATGGGAAGAGAGACTAGCACTGTCTCGTTCTGTCTGCTATCACCTGAGGACACAGCAAGAAGACAACTGGCTCTCTGCAAGACAGAAAGAGGGTCCTGACCAGAACCAAATCAACCTTCACCTTGATCTTGGACTTGCCAGCTTGCATAACTGTGAGGAATAAATGTTTGATGTATAAACCAGCCTGTTGATGGTATTTTGTTATAGCAGCCCAAGCTAAGACATCTATTATCAAAATAACTGAAAAAAAAAATCAGTAAAAGCAAAATCCAGAGCTATATGTGTCTCTGGAATATATCTTTATGTGTTTTCTATTATGACAAGAATTGATCCACCTCTAAAGTTTAAAGTTTTATTTCATGGCTTGTTATAATTAGCAAGAAATGCATAGCATACTCCACTTTCCTTTCCAGCGGTTCTACTAGCTAAAATACATAAATATCTCCTTATTACTTCCTCTTTCTCCACCTGCTTAGCTAGCTCACCAACGTGTGATTAAGTAGTCATTTACATCAGCTGAGTATTAACATATAATCAAATCGCTACCAATTGACACTCTCAATTGATCTCTCTATGACCTGTGAATAAAAAAGCAAATAGCTTTTTTCTAATTAATATTCTACAGCTAATCTCTAGATCATCTATGTGTTCCTGAGGTGGGTTTCTCTTGTTTTCTTTCTTTCTTTCTTTTTAGAAAATAGTGATGAATCTAAAGTGTAGAACCCTGGGGTTTGTTTTTAAATATCAATTGTCTGTGATCCATCAAATGATATTTAATAATGCCAAAAATATATAATTCTTTCCACCAGAGCTGAGTGGCATTCACTTCTTTCTCTTCTAAACTTCCTTTTACACTAAATTCTCTAGTATCATTTTTTTCTTGTTTTAATGTATTTGATTCCCCCATTTAGTGTCTTCTTTCATTTTTCCTCATTGTTCCCACCTTCACTTCATTTTGCTTATCTCTTCTACAACTCCTCTCTTTTCTTCACACTTTACTCCCTTTTATTATTCTGGTTTTTTTTATTATTGTCCTTCTTGTTTCTGAGGCTGTTTTGGTTTTTTTCTCCACTTCTTTATTTTTTTTTTTCTTAACCCACTCAGATTTTCCCCCCTGTCTGGTAGTGGGCACGTTCCTTTCATTTTTATCTTTCTCTATTACTGTCAGTGTGACCTCTGGCTCCTTAATTGACTTTTTCTTGCTTTCTTCCACTTCTCATTCTCTTATGCTCAGATTCTTTCACTTCCTTAAATTCTCCCTCTTGTTTCTCCCATTTTCTTTTGTCACAGAATGGCATGTATGAAGGCAATTCTGAGACAAAGAATTACTACTAATACTTTAAAACATACTTAGGTACATAGTTCCACACCTCTAGGGTTTTGAAAAATATTAACAAGTTTGAGGAAGACAATATTATGTGATTTAAATTGAAACCCAGAGCAAATAAACCACACACGGGGAAAAATATTATATGTAGTCACAATAAATTCCCTTCAAAATGCGCACATTACATAAATTGGTCTCTAAGAGGGCCCTTTTGTATAGAAGTCTTGAGATGATCATTTTGAATGTAATTATACAACACATGGGCTAGAGCCAACATATAGACACCCTGCTTACTAAAATGAAAACTGATATTCATTTCATTCATTCTTTAATAATAAGCAACATTTTATAAGAGCTCTGAAACATGATTTAGATACAGAAGTATGCATCCCTACAGCCCAGCAGTTGCTAAACATTGAATAATTCTGTGCTGGTTGACAAATTGGCACTACTCCCTAAGTGTGCTGTCACTTCCACAACCTGTGTATGACCTCCCCTCCCCTTGCTCATCAGTCAGCAACGGAAGAATCAATGCCTGGACTAGCAGGACCCTTCATGATCCTGGTGTCATTCCCATTCTAAGTGGTCTATACCAGACCTGATGCTATTTTGAATTTTACCTTGGAAAACAGGAAATAAAAATGAAATGTTGTCCTTTTAAACTCACTCTCCAGTGCATGCCACTAGTATGCATTACTGTATATCAAAGTTATGCATAAGTTATGTGAAATCCCAGAGGAAATATTAAAAACATAATGTATGCCTTGCACTTTTCGCATATATCACCTCGTGCAGTTCTAAAAGGACCCCTCCAGCTGGGCTGGGTTTCACATTCAGGAGCTGAGGGTTGAGCTGAGCAAGTTTGACGATGGATGCTGTGGTAGGCACCTGCTTCCTTTGCTCCTGCCCTGCTCATTGTTTATCTCAGTGAACAATGGATTGTGCGGTGCCATTCCCAGCCCTTAAATAATGCAAAGTTGTGAAGCAGACCTCCACATTTTCTCCTGAGGGTCTGTGTTACGTGCAAGTGAATGTCACCAGTTGATGACAATAGCTTAGATTTCTTAAGGCACAATGGGCATGAAAATATGAAAAGAATGGATAACTAGAATCTCAGCATTTATGTACTACTCCACAACTGAATACATAAATCATTTTATAAAACATGAATATTAAATCATTAGTGTGCAAGTGCATTAAGTAGTAGCATAAATGGACAGCTTTTGAAGGGTAGAAAGAATATAAACAATTAGATATCACATGACTCACTATTAATCAATATAAACTGATTTGAAAATTTTCCCACCAAAAATGTTTTCTACTTCTGTATATTTTTGTCCTTTATAATGAGATACTTAGAGAACATGCATACGCTAACATTGGTATAAGAACCATAATTTTGTATTTATTTGTTTACCACTTGTTCTACATAGATTCCAAATAAATACTGACCCCTCACAGTCTCATACAATCAGTCTCCAAGCCCTTTGAGCTTCATACAAATATTCTAGCTAATGCTCTAAAACTTTTGCCATACTTTGATTATTTATTAATGCATTCCACAGAACTGGAATGTAAATTTCCAATATCTATCTAACCAAATCATGCCCATTCATCAACACTCAGTATGAATGTCACTTCGTTACAGAGTCTCCATTGCTACTTGTAGGCCAGAGACACCTCTCTCTTACATTCTGCATTTTGTGACTACCTCCACTCAGGTACTTACCACATTTAGCTGGGCAGTGTTAATTGAGTCTATTTCACATCATCCCTATTAAAACACAAGCAATGTCAAGCTTGGAAACGAGTCATTACAAATTTGTACAAGGCAATAGCGCATTGCATAATGCTATGCTCAGAACAGGTATTTAATAAATAATTAATAAACAGAGCACTAACAATATTACTTGGCCGCAGTTAAGTGCCAATCATTTCATATTTTAGTTCTGTAAAAAACATATTAAATGTTTGCTCTATCGGATTATAGCACAGGCCATGACATACCTAATGGCTCTGCTTGCTATAAAAGTCCTTAAATTGCTATTATATTTAACACTGACTATGAAAGGTAGTGAGATATTAATAATAAACCAAAGGGGCAATTGGACAAACACAATTAAGGCAGTATTAAGACATTCAGTTAAGTATGTTGTACAATATTAGTTTACTTTTCCTTCCCATTTGTGAACTCATTATCTTAAACTTTTAGAAGAATACTGGCTTATTTTATAAGACAGAATGAAATAGTTTATAGATTTAATTATGCATCACCAGCTGCAGGGTTCTCCAGGTTCTTTAACAGGTGAGGTAATACATTTATAAAAAATAAATTATTTTGATTAAAATTTCATGAAATTATTAGAAGTAGCTCTCTCCATAAATTCAATTCTTATAGTGGGTTATCTAAAATATAATTGCTATCTTGAACTTGGAGTGCATTTTACACAAGACTGAACAGAGAGGGGAAATATGGGAAAATAGAGCTTTGTTATAAAAATATTGGTTTTATAAATAAATAAATGACTCCAATATTAATCTTGATCCATTGATGGGTACTGTTGGACATTATAATATCCTATCACTGTGGTGTTCCCTAAAAGACACTATTTCACAAAGGGATTGATATGGTAGTTAATAGCCTATTAAATGAGAATAATTTAATTTTGCTTTTCCTTGACTCATAATTTTCTTTCCAGCCCAATCAGAGATTCTTCTTTGCTTTTACAACCATTATTCTCAGTTTTTCTTCCTCTCTTTGTTGGTTCCTTTCCCTCTTCATTCTCCATACTAATGCATGTTATATGGAATTACAGTATATATCATATGCAATATACATATGGAATTCAAAATAAATATACAGATTTATGTATCCATATATAGAATAAGTAGTGACTGAATTCATTCAATTAACATCCTATACCTTTGAGGAAACCCCATTCAGGATATTATTATTAGAAAGACATACCCCATTGAGAAGTTTCTAGGTTGCTCAAGGATTTGTACTATTTTGTAAATTCTGTAGAAGAAGTTGTTGTGTATGCATAAACACACACACATACAAATGTATATGTACATACATATATTAAATTGTTACATTTTAATATTTACTGAACTAAAATAGGAGTCTCCATGTCTATATTTTGTTCTCAATTTATTCATATTTACTATTCAAGGAAAAAAAGAGCCATTCATCTATAATGAGGCAATGTGTCAATGGATCCATATTTAACAAAAACTATTAAACACTATCCTTTTTAGTTTGAGAATATTTACAGTAAATAGTCCTTCATTTTAAGATATAGAAAAGTATATAATTGGCAACGGGGTAACCACTAAGGAAATCTAGAAATATCTATAAACCAAGTGCTTATGGAAAACTACATACCTAGAAATAATTCCTAAAGAACAAAAATAATAAATAAATAAATAAACCAACACCTTGACCTGAACCCATATAAAATTCTGCAAAACAATAAAAAGGAAAAAAAGAAAAAAATGCAGAGATATAGTAATTTTAATAGTAGTACATAAATGAAATAAATGTTAGAAAGCATCTGATTTGCATTCAATCAAAATTGTTAAATATACTCTAGAAAGCAAAAGATGAAAATGAGAGGATATAGTTTTATTTTGTATTCTAAGATAAAAAGGGAGATTACTCTGTTTATAAAATTGCAAAAAAATAAAGATACAATTATAGAATTAAAATCTGTTTGAAGCAATAAAATGTAAAATTGATATCAAAGGGAAAATTAAGTTAGTGATGTATAGAGCACACTTGAGAAGCTCCTTCCAGGATTTATTGGCCTAAAAGATGAATGGAGCAGTGAAAAATATATAAGAGATATGTACATATAATGAAAAGCCAAGATTAGGATAATAATTAAATTCATAAGAACGAGATTAGGAAAAGATAAAAAATAATATTAATGTAATTATAGATTATGGCAATAAAAATTATGTTTTGGAAAGTAGAGAATAAGAAAATAATGTGAGTTTCTCCATTTTTCTATGCCTACATTTTAAATGTTATTAAAAATAGATTCTAATGCATTTTTGAAAACTAACACAAATTAGAAGTAAAGACAAATTACTTCTGAAAAAATAATTCATATAAAAGGATGGAAAACAAAGGATAAGCATAAGTGAGGGCCCATGAAAGGATTTATTTACAAATTTCATATGCAATTTTGTAAAGATTTCATATAAAATATGTGCATCCATTTTAACAGAAACACATACATACGTTTTTATTTATATGTGTGTATTTGTGTTTGGAATGTGGGTGTGAGCATATGTGTGTTTAATAAAAGAAAAATAAAACATACTTTAATGACCACAAAAAGGGACAGAATTGGTTTGATCTCAACAGGTATGTCAGTAGGAAAGATACTAAGACTAAGGCATGTTTTATGTCAATCCATTCAATAAGTGTTTATAAAATGTCTGATATTTATCTGACACTGCACTAGGGCACTGAGCATAAAATGATGAAATGAATAGATAGGTCATATCTCTATCATACTCCCATCTCATTTGCAAGATAAGCAAGCAATAATGCTTACACAGAGTGTCTGTTTTTGTGAGATCATTTAAGGCTGGGAAATAGTGCAGAAGCCTCTAGATCAGACCACAGCACAGCGACTAGATAAAGTGCAGGTGTCCTTTTAGAAGAGACACGTTCCTGCTTTGTGGCTACCTCCATAAAGGCATAGTTCTAGAGATCTAATAAGTAACAACTCTAAATAATTTACTTTGCTGAGGAAAAATTAGAAGGCTCTGGAAATTAGCAAAGTATAAATTCAGAATTCCACTCTTGCATATGCTGCTTACACATATTCAGTCATAGACATACTAAAACAAATAGTTTAATTCTGGAAGTTATACCCCCATTGCTGCTATTTCTATAGCTTACACTAGAAGGCAGTAGAATTTGTAGTTAGCATATGCAGAAAAACAAATGCAATTCTTTATAGCAATTTTCACTAAATTCTGCCTTCTTAAAGTTATGGCCTCACATCCTATGAGGCAAATGACAATCCAACAAAGATACATCTTTGAAGGACACAGATTAAAATCAGCCAAGAGAAGAAACACCTAGGACAGAGTCCAGCAGAGTAGCAGATTGAGAGCTTTCAATTTTCCTTTTCCTACATGACTATACATATGGAGTATTGCCAACCAGTAAGGCTCACCTGAGCTTCGCTGTCCAAAGTTTTTATTGGCACTCCATCACATAGGCATGAGTGATTGCCTACATGGCTTCTTTCTATTTCCAGCCCCTCTGGAGGTCAACTTATACCGTGGGACCTGGTGCCCCTGTATCACAGTGTTGGTGTGGTTCAGAGCCTTCACTCCAAATATCACTGTTACTATCTGGCTGGCCCAAAGGACTCAGACAAACAAAGGTGCTCTTATCAGGCACAATGTTCCAGGGGCATAAAGTTTTCTCCCAGAAGTCAAGGTCAAAGCCCAGACTTATTTTGGGACAAAGCGAGAAAAAATTTTTTGCTATACGATATCTATTTTCATTTAAGTATCAGAATAAAATTTATGTGAAAAATTAATATTAGGGGACTTGTCCATTGTCCACATAGTTGGAATGTAACATTCAGAAATTCGATTTTGAGTGGTTTTCTCTGTTTGTTTTGTTTTCAGAAGATTCTTTAAAAAGACTAATTTGATCACTCCCAACATCATGACACAAAAATATCTTTGAAATAGGGCTTTAAACTTTAATTATCATAGAAACTTTTTAAAAAATTAATATTAAAAATAAACCCATTTTCAAGCGGCTATTCCACAGCTAAAGCTCAATGAATATTAAACCAATTCCTTTTTGAAATTCTAGAATAGAAAATGTGCGTAAAACATTCTTTTGAAGATATCTAAATTTAAAATAGCCAACTTTTAAAAGTCAGGTTTTAACAGTAGTTTTCCTGTTTCTGGGACCTCATAAGCCAAGTTGTTCTTTTTTATTCTCCCTCAGTAGGAATGGACATTTTATGACTACATCATAAGCCATCAACGGTATAGGGTTATAATGGAAATGCTGACATAATCTTAACTATAATAGGGAAATCTGCATCACTGTAATCTCTTAGCTGTTTAAGGGCAATACAATCCAGTGCTAAAGACATTATCTGATATTTTGGCAAGTGGGGAGGACAGTAATCTTGTTCAAAAAAGCAGAATTTGATTGTCTCTGAGATACCTCTAGAGATACATAAACATTCTGTGCTTTCACGTATGCGTATTCCATTCGTTTGAAAGGAAATGAAAACTTTCCCATTCATTCTTCACAGTTCTTTCTTCCTACTTCAAAATTGGCCTCAGAGATAACAGGAAGGGGCTCTCACCCCTCATTTATTCAGAAGTAACCAACCCAATCTCAAATAAGAACTATGAATACTGAGATACAAAACAAGCAACCACACATTACAGAATCATCACAACATGTCAGTTTCAAACGCAAGTCTGATTGGTTCTATATTCATACTATATCCAAGTAGGATTTATCTTCACCTCAGACTTTTTTTATCTACTTGTACTATAGTTATTTCTATCTTGTCTGTGTGATCACCAGGTTGTGAGTTTTTTTGAGGGCAGAGGTTATTTATTAATCATCTATTTGTCTTCCACAGGGGAAAGTATGTGCTTTGAAAATTTTAAGTAATGCTTCTAAAATATGATTATTAATCTTTAAAAATAGATACTCTAAAATATCATTTCTTTTTTATAGACAATCTGTGTAAATCACACATCAATATAGAATCTATATGCTCTCTTTCTGTTGTTAGAAATGTTTGGGTTTTCAAAAATGATTGTGATGTTTTTCCAGCATTCTGCTGTTTTATATCAGCTGTTGTTACCAATCAAAATGATGAGATCTAGTTTTGCCTAGTACCATGTTCTGAGTACACGGAACTTACTAATTATGTCCACAAATGCATATTTTACTCAATTTTTAGTAAAAAAAAAAAAACCTTAATATTCCATCGTTACGTATTTACATTTTTATCTTCTTTTTAAAAAATAGGAGATTACATTATTGAACATGGACTACTTATACAACATAACTATATTACTGATGTTGTTTTTGATCAGAATTTATTCCAAGACACATTAGTAGTGACATCAATACATTTACAGGTTGGTGGCTTCTAGAATTCTTTTCTGATACTAATGGTTTCTCTAAGATTGTGCTAAAAGTTATTGTCTAAAAACTTTAGTTAGGCAGAGTAGGTTTCAATAAGTGACTGTTGAATTTTACTAAAGCAATTGCATACTTTTTAAATAAATAATGATGATGACCAAGCTTGTTGATCTTACAACACCAATATTCAGTCTTTCTTCATTCATTGTTTCTTTTTGATTTAAACGCCTGTGAGGAGAAAGGTATGGGGATAGGCACTAATAGAAGGTAACTCATGAGCATTAAAATTCTTTTCTCACAAGGGGAGATGTTGAGATGGTGAAGGTTTTGTGTTTAGGGGAATGTATGCCTGCAATGTCCAGAAGGTTGTGTCAGGCATGATGCAGAGCCTGCACTTGCTCAAGGACAGCATAGAAGGAGGATTGGAAAAAAATCCGCAGAAGATGAATTGAACACTAGCAGATTATTCAAAAGAGTTACACTCAGAAAGCACTTCATTGTGAGGGAGGAGGTGATGCTGCAAAATGACACAGAAACAGGTATTTCTGATATTCACTTTAGCTATATATTTGTTAAACAAATTCACTTTTTTTTTTTCTTTTCAAGGAAAACATAGAGAAAGCAGAGTAGAGTGAGGATACTACTTAATAGCACCTGTAAACCCAAACTAATAAGTATGGTTGAGTCTTCTCTGCATGGGATCAGAAGTTTCAGGTTTATACTAGACAAGAGTCCTTCCCCTTCTACCTGCCTGAGAAAATGAAGCTGCCTATTGCACCAAGATCAGATTTATTCTTACAGATTGTTTCCTAGGCCTCTAAATGACTCCTAGAATCTTAGCATCCTTTGGGAACTTAAAGGAAATCAAATCCTTACTATTTTATCCCAAAGTACCTGAGAAACAATTGTCCAGTTTTAAACAAATTCTGTGACAGGGAATTTACCACTATGAGGCGAAAGTCATTTTATTTTGAAATAATTTAAATTGTCAAAAAATTTACCCTGTTCTAAACCATGATTCACAATTCCATTATTGCGACTCACTAGGCATTTTCTTGTCTCAAGGACATACAGCGAATGACTCTTCTTCCTTCCATTCAGAAGCCCTTATGATTAACCTGACAGCAACCTATCACCCTCACTGATTACTGCAGCTAATAAGGCAGGCTAGGTGGCGTTCACTCCCTCATTTACTCTCTGACATACATTTTGCTTTTGAATTTTCAAATTCAGTTTAAACTTCTTTTACAAGAGTACAGTAGCTATGTTTTATAGCCAGGAAATTATATATATATATATATAAATGTGGACCCTGTAATTACATGATGACACTTGTTTTTTTAGAATTCTCTTTTCCAAACTACTGAAATTATTATAGAATATTAAGGTAAATTTGAATCCTTACACTAGCATCAATTCATTCATTTACATAGTTATTAATCCATCTGTTTACTCAACTAGAAATCACTGAACCCTCAAAGATTTCATATTTTAGTGGGAGATAGTAACAAAAAGCAAAGTTGTATCATAATATAATGTATTCTGTGTTAGAGATATGCTCACAGATGCATATAAGCAGCACATCTAATATATTTATTACTCCTTTGAGCTTTACATAATATATACTTTCAACTTTTCATCTTGAAATGATTTTAGACTTATAGAAAAATTGCAAAAATAGCACAGGGAGTTCCTATACCGCCTTCATCTAGTTTTTCCTAATGTACAACCATGGTACTGTTACCAAATTTTAGAGATTACAATTGGTACAATACTACTTACTAAAGTATGGGCCTTATTTAGATGTTATAAATTTTTTTAATGAAAAATTCATCTTTTATTGTTACAGTAGGCAGTCTAGAATCAAACCTTATACAGTCAACTCTCCACATCCATAGCTTCTGCATCTATGGATTCAAACAATCACAAGTCAAAAATAGTTAGGGAAAAAAACAATAAAAATAGCAATACAACAATAAAATTAAAACAAAAAAAATCAATACAGTGTAACAACTATTTATAAATCACTTACATTGTATTAGATATTATAAGTAATCTAGTGATGATTTAAATTATATGGGAGGATGTGCGTAGGATATATGCAAATACTATGACTTTTTTTTTTTTTTTTTTTTTTTTTTTTTTTTTTTTAATTTATCATTGGCTTTATTTTGTAGATAGGAAAACTAAGGTGCTACACGAAAATGAAATCCATTGTACAATGTATAACATAAGTCAGAGATCTTGAAACAGAATTAGAATCTATCATTTCCCACCTTTAGTCAATAAACTTTATTCATCTTTAAAGGAGGTAAAAAATTACTCATATTAAACATGCTGAAAATAAACATCACTAATTAAACATTACACCTCTCTTACCTCTTTTCATTCATTAACACTCTGGAGTAGAAATAATAATGGTTTTTGTTATGGCTTCATTATTTCTTTAAAATATTTATTACAACAAATTTCATTTGGGAAACATAATAAGTAATGCCATTGGATTTTAAAAATAATTGAATCTTAATCATTAAGCTAAAGACATAGCAAGAAAACAAGACATTATTACTTGAAGGTTGTCTCAGTCTACTGTTCGCTCCCTAATCAGACACCCTTAAACCAATTCCAATAGAAAGTCTAAGAAATTCATGGATCGATCTCCAAAGCACCTCAGGGAAAGTGCTAATACACTTAGAACAACAGTTAGAACAACAATGGTAAAAGGACATCTTATTTAAACTTTTGAAATAATAAAACAATATAGCAGGCCGGGCACCATGGCTCACGCCTGTAATCCTAGCACTCTGGGAGGCCGAGGCGGGAGGATCGGTTGAGCTCAGGGGTTCCAGACCAGCCTGAGCAAGAGCGAGACCCCGTCTCTACTAAAAACAGAAAAATTAGCCAGGTGCGGTGGCGCATGCCTGTAGTCCCAGCTACTCTACTCGGGAGGCTGAGGCAGGAGGATCTCTTGGGCCCAGGAGTGTGAGGCTGCAGTGAGCTATGATGACGCCATGGCACTCTAGCCCAGGTGACAGAGTAAGACTCTGTCTCAAACAAACAAAAAAAGCCATATAGCAGTGGGAACCCTTGTGAAATTTTTTTGTTTTGGTAACAAGATCATTTATACTTTATAAACTTTATACTTGTGGCACACTGTAAGGTTAAAAGAATACAATAAGCAAGAGAGCTCCATAAAACACCCGAAGTAAGAAACAACCTTTATAGGCACAAAGTTCCAAGGTTTCAGGAAAATGTAGTCACCCTTCCTTACTCATTAGGACACTGCAAGTAGGCACCCTACAAACGGCTTGCTCCTACTACGTAGTTCTTAGGGTAAATGTGTTTATTCTCTGATGAAATAGTCACGTGGAGATTATAGAGATATTTGTTGTACATCACTATTCGGTGAAATTTCTTGCCTTCCTTCATGATTTCTTCAGTCTTTTTTTCAGTAGACAAAACCTCTTCTAATGAGTCTGCATCTTCTACGTACAGCTCATCGCCTGGTAAAAGCTGGAGCATCCCATCAGCTGTCACCAATGTCACCGGCAGCCACCTTTCCAGCCCTTCTAATGCACCATCCAAACAAAACTTGTGCAAGTCAGACAGAGAGGCGAAGTTTTCAAGTCGTCTTAATTCGTAGAACTGCGGGGGTGCCAACCAAATCTCTTTTGACAGGAAACTGTGAGTCGCCTCAGATGGAGAGAGCCACTGGCAGCCCACCACCTCGGCCGCGTCGGGGAGGACGGGCGGCGGCTCGCGCAGGCAGCACAGGAAGAAGGCGGTGTCGAAGCGGCGCGAGAGGCCGCGCGAGAAGGGGGTGCGCCAGCCGCCCCAGGCGTGCAGCGCCCAGACGTCGGGCGCGCAGTCCAGGTGCGCGCACAGGTGCAGGAAGCGGCGCGCGTCCCGGCGCACGCGCTCGCGCCAGGCGTCCAGGCCGGGCGGCGGGTCGAGGGCGCGGCCGGGCGCGGGCGCGGGCGCCGGCGGGGCGCCCCTCAATACTATGACTTTTTAATTTTTAATTTTATTATTTCAGCATATTACAGGGGTACAAATGTCTAGGTTACATATATTGCCTTGTTCCCACCTGAGTCAGAGCTTGAAGCATGTTCATCCTCCAGACAGTGCACACTGCATCCATTAGGTGTTTATATAGCCACCCCCACCATCTTCCCGACTCCTGATGAATGTTAGTACTACATGTGCACTTAAGTGTTGATCAGTTAATACCAATTTGATGGTGAGTGCATGTGGTACTTGCTTTTCCATTCTTGAGATACTTCACTTAGTAGAATGGGTTCCAGCTCTACCCAGGGTAATACAAGTGCGAGATCACTATTGTTTTTGTGGTTGAGTAGTACTCCATGAGATATATATATATATATATATATATATATATATCTATCACATTTTATTAATCCATTCATGTATTGGTGGGGACTTAGGTTGATTCCACATCTTTGCAATTATGAATTGTGCTATTATGAACATTCTAGTGCAAGTGTCTTTTTTATAGAATGACTTTTGTTTCTTTGGGTAGATGCCCAGTAATGGGACTGCTGAAGCTAATGGTAATTCTACTTGTAGCTCTTTCAGGTATCTCCATATTACTTTCCACAGAGGTTGAACTAGTTTGCAGTCCCACCAGCAGTGTAGGAGTGTTCCTATCTCTCCACATCCATGACAACATTTATTGTTTTGGGACTTTTTGATAAAGGCCATTCTCACTAGAGATAAGTGATATCTCATTGTGGTTTTGATTTACATTTCCTTGATGATTAGAGAAGTTGAGCATTTTTTCATGTTTGTTGTCAAAGATAATTTTTATTCATTTGGGTCATAAGAACATCATAAAATATTTGTCCAAGTTCACCTATGACTTTTGCTTTTCTGAAACTATTATTTTATGACTCCATGTTAATGTCTTCATTTTTCGTCCAAATCTTGTGCACATTTGAAATCAGCTAAATGTTACCTCAATTACTGTTTTTGGTCATATTCCTTTATATTTTTGTTCTTACACAAAATTTTTACTTTCACAAGGAAAACAGCAGTATGATAACTTCCTGAACTAAACTCCTTAAATCATCTTGACTTTACAATTTCAGAACATGGAGAGGAATCTTTTTCTCTATGCTATATCAAATCTGTTTTCTATAATGTAAACAATATATCTGTCTAGAGTGTTTTAGATGACAAAGATGCTGCCATGTTCTGCCATACAGTTATGGGGTATGCTGACAGAGGTAAGAGAAGCAGAACTTTTTCAGTTACAATGATTAATGAAATGGGAATGACCAAAAAAAGGACAGAATAAGAAATAAAAGTAGCCAAAGACACATAATAGAGACAACTTACATCTGGTCAATGGTATACTTATTAGGAAAATTTCAACATTGCTCTGAACTAGTTCAATTATTTTTGAAAACTACAAAATGTAAGTCAATCCAGATGACAACTTATTGTACTATAGTTTAAAACTACATTATAAGCAGACCAAACATAAGTGATGTTTATAGTATTTATTGACTTTTTTTTATTTTGGACACATCCCATTTATTTTTATGGTAAAATAGAAATATGCTTTATGGGATAAAATTACTTCCACCTTTATGACCTGAAATATTTAACAAAATGTAGTTGTTGTTGCTGTTGTTGTTGCTGCTATTTTATTGGGAAACCTAGAGATTATAGGTATGTTGACAGAACTAATTCCTCAAGCATTGCAATCATATGAAAAAATATATACTTTTATTAACAACTAAAAGAAACAGTATTTTGGTTCTTAAAAAGCACGGAGGGCTATCTGATTACTTTGATTTACTTTTCTTACAAAATTATATGTTGGCTCTTTTGTTTCATATGTGATATAACCAATTGCATATGAAGGAACTCCTTAATATATTCACTTAAAAAGACACAATGGCCACATGCTAAGTAAAAGCATTATCTTCTAATATGTGACTAAGGATTTTACACTATGACTGTTAAGTTGTATTTCCTTCAAATTTTAAACTCAGTTAAATTTCTGGTGTAGTTTGACATCTTGTTCTGGCTGTACAAATGGAGATTCCATTTCTTGTTACACTTTAAACTTTCATACTGTTTTTGATCATCAAATAAATTTGTAATGATGGCAGAAGAAAATGTCCAGATATTATGCTGCTTCTCCAAGAATTGCCTTTCAAGTGCTAACTATCAAAAGAGAAGAAAGTGTAATGTGGACAAAATTATTTTCAAAACCCTGTCCTCTATTCTACAGAGAATATAAATTTCAGAAATGTGACTTCCCAAACATCTGCTGCATAACCAGGCGAGGCTGGCCAGAGTTCTTACGAGTCCTCTAGCTGCCAAAAGTGCCCTATGTGTGGGAGGAACGGCTGGCTACCAAACTGGAACGGATCAGAAAGGAGGGCAGAGTAGAGCAGGTTCAGGAAAGGCAGCAACATGGGAGAGGGAAGGAGGCCAAGTTCTCTCCGAATCACCTACGTGTGTCCATTTGCTTTGTAACTGCAGTGTGGTTTATTTCAGTTCAGAGTGGGAATTACAACGCAAGAGATGCTTAGAAATGACACTTCATCTCAATGGAAAATAAAATTAGCTACAGATGGTGAGGATCTGCTCGTCTTCTATTACCTGGAGTTATAAAGGTGGTAGTTTATCACTGAATCACCTTACTTGGCTGTAGTCATACAAATCGCAGTGGGGGATTTTAATGTTTTAGGCAATTACTCCTCTCATCCCCTAATCCTTCAAATTGTTTCTAGAATAAAAATTCTATTATCATAGCAAGAAAATATGAATGTGTTGAATCAGTGTTGAGAAATTAAAACAAAAACTCTCTGAGTTTTTAATTTTTAAAAAATACATATAGATTGAGAGGGAAAACACAACACTTTTATTGAATCTACAAAAATTCAGTAAATATTTTCAGTGCAAAGATAAATGATTGATAATGTACTGCTTGCAAGATTAAAGAAAAAATATATTGTGTCAAGTCATAGCACTTGCAGACAGAAGAAACATGGTGGAAGTCAGGAATATTTTATTTCTTTTGCTATTTTGTTTCATTTTTCCTTAAATGAAATAAAATATTTAAGTATAAAATAATCCAAACATATAGAAAACATATAATATCAGAAACACATGTAATCACCATTTATTAAATGTTTTAATTTCCATAGTGGATGAAATCATATGTTGTGTGTGCATGTATATATGAAAAATATTGTATAACTTTCTATTAAAGTAATGATGTAATACTGTTGAAATATTAAATTTTAATTTAGTTAACTTATTAAAATTATTAATTTTAATTTGTTGCTATAATCTTTAGTAACAAATATTATTTATATATTTTCACATAAAATATATTGTAACATATTACAATATATTTTAGTTGTATTAAAATATATTGTTCAAAGCAATGATTTTCCATATGACAGGGTCGAATTCTAGTAAGCCTCCTCTTCCCAGTTGCATATTGCTGACTTGTGTCCTCACATGGTGGCAGGAACACTAGCAAGCTCTCTGGCCTCTTCTTACATGGACACTAAAATTACTGATTAAGGTTCCACCTCCATGACTTAATTATATCCCAAAAACCCAACATTCAGGTGCCATCCTTTGGGAATTAGGGTTTCAACATATAAATTTGAGGGGAGCACAAATATTCAGAACATTGTAAACAGGAAATCAAGCATTCATATGTTAAAACCATAAAGAGAAATGAATTGAGGTGAGATTTACAGTCACTAGAGCTTTTTACTTTCAAGGTACTTTGAACTTGAGTTGCACAGCAGAGAAGCTAAACAAAAAGTGGCCACCTAGAATTTATAGTAAAAAGAGGAGTTTATATTGAAGTACAAATATAAAAGGGATAGGGATAGAAACAAGAAAGAGTGTAAGAATCCCATGAGAAATGCTGAAATCTCTAATACATTCATTTGGATTCCCAGAAGTAAAAGGGAGAGAGAATAAATAAAAAAGTAATATTTCCAGTAATACTAGTCCTGAGTTTTTCAAAGCAGGAAAAACCATACATCCACAAATTAATTAGAGATTCCCTATAGCCCCAAATGGGATAAATACATCACAGTAAAATTACTAAAAATTATTTTAAAATATTGTTGCCTTAGTGAGAGAAAAAGAGACGCAGTATGTTTAAACTACATTAATAAGACTAATAACCAACTGTTCAAAAATTTAGTGATGAAAGATGAAAACACAATAGTAGAACAGGTTAAAATGTTAATTGCAAAGATGTGGAAATGTAAAAAAAATTGAAAAGGCAAAAATTTAATATGAACATAATAATTTGTTAAATGAAAACATAGTAGAATTTTAAAAAATTAGAAAAAAATTAGCCCTGTGTGGTGGTGTGTGCTTGTAGGCCCAGCTACTCAAAAGGAGGCTGAGGCAGGAGGCTTGCTTGAGCCCAGGAGTTTGAGGTTGCTGTGAGCTAGGCTGATGCCATGGCACTCTACTCAGGGCAAGAGAGTGACACTCTGTCTCAAAAAAAAAAAAATAAAAAAATAAGAATAGTTAATAAAAACAATAAACAAAAATGATAAAACTGAAACCTAGAAAAATAGTGGAAGGAAATTTTTTTCTAAAGATTAAGAATAATATCATGACTATTCTACTATAAAAATATCTTAAAGTTGTATATTAGTAATACGATTAAAAAACTAACCTTTGGAGAAGATAGTATTGTATTGATATATATTTAGATATTCTTTGAATATTATTAAAAATAATAAAACAGCATTATATCATTAATTTGATGGAAGCAATTTAAAAAAAACATAGATCTTCTAATCTGGATTAATAAACTAAGATTACCCTAATCACATCTGATGCACTTTTACAATGGTAAGGTTTTGTTTTCCAGAATTTTATGACCAAAGACATGTGCTATAAATCTATGGACAGATAATGTTTTTCTCATAACAAGTCTAATAAAGTTGGGTGTATTAGTATTGAAGTTTACAAAGTGTATTAAACTGTGGAGTAACTGTGAGTATGTTCTTAGTGGGAGATTAAATAATGTTCTTCCAAAAGACTTCATGTAAACTGAGCACAGAAATAGAAAGTAGCAATAATATACCTGGTTCCCTTTCCCCTATAACTACATAAATTACTGGAGGCAAAGGTCTCAGCGTCAGTGACTGAATGCAATTGTGCCAGGGTCTCAGATTTTCCCCTTTAGCATCTCCTTGATCTGGGCTCAGAACTCAAGCCGCCACTGATATTGCCAAGTACCTATAGTAATATTCTGGAACAACCTAGACCCGTGTTAAGATGTCCGTTACCTCACAACTCTCAACATAAAACAGAAAATGCTCTTTTAATTTAAACTATGCAAATCCTGAAGACAGTAACAAAATTAATCCTAAAGAATCATAGGAATGATTGATTAAAAAACTAACCTTTGGAAAAGATAGTATTGTATTGATATATATATTTAGATATTCTTTGAATATTATTAAAAATTAATAAAACATAAACTGTAACCCAGCCACAAAAATAAAAATAAAAATAAAAATTAATAAAACAGCATTATATCATTAATTTGATGGAAGCAATTAAACAAAAACATAGATCTTCTAATCTGGATTAATAAACTAAGATTACCCTAATCACATCTGATGCACTTTTACAATGGTAAGGTTTTGTTTTCCAGAATTTTATGACGAAAGACATGTGCTATAGATTGTATCACAGGAGTACAATTATAGAAGCTGAAATATAATAGATATTGTGATGATATATGCTGAAATGTCTCCTAAGAAAATTATTTTTTCCTACTAAGAAAGTCTTTATTTGACAAATTGTGGATGCTAAATGAGAGAGAGAGAAAGAGAGGAGAGAGAGAGAAAGAGAGAGAGAGAGGGGTAGGGAAAAGCATATAAACTTGAAGACAGAAAAATCTGGTGGTTTCTCATTGTTTAGACATTGATCACTAACTTAGGATTCACTGACTGACAAGTGTATACTTGAAGAGTCTGCAAATTTTTCTGTGCCAAGACTCTAATGAAGACCTTTAAATCCAAAGAAATTTATTTAGAGGTAATATATCCCACTACATTTCCCATTTCTGAGGAATTGGAGTCCAAACTTGAGTGACTTACTCAAAATCACAGTTGGCTAGTGGCAAAGTTGGGATATAAATCACATACCCAATTAAGTTCTAAGAGATCATTTAAAAATAATGATCAGGGGTGCAGAAATTTGGAAAGCTGAAAGGAATCCAAACTCTCAAATGCCAAATGGCTTAGGTAACAAAAACTTTTCCCAAAGTTCAGCATAGAATGCTTAAAAGTGTGATTTTCTTAGGGAAAAAAAAAAAAACATGGTGGTTTCCTATTATAGTGACTTACTATGACATTGTGAAATGAAATCTATTCCTAATGTGCCCTGAATTTGCATATGCAGTGGTTCTCCTCTACTGCCATGGCCCATTTTATGAGCTTTCTTTCGCGTGCAGAGCTAAAATTCTGAATTCTCATTTACTTGAGGCTAAAAATTAATGACTTTGGTTCAATTGCAGAGTAGGCTAGTGAGGTTAGAAATTGAAATCTTTATTTAAGATACTGATTTTTTCCCTTCCAAGTTTCAAAAAGCAATAAAGTGCCTTTATCTATTTTCTCTCTGTGGGTTAGCAACTACAATTCAATAGCAATAGAAATACTACAGAGCTACATTGTGAAGTTGAGGTCCCTCTTCTAAAATTTTCCTCCTAACTTTATTCCTTTTACTTCCTTTACTGTTGTTTGCTAACATAATAATAGGTGCTTAAAGTGCCTTACTTTTCCCTGGAATTATGATATATTCAGTCATCTCTGTGGCAGTTGTAAATGATGAAAGGAAAACATTGGTGGAATATTTGAAATGTAAATTATAAATATGTAGTTCTTACAGAAACACAATACCAAATAAATGCATGAATAATAAAAGCAAACTGTATGCAGTAACTTTTATAATATAAATTTTGCCACATTATAAACCAGAAAAAAAAAACTATACTCTCGATAAATTTATTTTATTTCTCAAACTATTTTTATATATCTATTAAGAATATGGTTAGTAATGTGCCTATTGCCTTGAAGGTCATGAAGGTGGTTGTGTGAAGTCTGTGAAGATAACAGTATCTAATTCTGCACTCTGAATATAGTAGGCTCTAAATGAGCCAGTTCTCCGCAGGATAATGACCTTCAAATCCTTGAATCTTTTCCTGCTACCTACTGAGGCTTCTCCTACCTCAGATAGTGTCCTGAAGGAAATATAAATAAAGGACACAGCATTTAAAAATCACTTTCTTATTAATAACTAGTATGGGCTTTCTGCCTAGTCATTTTGCAGTCCTCCCATGTGTTTGTGGGGGGATAATTTTTGAGTTACTTGGGGCCTTTTTACTTAGACTTGAAGAAGGCCTGTGATGCCTTCCTGAGGCTTGTGTTCAATGTCCACCCTTATTTCAACTTTTGACCTTCAAAGAGGAAATCTTCTAAATGAGAATACTAAACAAGAGAAGGTACAAAATAATTATTTGAATTACAAAAGCTTTTAATGTCAGCTCCTTCTTCCAAAACCCAAGAATGCTCCAGCACCTTGGCAGAGGTGAGTCTTAGCCATAACCTTGTCAGAGGCCCCCATGTTGGAAGCTGAGGAAGTGGGTGGGGGCAAGAGGATGCACTGTGCTTCCTCCGATGTTAGAGCCTGTGGTCAGGAGGTAGCAAAGCATGGACATGTTATTGATGCTAGCACACAGCCCGATAAGTCAACCAACTGAATGTATTATAGTAAAATATAGGTATTGATCATACTTGAAAATAGTTGCTAATAAAACATGAGCATATTTTAGATTTATTTGTGTAGTATAAATCTTTACTTCCCAGATTATAGAGTCTAAAAATCAAACTCTGATGTGAGCCATTTGTTTTCTTTAATTAAGTAAAGTTTTAGAATTGAAAACAAGATTCCATCATGAGTCTGATTTGTCTGTTGATCCTGTTTAAAAAACTTACATATATATGAAATTATCTGCTTTGAACTATAAACTTTATAGGAAATTACTACATGTCAATCCATTTTCCTAAATTTTTGCTAGAAATATTTGCCAATAGAACAATATTGAGTATATTGTATTTCAGAAAACCTAAAGTAGCATTAGGTCTCTTAACAACAAGGGTGAGAAAAAAGTTCAGAATCTAGATTTATTATAAAACTCAAAATTATTAACCTTTTGTTTGTTTGTTTTACTGTCTTCTTACACACATATTACAGTATATTGATTAATCTTTATCAACCATACTACGTTTTGCTCTCCCTTTCATTTCCAATAGTAATATTTTGGCTGTATTTTCATTTCATCCTTATCATTATTGTTTTATGTTACCACAATAATTAATTTGATCTATCCTTTAATATTTTGTTTACATTTTATTGAACATTGTAGTTTTTCCTGTGGATCAGCTCATTGAATATGTTTTTTTGTGTGAGCATATAGACCCTCAGAAATATATAGATATAATATATAATTCTTATAGTTTTATAAATGTGATTAAATTCACATAAGTAAATTTAGCATTATACATTTTAGAAATTCTAAACTTAGCTTTAGAAAGTCTATAAAAATAAAACCCAGAATAGCCTGTGCTGGCATTGATCAGTCTCAATTTTTAAATTAGCAGGTGTTGTTTTCATTTTGAGTACTGAACACTTGAATGTTCCTTGATTGAAGTCATGTGAAAACCTGGTTTGATACTCTTGAAATGCAAGTAAACATTGAGAGAGAGAGAGAGAGAGAGAGAGAGAGAGAGAGAGAGAGAGATCCAGAGACAGAGACAGATTTCATACATATTCTCCTTGGGTTGATTCTCCTTTCTAGTTATGAGAGCCTATCTACAGTTAAAGGTTTGAAAATTAAATATTAGATACATGTTTTGGTAGTCCAAATTTCTCCACTAAAAACTGATTCTTTGCTTTATGTAAAATCATTAAAAGAAAGAGAGAATTTGAGGTGTGCCTAAAATCTATAAAAGCATATTTATTTCTAATAATTCATTAATAGTTCCTAGTACAGTAGACTTTATTTAGGCCTAAATAGAATCTTTTGATGGAAACCATTTCTTATGACAGAATAAGTAGGGATGATTTTTAGAACTCTATCCTAAGGAGAAAACCAGATATTTCAACAACAATTTGTGTATAATTGTGTCTATTACGTAGTGATTTTTATAAGAATATACAATTAAATCCAAAAATAGATGGAAATAACTAGATCTTTCAGCACTTAGTATTTGGTGGGCACTGTTATAAATGTTTTTCATTCATTAACTCATTCATATATCAATCCTTGAGGTAGATGCTCACATTTTATTGCTAAGAAAACTGGAGAACAAAAGTGTTAGACAATTTTTGCAAACTAATAACAGAGCCATGTTCAAATGCAAGACATCCCCCTTCATATTTAGCACAATAAGAAATACATTCAATTGTTACAGTATATCTGTTTGATGGGAGTATATTTTAAAGGTAGCATTTACAAAGAATACAGTATTTTAATAATAATAGAATATATTTAATACTGAGGATTAGAAACTATATATATAGTATAATCGATATAAAGATGCATATGCATACATATATGGGTATATATAGAATGCATAAAGATAACCAAAAGAGGTATTAATGTCATAAGCCAAGACAAGGCTTACGGAATTCCACTCCAATGGAGTGAAATAATCTCTCTCCTTGCTTCTATTCCTGAACCAATTTCCGGAGCCAAAACACATCTCTTGTAGGAGAATTTGGGCTCCCTTGAGGAAGGTCTCTGAGACGACTCAGCAAATGTACAGAAACGTGATTCATCTAGACCTTTGCTCAAAGAGACCTATGATGAATTATGCAAGGATCTTTAAAGTGAATTAAATGTAATACTCGAGGGGCATAAATCGCCATTGTGGCTTCAAAGTAAGGGTATGACCAAATCAGGGATGAATGAATTCTTAAACCAAATTCATTTCACAGTGGATCTGATTGATGTATCCATTTGATTGCTATTTCATGAGTTTCCAAAAGGATATTCAGGATGAAATAACTAATCTCTGACAAAATCTGCACATTTCACTATTATTGTTGTTTTGCAGAGTAAGAACTATCACAGAAGGAAAGACAAATGAAAGCCCTAGAAATTGTTTTCCTACCACACAACCAAATGGAAAAAATCTAATTCAATACTCTTTCCCTTGTAAAATGGCAGAGATTAATGCAATCCTTAAAAGTTTAAAAGATACTGAAGCAGTGGTCACCATTACATCACCGTATAATTGTCCAATACTGACTGTGCAAAAAACCAGTGTGACCATAGTAGATAATAGCGGACTGTTGCAAACATATGCAGTGGAGGACACAACTGTGGCTGTTCCATCAACTGTATTATCTTTACCATGAGAGAGAAACACAGCCTCAGGTATGTTTAATGCAATTATCGATCTGAGAAATGCATTCCTTTCAATACTGCCATCTCAGGAGGAACAGAAGTAGTATCTCAGCACATGAGACACATTACCACATATATATTCCCGCTCCTGTCTAAAATACTCTGAAGAGATTTTGATTTTTAGATGTTCCAGAACATAATTTGTATTCTTTTTCCTCTTTTTATTAATACATAATAACCATGCAAATTTATGAGGTACCTGTGATGTTTTAATACATGCATACAATGTGTAATTATCAAATCAGAGCATTCAGAATATTCATCACCTCAAACATTTAACGTTTTTTTTGTGTTGTGTTCTCTTCTAGCTGCTTTGAAATACACAATAAATTTGGCTAGGCATACAGGAATTTGCAGTGGGAGTATGGACCATAGGGGATCTCTCACTTACCTTTTTCCCACAATGGGAAGTTCCTCTTGGCTGCAAGCTGATCCCTGGCTGGCTGTTTCACCTCCCTTTCCATCCATGCCTCAAAGGTTCCTTGTCACTTCCCAGCTGAATTCTAGGGTTCTCTCTCAGGCACTCTGTTCAAGGGTGAAGTTATCTACTCTCTGTTTTGGTCCTTCTTTGTGGAGAAGGGAAGTGTCAAGTGCCTCTACTCAGGCATCCTGAGTCCCCCAGTCACTACGTTCTTACACAAGTAAACTTTGAAACAGAACTGGCAAACATCAGTCTCTTGATTGGCATTTTCATTACTCTTAGTTTAAGGAACAGTCCATCCCTTTGCACATGGAGACTCCCCATATGTGTATTCTAAGTTGATCATATCATGTGAATCAGACATGATAACGAAGAATGGAACAGGAGTTATGAATATCCTGGTGAGGATCACGCAATACAGAGAGTTGAATATAAACCTACAGAGATACAGGGCCTACTACGTTGGTGAGGATTTTTAGAATCCTGTCATCTGGGACATGCACACACTTCCACTCCAAGAAAATAAAAAAAGTGTTTCTCACTAAATGACTATGGAAAAAGTTGCATGATTTTCAGTTATTTTGAAGTCTATATATAGCATAGCATATATTTAGGTAAGCACATCCCTGAAGAATAAAGCTGCAACTTACTAGCAGGTGACTTGAGAGGCTATTAGTTTTGAGTAAGTGTCAGGTGAATTGAAAGGCAGTGAGCATCGAGGAGTAAACCCAAATCACAAGAGGGCTCTGCTCCAAATCGTGACTGTGCCATATTCAGATAGTATGGACTATCTGAATGATCTCACTGTGCTAGAAGTATCTGAAGTAGGTAACTATGAGTGTTCTGACTCTGGAAAACTCTGATAGGAAAGTCATAGACAGGTTCCTTATGGTTCAGGAATAAGGGCAGACGATCTTCAACAAAGGATTAATTCCATTAAAATAAAAACTGCTCTGGCATGCTTCTGGATTCTGGCAGAGACTACACACCTGGCCATGGGACATCAGGTGTCTATGAGACTGTTGTGAGATGGATGCTGCCAGGCTCACCATCCCATAAATTTGGACAGGCGTAGCACCTGGCCATTGCACCATGGAAGTGGTACATTGAAGATTGGGTAGGAGCAAGTTCTGAGGCCAAGAACTCACATTCCCCCCCCTTTTCTACAGACCTACGTAGCTTTAATGTTACCCTCGGCTTGACTAAACTTTAGACAATTTTCTTCCTGCCAGTAGGCTGCCCATGACTTCCTTCTCACACAAGCTCTCAGAAATCCAGATGACCTAAACCCAGAGATCTCTCCCCTCCCTTTCTTAGGACATTTACATTAGAAAACACATAAGGTCTTTCTCTGCCTTTGTGAGATGCAAATCTTTTTGAAACCCTTTTGCCAGTTTTACAATCAAGGGAAGTCTTCCTCAAGGACCTGGGAACCAGCTCTTTGAAAAATAATCATTAAGGAAGATAGCGCCCCCTATCTATCAGTTTCTTTGGGAAGATAGGAAACTAACTTCTGCAGGTGCCTTTCTTGAAGTCACAAAACTACCTCCTGTCACAAAGATAAGAGAAGGTTTACTTTTCCTTTGGCAAAGTTAATTAGCAACACAGATGGCCTGTGCTCTCCCTCACACCTCAGTGCTTAAAAATCCTCCTACTTTTGTTTCAGTGGAGCTGAGCCCAGACTGAATTTTTGTTTCTGTCTGTATCGCAGTAGCCTTGAATACATTTTTCTTTTTTTTTTATTTCAGCATATTATGGTGGTACAGATTTTAAGGTTTCAAATAATGCCCTTGCTCCCCCTCCCCCCACAAGTCTGAGGTTCTAGCATGACCATCCCCCAGATGGTACACATCTCACTCATTATGTATGTATATACCCGCCCCCTCCCCCCTCCCACCTGCCCAATACCCAATTACTGTAGTACCTATGTGTCCACTTAGGTGCTGTTCAGTTAATACCAGTTTGCTGATGAGTATATGTGGTGCTTGTTTTTCCATTCTTGGGATACTTCCCTTAGTATGAGTTCCAGCTCTAACCAGGAAAATACAAGTTGTGCTATATCACCGTTGTTTCTTAGAGCTGAATAGTACTCCATGGTATACATATATCACATTTTATTAATCCACTCATGAATTGATGGGCACTTGGGTTGTTTCCACAGCCTTGCAATTATGAATTGTGCTGCTATAAACATTCAAGTGCAGGTGTCTTTTTTGTAGAATGTCATTGGATCTTTTGGGTAGATGCCCAGAAATGGGATTGCTGGATCAAATGGTAGATCCACTTGTATCTTTTTAAGGTGTCTCCATATTGCTTTCCAAAGAGGTTGAACTAGTTTGCAGTCCTACCAGCAGTGTAGGAGTGTTCCTATCTCATCGCATCCACGCCAGCAATTGAATACATTTTTCTTAACCTGTGTAACTTTTCACACTGCAACTTTTGCTTTGGCAATACTGACACATCTTCCTCACCTTATGCCTATAGATTTGTGAGGAGTTTCCTATGATGAGATGTTGGAAAGGGAAAAAAAAAGATAGTAACAGTAAGGAAAGTTGATTACACTGACCCTTTTCTGCTCAAAAGGGCAGCAATTCATCCAGATAGAAATTGACAATTATTTTAGGAATGTTTTTTCATTTCTCCCTGCAGCACATAAGCAAGTATCACTCTCCAAGAGCTTCATAATGTGCCATTTAATAACAATTTCCCAAATAGTGTCACCACAATATAAGGGAAACGCTAACGTGATAGAACATTGGAATACTCTCTTGAAGGTTTAACTATGCCAATAGAGTGAAGAAGGGCCCCTTCAAAGTTTGGCCATTGTTGACATTGTATATGTCAAGCCAGCAGGCGTTATGAAATGCACTCTACAAATGTGTCAGGGAAACAAAGGGTGGAAGTGGAAATGGATTTTTCCTCATTCCTTTACAATGGAACTACTGGGGAAATATTGTTTCCCATCCCTTGCAGCGTTAGATCCTGTGAGTTGCAAGGTTGAGGTTCCTAAAAAATAAATAATTCCCCCAGGGGAGAAATAGTGCCCTACAAATGTAAAGCTGTAGTTGCACCCTTCTCTCTTATGTTCATCATGGTGACAGACCAGTAGGCAAATAAGACCATTCCATAATTGAAGGAGCAATTGATTTTGTCATAATGAGATGGTGTTTCTGCTACTACATAATTGGAGCAGGAATGAATACTTCAGAATTTAGTGGATTTCCCAGGATAATTATAACAACTAGGAGGTCAGATCCTTTAGTGATAACTGAATCACCCACCCAGTCAATTTACCTAGATAAATAGATGTGTTAGGCCGGGCGCTGTGGCTCACGCCTGTAATCCTAGCTCTTGGGAGGCCGAGGCGGGCGGATTGCTCAAGGTCAGGAGTTCAAAACCAGCCTGAGCAAGAGCGAGACCCCGTCTCTACTATAAACAGAAAGAAATTAATTGGCCAACTGATATATATATATATATAAAAATTAGCCGGGCATAGTGGCACATGCCTGTAGTCCCAGCTACTCGGGAGGCTGAGGCAGAAGGATCACTCGAGCCCAGGAGTTTGAGGTTGCTGTGAGCTAGGCTGACGCCACGGCACTCACTCTAGCCTGGACAACAAAGTGAGACTCTGTCTCAAAAAAAAAAAAAATAGATGTGTTAATTGCAGGAGAAGAAAATGTGATAGAGGAGGAAAATGAAGAATGTCAGGGAGAGCTGGCAACTTCAGGTGCAGTATCTCTTTTTACTAACACTTTACTTTTAAGTTTTTGTCCCAGGAGTTATGACCAGCCACGAGCTAGATAAAGACATTATCACATAGAGGAAAACTACTGGGAGGTGCAACTGGATCTGCCTCGTTGAAAATAATAGACTGCAGCAAACACCTTTAGATTTTGTCCATCAATTCTTTGCATCTCTCCCCAGCCTCTGCTTTTTAAGGGCCCATATTTGGAATTCTCCGTGGAGAACTGCCTGAGGCTACTAAAGCCAATTTGCCTGCATATGCAGAGAACCAGAAATGCTTGAGAATTTACCTCTGTTCTCTTCCTATTTCCACTCCTCTAACTATGTGGTCCTTGGTGAATAACTGCTGTGGGAATATGAAGTCTTTTCTCCTTTACCCAGGATTGCAGCAAGCATTGAGACATAATTTACACTCCAAAACTCTCTTGTGAGATTAAGCAGAGGATACAAATGTACCTAAAGATTCACCTTTGCTTGGCTTCTTCAACATCCCTGTCCTGCTTCCCCCATTTCCTTGCCAGATTTTTCTGAGGGTCATTCTTAACAAATTGCTTTCAGACAAATCTTCATCTCAGAATCTGTTTCTGGTGATCTTGACATCAGATACTTTGATTTATTTATGTCAGAGTTAATCAGGTTTTGGGTTCTTTGCTGCCAAGCACATGCCACCTGAAATGTGCCAGATAAAATTACATGCTAACTTGGGAACCCAAGATTTCTCATTCAGTGTATTTTGTCCTTCTTTCACATTTCTTTATTTCCCCCATACAAACTTATTTATTCCAGTAAGTGTACTCAGGGACAACCCAAAAGGTGACAAAGGAAGGAAGAAAAGAGAAAACAGAAAAGGATGAGGTGCAGAGGATTAAGAGAAGAAAGAGAGGGAGGAGGACAAGAGGGGGTACAAAATACATGCCTGGATTGCAAGCTCCCAGAGGACAGACTATGTCATCTTTTTCTATGTTCCACCACCTAATTTTAGACATAAGTAATATATGTTTAATGTGCTTACTACTTCAAAAATATTGGGACAGAATTCTTTTCTTATGACCTTTTTCTTCATGCCTCATTTTTTTTTTCTCCTTTATTTTCTGAGTGCACTAGTAATATTCAAGATTTTTTTTAAGGGATACTTTTTCTTAATTGACAGATACAATTTATGTATTTATCATGTCCACCTGTATATATATACTTTAATACATCATGTCATACATGATAAACTGGAATAGGTAATAAAATATATACAATTTTATGTGTAAATTTAAGGGACATTTTTGAATTCCTTAAAAGTGCTATGGGTTTATCGTAGTGAGGAATTCAGAAACTTTGCTTTTGTTTTAACATTTAGCAAATATTCTTCTCAGCTGCCTGATATACAGAATACATTGCTTATATCTTATTGTCATGCTGCTTTTGAATAGCTTCAATTTGTTTTCCAAATCCAAAATCAAGAGTTCTTATAATATTGGTTTTGCAGCATCCACTAGGTATTATATAAGCTATTTCTTGCTTTAATTAGGATCCACATTTTCAACAGCTGATTTACAATAAAACAATTTCTTTACAGAAATGAATTCTTATAGTTATTTTCATGCATTTTAAGTAGCAAAAAAATTCTGGTTATCAGAGTTACATTTTTCTCTTCTTCTTACATTACAGGAATATATATATATATATATATACACACACACACATATATATTCTTATATTTGTTCACTAAAATCATTATATTAAATATAATTTTCTCTACAGTGAGTCATAGTCTCACTCAAATTTAATTTCTTTCTTCTATAAAGTAGATGTTGTGAGACAATTTTTCTTGAGTCTTTATATTTATGAATATCCTATAAACAGAGACACAGAATGCCTAGGTTTCAAACTGTATTTTTATTTTTTTCTTCATTAAATTCATGTTGAGTACTAACAAAATACTTATCCAGCTTAGAGTTAAGTTTAGTAAATAGCGTATGTGCTCTGCCCAGAATGTTTAAGAGTAATGTGTAACAAACAAGGTCCATGTAACAAATAAAATTGCTGCTTAGAGGCATAAAAAAGGGTCTGAGTTTCTACAAATAGGCAAGAGCTGCCCAGCCCCATGTTAATAGGGGCCTGGAGGCCACATGATAAGCACATTGTTCCTATTATTGTTGCTTGGCCCTGTAAGATGGCTGGATAGTCAATGATGGGTAAGATTCCTCAAGGAGGAACAACCTAAGACAGGCACAGCTGTGGGGGGCGGGGGGCAGCCAGGAGAAACTGGGGACGGAAAGTGCCCCCTGTGGCTGCCTTGCTTAACCTTTGCTTATCTCAGCCTGTGGCCTATGCTTTGAGCAAATGCCTGGAAACCTTGAGTTCAGAGGACATCTGTGTCCTTAGGCTACATGTTCCAGAATTTATGGCCATTACTGCAATGCCTGGGTAGTCACGTATAAGGAAGTAACTTTGATTTTTTAGGGTATAAAAATAAAATGACTGGTGCGTTCTGCACTGCAGTCTTGTACCATCTTTGTGTGTGTCTGTGTCTTTCTTTTTGTGTCTCTTTGTGTTTTGTGTTCATCCCCTGTCCTGCAAATGGGCCACGGCAAATTCATTCTTTTTATTTTATTTTTTATTTATTCAGGATATTATAGGGGTACAAACATTTTGGTTACATGTAATGCTGTTTGCTCCACCCAAGCCAGGGCTACAAGCATGTCCCTGCCCCATTGCCCCATACAGTATACTTCACTTCTATTATTTGTGAATTTACTCCCCTACCCCGACTCTGACTCGTACCCAGGCAGTATTACTATCATGTGAACAACTTAGTGTTGATCAGTTAGTACCAATTTGATGGTGAGTACATGTGTTGCATGTTTTTCCATCCTTGTGATACCTCACTTTCAAGGATGGGCTCAATCTCTCTCCAGGATAATATAAGAGGTGCTAGTTCACCATTGTCTTTTGTGACCGAATAGTACTCCATGGCATATATACCACATTTTATTAATCCACTCATGTATTGGTGGGCACTTGGGTTGTTTCCACATCTTTGCAATTGTGAATTGTGCTGCTATAAATATTTGAGTGCAGATGTCTTTATTACAGAATGTCTTTTTTCCCTTTGGGTAGATGCCCAGTAGTGGGATTGCTATTGAGTCATTTTACAGCTGAATTGCTCCTGGATCCTATCATGCCAACATTAAGTCTATTTGGAGAAGGCAATAAAAGATCTCAGGGTAGTTTTTGTTTTTGTTTTACCATGGATTCTATCTGCTATGAAGGAGCCCTGGCTGTCTTTAGGAGATTTCTTTGAGACACACAATTCATGCAGGAAAGCATAGAAGAGGCATTGATTAGAGCTCTGCCTCTTACTGCCCAACATTAAGTTTGCAATGCAGAGAACATGATCCAAATAATTTTATATAAGTTTTTGATGTGAACCTTATCACCCTAAAAAATTCCCTTGTCTTTACATTGCAATTGAATGATGACAAAAGTGATGGCATTCTGACAATGAGACAGCAAGTGTCCTAGTTTAAGGTGGATCCCATAAAAGAGTACAAAGGGTACAAACCTCGTGGACACTTGTTGGAAGCAAAGGGTCACTGGGTGTTTACTCAGGGGGTTCCCGGATTGAAATATATGATATTAGTAATGGTAAACTGTATGCCTAAAATAAGGATTTAGGTAGACAAATGTAGTTGAAGTTGGTTATTTAAGTAGGAGCAGTTATTGTACTTATCAAAACCAAAATTGAATCTAAAGCCTTGATTACTGAAGCATAGCCATTAGCTATCAGCCTAGCTAAACCATCAGTAAACCAGGCCTAGACTTCTAGGTTCTTCTATAAATTGAGAGAGTTCCATTGATCTAGCAGCTTTGCTTTAGTAGGTACAGTGCTAGATAATGTTTACTACACATGACAGCTGACACTTTTTCATAGAATGCCAGGATACCACTGGGGTCAGACTGGCTGCATTCTTAAATATGACATTTCACTTTGACATGTAAATCTTGTTGGTCCTTTTTACCTTTTTGGCCATGGAGTTGAGTTGATTTACCCTCAAAATGCAATATCAAGCCAAAGAGTTACCAGGTCTCTGTGGATCAGATGTTCTGTCTTGACAAGAACCCACTGTAGAGTTAATGACTGGTATTCCAAAGGTTGTACCTGGAAATCTGTATTAGGGAAGAGATAAGTAGACAAGTCCTAAACCTCTGGGGATAACTTCAAAACAAGGCTAACTCTCATTGCCAGAGGCTCCAATCAGCCAAGTCAGTCACAAAGACTCATAGCTCAAAACCTATGTTAGGATAATGGGGCCCCTGAAGATAGTGACGCTTCTTTAAATGTGGCTTTTTGCCATTTGAAAAATTTTCCTTAGCGCTTAGGGGTTGGGGAGTTGCAAGCGTAACTCAAAATTTCTACTATGCATTGATACATAGAAGTAACAATACATTTAATTGACCCAAATCTCCCCCATGCTAAGTCAAGTTAGCTATACTTTCCCACTGCAAAACTTTCCTAAACCCTCCAGCCACATCCCTGCTTCCTTTTGGCAGAGTGGAATAGTGATTTGGCTACCTGTATTAAATGGAACCACAAAGTTTTAAGTTCTTTCCATTTCTGAAGCCTCCCAGTACATTCATGGCAGATCCATGTTACCTCTGGTCCCCCTTAGGGTCAGGGTAATCTTAGCTCCACCCCTAATTATCTTGCTCCTTTAAATAGCTGAGGTTGGGATAGAAGAGTGATAGCTAATGGTATTCAGGGACTTTTAAGGGTGTTAAAACAGAATGTCAGCAGAAACAAAAATGGATATGGTTACTCTACTCAGTATTGACTTACCTCATTGAATTTTACTGACTCTTAGTCTATCGCCAATGGTCTAGCTGATTGGCTTGCCACTTAGAAAACAACAGACTAGGATATTAAATGTACACCCCTTTGTGGTGAGAAACTGTAAAAAATATTATGGCTGCTGATAGAACTCTCTGTGTCCATCCTCTATGTTTACAGTATGAATCTTTTTTCTAATGAATCCAAATAAAATGAAGCTAATTATTAAGCCTGCATGGAATAGATTGTTGCCAATGCCTCCAGAAGCATTGTCATACCAGATATGGCAACATATTTGGGCACAAGGTAAAAGAATCTATGTTTCCAATGCTAAGGCTACAACTACACTCTAGATTTGTGACTTCCACCTGTGTGGATTCACTGTCTTGCAAGGAGGAAAGTCACGTTACTCAGTGAATGGCCCTTATCACTCTTGACAAATTAACTATATTTGTCTTTTACTGCTCTGGGGCTATCACTTGTGTCTAACCACTGTTAAAAGTTTTTCAGGCTATATTGCTGTTCCAATCTGACTCAACTTCAGCTACATCATTCTGGATTGTGCATCTAGTCTGTGTTTTTGGCTTTTTGGAGCTATTTGCGGTCTGACAATTGTGTGCTTTTATTGCCACTTGACAACGAATGACAAGGTAAAATTGTTGCCCTTTCACAGTTCTTAACAGTGCTTCATACAATTTAACACACTCAACTTAAAAATAAATGTTTTAAAACTATTTTTCATATAAACATTCATATGATGTAAATGAATTATATTCCAAGAAATACAAATTACTATTTCAACTGAATCAGCTCTTTATTTACTTGACTAAGGCTATTTGGCCAGAATTGTAACTTTTATTTCACAGGAGACTCAAAGGGTACCAATTAGATCATGTCAAGTGCAAAATCAACAAAGTACTGATATGGATCATATAGGAAAAAGGCAATGGCACGTCAGGCTCAAAATTGAAACTCAATTGGTGGTGCATTCCAATATTTTTTTACATTTTCAAAAACATTATTATGGTTATATAATAGATCTATATCTTTATAGGGCACATGTGATGTTTTGATATAGGAATACAAAGTGAATTAATTAAATCAGGGTAATTGGTATATCCATCACCTCAGGCATTTATCATTTATTTGTGATAGGAACATTCTAACTCCACTCTTTTATTTACTTTTACAGTATACTCTAACTTATTGTTGATTATGGTCATTCCAATTTTGATGAGCCTTGAACATGAATACTAACTCATTCTTGAGGATTGGGACTTGTGCTGTTGTTTCCTTTGACTAAACATTCCATGATGCAACTTGTGTGTTCCTACATGATTCAGTTGTCCAAATGATATCTTATTTTCTTATTTTTTTGCCAGCCCCCTAAATTAATAAATCTATGGCTATTAAAGAATGGATTTTCAATAAAAAACATGTTAGCATTTTTTTTTATGCTTACAAACACAGCTTTGTCTTGTACCACCTGAAAAATTTACACAGATTAAGCTGGGATAGAGAATAATTCTTGGATCTGAGACCCATAGAAATGTCAACCTGTGTCTAGTCTGAAAATCCAAGGGAAATGTGTGTGGGTGTGTGTGTGTGTGTGTGAGGGAGGGAGGGGGAGGAAAAGGAGAGGGAGAGAGAGAGAGAGAGAGAGAGAGAGAGAGAGAGAGAGAGAGAGAGAGAGACTAATTTTCATATTTGGATCTATTAGACAAGGATTTTACTAAAATTCATTTGCTTCATGGAAAAAAGAATGGACATCCAGGATACAGACTAACCTGAAAAAGGCAGGTCAGAATGCCTGAGCTAGCGTTTGGTTGTCAGTTTTTTTCCTGTCTAGCCAACCACTTCATTGCTCCTCCTACACAAGACTGGATGAGAGGCTTAGGTATAAACTTCCCAATATTTCAGAAGTTTCTGCTATACAAAGAAAAATAGGAAGGCAAGAAGAGTACAAAAATATTTCTTTCTACATAGGGTATATGCTGGTGATATACCTTCTATAAACTTTATTATAATACTTGAAGCTGATTTATAACCAAACCTCTGTGCTTCTTAGTACTGTAACTGTTTGCTAGCAGCATCAGGGGACTATTATGAGACTCACTTGAACACTTTAAGGTTTTGTCTTCCCCAGAGCAAACAGCACAATGATGCTACATAAACTACATATATTGAAATCTATAATCCCTCAGATATATCTTTTGCACCTTAAACATAAAAAATGTTGGTGTTAAAGATGAAAAAAAAAAAGAAAGAAATATTCCACGAGATCACTCATCCTTTTTTCTCCTTGAATTTGAAAGTATTATCAGCAGATGCAGTGATTTCCAACTGATAAAAAGCAGTATATACTATGTATTCAATTTCAATTCCGTTGTCATGATGGCATCTTGTCATGATGGCAAATTATAAAATTTCCTTCATAAGGAAAATGTTTCAGTAAAAGGAGACAAAAGAACTAGAAAGCAAAATTTGTCTTGATCCAAAAACTGTATACGCAACCAGCACATATCAAATAAAATAAGTAGGACAGAACTGGAGTATATTTCATTTTCTATTTTCCAACTGTGGTCAGTTAACCTGTAGAGAGGAAGTTGTTCATTTTACACAAGTGGTTTCTTTATCAATTCTCTTTCTCCTTATTTTTGATTCATTTCAGTAATGTCCATTATAAGACAAGGAAATTAAAAGACCTATAATATAGCAAAGCTTTGACACTCAATAAATCATATTTTTGAAAATATGCCATGTTTTACTCATTAATGAAAGCATTAACATGGCAAACTTGGGAGAGTATCTGGTAGGATTTTTGTCCTTAAAACCTTGCAAAGAATAACTACATTGGTATTTGTTCAAACATTTGCAAAATAATTGTGTCCAGCTTTTTAAAATACTGAAAATAATTCAGATACATAAAGGTATATTTTATTTTTTAGAAAAAGGATTGAGAAATATTTACAAAATAATGTTTACTGACTGGTTGATTGTTGGGAAGGAGGTTTCATGATTTTTGACAATAATTTATGTATTAAAAATAAATGATCAAAATTCAGTTAATTAGAAACTTTACAAATGATTAAAAGAACATTGAAATCAAGTTAGACTAAAATTTGTCTACTCTTCTGTGTGATATTTTTCCTTGACAAGATCCATGATACTGACAACATATTTCAATAGCAGAGAGTAGAGGAGAGTATGTTTGGAAATATTTGATCTTGGAAATACTTAGGTGTTATCAAGGGCAAGACTTTCTCTTTAAGCTAGCAACAACAACAACAAACAAAATTGAAGTAAAAAGTGAGTGAGAGCTGGAACCCATTCTATGAAGTATTCCAAGAATGGAAAAATAAGCACCACATGTACTCACTAGCAAATTGGTATTAACTGACTAACACCTAAGTGGACATATAGGAATAACATTTATTGGGAGTCAGGCAGATAGAGGCGGGGAGGAGATGGGTATATACACATACATAATGAGTGTGATGCGCACCATCTGGGGGATGGACACGCTTGAAGCTCTGACTCTGGGGAGGAAGGGGGGGAAAGAAACGCACATAACCTAAACATTTGTACCCCCATAATATGCTGAAATAAAAAAAAAAGTGAGTGAGAAACTTACTCAAAGTCCAGGAGCTTGTTAGTAGCACAGCCAAGAATAAAAGCCAGTTCTCCTGTCTGTGGCACTAGTCAGAGATGTTCTCACCACAGGCTCTTAACCCAGCCCACACATGCACAAGTATCTTTAAGCTGATTTAATAATGATCATTTGGAATGGATTGCCCTTATTAAACTAAATACATTTGTAAATTATGGGTAAAGCCTGTAACTTTCCTGTAATTCCAGCAACAATCTTTTTCCTATCTTGACAATCACTTACTGAATTCTTCATTTTTTATTTATGAATGCTTTGGTGCAACACAATTTCTTTATGGAAAGAGGGTTTGGGAGGCCTGAGGTTCTTTACATATGGCAATTTACAAAATAGTGGGAAAGATGCCAATTTTCTGTAGTAAGCAATGTGTATAAGGGCATTACATGTCATGCAGAAAGGTCTTTTAAGGGTCTTTTAAGCACTGATAGAGATTTTAGGTAAATTAAATGGTTCCAATCAGCTTCTTGGTGTTGACTTTCCATGAGCCCTTCCTAATTAGTTGGTTCAGGTTACCAGATAGAGTGGTGCTATCATACCCCTTCCTCCTCTTCTTTCTCAAAGTCCTGTTATCTCTTTTGCCTCTAAATCTCCTCCTACCATTTACAAAAAACAAAGAACCCTATCATTTTCGCAGAGCTTTGTGCTCTTTCTTTTCTGGGGTCAAAAGGTGACTTTATTCTCACTTTCTTTTTCTTTGTCTCTGAACCAAATTGTCTATGTGAGGAGTGTGCAATTTTTACACTAGTTGCATTTCAAGGATGTGTGAAATCTTCCACATAGCCTGGCACAAGATCAGCAGCAAGGCTACTTCGTTGTCAGCTTGTTCACGATGATTGATCTTAAAGAGAATTTCCTTTCATCAGCCCGAGAGGAGAATCATTTGGCTGATTTATTATTATGGCTCATCACCTTGGAAGTTTCCTTAAAAGACCTTTCTGCATGACATGTAATCTCCATCAGTGAATATATTTACCATGACATCTGCCGTTTGATACATACCTGGAATATAAACTGGCTTAAGATTTTAGTTAATGCTCTACATTGTACAAATTGCTGTTTTAGCACTTACTGCTTGGTCATATTTTTCTATCTTTAGTGCTTTTGCCCTATCTAGGGGATGTGGCATGATCAGAATACTTTTCTAACATAATTCATTTGAAATATGTTGCATATTGTTTTTAAGCCTTTCACATGGATAGGATGTTGCATATTTCTTAGGCCTTTCACATGCATAGAATGCATCAAAAATGATGTAGAAAACAGAAAACTTTACTGAAATCAGATAATTTCAGTAAATGACTTTAATTTTTAAAAATAATATTTCATCTTTCTCATATACTAGCCATTCTAACAATTCTTCTGTAATAGTCCACAGATTTTATTTTATTTTATTTTATTTTATTTTATTTTATTTTATTTTATTTTAAGACAGAGTCTTGCTTTGTTGTCCAGGCTAGAGTGAGTACCATGGTGTCAGCCTAGCTCACAGCAACCTCAAACTCCTGGGCTCAAGCAATCCTACTGCCTCAGCCTCCCGAGTAGCTGGGACTACAGGAATGTGCCACTATGCCCGGCTAAGTTTTTCTATATATATATCAGTTGGCCAATTAATTTCTTTCTATTTATGGTAGAGACAGGGTCTTGCTCTTGCTCAGGTTGGTTTCGAACTCCTGACCTCGAGCAATCCACCCGCCTCGGCCTCCCAGAATGCTAGGATTCCAGGGGTGAGCCACGGCGCCCAGCCAAGTTCATAGATTTTTAAAAGCCTTAATTTCTTATATATTATGTTATATAGTTTCCTATAAAGCAATAGTTGATAAATACATTTTTCTACTTTTTTACTATCAAAATATAGCAATTTTCTTTAAGTAATTAAATCTTTTAATAGTTGCTTCCAAAAGGATGGTACATTAAAAACTTAACACAGATAATAAGAAATTTTTAGCAGAAAGAAATCTTAGGAGTTAATTGTGTTACATGAATGAAAAAACTGAAGAGCTATATAAGTTTACACAATTAGTTACAGAACCACAAGTACAATTCAGATCACTTACTATTTTTTTAGTAATTTAATATTATACTAATTATACTATGCTTTACTCCAAAAGAACATATGCCACACTTTATATATAGTTTTCCTCTCACTTAACAGATTTATATTGTACTAATACTCTATATAAAATGGGCATGTTTACAAAGGGAAGCTAAGACCCAGTGAATCAGCACTGAGTGAATGTAGAAAAGTTAAAAGTAGCTTGCCTCAGTCTTTATTGTTTATTTCTAAGAAATATATAATTATTTATTAAATTACACAGACCACTTCCTAATGATTAATGAACAAAATGAATGATATGTCATAGGAAGACAGATATCTTGATTAGCTTAAATTTTAATTATGCATTTTAAGGCATTGTAATAATTTTGGTATTCTACTGTACTCTAGTTACAAAACCAGTCAATTTCATCTCTAGCTGTGCTTGCTCTGTCAGTGAATGGTGTCTCTGTATTGGACATTAGCTGTTTAAACTTGATTTTATAAATTTACTCTAAACTACCATTGTGACTTTTGATATAATTGCATTAAAATCAATGCAAAAGAAATATGATGCCCTAATGAGCATTCATTGCCCATAAAAAAAATAAGAAAGAAAAGAAAATGCAATCACTCTTTCCAAAACCTCCCAAAATATTCCACTTGTTACTTGCACTTTTAAGATCATTCTATGACCTACTTTTCCCCCTCTGGTCAGTTCTATGACACCCAAAATATGTAATTCATAAAGTACCTTTGTGAAAATCTCATTCAAATCCTTTTAGATTGAGAAGGATATACCCGTATTGTTAAAAGGGAGAGCTGATATCATGGAGGGACATTCTGAAAGAAGGTTCAGGACACTTCAGTGGTATTCTGCAAGTCTATCATTCCCGGTATGACAGAATTATGTTTCTTGGCCTCTATGTCTTGGCCTTGAAACTACAAAAATGTAATTAGTTGACTCCACACATTTTTTTCTAATATTAATGTGCTATGATTCCAAGAACAAATGATTTGATGAAACAGAACAAATAGTAGATATTCTAGAAATATTTTCCACACAAGATTTTAATATAGTTGCAAAGAAACATAAAAAATATTGAAAATAAGAAAATGTTTACAACTAGTGGCTTTATTATGTACTCTTACACAATGAGGATTTACAAAATTTCATTAGAATATAATTGCCACTCTTCTCTGGAAGTCATGGTTAAAAGAAGGCACAACATCATTTTTAAAATACAAAAATATTTTACATTTAATCATGTAATCACACATTATATCATCTAACAAGAAATTACTATAAAATTCCCAAACAGGAAATTATGTTTCAAGATTGTGAACAGAAAAAAAAAAAAAGTACGAGAAAATGACAGAACATAATGCCATTAGGAAGCAAAGATATAAAAGCATCTGTCATAAATATGCCAAATTTTCACAATTTGTTAAACCAGGAACAAAATCAGAAAAAATGTAAATGAAGTAGGAAAAGAATTATCAATTGAAAAAAAAAATATTTGTAAATTGGATTAAATCAAATTTAAAAATGTCATTCCTTGGAAAACAATGTTAACAAAAGACTGGGTGTTTGTATTTACTTTTTAATTCAAAATTTAAAGTTATAACTATTGTAGGTTATGTTAATGATTAGTCCTTTTAAATTTATTTTTTTCTGCAACATATTAATCCCTGCTTATATTTTCATTTGGATCATTATAAAAATCAAGCACAGTTTACTTAGCAGGAATTTGGCTTACATTATAGTGTCTTATCTGTGTATTTTCCTGTAGGTATTTTCTTTTTCCATATTTTGAAAAAACTTCATGAGTTTGACCTCCACATTTTCATTTGATTTCTTTAACTCTCAATCCTGTTTCCCTATTGATTTAAACATTTTAATATCTTTTATTTATTGATATATATTCCTCTCATTAGTAGCTTTATACATTTTATTCTATTTTTAGCTCACTTTTTAATGATTTAAAACTTTCTAACTTTGTTGAGTTCATACTTTCTTACTTTGAAGTGCTGAAGTGTTTTCAAACAATTTCTTCTGAGCCATATATTAAGAATTAAATAATATTATGAGATGTCTTCCTCAGACTTCAGAAAGATGTTTATTTTTAGTTTTTAGATTTGTTTTTATTTTTAATTTTCTGTTTCATCTGTCTTCATATTGGTTACTATCTCACATCTCTGAGTAAGGGATTGCCAAATAAGGATTAGAATTGTCCTTGTCTCTGTTCTCTCTTTTATTGGGTTTTGGGAATGCACTCCAATAATGAAAAACACCATCTGACAGAAGAAATGCAACTCTAAGGCCTAACTGTAAATATTTGCCTCAAATTTGATTGTGTAGGACTAAAATAGGATCTCTTCTTATCTATTAAACCCATCTCCAACCCCATATTATCCACTTTACGGAGACTTCTCCGCTAGGAACATGGTTAGATTCCAAAGGACTATTTATAAACCTACAATAACACAATATAAATAATTGCAAATCTTTCTGTATATGGCATGCGGAGTGGGTACATTTGGGTCCATTGTAGAGATGGGCTCTTATCTATGTCATTTTGTGAACTGAATGTTCTAAAGAATAGGCTTTTTTGTCCCTTGAACAGTAGGGGACAAGTGGAATTATAATGTCCAAAATGAATAGTTTCTAAATAATAACTTGTTTTTTGCCCTGCCTATAGAAATTAATTAGGAAGATTTTCCTACCAGATTAAATGTATTTCACGACCAATTTACCCTATTTCCTGTTTGATTGTTACACACAGAGTTACATATTCCAAAAAAAAAAAAAAAAGAAGAAGAAGAAGAAGAAGAAGAAAGATGAACGAAAAGTGATCATCCGGGTGTCAATATGTTTGGCTGATTGTGAAATCCATGGCTATGAAGAGGAGAAAGAGATGTCCTTAGATCCACTTGGTTCAAATAGTGTTACTGTGAATACCTGAGAAAAGTGGGGCAGGAAATTTGAAAGTGCAGAGTATTTTTTGCCTAATTTCAGATGATACTGCCCTTGCATTTTGAGCAATCTGCTTTATATAGTCTCCAGTTTTTAACATTCCTTCTTAATTCTGGTGGTATGAAAATTCCAAATCTTAGTTTTTGATACTCTCATAAATGTATTCTCTTTTTGTATGTGATGAATGGGAAATGTATGGAAAAGATGAGAAGTTATTTAGATGAATTTGCTAGCCAGACATCATTTAAATTAGATATAGCATCATTCTTTGCTATTAAATTAAGACATTTACTTTAAATATATGTGGTTCTTTGAGTTTAGCATGCCATTATCATTGATAAATATTTGTAGAATTTTGAGTTTAGTATACCATTATCATTGATTTATTTTAACCTGCTCTTCAAGCAAAACTTTTCTCAATTTGTTTAAAATGCATCATGTACTAATCTGGTCTGTGGCCTTTCAACTCATGATGATACCACAGTAACAGAAAGAATCCTCATATAAAAAGGAATTATCATATGGTTCACTAATCATGAAGTTTCACTATGAAATGTTTCATATATTTGTGTTTCTTTTGTTATATCTGATAGTCTCATAATCCTAAAGAAATGTCTTGCCAAAGCTTTGAGCTAAGCATATATAAATTTTCCTTGGAATGTATTTGCAAAATAAGTATACTTCGCATAGAATTTTGGATATTTGCCCAAAAATTGGTAGAAGAAGTATTTGGCACTAATATTTCATGAAAACATTGGTAAGAGATAATGATATATAATTTTGTTGGGTCTAGTTTATACTGATTTTCTGCAAAAAGCTCACCATTGCTTTTCTTTCCCTCTAATTATGTTGGTGATTTCATCCAAATTTATTACAACAAAAACAACTGGATTAACAAAAATAACTTGACTTGCCTTTATATAAGTAATTTTTCTTTGGAGAAATAAATTACATTAACAATGCTTATCTTGCTTTATTTGTTTCATGAAACTGATTATGTTTTGAATCATTCCTAACAACAGAGAATTTCATTTACAATAGATTGAGTCACTATTATTGTCATGATTCTTTTAGAATCATGAAATTGAGATAAAATATAAAGGTCTATAAAACCTTACAGTTTAATTTCAACATAATTTTCCAAATTGAAAGCCCATTCTTAATTTTGCTGGGAATCTCTCAGGTTCACAAATGATCAGAACAATGAAGGTATAATTGCCCATGAGATTCATATGCGCAGTTTTCCTTTCAGGAAGGAAGGTCTTTAGAAGAGACAACCTATTGCTTCTTGCAAAGGTGTATCTCTGCCCTTTTTAAAGAATATAAATAGTTTAATACAGGGACAATTTTAGATCTTTGATTTTTTTGGACTTTTTTTTACCATATATATGTATATATTTTGATTTTAATATATATATTTCTTTCAGAATTATTACAGGGGTACAAATGTTTAGGTTACATATATTGCCTTTGCCCCACCTGAGTCAGAGCTACAAGCGCGTCTATCCACCAGACAGTGCACACTACACCCTTAGGTGTGAATATACCCACCCACCTTCCCCCTTGACACCCGATAAATGTCATGGAGATGCCTCAAAGAGCTAAAACTAGAATTACCATTTGATCTAGCAATCCAATTACTGGGCATCTACCCAAAGGAAAAAAAGACATTCTATAAAAAAGACACTTGTGCTAGAATGTTTACAGGAGCACAATTCACAATTGCTAGGATTTGGAAAAAAACCCAAGTGCCCATCAATACATGAGTGGATTAATAAAATGTGGTATATGCATACCATGGAGTTCTACTCAGCCACAGAAAGCAATAGTGATATAGCACCTCTTGTATTATCCTGGGTAGAGTTGGAACCCATTCTACTAAGGGAAGTATCACAAGAATGGAAAAATAAGCACCACATGTACTCACCACCATCAAAGTGGTATTACCTGATCAACACTTAATTGCACATATAGTAATAACATTCATGGGATGTCAGACAGTTGGGAGGAGGGTGGAGGGGATGGGATTATACACACCTAATGGGTGTGGTGTGCACCATCTGTGGGATGAACATGCTTTATTTAAACTCTGACTCAAGTGGGGTAAAGGCAATATATGTAACCTAAAGATTTGCTGTAATATGCTGAAATTAAAAAAAGTCCAAAAACAACAGATGCTGGCGTGGATGCAGAGAGAAAGGAGCACTTATACACTATTGGTGGGACTGCAAATTAGTACAACCTCTGTGGTAAACGGTATGAAGTATCCTCAAGGAACTAAAACTAGATCTACCATTCAATCCAGCAATTCCACTATTACCCAAAGGAAAATAAGTTATTTTATCAAAAAGTCACCTGCATTCAAATGTTTATTGCAGCACCATTCACAATTGCAAAGATGTGTAATCAATTCAAATGCCCATCGATTCATGAGTGGATTAACAAATCGTGGTATATGTATACCATGGAATACAACTCAGCCATGTAGAAGGAAGACTTAATGCCTTTCACAACAATATGGGTGGAACCAGAGACCCTTATCCTAAGTGAAGTATCTAAAGAATGGAAAAACAAACACCACATATGCTCACAACTGCAAATAACCGGTGAGCATACATGTGCATAGAGAGAAGCCAAACTCAATGGAAATCAGTTGTGGGGAGAAGAATGGAGGAAATGGGTGAAAGCCTTCTTAACATGTGCAAGAAACACTATCTGGGAGATGGGCACACTTATAACCCTGACTCTAACATTACAAAAGTGATCCTTGTAACTAAAAATATTTTTACCCCTGTAATACTTTGAAATAACAAAAAATAATAATCCTACCTAGAATCTGAAATATCAACCAAAAGGCAAATGATAAGGTTATCTTAGTAGAATCATAACATCAATAAATGTTATTCTATTTTTAATTTGTCCCATGGACAGATTTATCTTATTTTTACCTTAATCCATTCTAAGTGTTGATTCTGTGGGTCAGTGTTATTGTCAGTAGATTTGTTAACCTTTTTTTCAATTTAAGTATTGCTTTTTGCCACAAGGGGCTGAGTTTTTAAGTGTTAGTTTTGTGTCTTGAGACAGTTCTTGTCTCCAAAATAACCTGTTTTGTACCAAAGTCTATGAAAGTGGCAATTTTGTATTAAGAAACAACTATTATTTCATTGTCTAATTCTGCTAGTGTTTCTCCTTTTTCAAACTCTTAATTATATTCAATGAACTATCACATACTCATAAAGAATAAAATGGCAACATAATTATGTAATGTATTTTTGCATCAGAGTCAGCAGAATGCTAACATAATAAACTGATCACCTAATTCTATAATATAGACACATGCTTGTAGTATGACTAAAGTTACCAATATAAAAACTTGTGTTGTTGAGCACAATTATTTGGTGTTTTAGATTGGATGAAGTTAAACGTGTCTGACTGAAGATTTCATTTTGCACTTATACTATTTAACACCAGCAGCATATTTTTAGTGAGTATAATTAATTTCAACATATTCTAATGAGAAGTGAAATTTTATGATTTCTATGATTTTTGACAAATGTTACTTATATGAAGAAGTTACAAATGTGTATGTCTTAATTATTCTGGTGAGTTTCTGTAGTTGTGAGGTTTTCAAGGCTCCCTCAGAGTTGGGGAGAAGGACTGAGATGAAGGCAAGTCAAAAAGCCACAAAGCTCACTATTAATACTGAAATTCAGCCATTACTCTACAGTAAACCTTCCTCACATTGTTAGTTTTCAGGGTTCTGAATAAGTTGATTTTGATAATTTTTGCCAGATTTGCATTGCTTTTATTGGGGAGCATATTTGTGAAGGTTCTTATTCCATCATTCCTGAAGTCATGGGTAAATACAGAGAAAGTAAGCACATTTTGTCCTGGAATACTCTTGAGGATAGTAAAACTTGGCACCAGCTGCTTTCTCCTCCCAGCAAACTCCGATGGTCTGTTTAATAACCAATCCATCCAATGACTCACTAATATTATACATTTGGAGGTAAATAATTTATTTAACGATTGATCAGTATTATTTTCATAAAGTAACTTGAAAATATGTATGTGTTTGAATTCAAGGAGAATCTTCTGGACATATATTTGTTATACAGATATCAATAATAGATATAGATGAAGACATAGACATAGATGTCTGCATTTTTTCCCACAGGTTGTTATTAATAAAGAATGCCAAAGATAGACAATCCTCTTAACATTCTAAAGGATATTTCATTATTTCCACACACTTTTATAGCCAATAAATGATGCCATTCACATGGTCCATTTGTGCTTGTTTTATTAATAAATATAAAATTAAAATGAAACATGTATAACTTTTTTGAAATTATTATTAGTAGCACAACATAGATTGTGGAACAGATTGAAAACACTGGATTCCTAATATTTCCAATAAATAATAACTCTGCATTCTCAATATTATTTGCATGATGCTGAAGGAAAGTTTTTATATTTAAACAGTTTTTTCTTGGTTCACAAAGGAACAATTTTAAACATTTAAAATAAAGGAACACTTTTATTTATTTATTCAATTCCAGTTAAAATTCAGTATTTACAAATGTTACCACTAAATGGTGAATTTCTTGAAAATAATAACTATGTTTTCTTTTTTATCTTCGTGCCCGGATTATGTTGTTGAGCTACCCAGTGTCAAGGTGGTCAACTAAGAAAATGAAAAGAACTGAAAATAACAATCTAGACTTTATTCTGTAACCAAGAGGCAAAAATAGGCACTGGCTTCCCAGTCTTTTATTTTTCCCTGTGGAGAAGCCCTTGGAGGGGGTCAGGTGACATTAGGCAGGTGGGGGGAATTGTCTAACTCCTTGGAGAGTCCTCAGCAAAAGTCTCCTGTCATTTTATGCACCCAGGGGATTGTGAAGAGGGAGAGCTGGGAAGAGCTAAGAGTAAAAATGTACTGAGTTCCTTGATGCAGAGGTCTTCAAGGGAGGTGTCTGAGATGAAAATGTGAATATGCCTGTGAGCATCGCTGGCCTAAGGGTACCTGAGGCTTCGACCATCACCACCCCCGCACCTCGCCCCTCTGAGAGACTGTAATTTGCTTTCTGTGCACCGAGCCTGGCATGGCGGGGAGGGGCTTTCCCCAGGAGGCCTGCTGGGTAAAGCTTTGTTATTGTTTATGATTGAGCCTGAAAGTTCACACTTAGAATTTTGGCCTAGAGCTGGACTCCTCCTGCATAGCAGAATATTCATATATGTGTGATCAACTGAATAACCTCAAATTAAAATCATAGTAGCTGTTATCCTCATGAGAGATGCATATAAAATAGTGTATGTGAACATGGTTAATTTTTTAAGCATTATGACTATGTGAAGCTATAGATTGCAACCATGTTTATCAAACAGTTAAGAATGATTCCATTAGAAACAATATTTTTAAAGAACCCATGGCCTTTCAATAAAAATGAATTAAAAATAAAACTCACACAATCAATGATACATGAAGATACATAAATATGTTAAAAAATGGCCAATATAATTTGATCTATTTCTTTGGATAATTTTTAAAAAGTACAGCACATTGATTTCCATTCTTAATATTAAAAAAACTCATAAGAAGCAATCAGTTAATATCCTCAGACTCTATTTTTAATTTTACTGTAAACTATCATTTAAATAAGGATTATTTGCAAAGACAGATTGACTTATTTACTTCAAAACAGACTCAAGTGAAACACGGAGGGCTTGTCACAGATACCAAAATTAAATTTATTTGAATCTTGTTTGTGCAATCATTTAGCTCAGCATCAATAGATACTGATAACAGTCATTTGTTAGGTAATTCAAACTAACATTCTCTACCAAGCATTTCCTTCCAGATACATGAATATTTTTGCGTACATTTTTATGGAAAACCAAAAACGAAGTTTAATAACAAATGGTATGCACAATTGAATTATGTTAAATTATGCATGTGAATATAAACTGTGGCTAATGATCTTTTAATTAAACTTCCTTGGTACAATATATTATATTAGTATATAATCTCTTGTCATCAAGAGAAACAAAGCTCTGAAATGAATTGGGTATTATTATATTTATATCTTTACTCTGACCTAAAATAGCATATGAGTCTGTATGTCTTATAAAATTTACCCTGACAGCATTAAAACAAATTATAAAACTATGATAGTCAGAACATGTTAATATTAGAAAGGTGACAAGTAGAAGATCACTAGAATAGCAATCAACAGCTACTCAACACTTATTTGAGGAGGCTTAAGGTCAGTTACAAATTTCTCACAACAAGGAGGCTTAACTGAGTATGAATTATAAGAATATGTGACAGCACAGTCCTCACAGAGATGAATGCCTGGTACTTTAATAATCACATCTGTGTACTCTTCACGTTCTCTGAAATTATTACACTTTTAGCTATAATGTCTTCCAATTGATAAATCCTGCTCAGATATAGTGGTATTTACAAAGAACCTCATTAGAGCAAAGGAATTGTGCCAACCGCAATTTGCACATCTTCCCTAAACTATCATATTTCATTGGAAAGATCTCCAGAAACCAGAAATATTATATTTTAATATGAAGAAAATGTTGTCCCCCCGCCCCTAGTGGGCCAGTTGCATTATTTTCTTACACTTTGTAAGCTATCAAGAAGAAATATTGTTTATAATCAGAATACAACACAAATTGCATAAGGAGAGGCCACAGTGAAATCAATATTTTTTATTGAATGAAACTGATCTAGCACAATAGATTAAAAAAAGAGCAAGATGAGTGAAAGCTCAATTTACCACAAATGTTTGAAATTTCAAGATCTTATTGTAAGAGAAATAAAGACCGGAGGAGGGAAGGTGTCTATCTTTCAAAGTTTAACATTCATTAGTGAGGTATAAGATCAAAGAAGGAAGGGAGACAAGGAAGAAGAGACAGAAAAAGAGAGAGGCAGAATGAAAATGGAAACACGATAAGCAAAACTTTGTCAAAGAAAAAAATGACAAAAGGTGTGTTTAAATTTCACTCAAAGGGATGGTAAAAAATGTTAAAAAATTTTCATTTTAGGCATAGAAACAAGTTGAAAACAAATTATAAGAGAGTTATGAAAAATTTAAAACAAAAATATCAGAATAAAATCACACCAAACTGAGTAGCTATGCAATTGCAACTATATATTAAAAAAATACCTAGGTCAAGAAAATGGTCAAAGTGGGCAAGAAAAACTAGACAAGGAGTATAGTATATACGTGGGACTTATAAAAATGGAGAAATACATTTAATTTTTTAAAATTCCTATCTATCTGATTTGCTTGTGTCTCAAATTAATACTCTTTAAAAACTTATAAAAAAAAAACATCAACTTCTAGACATAAAGTGGATCTGACCCACACTCTACCTTATATTCATGCCTATTTTCCTTATGAAATATGTTAAAATATTTGCTGATAACAAAATACAATGTTGCTTTTGATTATTTTTGTCCTTCTACCTAGAATATTCTTCCCATATTTTATTTAATAGATATATACTTAATCATCTTTCACCACTCAGTCACATGTATGTATCTATCAGATTTCTGCTTCCTTTATTCACTTAGGCATCTTTTCTTTTGACTGGACAATAAACCACTGGACAGATAGAATTAGTTTTTTTTTCTAGTTTTATTTTTGTTTATTTAGTCTTTTTTTTTTTTTTTTTTTTTTTGTGCCAGGATTTTAAGCAGGAACCTGAAGTAGAATCAACTGACTCACACAGTAGTAAATACAAAGTGGAACAATGATGATCTTGGTTTCAGCTGTCCAGTTCAGTGGTCCCCTGGAATGTCATACACCAGCTAAGTCACACGGCAAATGATCATTTTCTGGCTGTGGCCACAGCCAGAACCATGTTGGGGGATGGAAAGAGTGAGCACTACTTCTTAACACATTCTCCCTCTGGCTGCCAGTCTCTCTGCCCCCATGTTGGATGCAGCAGAGATCACCCACCAGTCAGCCCAAACAGACCAACAGAAGAAGCTAATGACTCTGTTCTCTAACCACAGTCAGACTTACCAACACAGTAGTCCCTGTGGCGCTAGCCTGGACTCCTGTGCAGGAATCCGGCTCTGGCAGTGGCTGCTGGAGAAGGTAATAGGACCTCCTGCCTAATGAAGGAAGCTGGATGAATGAAGGTGTGAGCTGCTGGGGTCACTTGCAAAAGGACCAGGAGTGATAAGGAAACAGCAATCATTCAGGCAGCTACTTGTGACCTCTAACTCCCAAACCTGCCTGTTGCATAAGGGGAGGCATCTCCCATGGGTGTGAACTCAATGGGGTGGGAAGCCATATTCTCACTGATGAGTCTTTCTAGGCGCCAGGGCTTCAAGGCATAACGCCCCTGGTTCCCACTCTCAACCACCCTTTGCACTCTTGCTACTCTCATTCCTTGTGTTTCTTCTTGTGCTGCTTTTTCTTTTTCTTTGCTGCCTGCTGTCTTTTGATGTGTGCCTTTCCCTCTTGCCTGTATCACTCTCAGAGTCTGAGCTGTCAGAGTCAGATGACTTCTTGTCTCTATGTTTCTTTTTCTTCTTTTCCTTCTTTCTTTTTCTAGAAGAATTCTTCATGGGGTCAGGCTTCTCAAACTCTGCTGACTTTGCTTCTTCCTTCTCGTATTCCTCATCAGGTATCAGAGAGTATTTAGTCCCACCCAGTTGCATGAAGCAATCATTTGCAAAGTGGCCTTTACAGCCACACTTCTTGCAAATAGTGTTCAGGACAGCCTCGAGGGTGATCTTTTACCCAGTGTAATCTTGGAAGGAACGTCTCCTCCTCTCTTCTTGCTCAATGATAACCTTGTTGGTATCAAGGTCTTCTTTCCCAGTCCCTTGGTTGACAGCTTTCATGAAGGTTTTATTCATCTCTACACACTGTACTCAGAAATTAGCATAAGTACCTGGCAAAAAATATTTATTCAACAAACTTTTGTTGGCATGTCATGAGTGAACTGGAAGAAAGAAGAAAGGGAGAGAAAAATGGAAAGAAAAAAAAAAGAAGAAAGATGTAGTATAAATGTATGGCCAAATCTATTGCCTAATTAGTAACTTTTTAAGAACTATTTGTCTACACATAGAGGAAAAATAAAAATTATTGGCAACATAATAGCTTTTAAATAATTATATTAAAAGAAGTCAAGGAAAATCTCAGAAATTAGAGAAACTTGACACATGCTGAAAACTATTTTTAAAAATTTTAGTGGCAATCTTGCCGATAATTTAAAGTCTGATAGAAGGGAAGCTGTAAAGTTACTACCAAATGTCATTATAAGACAGCAAAGAATAGCAGATTACAGAAAAGAAGATAAATGGAGGCACCTGTAAGGATAGTAAGTACTCGGCAGGGCTGAGAACTCAATTTAGCCATACCCACCCCGAAGTCCAAAATTTTTCAAATTCCATTTGCCTGTCAAAACTTTTGTATGTGAAATTAGTATACATAAATTATTTTAACAATTTGTCTTTCAACAAATAAGTCAGGAAAGAAATTAAAATGACCGGGCAAAACTGTCCAATAACTGCATAGGTCCCTAAGGTAGATATACTAGGTGCAGAAGTCCCCCTAAGAAAATACATATTAAAATTAAAATCGACGAACATGTAGTACACCAGTTAAAGATGAACAAAACATTATATAGATTTACTGGTACTCTCAATCTATGGCATATTCAGATATTAATGTCTTTGTAATAATGAAGAATTAATGAAAACCATTTTGAAAATTAAGCTACACCAAAGAAGCTGGAACGTAAAATTACTATGTAGGTCAACAAACAGCACAGTATAAGGGAGAGATAATACTACCGAAGAGATCAATGTGAAGACTGGGAAAGTGAAACTTCTTGGCACACTCTTTGATGGGGAAGGAATGGTGAAAAATAAATTTGAAGTACACATGATAGGTATTTGACATTTTTCATTAGGCTAACAGGGTAAGGCTGAGCAAGCAGTCTCTTTTGAGTGAATTTTCTTTTCCATTACTTATGTATGGATTCCACTACCAACATACTGTTCTATTGATGGAAGCCATTTTTGTTCTTAGGGAACAATATGCTAACTACCCAAGTGATGAATTACCCACCTGTCAAGAAAGAAAGGACACAGGTAATCAATGTAGTCGGTCATTGGGGGGCAAAGTTACAATCTTCACTTAGAAACTGTTGGAAATAAAATCATAATTTTCTAAAACTCTTCTTTAGAATTAAAACTGAGAACCTTATGAAAATGATGTGTTAAAGAAGACAGCATGATTTAATATAAAAGCTGTGGTCTCAAAAACTGTATTATGCAAAGACACATGGAAGCAATGCCTTTACCATTAAAACAGACAATAATAAATAACAAATAAATTATATTTCAGAGGCTTTTTGAGGTACTAAGACTTGAGGAAATCTGAGCATTCATAAAAATGCCTCACATAATAGGCGGCCTATTATCTTCTGGACTTTCTTTCTGCATGGAACACAGCCTGCAAATTCACTCCCATTTTCCTCCCTCGCCTGTCTAATGTAGGGTTATTTTCTGGGCCGTGGGTTAAATGCTATTTAATGAAGGATTTATCTGAGCCCCCAGAGTTGGTTAAATGGCCATCTTCTATACACCACTTGCAACCTGTAGATTTTTTTCCTACCAATGAATCATAATTTATAGATTTATACCTATTGTTTATTAGTGGTGGTCTCCTCATTGACTTATAATAACTATGATGCCAGAGACAGTTTCTGTATCTGACCCTCATGTGTATCATGCAAGACACGTTAAATATTTACCAAGTAATCATTGAAAGTATGAATAAGTATATGACTGTACATTTTAAAATTTTATAAATATAAAATAAAATTATGAGGCCTGGTGCAGTGGCTCATGCCTGTATTCCTGGGAGTATGATGACTAGCACCCTGGGAGGCTGAGGTGGGAGGATTGCTTGAAGCCAGCGGTTAAAGACCAGCCTGAGCACAAGTGAGATCCTGTTTCTACAAGAAATAGAAAAATTAGCCAGGCGTGATGGCTCTCACCTGTAGTCCTAGCTACTTGGGAGGCTAGGACAGGAGGAATGCTTGAGCCTAGGAGTTGGAAGCTACAGTGAGCCATGATGATACCACTACACTCTAACCCACACCACAAAGTGAGATCCTGTCTCAAAAATAAAATAAAACAAAATCAAATAAAATTGTGAACATAAGATGTCTTAAAATGGAATGAAGTTAAAGTGAGAAAAGAATGAAATGAAAAATTGATATCTAGAAATTAAAAAAAATATTATGGCTTTTCATGCTACTTTAATTAGTAGTTAGATCTTTAATTACCAAGACAGTAAAACTAATCATGAAAATTAACTTGATTCAATGTGAGAAAACAATATGAGACTCCAATCAAACTGGAGCAGGCCAGTAATTGCAAGGAGTTATTTAAACTTAGGTGCAGAGCTTCCTTAAAAACACACACACTGTTTTTAAGCATGAAGCCCCTTGGTATCTATTTGTATAGTATTTATGTTACCAATAATAAAATGTTACTTTAAGATTAATATATTAAACTCTGTATTAATTGTCTTATATTACATATTTTCTTGTTCTCACATCTTATGTATTTGAGAAGTACATGAATTGAATTATCTAGCATTTTATAAATTTAATATAACCATATGACATATTAGTGCTAAAATTCCATTGCAGTTTTTAAGGATGAAAGTGCTATTTCTGCATATTTCCAGTGTGGATTCATTCTTTTATGTACATGTTGATTTGATTTGATTAGTTCCTTGATCAATGCATTTATTTATCCATTATTTATTGAGTATCTACTATGTGATACACACTGTGTGGGACACTAAGAATGCAAGACAGACACTGTTTACTTGCAGTTGGATGGATGGTTATAAGGACCTCCTTAAGAAATCTTTTATGTTGAACCCTTAAGGATGAAAAGGAGAAATCAGGCCTAATCTTTTACATAATGGTTAGGAATTTGGGTAGTTGCCTACATTGAATATAGCAAGTATAGAAATCAGCATGATTTTATTTTTGGTCTATAAATATGTCTTAGGGAAAAATAAAGTTTAAGGAGAAACCATGGGTGATAGGGGAAAAAACGGTCAGAAAGCCCTGGGAGATGTACAGACAAGATACAATGCTAATTTGAAGCAAGACAATGTGAAAGCAAGGACACCAGTTAAAACATTACTGAAGTTATCTGTAGGTGAAGTAGTAAGTGATGGCAGTGGAAGTTCATTTATTCAGTATTTTTTATAAAGCACTTACAAAAATGCAAAGTACACTTCTTGTCTTTAGAATAAGATGCAAGAACAAGAGAATGCCTGCCCTTGGTAAGATTATATTCTATGAGGCAGAGACAGACAATAAACATATATACATAAGTAGATAATATAATTTTACCTATTTATAACTTCTATGAAGATTAAGTAGGGAATTAAAATTGAATATAATATATAATTAAAGAATAAAGATTGACAGAATATTTTAGATATTGTAGTTAGAGGAGGCCTCCCTGAGAGGAAAATAATTTGGTGAATTTAAACAACGCTGTTGCTTAAAATAATAGAATACGTGGATTTTATCTGACAATTTAATTGCTAATGACAATAAGCTAACATATCCATCCAGTTATTTGCATCTTTAGTGATAATTATGCCAAAAAGATTGGATGGTTTTGTTACTTTGGACATTCCTTAATGAATATTGTCAAATTCTTTGAATCTCAGGGACATAAATTTTAGGGCAAAAAAAGGTTTCTAATTCTACCGCCAAAAATAGCTATCAGAATTTGATTTAGAATATCTGTTCCTTGTATAGCCTAGTAAAAATTTTTAAATATGGTTGGGACTTGAAGTCGATAATATTGTTCTCAGTGCACTTATATTGACAAATTCATAACTCATTCTAAAATACCCTGAGTCAAGCATATGAATACAGGAAGAGCTCACTAATGCAGCCCTCTGCTGTCATCATCCCTGCTATTCCACTTCTCACTTGGTATATTTTATACTCTCCATTTTCATCAAATGGAAATGAACTAGATTAAACAGATTTATCAATCTAAAGGATACCTAGTAGTAGTCAGTAGTAATGTTTTCATTTTCTAGCTTAACATTTAAAACACAAATGGAGTAAATTACTGGATAAACATATAAAAAGTGTTCTACATTTTGTGTGATGGCTTTAAAAGCTTTTTGAAAATAAATATTAATATTGTGTAAGCCTTTCCACACACTGGAGTACAATTTATATTTAGGAACTTTAGGGAATTGATTCATAGAAGTGGAAGAACAGCAAGTAAAGTGGAGAGCTAAATAAATTATACACAAATAGTAGAGAAGCCACTGAAGATGTGAATAGCATTGCCATTCAGATTCAGTGGTTTCTTTATCAGGGTGTATAAATCGCACCTCTAATAGCTTGACTTTGCACCAGAGTCACTTTAGGCCATCTATGCTCCGAAGCTAGGAAATTTGTTTAAAACTGTTTAAGACTTAAGATGCATAAAGAACACCTTAAGTTCAAGTCAAGGAGACAGTCAAAGAAATCCATCAAATATGCAGTTCTCCAGCTTATTATTGTAGCTGCTGGCAACTAGAGGATTATCAATGTAAATCAAAATACTTACAAGCTAGACGTCCAACACTGTAGGTACTCATACAGCATTGCCATCAAGTCTCATTTCACTCTTCCTTTGAATGAAATGATTGATTGCTCACAGCTTGTATGACTCTGTGCTGCCCAAGATCCTTCTCTGCTCTGCACACTCCACACTGAGTTTGCATCATTGACTTTCTGCCAGCCACTTTGCTGCCAGGACACAGAATGACATTTAATGATCTTTCAACATGACAATGTCACATTCATCACTCTTTATCACTTCAGACAGACCTAGATTCAAATGCAAACATGAAATGGAGACTGACTTCAATCCAAATTCTGATATACTTTTGAATTGGCATCTATCAACACAAGTTGAGGATACACATGGAAGAGAAAATAACCTGTTGCATGTAGAATAATTAAAAATACCCGTTCTGAGACTGTCCTGTGAAATCAAGGGTATTTTAATTTTATGAGGAAATTGTTCTTATAAAAAGCTTTGAGGTAGAAATTATATTTTCTCAACTGTCACATCAACTAATATCAATCAAATATCTATATGAACTTGAAGAAGATAATTTACTCTTAATGTACTACCCTGCTTTATAAAACAAGTACCATATACCCACATATGCTCTTTATAGAGTACTTGGGGGGAGAGAAAGTTACACACTTATTTAGAAGAAAATAAAAATCAGTATAATTACACAAAATTGTTCCAAACTTTTTCTTCCTCAGAATCACCTTAGCTTGCTGAAAGTACCATTCTATACTATTTTTCCCCCTAAACCAAACATCTTCCTTATACTGTACTTTCCCAATACCACAGACGCATGCCTACCTTTGTGTGGTGGAATATTAGAATATTGGTAAAGTATTCAATACTGTTTAAAAAGTAGTTGTTAAAATATATACCAATAAAGGTAAGAAATGTACAAGGAATTCTGGTTTTTGGAGCCCCCTCAGTCATTCTCAATAGCTTAAACTGAAAGTAATGCTTCACTTCATTTTTAGAAACTAATAGATCCTTTTTACAAAAAGTTTTTAATTAGGAAAATGTTGCCATTAAACCACTATTTTTTTTTTTGCTATTCAGTTAAACCTAAAACAGGAAAAAAAAAAAAACCTCTTCAACATATAATGTTGATATTAGCCAAAACTTCATGAGATGATTAGAGACTAATCTGTGCACTTCTATATCCACAGAGCTTGACGTTTGATAACTGATTGTAGAATTAAATTAAATAGATGTATTATAGACTTTATTGATTTCACAAGGAAAGATGGCAGGTTTTCTTAAATGTCACAATAAAAAGAATACCACTTTGCTATTATACTAAAAGCTTACTAAATTATTTCTCTAAAATAAGTTCTTCTTTGATCTAACCTCCCATTTCAAACCCAAGGCAACTTTTACATTCTGCCCTACATTTTAAATGACTGTAGTGCATGTCCAATATTTTGTTTTATCTGTCAAACGATTTGAGAGTGGAGAACTATGTATGCCATATATGCAAAATAGGGCTTACCACAAAACTTATCATATCGTAAGTGCTCAGTAAACACTTGGGCAAAATCAATGTCTTAAAAGAATTCATCAGTCTCTAGAACCCCACAGAATTTGCAGTGTGTGTTACATTTCTTAGAATGGATTCTGGCAATGCTCCAGCAGCTCCCCCTTCCCAGCAAGGTCATCCGTCCTTAATCCTGGTAATCTCACCAGTTAAACATTCACAGCTGCCTCCTTCTCCAGCCAAAGGGAGCCACCACATCGAGGGGGCCACTCCCATTCCCACTCCCAGCCCACCTATGGCAGACAGGATACAAGGTAGGACTAACTCTGTAGATGAGTTTGTGTCTGGAGATTTCCTTTGGGTTCCCACTGACACCAACTGAAACCCCACTTGCTTGCATTTTTCTATGCTATTATAACCTGTGTTCCATGGTCCTTTCCTCCTGAGAGACTCCCCTAATAAAACACTTGAACGGAAATTCCCATCTTACAATCTGCTTCTATGGAACCTGATCTAAGGTAGGGCAGGTGGTTCCGTGAGTGACCCCAGAGAACAGACTCAAAGGATCAGGTCCTGGATTTTTGGATCACTTGTTAGTAGATGAATTCAAGGAGTATCCCATCCCTGATGCTAAGTGAGGTAATAGAAGCCCCTGGGACCACAGCTATGTAATTCCTAAAACTTCCTTGTTCGAATTGGAATGGGATACTGGTGCCGGTCTCAGAAGCTTGAGAGATATGGAAGAAATAGCCACTATTGAACACGGTGTCTCTGGGAGTGAGACTGATGGACAGCCAAAATAGTATCTCTTGATATATAACCAAAAGAGATTAAAAAGAAGGTGCCGAAAGCAACATTGCTCACTTTCCAGACTTAAGCCAGTTCCAGTTTACGGAGAGGTCTTATCCCCATGAGGAAGAACCGTGTAATACCAGAGTAAGACTAATTCGTAGTGATCCTTCCAAGCTTTTCAAGCATCCTGTGGCTGTTGTGGGAGTTCACCAAAGACCGGGGAAAGCAGACTACTAAATTCTTTTGAGAGCTATTGGATACAGTGCATATATGAGGGTCAGATAATAATTACTCCAGGTCTGTCCCAAATGTATCCATTGTGTTCATGGACCCACCCAGCAGTCCTTTATTTAAATTCCACATGTATAATTTAAATGGACATTCTTGGTTGTTTATAACAAACCCTGAACAGGGTAAGAGCTATAAGAGAAAATTCATGTAGAAGTTTCTAAACTGCCCCTTCCACACTGGCAAGATAATAAATATGAAGCAGTATTATATCCCAAGGGAACGATGCATGTTGGTGCCATATTCAAAGATTTAAAGGATTAATTTAACTCATAAGTTTGGCCCTTGCAATACTGGAGAGTTCATCCCAGATAATTGGTGACTGCCACAAGTTTATCAAACTGTAGCCAAGTTATGTGGATTTTGTGACTCTTGATAAGGTTACGTATGCCCAGTGAAAATCTTTCAACAATAAAAGCAAAATAAATATGTTTAAAGGAATACCTCATCACCAGTAGACCCATGATATAATGTAAAAGGAAGTCTTTCAAGAAGAGGAAAATTATATCACATGGAATATGTATTAAGACTATCAGGGCCAGGCGAGATGGCTCATGCCTGTAATCCTAGCACTCTGGGAGGCAGAGGCAGGTGGATCGCTCAAGGTCAGGAGTTCGAAACCAGCCTGAGCAAGAGCGAGACCCTGTCTCTACTAAAAATAGAAAGAAATTAATTGGCCAAGTAAAAATATATAGAAAAAATTAGCCGGGCCTGATGGCACATGCCTGTAGTCCCAGCTACTCGGGAGGCTGAGGCAGAAAGATTGCTTCTTGAGCCCAGGAGTTTGAAGTTGCTGTGAGCTAAGCTTATGCCATGGCACTCTAGCCCAGCAACACAGTGAGACTCTGTCTCAAAAAAAAAAAAAGAATATCAGAAAGGGTAACATGGATGAACATGTAAGATATTTACAAGATAACTTACTATTTAAAAACATAATAACACTGATTATCCTGAAGAGGCAGAGTTGCTTTTATATATCTGGGGCAGGAAGAGATATGTTTGGTACTCTAGTAATGCCTTAGGTATCTCTTGATACACAATACCTATTTATAACTCTAAATTGGCATGTGCAGCAACAATGACCTGTATATCTCTGCTTAGTTTTGTTTTATAGGATTGATGACTAATTTAATTCTTCTTAACAAGCTGTAAAGAGGTCTATTCAACTGGTATTGAAAAATAATGCTCAAACCAGAGTAGTTATACCAATCTAATCAAGTAGAATTAGCTCTTATCTTCAAAGAAATTATCAGAATTGCTTGAACACAGAAGTAGTATTTTATTATAACAGAAATGCATAAATTCCTTTGTGTTCTAAAATTTAAAAACCCATTCATTGTGATGAGATATTTATGAAAAGTTTTAACTAGTTGATGATCTTGTTATAATTCTGTACAGAAATGTGATGGTCATAGTAATTTCTGAATAAGCTGATATATAACCAGTGAATATTATATCATGATACTAGTAAATAGTCTCAGGAAATCAGCATATATCTTTATATAACTATTCTTAAAAGACAGATCTTAATGTTTTCTGAAGCAATGCATTATAAAACAGCAAGAACATTAAACTTAGCATACAAATCTAATAATATAGATTTGCCCAAGGACTCTTGCTGTGAAAAGTAATTGAAAATATTGTCAATTCTCTCACTTTCACAAGACATATCATTTCAGACCAACCTCCAGTATTTTCACAGTTGCTGATTCATTCTTTATTCCATTCATTTAATGTGAGAATTTGGCAAATACAATGTGTTTGATTCTTTGGTTTCTCTATACAGATTCACTTTCATTTAAATCAGTCACTTTCTTTTATTAGTACACTTGTAAATTTTAAAAACTCATTTATATATTCATCACATGCCAAAATATCGTTGAGTGTAGTAGAACCAATATGAAGATATTTTTATACATTATATTTAAAATTTAGTCAACTGAGTTTGAATACTGGATCCACTACACACTCTGGGCAAAGGTACAAATTATTTGAATCAATTTGGTGCTTATCAAGACATGCTTGACTTTTCTGCAACCTGAACCATTATGATTTTATAAAAGCTTTATAACCACACACCAAAAAAAGTAACAATTTTGATCTTCCTACTTCAAGAGATAAGGATGGCAGATTTTAAAATACCAGCTTTTACTAGTCTATAGAATTAACCATTTTGGAGTAGCAAGAATGGAATTCTTTATACTTTTATTTGCCCTAAGCACTATTTGACTCTGTCTTGTCACTGATGATTACAGTCAATCTAATGATGTTCACTCACATTTCTCACTTAAAATAACACTAAAAAACAACAACAACAAACAAACAAACAAAAAACTAGGCTTGTTTGGGGACTATAAAGAGTAGAAAATAATACTGTAGCTTAAAAAAAGCAATCCAATCCATAAGAAGCCCAAAGTTTAAAAGTTTAATTTGGCACAAAAATACCTAAATAAGTCTGATAAATTATGTATGACATATATATGAAAAGTACTGGAAACTAGAATGAAAGTGCAAATTCTACTTGGGGGGATTCATGTAATATTTAGAGAGAAGGTATGAATGACTTCATTCTTGTTTGCATTTATCCCCAAAGACAGAATAATGTCATTATATATTACATGTTTCATCTGTGGAATAGGCAAACCTGCTTATTCCTAATCATATCTTCCTTGATTTATTGCAATAGCGTTTTTAATCCTACTCCTCTTTATCATGGTCTCTACAGAACAAATGTATTATCTTTTCCAAACCTAAATGAGATTATGTCATTCGTCTAGCTAAATATTAATGGCTTCTGATTGAATTTAGGCAAAAATACAAACAATTTTTATTGCTTACAAGACCTTCCAAGGCCCACCTACCCCATTCTCCAATCCTATTAATGCTGCTAGCCGCAGTGTTCCACTATGCCTTAGCCATTTGGAATATTTCTGAGGTGCCTGATCACAGTGACTCATGTTTTTACCATTTTTTTTTTGCCTTTTTACCTGGGCTAATTTTCTTCCAAATGTTTATATGACTGCCTCTTTCTCAACATTTAAGACATTGTCTGTTTGTCACCTGCCTACTCAATTTACAACATCTCTTTCCCTGCCTCTAGTCACTCTGCATTTTCCTATTTTTATAACACATATAATTATTTTAAATAACGTTATTTGTTTATAATTTTATTGTAGATATTGCTTTATATTTTATTTGCACCATATCCTTGGCATTTCAAACTATGGCCAGAATATAATAGGGACTCAATAAGTATTTTTGTATGACCATTGCCATCTTTGAAGTATCAGTAATCATTGAAAAGAAGGAATAATCATGTAAATACATGAAGTATAAAACAAGCACATAGATACAATAATAAATGGCTCATTCTGGCTAATAAATAACATATAGAAATTGGGAGGCTTGAAAGACTTAAAAATTGATAATATGCTATCTCATAGGTATTTTCCACTTCAAAATTGTGGTATTGATGCATGTGATCAGAAGATATTAAGTAAGTGCCATAAATTTATCTTTATATGTTTTAGTAGATGCTATTGTAGGCTGAATAATAGCCCCCTAAAGATATATGCATCCTAATCCCCGGATTTATGCATATGTTACTTTGTATAACACAGAGAATTCTGGAGATAGGATTAAGTTAAGGATCTGAGATGCACAATTACCCTAGATTGTTCAAGTGGATCTAATGTAATTGCAGGGTCCTTATAGGATGGAGACAATAGAGCAAAAAGTTGGGGTCTCATATGGGTGAATAATCCTAAATGCTAAAGGGATGAAAGATAATAGCTTGAAGTGGTAGTCAAGGGAACACATTTTATGATAAGTATGGAAGGAGTTCTATCAAAAATATGATCTTGTTTGTATCTTAAACACCAGCAAGAAGAATCAAGAAAAGGCCGCATCTTTACAACACTTAAAGAAATATGTTAGTTTGGAACATAACATTTTTTATTTAATAGTTTTATTTTTAAATGATTTTAGATTCATAAAAGAATTTCAGTGGCTCACACTTGTAATTCCAGATCTCTGGGAGGCCAAGGCAGGAGGATCTTTAGAAGCCAGGATCATTTGAGACCAACCTGGGCAACATGAAAGATTTTGTCTCTATAAAAAATTAAACAAAAAATTATCCAGGCTCGTGTTGCATGCCTATAGTTTCTCAAGAGTCTGAGACAGAAGGATCGCTTGAGCCCAGAAGTTTTAGGTTAGAGTGAACTATGATTGTGCCATTGCACCCCAGCCTAGGCAACAGAGCCAGACCCTGTCTCAAAAAAAAAAAAAAAAATTACAAAATAATACCCTCATTTTCTTCACCTACCTTCCCCTAAAGTTAACATTTATATAACCATTTAGAATAAAACTACGAGATTATCATTGATTGGTATAACCCTAATAACTGAACTGCTGATTCTATTCAGATTTTCCCAATTTTTCCAATATCATTTTCATTCCAGAATTCAATCCAGAATACAAAGTTGCATTTAGTAGTATGTTCCACTTACCCTCTTTCCATCTTTGACTTTTTCTCTTGGATTTCTTTTGTTTCATGATCTTAAAACATAAAGAATACTGATCAGTTATTTTTTATGCCTCTCAATTTGTGTTTGACGTTTTCTCATGCTTAAACTGAACTTAAAGATTTGGGGTAAGAAGAAAATAAAGGTGTCAGTTTGTATTGGTCTGAGAATTTTTTTTATTTCTTTTACTTTTGAAGAGTATGCTTTGCTGGTATAGAATTATGGTTGGCAGTTCTTTTGTTTTAGTTTATCCCTTCAGCTTTTTTTTTTTTTTTAAAGTCATTCCATTGGGTATATGCCTAATAGTGGTATTGCTGGATCAAATGGTAGTTCTACCTGTAGCTCTTTGAGGTATCTCCAAATTCTTTTCCACAGAGGTTGCGCTAGTTTGCAGTCCCACCAGCAGTCTCAAATCATGGTAGGGATGTGGCAAAGTCGTAACATGTAACCAAAATGTTTGTATTCCCATAATTTCCTGAAATAAAAAAAAAATTAAAAATTATCACTGTCTTCTTACTTAGGTGTTTTCTGGTGAGAAATGTGCTAAATTTCTCATCATTGTTCCTCAGCATGATAATATTTTCACCCTCTATCTACCTTCAATTTTTGTTTTGTTTTGTTTTCTTGTTTTTGTCTTTGGTTTTTAGTAGTTTGAATAAATATGCTATGCTTGATGTGTTTGCTTTTGATGATTGCCCTGCTTGGTGTTTCTGGGTTATTTTTTCTGTTGTTTGTGTCTGTCATTAATTTGGGACAGTTCTTGTCCATTACATCTTCAAATTTTTATTTTGCACCCTAGTTCTGTCATTCTCTCTTCCTCTTGGATTCCAATATGGCACATTTTAGACCTTTTGATATTGTTTTGATCCTCTTAAAAGCTCTTACATGTGTCTTTACAAGATCTCCAGACCCTTCCCCAGGGGTAAAGATTATTTTTTCCATTCCTTTTTACCCACAATCAGTTTTTACTAGTCTGGTAAGGGGATAGTTCTGTTGTCCCTTCCTCTGAGGAATAAGGCTTTTCTTCTGTATGATAGAGAGGAAAGACAGGAATAGGTAAAATCTTAGCAGCAGGGGCTGATCCTTCCCTTAACCAGCAAGATAGGAGCTTTCTGAGGTTCCTTCCCAACCTTCACTATGAACCTGTAGTGGTTTTCAGAGGGGGAAAGACTTTAGGAGCAGGCAAACTTTCTTATGCTGGAGGCCCCCAGAGAGCTTCACACTTTCATGCTGGCTACACTTGGCCTTTAGCAATGCATTAACAATACCAGTTGAATCTTCACACTGGCTTGGAAGGCATGTGGCAGAGTCTGCCAGCCCCAGGTACAAATAAACTTAAGTCCTTTTATTGTCCCTATAGGGGCCTGTCTTTCCCTAGATATCAGATTAAATGTTTGCCCTGAATTATCTGTTCTCCAATTGTCTCAAGAAATGTCACTTATCTGCAATTTTTCACTTTCTCTCTGTTTTTGTAAAATTGTTGTTATAAGGGAAGGAACAATACTTTCTCCAGTAACACACAGCCTTTTCCATGTGTTAGGTAGATAGTGAGGGATTCTGGGTCTCCTATGGGTGAAAGTGGGTGCCTTTGTGGTTCACCCTCCCCAAATGGGCTTTCAGAGAGACTCATGGCAGATCTGCATGTGCAGTAAGACTCAGGCCATATAACTCCCACAGTCCAATCAAAGTGGTAATATGGTGACATCTGAGCCACGGGGTGGTTCCTGTCCCGACACTCTAAAACAAGGCCCAGACCATAACCAAGGTCTCTTTTTGCTACAACAAGAGGTTCGGTTCTTAACTGTGGTGTAAGTATCATGCTCTGTAAACCTGTATCTTGCTCTTACTCTAAAATCCTATCTTGCTCTCCCTCAATAAGTTTCACCTTGTGCTTGCCTTATCTTGTATGTCTGGTTATTCTTCGGCCATGAGCACATCAAGAACTGGGAACACAGAATGAAATTCCCAAAGCCGACACATGAATTGTTACACTACTTTATTGTTATTTCTTCAAAAAATAAAGAACGATGATATAAGAATGTATGATAGTTTAAAATTGGAAGCCTTGTTCCAGTGGTTTAATTCTTCATTTTTCAGGGATTATTCAATAAATGTGTACTGAGTATTTATTATAGATGCTATATGTAGTCTACCCAGATGGCAGTAAGCCTCCTTCAAAAAGTAGTTTGTAAGATATACGGATATATTTTCTACCCTGTGATCAGAATAATTTTGGAAGCAATTATAGTATGTGCTATATCTAATAATCATTTCTGTGTATATATATGTAGTTGATATTTGGATATATTGCAACATATTTAATAACTGAAGAGGTTATTTTACTCATAACAAAAATGAAAACAACAGAAAACTAAATTTTATTTTCAGTGCTGAAATCTACTCTATAGCAACAGAATATAATTTTCTAAAACTTACCAAATGGAAGAAGAAAGAGAGACATACAGCAGAACACTATAATTAATGTGTGTCACAGCTTTGTGTTAATGTTTCTTTTCTCCTCACTAGCACATAGTGAGATATATCAGCACATAGCTAAGAGGGAAGTCCCTGACCAGCTTCTAATACTCATCTTTAGATTGCTGGTTATATGTTCTTTGATTCTTTTCTGCAATTTCATGCCATTCTGCCCAGGGATAGCTTCTTTCCTCTCCTGGAATTTGACAGTAGAGAATTCTCAGCTGCTCCTTTTGCTGTTATGCAGAGATCACAGTTGAATAACACATCTACAATATCTGTATTTCTAAAACATTAGACAGAATTTGTTTTGTTGCCAACTCTCATTTAACTGTTGGCTAGACTGTAACCCAAGAATGGTTTACTCATTGCTTTTGAGCAATGAGTAGACCAGAGATATGCTTGGTGGAGAATAAATTTTATTTTTTAAATTTAATTGAATTTTTTCATTCTTTAAGGAGGAGACCTCCTGTGTTTATGAGTAAAATCTGAAAAACATGCTCCCCGTAGCACAGAAGTCAGCAAAATGCAGATTCTGTTCTCTTTTAACTGAATGTCTTCTGCTATAGTGCTCTGTGATTTTAGTAGTTATTAACTGGTTCATACCCACATTATGTCAACTGCATGGACAGAGCATCTTAATATTGGATTGCAAAACATACTCAAATTTTGCATGGTTAATATTATTGCTTTTGAACATAAGCATATATGGCATTTTAAGAATTACTTTACATTATACTTGAGACATAGCCCCCAGCCCAGTGTGTAGGATATATTTTAAAAAATCAGAATATGTTTAAAATATACTCAGTCATTTATATGTTAATATATAAAAATATATACTGCATAGTCTAAAATTTATTTTTACTACATATTTGAGGTATACAACAGCATGCATACTTCCATACATATTCATAATAAAATGACTAAAAACAAATTTACTTATTTGTCACCTTCCATAGTTACCTTGTGTGTGTGCACACATGTGTATAACAATACCTAAAATTCACTCACCTAAATTTTCAGTATGCAATACAATAATACTACTACTAATAATGCTGTACATTAAATCTCTAGACCTATTCATCCTACCTAACTTCAAATTTGTACCCTTTAACTTATTTTGTCCCCTTCCTCGCCTCTAGTAACCAACTCTATGTATTCAACTCTATGTATTCAAGATATATATATATATATATATATATTTAGATTTTACACATAACTGAGATTATACAATATGTTTATTTTTGTGTCTGGCTTATTTCACTTAGCATAAGGTCCTATGGTTTCATCCTTGTTGTCACGAATGATATTATCTCTTTTATTAAGACTAAATATTTCATTTATATACACATATATATTGCATATATGTGTGTGTATATGTCACAGTTTCTTTATCATCTGTCAAAATATATTTAGATTGTTTCCATATCTTGGTTATTGTGAGTAATGCTGCAATGAACATGAGAGTGCACGTATCTCAATAAGATGCTGATTTCGTTTCCTTTGGGTATGGACTTAAGAGAGAAATTGCTGCATTGTATAGTAATTTTATTTCAAATATTTTTGGTAATCTCACCACTGTTTTCCATAATAGCTGTTCCACTTTATATTCCCACCAACCGTGTACAATGTCTCCGTTTTCTCTACACCCTTGCCAAAATGTATCTCTTAACTTTTTTAAAAATAGCCATCTTAACATCCTTAAGTGCTATCTCAATGTGGTTTTGATTTGCATTTCTCTGATCACTAGCCATGTTGACCACCTTTCATATTCTTATTTGACAGTTGTATGTCTTTTTTAGAAAATTTTCTATTCAGGTTCTTGTCCATTTTTTAATTTGGTTATTATTATTATTTTGTTATTGAGTTGTGTGAGTTTCTAAGATATTTTGACTAGTAACCCTTTATAAAATACGTGGTTAGAAAATATTTTCTTCCAATTCAGAGGCTGTTTTTCATTTTGCTGATTGTTTCCTTGGATGTGCAAAAGCTTTTAATTTGATGTATTTCCACTTCTTTATTTCTGCTTTTGTTGCCTGAGCTTTTAGTTTATATCCAAAAAAGCATTGCCAAGGTCATATCAAGGAGAATTTTCCCTATGTTTTCTTATAAGGATTTTGTTTTCTCTCATCTTTTGGTAATAGCCATTCTAAAAGGCGTGAGATGGTATCCAATTGTTGCTTTAATTTGCATTTTCCTAATGATTAGTGGTGCTGAGCTTTCTTTCATAAACTTGTTGGTCATTTGTATGTCTCCTTTTGAGAAATGTCTGTTCAAGTCTTCAATGTCTGTTCTACGTTTTTAATTGGATTGTTCTCTTTCTATTGAGTTATATATTTTGGTTATTAAGTCCTTACCAGATGTATGGTTTGCAAATTTTTTTTTTTCATTTTCATAGGTTATCTCATCACTCTTTTGATTGTATTCCTTCCTGTTTGATGCCATCTGATTTGTCTATTTTTGCTTCTGTTGCCTGTGCTTTTGGGGTGCTAGTCAAGAAACCATTATCCAGATCACTATTGTGGAACTCCCTCCTTCTCCCCCCTCCATAGAGGCTAGGTAGAGAACTGTCATTTTATTTAGAGAATTACACAAATGTAATTATTTGCTATTATGGTTTATGGAAAAGAAGATTTTATATGCAATCTAGAAAGATAATTGTGTTATACAAATCTGCACAAATTCCTATGCATAGGATATTAAATATTTGGAATATGTAATTAATACATAAATACCTTGGTAGTTCTAAAGAGAAGAAGTTTAGGTGGAAATGAATTGAGGTAAATGCATTTTTTTATTACTAAGGAACATGACTTTAACCACTATCCGTAGTGAGAAGGATAATCAGTGAGAAATTTCTGGTGGTAGGGATGTATAAGAAACTTTTAAAAAGAGTAATATATAATTTTGAATGAAAATGCAATGAGAATTATTCTGATATGGTCCCATTTCTAACCTGAAAAAGGGTGAACATTTTCCAATTCAATATATTAAATATCTACGTCTTTTTTTATGCTTCTTTATCATTAAGCTAATGACAAAATTATTTTGTTCCAACAGTTTCCCACTCACTTGTAGGTAATAAATTCTCATTATATTTAGGTTACAGAAAAGGTATTATAACAAAAGACTCAATAATATAGTGATTTAAATGTGAAATATGTTTATTTCTATGTCACCTAACAGTCCAAACCTGGAATGGTTGCTGGATGGCACATGGCACCCCAGGCCTTCTATCTTCTTGCTCACTATGTCCAAGGTATTGCCCTATTATGCATAGTGGAAAAAGATTCCTCATATCTGTTTCCTGGTTTCTAGGAAGTGACAAAGAGGAAGAGAAGAAAAAGCTTTTGTACATTTACAAATGTATCCAGGAATGTGGATATAATTTTTTTTCTCTCTCAGTCCCTTAGGTGGAAGCAATTCACATAATAACGCTTAACACCAATAGCTTGGCTAAATCTTTTATTACCATAGAAGAGAAGAGCAGAATTATGGGGGCAGCTGGAAGGCTCTACCAATCATGTATACCCATACATTTTGCATATACAAATTATATATGCAGATATACATTACATATATATCAATGGCCTGTATGTTGCATATGTAAATAATGATATGTGCTACCAGTTGAAGAAATGAGATTATTGGGGAGGAGAATTTTTTGGTTTCAGTTTTCTGGTTTCAGAATGTAATTGTAATCTAAGAATTGAGTGTTAAGAAATGGCATTGTATAAATTCTATCATTTTTTAAAATTATATTTTAAAAATTTATTATATTTTTAAAATTATATTTCAGAGAATTTTTAACATTTATAAAAGTAAAATAACATGTTGAACACTAATGTTTCATTTATTTAGATTGAACAATTAATTGTTTAAGTCATGGCCAAATTTAGCTCATCTCTGTCTGTATTCATTCCTCCCCTCACTAAAATGCTATGAAGCAAGTCTCAGAAATCATGTCATCCATAAAAACTGCAAGTATGAATTCAAAAAGGAAATGGCACTTATTATTATTAATAGTACTATAATACATTATCATGGTATGTTATTTTAAACAATTATTGTATCCCAGAAAATGAAGATTAGGTCTCTAGACAATAAAATGTGTCATTTAAAATTATCAAACATCAAGAAAATTGCTGTAAAGGACTAAGAGCAAAAATTTACTGTCAAGTAGTACAGATATTAATCTGACTACTGAAGTTAAGACCATTTAAGAAATGTAAAGGATTTACAAGCTTTAAAGAAATGATATTTTCCTGAAAAATATATTAAGTGTTTGCTTCATACTTTGTCCACACAGCATGAAGTAGTCATTCAAATGAGCAGGTATGTTTAAATGTTGAAAGGGAATAATTTTAAATTGGAATGGATTAGAAATTCTTATTTCATTTAGTTTTTTAAAGTTAACAACTTTTAAATATAGAATTCAGAAAAATTCTCTATTGCATAAATGAATAACATGGTAAATAAAACTCAAAACCCCAAAAGGGGGAAGATTATATAGAAGGAATGATAAAAAATGATTATATTAATTGTCTCATCTCATTAATTTTTTTTCAGAAATATATGAATGCCAATTTTTGGATACCATATTTAATTCTTCCTAGCTTTGAGGGTACTATGTTTTAATATTACATATTACTTGAGTATTCTTTTATTGTTATAAGAAAATTAAATGAAGATTATTTCATAATTTGAGGTAATAAAGGCAAAAAGAAAACCCTCTGCATTATCTAATAATGTTTATTTTCACTCAAAAAATTCAACCCAAGAAATATGTATCTTGCATTTACTAAATGAAACATATTTAAATCTTTCAGAATATGACAGGCCAGAATGATGCATTTTTTGACCCCCTTGAAATGTTGTACAACCAAGAAACAACTACCAATAATTCAACATCTGTATGCTACATAGTATTAACTTTTACAAACTACATGTAAAGCAAGGACTTTACTTCTTATAAAAGCAAAAGCTGTATAAAACTGAGCTAGAAATAAATTATAGTTATCATAAGTATTTCCATCTATGTATATATATATAGAGAAAGGGGAAGGCAGAGAAAAGGAGAGAGAAAGAGAGTTTTGTTAATTTTTAATTCTGCTTTGTACATAGCTAATTGTAGTTTTTACACTAAAAGTCTTGAAAATTGAAATATTTCAGAATGAAGAAAGGCTGAAAACACTTTTTTAAAAATCTAAGTCAACAAGTCTCTAAGGAGATTAAGCGTGATCCACTTTAAAACACAGTAAATTCTTTCTGAAATTGAGGTTTAGTTTTAATACCTGTGATATTTGAACATGTATATTCAATAAAATTATTTGCTAGAAAGTATAGCTTATGGTTTTATTAGAATAGGAGAAGCCTATGAAACTGGTTTAAATGCAAAAAATAAAATCTGAGAACAACCCCAAAGATGTCTGTTGGAGCAAGGATAATTTTTGTGATGTTAAATTTAAATTTTCAAATAAAATATTCACAATTTAAATTTCAAAGATTTTCTTCTTATTTTATAGCAATTTTATCTTCATCAGAAATCACAACAAAAACAAATGAATGTGTACAGATTTTTAAAATATTCAGTTATGCTCCTTCTACATTTTTGTTAATATTTATATATCCTTCCAACTAGCATGCTGTTCATAATGAGTATGAGAAAACCAAGCCAATTCATTGATTTGACGTTACTGCCAACATAAGGATGTGTGTTCTCATGTACAATGCCAGTATATTTCAAGGCAAATAGAAGTTTCTCATACTGGGAAAGAAGCAAATCTGAAGGATATAGATGTATTGTGAAATTAGGTAATATTGCTAGATTCCATTTTGTGATTTCAAGAGGACTAAGCTTTGTTTATGCTGGAACTTGATATCAAATATCCATTTTCCTGCTAATTTCCTCCAGCCTCATATTATCAGTTCCCTTGATCATCTATACATCTACATCATATTTATTCTTTATGTATGTATTCTTATTAAACATTTCAATATCTATAAATAGAATATACTGATTATTCATACATTGATGTCATTATATCTGTCTTAGATTATAAACAATTATCTGATAAGAATAAATTCATTTAAATTTCTCTTTATACTCTAAATACTATAAAGTTTAAATGATTTTTTGGATGATGATGCTACATACATAAATGATGGGAACAGAAGAAGTAGACATACATATTCATGTAGGTTTGCTGAATATACGTGTAAAATTAGTGTATCATTGATACATCCATGCCATGTGGTTTTATGTATGTTGGGCAGAAATGTTTGTTGAATCATGTAGAAATAATAATTCACTAGGTAACTTTTATTCCTTATTTAAAATACTTTGATGGATCTCTGTTTTTATTTGATTTGGGTCTAGAAATAAATTAAGATCCTTTGGTCTTGCCTTTACTCTGATGAAAGGAGACCAAAAATTTAACCAGATTTAATTTTGATCGTAGCTACTTTCTTCCCATAACATACTAATCTCCAGCTCTTTCTAAGGATAATGTTAAATTAAATAGTGTCTTGATTATGCAGGAATCAGCCAATATATGTTATTCTATGCTAACAATCGACACCCAAAATATCAGTGGCTTAAAGAAAACCATACACAACAAAATATTTGACCTCAAAGGTTTTCTATCACCTTTTTTTAAAATCATTTTCCCACATGCACCATTAGGAGAGAGAGTACTACCATGAAAGCCCCAAAATCTTAATTGTATGAATGGAAATGTTTTACATATGCAAACACAAATTTGTATTATACAGAAAAAAATTTGAAAATGCCTCTAATTATTCAAAGTACCCTGGCTTCATTGAAAGTACATGCTATTTTCTCCCATTTATTGGACTGATTGCCATGGCCTACCAAGAGCTGAAGATGGTGAATCACTATGGAGACTCCTCTGATGGAGTTTCCACCATTTTGCCTTGCAGTAAAAAGCACAAAGCAACTGGAGAGAGTTGGGTTTATCTGCTACTACACCTGCTGCTAAGAAATGATAACAACATAAGCTGGCCATCTGAGGTCCACATGTCTTAGATTATATACTGTATTACTTACCTGAAATGTAAAGACCCAAGTCATAAATTATGTTTTGTTTTGTTTCCCCATGACCTTGTGCTACATGAATTTATTTACTATCTTTGCTTTTTGTTGTTATTGTTGCCACAAAATTGTCAAAATAAACTCAATACTAATTAAAATATCAAAAACTACCATATATTCATCAAGAGATACTTCCAAGAAAATTTTTCTAGTTTTGAAAAATAAGATATATTTGAGTAAATTTCAGTATACAAGCTAATGTTTGTTATTTAGTAATCCTCATGAAGAAATAAATTTGTAGAATTTAGTAATATTTAACATTGCTATTAGGTCATCTTTCCTTTATAGAAAATCGGCACTCTTAGTCCAGGAATCAACTGATCCATGAAGAAGCCTAAACTCCATCAGCCAGCTAGGCAAGCCAAGAGATACGCTTCAAGACTGGATTCTCAGTGTTCATAGCAAATGAGCTTGGTAATTAGAAAATGACTGGAATAAGGAGGAGCAGACAGGGAACAGAGTGAACTGGCAGAGCCAATGGAACTGAAACACTCAGTAATTCCTGGGAGTTCCATTCCTGCAAGTTTTGTTGAAAAGGCTTGGCTCAGAGCAAAACATAATGTAACTCGTTCTTCTGACAATTAAGAACTTGCATGCTTTTTACTTTTGAAATTCATTAGTCAATTTTTGTTTGTTAGTGATATCTGTGTGGGCTATTTTGGGTTTCAAACTTCAAATCTTAACATAATCTTTTCGTATTTAATCTTGAAGGGTTTTAAGGTTTCTGCTATCTTTATTCCTGAGAAATAACTTTGATGCATAGAATCTTCAACTTACATATAAATGGGTCATTCATAGACAACTCACATTACATTGCTCCGAAGGCTATGGAATCATGGAAGCTCAACACAGAACAGTTCATATAAATTTTTTCCTCTTAATATAACCTTTATATATATTTTTTCCATTATTGTTTTTAGTAAGCACCTCACTCCAGCATCTAGCAAAAAAATAAGCAAAATTTAAACCATTATTCTTTAACATATTTTCAATATGGAAAGTTAGGGAAATAGTCAAGAGAAATAACAAATTAAAATTTAATATATTGCTTTAGAAAAAAGACATGTTCTAAGATACATAATTTGTTCAGGCTACATACACAAATTAAATAACCAATTTATCTTGTGGAATAAGTCAATAAGTAAACAGCACAGATCAGCATTCACCACGGCCTGTTTTGAGAACACTATTCCAATTAGATAAATTGTGAAGAAAAAAGGTTTTCTTCCATTGCCAAACAATTTGGGGAGCCTTGTATATTGTACCTTTTGGGGGATTATTTTTTCATAAAGTAACCTTAAATACTGCTTAGACAATTTTCAGTATAGAAACTTGCTAACTTTATCTCACACAGTATTTTCTGAAGTTACTTGTTCATCAAGCTATTTTTTCCTTTAAATCCTATTGGCAACTCATGAAATACGACCATCTGTGTTAGCTAATTGGCTTTATCCAAAGGATTACTAAACTTTTCATATCATTATGACAAGAGGTAGTTTTGCAACTTGTAGCAAAGGCACCCACTTACCGTAGGCTCCTAACCTCACTGAGAGAAACACAGGTGCTATTTCCCTTGATATTTACATTTCAAATATATGGCACTCAGGTCCTTGAGAAAGACATTTCTGGTTTATGGAGGTGATGAGTGGACTCTGTGGTTTTCAAAATGATGCATATACATTTCAAAGGGAGGAGGAGCTGTTTATAATTACAAGTTTTCTAAAGTAAATGTTGTGAGAAAAAGGAGGGAAGGGAAATCTTGGATTTTCAAGAGGGAAAATTAAGCCTTTTATTTTTAATTTGTATTTATACCTGTAATACCAATAAGTGGTGGCTATTTTAATGTTAATGCTGACTATAAATGAGATAATAATTATCTACCTGGGCAATCTATGATAGTTAAAAAAACTATTAAAAGTAATGAAAGAACAGAGTATATTATATAGTCAACCAATGAAAATATAGTTTTCCTATATATCAACAATACCAAGTCAAAAATACAAATGGAAGGATAAAAGAATTCCATTCATAATTAATATAAAATTATCAGGGATGAATGTGATAATTGTACTGAATCATTATAAATAAAACTGTTATACATTATTAAAGAATATGAATGAAATGTTGATTAAGTAAAGAAATTATATTGTCTGTGATGAAAAGAAATGGTGTCAAATGATTGCCAATATTTTCCATGGTGTCACTATCTCTCTCAGTTTCCTGAGTAATTTTCAGCTTTGGCACTGAAATTTATGTAAAGCATGACTTAGTCCCCACACAAACTGAAATTGTGCGTCGCTTTTCATTCTTCTTCCTTCTCTCCTGCCATTCCTCTCTCCCTTGTGGTTTCTCATACCCATTTTACAAATTAAATAAAAACAAACACACAAAAATTAAAGCAAATAACATTAGAAAATGAAAAGAAGAAAAAGAAAAAAGTTAATAAAGGGGAAAGCAAAGAGGGATGGGTAAAGATGGCTTGCCTTATCCAATATGAAATCTGTAGCCAGTTGGGTTCTTCTCAAAGCCACCTCTGAGATGATTTTGGAGCCACATCTGTGGAAGGGAGAAGAAGGGGTGGGCTGAGGGAGAAGTGTAACTACAATATAGTCCCGAAGATAAAAGCTAAGGACCTTAAGATTAACTCTGGATATTTTATATTTTCAGTATTTGGTGATATTTTACTTCAGAAATTTCTATCAGAAATGTGTATTATTTTACATGAAAAATTATGAGCATCCGAGAAAAATATTGAGTCCTTCAAATGAGTATGATAATATTGTTTTTTAACTTCAAGATGAATTGTAGTTCATTAGTTTTATAAGTTTGGAGAATGAGTACCAAGTGAGTAAAATTTTGGAGAATCATATTTTGAAAACAAAAATGTCTTAAGTTATGTCAAAAGTAATAGAGGTACTGACACCTAAGAAGGTCTTTGTTCATGAAGTAACTGCCTTTCCTTGAGGCTTTCCACAGATAAAATGAATCTCCAGAAGGTATTATTCAACATGAGAAATTCTTTAAAATCTATAATTTAGCAACTGGGATGTGTTGGCGGTATATGCATATATCATGCTTCATGAAGTTACAGTTCCTGTCTATTTTGTTCAATAAAATGTCTTCCACAGTGAGAAAAACACATATGGCATTTGTAGGTTCCCACTAATATATTTTGAATAAATAAATGATGCTAATATGTTTGCTGAAGTGTTTTTTTCTGGCCCTAATTAGTAATTATCCTTGAAAGCCATAATTCCAAATCAAATCAACAAAAATTAACCATTTCAAGGACTCTAAAGCGGAATCGAATCTGGGTGCTACATGACTTGCAGCTAAAGCTCTGTTACATCTTAAAGTACCTTGACATTTTGTTATTAACATAGTAGGCCCAGTTTGGGCTGGTCTAGAGGTTACAATTTTACCATGCTTACATATTAAATACCAAGAATAAAGATAAATGCACAATTTTAATTTTACACTGTGAAGCAAAACAGTATAGAAGATAGGGGTTTTGGAGTTAGGCCCTATTCTATAGCCACCATTTTCTACCTATGCAATCTTAGATATTTTATTTCACATCTTATTTCTTATAATTTTGGTTCTATATATATCGAAAAGGACTTTATGATATGCTAATAGGCAGTGAATAATACTGTCATGAAACTTTAAACAAACAAAAAATGCAAATTCCTTACTTTCTAGTATGTGGTTCTCAGTATATGTTATTCTTAAAAACAGAACAAATTATAATTACTTTAAAATGTTAGAATATTTAATTAAAAATAGCTAAAGTGGCATTAGTGTGAAATGAGCATTTTAAAATTTTGTGACTTTTGTTTGCTTATTATATACTTTTAAAATCATACTTCTTTTGGAAATATATAGGAAAATGAGCCTGCCTTAATAGTTCCCAGTCAACAGAGAGTAATGTTTCACATCAACAGTGTTCATAGATAAAATTTATGTTCGTATTTAATTATTTATTCATTCACTTACTGATTTGATCAAATATTTATTGAACTCTTTACTAGTTGATTACAATTAGGAATGAGGAGATAGAGAAATATGGGGATAACTGTGATACAATGTAATATGTGTTATATATATGGTAGCGGAGAAAAGTTGGAGATTCAAAAAAAATATTTTACTAAGGACCTGACACATGATCCATGTTGCATAGAGTGAGAGAGATTCTCCAAGTAGGAGAAATAGAAGAGATACTTCATGTAGTGAGCACATCACATGCATATAGCATAATATGTATGATATTGTGATTTATAATAAAAAAATATGTATTTGATCTTCCTCTCCATTTCCTGGGACACGGTTCCTAAAACTCTTGGGATCTCTTAAGTGGTAAGTGACTTTGTATATGCTCATGAGATGACTGGGGTTCCTAGATAGCCTCTGGATGGGGAGCTGGTTGCCAGGAGAACCAATCATATGATTAAAGGGTTGAAACTTTCACCCACCTTGCCACCCCCAACCTCCGAATAGGAGAGAAAGGCTAAAGGTTGAGCTGGTCACTAATGCCTAATGATTCAATCAACCATGACTATGTAATGAAGCCTCCATGAAAACCTAAAAGGACATGGTTTGGAGGCCTTTCACATTGCTAAACACATGGAGGTGCTGGGAGGGTTTCATACCCAGAGAGGGCATGGAAGCTTTGCAGCTCTTCTCTCATATCTTGATTTAGACATTTCTTCCATCTGGCTGTTCAGTCACAAGTCATCTTCTGTAAAGTATCCTTTGTAATATCCTTTGTGGTAAACCAGTAAACAAAAGTGAGTGTTTCCCTGAGTTCTGTGAACCACTCTAGCAAATTAATCAAATCTGAATTGTGGGAATCCCCAATCTGTAGCATGTAAGTCAGAAGTACAAGTCACAAACTGAGACTCTTAATCAGCATCGAAATTGTGGGGAGTAGTCTTGTGGGATGGAGCCTATGACCTGTGGGATCTGACTGTAACTCTAGGTAGATAGTGTCATAATTAAACTAAATTGTAGCACATCCACTGGAGAATTGCTGGTTGGTGGGGAGAAATCCTGCACATTTTGGTTATCAAGGGTGAAGCATTCTGTGTTGAGTAATACTATATTCCACAAATAGCACATATACTATAGCCAAGAAAGAAAGTTCGGGCCGGGCGCTGTGGCTCACGCCTGTAATCCTAGCTCTTGGGAGGCCGAGGCGGGCGGATTGCTCAAGGTCAGGAGTTCAAAACCAGCCTGAGCAAGAGCGAGACCCCGTCTCTACTATAAATAGAAAGAAATTAATTGGCCAACTGATATATATATAAAAAATTAGCCGGGCATGGTGGCACATGCCTGTAGTCCCAGCTACCCGGGAGGCTGAGGCAGAAGGATCACTCGAGCCCAGGAGTTTGAGGTTGCTGTGAGCTAGGCTGACGCCACGGCACTCACTCTAGCCTGGACAACAAAGCGATTGGGGGGGGGGGGCGTGTAGCTTATTGGTGGGGGAAGGGCAGAGCAGAGGAGACAATGGGGACGAGGAACTAAAGTATCACGGGTTGAGGATGGAATCACCAATAGAAGAAAGTTTTTGAAAAATCGTCTTATATTTTTATTTTGAGGAACATGAGCTTTGAAAAATATTAAATGATTTATACAGAAAATAAGTTAAAATAACTGTCTTTACTATAGGTGTCTTTCCTGATTACATATGATAAAGTGTGTAGCTCAGGTATAGATGTACAAAACAATATTTTAGATTTTCATTTCTCCATAGAACTCCCCTTCCCACATGAAAATTCTCATTTAGCTAATGCTTTGCAAAATACACTTTGTGAAAGTTTTGCAAGTGATAGAAAATTGTGGGTAATATTTAATGAAAATTATGTTTTATAGCAAGAAGAGCATTCTGTCAGAGGGTAAAGGAGGTAGAGACAACTGTTACAAGGAAAGTGTAATATGTTTCATGGGAATAAGTAGTATCTTAAGGAGACAAGTGAATGGATTTTTGCTTAGGACTAGTATACAGTTCACCACATAAATGTTAAAAGGATGATTTGAAAACAGTTAAAAATAGTAATTCTCTAAATATATATTATATACATATTTTTTTCTCTCTTAAAAACTATTCTCTCAAATTCTTAGTTAAGGTCATCTAGGGAGCTCTTCTGACCTTGCCTGAGCTTCTTCACTTTCCTGGCTATCAGCTAATCCAAACTGGACTCCTTGTGGTGACAGCAGTGACTCAGGTCTATTCGATAAATCTCTCATTTTCCAACTGGCTAGCCTGGATCTGTGCTCATGACAATAGAAGAATCAATAGAAGAGCAAATGTCCCACTATGCAAATCCATTCCACACCTTTGCTAAGGCATATCTACTCACATTTCATCAGTCAAAGTGACCAGAGTCCCAAGTCAAAGTGGAGTGCTTATTGCCCTGCCTAAGATGAGAGGGCTTTGCAAAATTACATAGCAAAGGTTGTGAGTGAAGAATGGGGTCCATCAATTTCAATCTGTAAGAGCTTGCTACCCATCAAGTATTGTTTAGGATCTGAAATGTTGCCTGATTTGTGAGCTCACAAGTAAGCCTATAAGCCTGCCACAGTATCATGGATGCTTCCAAAAGATATGAGATGCCTGGGGCAAAGACAAATAACAGTTATTACTCACAGCAATACCAGAGGCCACAATATCAGTACATGCATGTCAGTTTCCTGTGTCCTCATTCCCACAAGGAGATGTGAAGAAGGACAGATGGCATCTTCACACACCATGGGTTGCATTACATGAAAGAAACCCTGAGCTTTGGGAACCAGAATCATTTATAATGTGCAATAAGCATGTCTGTCCTTAGCTCCAGAGGGAAACACTAACTCTATCATATGGAATTGTTCACAAGATGTGCAGAAACACAAGAGACTCATGGAGAATTGTTTTCTAACAGTACCCAAATGTAATACTTGGATATTTTCTCACTATTCTGCTGGTTTAGATCAATTATTTCTGGAATGCTACTTTTCCCCTTTCTTAGTTTCTCTCTTATTTTGATAAAATATTTCTTCCTGTCATTCATTAGAACATAAAAATAAAACATATTTTTTAAAACTTGGATGTTTTCTAATGCCTTTTATTTTCATCACATTAAATAGATATAATATGTATAGCATTCTCAGGTATCATTTTCCTTCAGAATTATGTGAAATTTGAACAGACTAATTCTCTATATTCTATTAATATGTGACAGAATTTTTCTGGATAGTTTTAGGGTATCTTTTTCCCAGTGTTTTACAAAAATGAGTCTTGTATAAATCTGTTTTTATTTCATGTGGGTTGTGAGTTATTTCAATCTAGTGATTCCTCTGCATTTTTCTTCAATATTTCATTGCAGTATTCCTTTAAAAAATTTACACCTTCCATTTTATTTTCCATTTCTTTCTGAGTTTGAATCTTGCCCAGACTCCCAAGATGAATTCTGATTTTATCTCTTAATAAATGAACTAGAGATAGTTAAATAATTTTCTATGCCTCGTTTTTCTCATTTGTAAAGTTGAGATAATGATAGCGTATAGCTCATAAGGTTGTTTGGAATATTAAATGCATCATGGCATTCATGAAGGCACATAAATCAACATATAAAAAATATCAGCTATATTTAAACATTTAATTTTCTATTACCTAGATTTTTTCCATATATGTGCTTTTACTTATCTGTAATGATTCATTTTTTTTAAATAACTGCAGTTTAGTTTCATGAATGCAATATTTTATCTCCTTAAATATATTATTTACAACAACTTTGGAAGTTTCCTTCCAGGTCATTCACTGTTTCTGTTTCTTACGAGCTTTTTGTTTTTGTTGTCTGATCTTTTGTCCCTTTTACTTTGCAGTTTTTTTCTCATGTATTCAGTGCTCACTGGATATCCATTTCTATTTAAGAGAAAGAGTTCTGTGTGTTTAGATATGGCTTGTGGACTTTTGGCTTTGTTAAGGCAGTGAACTGAGTATTTTTGCAGAGTTATTTATTAATGGCCTTTCAGAGAAGCATCTTCAGGCTCTGACAGCCACAGATTGATTGCCAGCATGATAGTAGCAAACAGGGAAAAGAACTTGAGACTGCCACACTCCTGTGTATGAAAGTTCAACTAATCCTTCTGTTTGAGTCTATTCCTGCTGCTATGACAAAACACCTTACACTGTGCAAGTTATAAACGTCATAAATTTATTGTTCATAGTTACAGATCCTGGGATGTTCGAAGTCATAGCACTGGCAAGTTTGATGTCTGGTTGGGACCCAGTCTCTACTTCCAAGATGGTGGCTTGAACACCACTTCCTCCAGAAGGGACAAACTCTGTGTCCTCACATGGAAGAACAAAACAGAAAAGGGTGTTCCCTTTAACCTCTTTCACAAGAACACTAATTCCATTCATGAGGATGGAGCACTCACAACTTTAATCACTTCCTAAATGCCCCCACCTATTAATACTATCACATTGAATATTCCAACATGAATTCTGGAGGGACACCAACATTCAAACCATGACACCCTCTATGTATAGCCCTGAACTCCAATCCTTCCTTCTACCATGGCTGATAAGTGTGCCAAATCCTCTCTTTTTATGTTTCTTCTGAGAATAAATCTTTTCATTTTTGTGGCTGGGTGGTAAGTCAGGGAGTTAGCAGAAGTTTCATGACCTTGTAAAGAGGATGGTAGAAGGAACTGAAAAGAGAAGCCCAATCAATGCCTCTGTCAAAACTTTTGGGTTTTTTTTTCACTATCATTATTTTTCAGTGTAGTATTTTATCAATTAAAAAAATAAACTAGCACTGATAAATGCTGATGGAAAATTTGAAAATATTGCAAGATGTAAAGTACAGAAAATATTAGCACATCAGATTAAAGAAGTAATTGAATATTTAGATTGACATCATCTATTTTAATAATCAAATTCTTAAATAATAAACTATTAATTTCTCTTATTTATCTCTGTTATCTCATATTCTCTATCCCAACTACTTCATTATAACAGAAGGACATATCTGGAACCACTTTAGTCATCCTAGGGCTATCAATGATATCACAAAGAAATGGCAAGCATTCTTTTATTCTTTTGTAATCTGAATATTATTTTCTTTCATCCCCCAAAATTTCAGATGATGCTTTTATCCTTTTTTTCCTGTTTTGTTCTGCTTTTAACAAAATAACTTTGGAAACATAAAAGCTTTGTCTTTTTTCTTGAAAATCTTATCTAAGGGAAGATCCAATAGAACATTCATTTTTTTGAAATGATTCCATAATGGTTTGAAGTTTCTTTCTTAACCATTCATTTTGGAACTTCAGTTGTATGAGAGCACACTCATGATATTAGTTTTGATGTTTCCCCACAAATGAAAAAAATCCTTACACTCAGTACTTATTAAAGCCCGTAGTATTATAACATAACATAAAACTAAAAGTAGCTATTCCTAAAACCCTCATACATTCAAGGTCACAAATGTGTTAGCACCACATATAACTGAACTCTGGCAATGCTACAGCATGGGCTACAGCATGAATCATTTGTCATGTAAGTAACTATGTTGCTAACAGAATTGACTAATATCAGAAACACTGTGAGTTATTCCAACCTGCTCTTATATTGTCTCCCTCAGCAGTTAATTTTCAGCATTGTCTCCTCACCCATAAAGTCATTCAGTCAACTTACATAATGTTTTGATGAAAGATTGGGGTAGTATGAAACATAAAGAGAAGACAAAAAGGTGAAGTTGATTGATATTAATCTATGCTTTTTCTGTTCCTCTGAATATTATAAAAAATATGAATGAAAATATATGAAAAAAATATGAATGAAAAGTATTGAGTAGGTTTAAAAATTCATGTGAATGGTACATTTATTTTTAATTTCTTAAAAATAAGAATATCCAAATATATAACACTCCTGCAAAAACATACAAAAATAGGTCCCTAAAGAGTTATGTGGTTACATGCTTTTCAAATGTCGGATATATCCAACAACTTATTTTTAGTTTATAATTTTGACACACTAGCCTCTTGCTATCAGACCTTTGGCTCATAGAAAAAATATTCTTGACTCATAATAACCACTTTCTCAGGTGTACCATATGTCAGGTTTTCTTATTTATTGGCATTTTCCAATTTTATATTGGTTTCCTTAGTTGCTTCTGAGTGATTTATACACAGCTATCCAGAAAGTGGGGAGGGGGGGGGTGAAGTACACATCCAGAACTGATGTTAAAGTTTTTGGAAGCCATTTAGTTTTCTAAAGATATAACCAGCCACTAGTTAAAATTTTAATACTCAAAAACTTAATGTGGGTTAACATTATAAGGTTGTTTTGTATTTTGTTTACTCTTCTCCATATTCAAATTAATTTTGGCAGTTCAGTTCAGCAAAACATTTTGCAAATGAAAGTAAACATTTTGCAAAGTGCATACTATACACACATCCTGTGTTCTTTACCAAGAACAAAATAAACATGCTTATTCAGTCACAATTATATTCATTCAATCAGAAACATCACCTGTCATCTTTTTAGGGAAAGTCTCTCTAGGGAGTCAGAGGAGCAGCCTTCACTAGGCAGATTGTGGAATGCCTGTTTTCTCAGTGAGTTAGAATAACACTGCCTTACCCTTTTCCAGCTATAATGTTTGTCTATATTACCTCAAGAATCTCATCTTTAGGTTTTCCAAATAACTTTTAAGTGAAGCTTAGAAAAATTCCTGAAAATAAACTAAGTAGGCTCTTGGATTCAATAATCTATTGAAATCAGTTCCAAATTCCATAACATTTCAAATACTCAGTCCATGTAGGTATATTTTCACAACAGTTTGTTTCTTCCAAAGTCTCAACTTTTAATGAACAGCTTGATGTATGACAAATATAGTACTTATTAATGTTTATTAACTGAATAAATAAATTAAGGAATATTTATAAACAGATCCAAATGATTCAGGTTTTTTTTTTTTTTCGGGTGCAATGGGCAAGGTTTTGAGGCATTTGTCACAATTAGATTAATTAAATAAGAAAATTAGATTTTTTTCTTAGAAACAAAAAACAGAGATTAAGAGTAAAGTGGAATTCTATAGAATTACTATTTCTCTGATTGTGACAGTGTGTTTCAAAGAGGGATATATTGTTAGATTTAACATATTTACATTTCTTTTTCTCTATACTTTTAAATTATACATATCATTCAATGTCCTGTGGTGACTGGGAAAAAATTACTAGGGTTCTTAAATCAAATGACTATTAGAGAAAATTTTTGTGAGGAATTTTTGCAAGAAATGTGTATCTCTAATCTATAGCAGCACAATTCATAATTGCAAAGATGTGGAAACAACTGAAGTGCCCATCAATACATGAATGGATTAATAAAAATGTGGTATATGCATACCATGCAGTACTATTCAGCTATAAAAACCAACGGTGATATAACACCTCTTGTACTTTCCTGGATAGGGCTGGAACCCATTCTACTAAGTGAAGTATCCCAAGAATGGAAAAACAAGCACCACATGTACTCACCAGAAAATTGGTTTCACTGATCAACACCTAAGTGGACATATAGGAATAACATTATCTGGTGTCAGGCAGATGGGAGGGGGGAGGAAGGGATGGGTATATAATGAGTGTGATGCTTACCATCTGGGGAGATGGACACACTTGAAGCTCTGACTCGAGGGGGGAGGAGGAGCAAGGACAATATACGTAACCTTAACATTTGTACCACCATAAGATGCTGAAATAAAAAAAAAAGAAGAAGAATTGGTATAGAGTTCACAGTCTAACACATTTTTGTATATATGTATGCATCTGCACACTAACATGACTGATAGACAAGTGAAATATTTTCTAAATGTATTATTATAGCTGCTATACAAATAAATTATTAATTTTATTAGATCTTCTTAAAGCACTGTATATAAGTATATTCTCTACTATTTCTCTTGTGTCTACTTCATGCCAACCATTTCAGAGTCCAGACCATTGAAGATTTTTCGAGAGAGGGAAAGAAGAGCTTCTAACATTATAGAGTGACCAGAGCACAGGTTTGGTGCTAACTCCTTGGAAGGATGTTGTAGTGGGTTGAATAGTATGTTCCCAAAGTCCACGTCTACACAGAGCCTCAGAAAGTGGTCTCATTTTGAAATAAGATGTTTGCATATTTAATTAGTTAATGTGAAGGCATGCTGGATTAGGGTGGTGCCCTATAGTCATTGGCTTGTGTCCTTATAAGAAAGGGAGACACACAAACTCCCACGGGGAGAAGATCATGTGATGACGGAAACAGAGAGTGATGCAACTACAAGCCAGGGAGCACCAAGGTTTCAAGCAATATCAGAAGCAAAGAAAGAGGCATGGGACAGGTCCTCCCTCGGAAACTCCAGAAGGATCCAACCTTGTCCAAACCTTGGTTTCAGATTCTGGCCTCCTGAACTGTGAGAGAATAAATTTGTATTCTTTTAAAGCACTGAGTTTGTGGCATTTGCTATAGTAGCTCTCGGACATTAATATAGGACTATAAAGAGGATGTTAAATAAACTAGTAAAGCAACAGAAATATTTTAATACAAACCTTTCTTTGGCATATAAAAGGAATTGTTACATTTTATGTATAAACATGTACTTTTAAATATCCTAAATAATTATGTCTAATATTCTCTTATCAATGAAGAGTAATGTCTATGCACATACACATATACATACACATGTACATACACATATACATACACAAGTAGTCTCTTTCCTAAATGAATATTTATTTCTAATTTACTTGAGCACATTAGCCAAAAACAATCAGTCAAACGCTCATCAGGTTTTCTTATATTATCTCATGAGGAAAAGAAATGGCATATGGACATTCAAAATCTTGATTTTTGGTGCCAGACTGTTCTTTGGTGATATCTCAGAAGCTAAGCCTTTGATTCTTTTGTGTGCACTTCTAAACCTGTAAAACAAAAAAGTTTTGGACAAAGTGAACTCGGGCATAGTGTGTAAGCACTAGCTATACAATTTCTCTAAGCAGATAATAAAGGCTTTATTTCTATGATGACTCTATATGTTACTTTATTATGTGATAATATTCTTTAAATTACAAGTATATATTTCATTCAATTTTTAGGAATGAATACCATGGCATTGGTCTATTGAATATATATCTTAATTAATTTGATAAATGTTTACTAATTATTTCATATATATTAGGCTCACTGTTCCTGTTTACACAATTATTTTTAATATAATAGTGACTGGGTACAGTGACTTCATGTTCATAAAATATTAAACATTAATGTTAATTCTGTATTAAACAGTACAGAATGTTTATGTAAGACAATATAACAAAACAATATTTTAAATTATAACTTACCTGATTACATAGTATCGTGATTATATAGTATGTGATTATTTGACAATACCAAGTAGTTTCTTCAGCTCTGTACTTCAGAAACACTTCCGTTCTTCATATTTCCGCTACCAAATCTCTGAATATTTTGCAGGCATGCTGGCATTTTACTATGGGAATTTATTAAAGTAGTTGTTCAATGCAATGCTAAATACTTTCTAAACCATAGCTGGTTTACAGTCTAAGTCATTTACTTCAGGGAGGGACAGAAAAGCAAAGAAAAAATTGTTCCTTTACTGAGTCTATGCCCTGTGCAAGGAAACTTCCTATGAGTTATCTCAAGTGTACTTACAAAGCCTATGAAAAGGTAATTACCACATTCTTCTGTTCAGATGATAAACTGAGGCTGGCTTAGATTAAACCTTTTCTCAGAATTAAACACCATGATTTTGAGTATAGCATGTTATCTGTTAACTTGAAAAACCCAACAAGTCCACCTTGGCATTGTGCATTTTCTTTAAAAGAAAGAAGCTACGTGAATAATTTCAAAGTATTAAAGTACTAAACTAATATTTTGTGGTTCAATGAGTCATATTTGAGACCTTTTATGAAGCACTGCAATGTCTAATTACTTAAACCTTTGTGAAAGGCATAACTTGTATTAGAAATTGTTTTCCAGTTTCACTGACATCTGGCTTCTCACATTTTGCAGTTTAGCTCAGGGGCTGCGCTACAGATGGTGGTGAAGAGGACTCTGCTGTGGAGACGGGCGAGCTGGGGCGACACAAGTTAGGTTGGGAAGGTCATCACACCACCAAGGTTACACAGTCTTTGCATATTTCCTCTCCAAATGCTGGGCTCTCACTTCTGTCCCCTGAGACAGTTATTCCTAAAATGAGTTGACAAAGTGCTTAAGAAGACTCTTTCTGCAGCCCTCCAGATGACCTCAACTTTTTTGGTGTTACTTGCAATTTTTAAGAAACCCACTTAATCTTGCTTTTTCCTTTACTGATTCACAGCCCAACCTGGCTGACATCCTCCTGAAATCTAATTCCCACTATTCAGTTGAAATATGCTTCCTTGAGGAACAAGGATGGGGTCTCAGTGGCACTACCCATTTTCCTTTAAAATTGAATAAATCGTTATTATAAATCATAATGAAAATCTAGGTTGTTGGATTAATAGATTTATAAATAAATAGTTCAAGGTTTGGTAGAAAACTTTGTAGTTAGGAGATATATATATACACACACACACACACAATAATTGCTGGAGGTTAGCAATGATTTATATTTTTCTTATGATTTCATATTCACATTGCAAATTTTTGAGTCACACCTATTGGTAGAAACATCATAATAAAAATGTTTTAATAGAGGAAAAAAACAATTTAATGCCATTGAAGTAATGTGGTAGAAGTTGAAGAAAAAAGTAAAGAACTATTTTAATGATCTAGGAAATTAAAGTATCTAAAAATTTCTCTTCTCTGTATTTCCAGAGCCTAAAATAAGTTGTCCTGGATTTAAACAGAGCAAGGTAGCCAGCTCTGATACAAATTTTAAAATGTTCAAATGCATATGTTGAAAATTTATCCAATGGCATTCTTTTTTTTAATAAACTCTTTTTGTTGTTTAAGAAGAATTTGTAGGTGATTTTGTTCTTTTGTTGATACGTGGGCATTAGAGAGGAAGAAGGCTGATATTGGCATGTGTGAATGATACCAGCGAGACAAGCTCTGTTGAGTCACAGATTGTTATTGAAGCTGTCCCTCGTATTGTCAGTGATATACTAGTGGAGTCACTAAAAGAGATAGAGCCAAACATTGCATTACACATTGTGTTATTCTAAAGATAGCTATGAGTAAGATTATGAAATCAGTTAAATTTTAACAACAATCTTAAAAAGATATTTCTCACCTTTTGTGATAAAGTAATTTATATGTCTAGTAGTAATAAGCAAATATATCCTTCTTTTCCTATCATTTTTGATTTTAAAATATTTTATTTCTTCATTACAGAAATATCATAAAGAAGATAATTTAAACAACTAATAACTGGCAAAATAATGCCTCAGTACATCCTGACAGTGTCTTACTATAAAACTTCCACTTGTTTATTCATTCAATTACAAGTATTCACTTTTAAATTTGGAGTTGTTAAATGAAAATAATGTAATATGTGGACAATCTTCTCCCACTTATTATTCCTTAGGTAACTGTTAATATATTGGACATTAAAAATGGTTGAGAAGCTCTGTGCTGTTTACAATTTTACTATATTAAATACATGTTCTTTTTATGACTTGTCTACTTATGCAGGATTTCTGGATTTTGGTATTTTAAATATCATAAATATGATGTAGGGAAATACATTCAATGCAAAACCTTCAATTATAAAACATAATCATCTTGCCTTGTGTGATTTTATTCTGGGTGTACATATGCAGTTTAAATTTATACATGCATACACATCACTTGAAATTGTTCTCCACTTTTAAGGGAAGATAATTTTCAAGCCCTTCAAGAAATAAATATGAATGTTCCTCTACCCAGCCCCCTGTTGCAAGATATTAAATCCTAGGAGAATTAAGGAAAGCAAATTTTGTATTAGTTTGTGGCTGTGGCATTTTAGAGCAGGCAAATTCAACTTGCAAATTGGAGCCCAGCTGCTGCTTTAAATCAGCTGAAAATGAAATGGGAGCATCTTACTGAAGTGTTCATTTAGTACAGGTGAATATCTTTCCAACAGGAATGATGTGAACTCAGTTTATAGGGAGGGCTAAGACGAGAAGTCAGGAACAGTGTCTAGATCACAAGAACACATCAAAAAGTAAAATATATATATATAGATAGATAGATTATAAAACATTGAAGTATCAAAGAGATTATGCTCTGATAGACTGGGAAGCAATCTAAAAGGAATTTGCTTTTTGTGTTTGCTCATCACTCATGAGTTAAGTGAGAGGAGTAGAGCTGAGATTCATTTATTTACCTATTGGCAATGAAGCCTGACTTTCATCAAACGATCCTCCCTGCTCTCACCTGGGAGGCATTCATATCTTTGTTTCTCATGACAACATAATGGCATGTTCTGTTTCAATGATCTCCTATTTGTCAGAATTATCATGTTGCTCAGATTTCAAAGAATCTTATGTTAGCATAGATTCATTGAGGCTTTGGAAGACACAGCTTACTTATGCACAGAGTCCTGAGCCAGTGGCTACCATAAATCCAAAGGAAGCTACAAGGCCTATCTCAGTGGTCATCTCTATTGTTAAATAACCTGAATATGAAATTATCTGCAACTTACCACTCTTCGACTTCTACCACATTGTTGAGGCCATAGAGAATATGCTCACAAAGGACATGCTGCTGTTAGTGAAGGAATGAATTGACCTTTACTACTGCAATTCTGACATCCATTTCACATAGTTCCCCTAGTGTCTCCAAGGCGAAAGAGCCCATGTTGCCTGCAGCAGTAAACAAGTCATTCGTGCACTCTGTTGACTTTTCCTCCTGCATGGTGTCGCTGTCCCCAATCCCTTACTCTAGCTTTCTGAGATCAATTTCTCAATATGTTTCTTAATCCTTTTTTCAGGATATGCTTCCTGGGATACACAAACTAAGACAAATACAGCATTCTGTCATGATTATACCTCAATGTATTAATCCCTTCTTGGCAAATGACATTTATGTTGTTTTCACTGTTTTATTGCTTTGAACGTTCTGCATGTCTCCTGATGTTCAGCATATGCATACAAACAAAGTCTTGACTATCCACTTAACTGTCAGTGGTGATTATTTCTCCTACATAAGATTAAAGGATTAAATCTTTCTTTAAAGTATTAAAAATTTTCATACATATCATTTCTATGCAAATAATTTCTTATTTTAATTTTTTTACAATGTACTTGTATTGGTAATTAGGATTTCATATAAGAAATATAGATATATAAATATGTTATAAAGGGACTGAATATATATGCATAATGGAGAAAATTAAATACAAAATTGAAATCAATGTAAATTCCTGAGTATACATATTTTCTGTCAAACTGTAGTCAGTAAAAGATAGTGTTCACTCTAAGACTGCTTAGTTCAAATTCTCCATAAACCCCCTACTAATTATATTACCAGAGGCAATTCACATAACTTCTTACTGCCTCAGTTTCTCCCAATATAAAAGTAGTTAATAACAACTCATAGTAGTTAATAACAACTCGTAGTTAATAACAACTCATGGGCTTATGGTTGAAAATAAATTATATATACATTTATATAAAATTATATATATTTATAAATAATATAAACATTTTATATTGTATTTATAATATAATATAAAATTATATTTATAATATAATGTATTGTAAAAATATATTTATAATATATTTTATATCATAAATACATTTTTATTATAAATAAATTATATATACATTTATATAAAAATTATATATTTATAGCAAATAAAGTATATACAATAAATAAAAATAGCATTAAATAAGTATAAATAAAGTATATACAATAAATAAAAAGCATTAAGCAATTAATATAGCTATTATATCCCAATAGTATAATTAATATAATACATAAATTATGTATATTTATAGGAAATAAATTATATATATATTGCTAAAAGTTTTGCCTAGCATTTAGTTAGCATTACATGAGTTTGCTATTAGTGTGTGATTCAATTCAACTCAAATATGTTGAAAACTTAATTGATAGGTACAGAGATTCTTTCAAGATACTTACTATTGAATAGGAAAGATAAGAAACACACTCAGTCCCTTTAAAACACACAAGGACTTATGTGATTAATGCAATGACATTGATACAAAATAAATTGCTATGAGATTATAAAGAATACCTCTGATAGGCAGATTAACAAATGCTTATTGATGATGTAGAATCTAAATTGTCTTTGTGGAATAAATATCAATCAGTACATAATGAAGGGGAATATTTTGAAGACATACATCTCTAAATAAAGTACTGCTAATTCATTTATAAATCATTTTAAATATTGACCTTGTTTGAATATTAATTCTTATACCTACAGATTGTATCCTTCTTAACCCTAGAGTACGATCTCTAAAACTAGTCTTACTTTTTATAAAGTCTTTTATATAAATAAAGTTATATTTTCTAGTTGATGTGATAATGGAAAATTTAAACGTTTTGCATAAATTTTTTGTTGTATCATGTCTATATTATAGAATAGATGTGTATGTGTTTCGAATTAGGACACACAATGTTATATAAATAAGAGCTGAATGGAAAAAGCTTGTGAGATATGCCAGTTTCTCACATATATATTACAGTTTATTCTTCCGTTACATTCTGTAAGTACAGATCGAAAATCTGCAGAAATAATTGCAACTGCAAAAGTCTTCCCTTTCAGTATCATTCTTTTTGAAACATAAGTTTACCTAATATCATTAGCTAACAAACACTTTGTATCAAACCAACATCTGAAGTGCAGATAGTGTCGTTGTCAGTCATTAACACCTTAGTGTTAAAACTAATGGTGAATTATCATTAATGGCCTGACTGGAAATAAACTTGGAAGTTAGAACTGATAGGAATTTAGGCATTCAAGTAGGACTACATTGGGTATGTAGGGGAGAGAAACATCCTGAAAAGAGAGAAGAACCAATTCTATCCACTTCAAATTTTGTTGTGGTCATGTCAACTGTGTTCACTCCTTTTTTTCTATAGTTTCAGAAAAAGTGGGGTCTTTGTGTATTATTGACAGACTAATAATAAAATACAGATTCTGTCACATATCTGCTTGGTTTTCTTTCTTTCTTTCTTTCTTTTGTTTTTTCTTTTGCTCTATACTCTTCTGCATCAACAGTAGATGAAAGATTGATTACCAGACTAGTGGGTAGCCCAGTAAAGAAGGCAAGAGATAATGAATAATAATAAAAAAAAAAGGGAAGCTTTAAATCAGTTTTCATTTTTCTTTCTTGAAAGGTAAGTTATTTCTAAAATTTAATTAATACAATGTCATATTAATTATGGTATAAATATAAATTTGCCAAGATATCCCAAAGTATTGTCACAGCTTGGTTAGAGACTATAAGTTTTAACAAAAATAAATCCAAGCTTTAAAATATTGATCGGTATGATCCTATCTTAGCTTTTCAATTTCTGTAACTATTCTCAGAGTTACAGAAAAGTTTTGCCAACATATACTGTATATTATTATACTTGCCATTTTTTGAACATTCCACATGCTTTCTGCTTTCGTGCTTTTGTTCATGCTGTTCTCCAGGGATTCATCCCCAATACAACCTGTTGATGAAACAGAGCTGAGGCTATTACTTCCCACAACAAAGCAGCGTCTCAGAGTGGGGATGGTTAGGTCAGAATTTATTGAGATTTTGATATTTGCTTTAGTGTGCGTTTTCCATTGTAGGAACTTGATTACAATTGGATGAGAACCATAATAAATCAGGAGAGTTTTTGGAAACGTTAAGGCTGGAATTTTGAGGTGAGGTTTTCATGCACAAATCATCAGGTTTTTGTTGAAGAGTTGTTGGGTCTTTCAGGAAGTTGCAATAGTAAACTCTCAAACCAGTTGACCTGGAAGGGCAGTCCTGCAAGAGTAAATAAATGTTAATGGACACATAAAAAATTGCAAAGTCAAGTTGAAGTAGACTCTGGGGATGATTTAGGTAGTCAAAGTCCAGGTCAAGTATAAGGTCCAAAATACCTCAGGGAAATTTATTAAGATACAAAAGACTAAATTCTATCTTCAAATGTTTATCAAGTCTTAAGTCAATTGCAGCTTTTTAGATGTGCCCAAGTAAGTTTAAAATTAATGTAGGATAATGTAGAGGTAAGAAATGTTGTTTCTTTAATTCATTTTCTAACCAATCAGAGAAATAATGATCACATCTACTATTTGTTAAATGTTAGCAAGTTTCTTTACATGATTTTGTCATTGTAAAGCACTAATACCTTCTAGGTGGAATTCTTAGCACCAATTTAATACAATAAAGTAGTTCTTACACAGAGAAGAAAAAGGTTTTTGGGAAAGTACTCCTTGAACACTAATTAATTAAATAACTTGTATTTACTGTTGCAACTAAAGCATTGCGGCTTCGTTTTTTTTTTTTTTTTTTTTAATCCTGAATTAAGAGTTCACAGTCCAAAGGTCCAAAGTAAGGTTTTATCTATGTAGGGCATAGAATCTCATTTGAATATTTTTCAAGTTTTTGGATAAAGGGATTATACATATATATATTTTTTTCTTGAATTCTGAATTGTTTACTTATATTTTAGCTGCAAAGGAGGAAAAGGAAGAATTAAGCAGAAATTGAAGCAACTGTCTCCTCTTTTCTCTTGTCTGTTACTGGGGAAAGAGAGCTTCAGCTTCCAGGCAGGAATAGTAATAGATATTAGATAGTGAAGATGTGAGAGTGGAGAGTGAGAATATGGTCCTTTCATTATCACTTTGCCTTCTCAGCTTCAAAGAGCATTGGAGCTTACTTCTTCAGGATGCTTATGAAAGCAGAGCTGCTATCAAGGTGGCCTTAGGCAAAATGTTGAAGCTGGGAACAATGGCCTTGAGTGATCTGCCTTCTCTTGCTTAACAACTTTACCTCCCTCAGGAACAGTCACTTTTGTTCCTTTTCAGAATTGTAATTCCCTCATAACAAAACCTCCTTGCAAGAAAGGATTTGATCTCAGTCATTTACAGCACAGAATAAATATAAATCAATGAGATACCTCTCCCAAGTACTTGTATTTTTAGCTTCCAGTGAATTGTGGAATAAAATACTGTCTGTCCTTGTTAAAAGAATCGCAGGCTTTGCAGATTAGGGGATATTTTGCAGGCAAGAGAGTCGTCTTTCATGTATGAAATCAGGCCACGTAGATTGAGTTTCACTGCTGTCAATGTGTTCTCTATGTAGCCATTGGTGTGTAAATCTAGAAATAGTATCCTTCAAATTTTACCTTAATTACTAGAAAAATTTCAAATTCATTCCATTTTTAGATAGATGGTTGCACTCAGTTAAGTCTTTGTGTTACATATTATAATAAATGGGACCCTGCAGCAACCTGGGCAGTAAGTACATGGAGGAGTCACTTAACCACATAATATGTACATACAATGGCACATATGATGGTGATGACAATAACAGCTAAAATGCAGTGGTAAAAAAAAAAAAAAAAAAAAAAAAAAGAAGAGCAGTACTATCTTCCTAAGAGGATTTGGTGCATTAAAGTCATTATGTACCAAAATGTGACTATTACATAAACCTAAGAACCAAACCACAAAACAGCAAAGGCTTATTTCTACTGTACAGTATTTTAGGTCACTTATGAACAGGGAAAAAGGTCCAAGGTACTTTAGCCTCTAAGGGAAGTACAGAGAAAAATAAGTTATTTTCATTAACAAATAGCATTTAGTAGCTTATAGTTTATATCAATTTAAAAGTTAACTAGAGTAACTTTTTTTTCTCCTGTAAAATTTAACTTTCTTTGTAACTATCTCAAATTGGCTTCTATTACCATACCAGCAGTTGGAGTACATGTGCATTTTCTTTCTTTCTCTTTTCTTTCTTTCTCTTTTCTTTCTTTCTTTCTTTCTTTCTTTCTTTCTTTCTTTCTTTCTTTCTTTCTTTCTTTCTTTCTTTTCCTACTGAACACATGGTAGATATTATAAACTGAAGAATAAAGCATACAGATTTTGATAAACAAGACTTCTATTTAATCAAGAAACAGACCCAACAGATGTGTGTGTGTGTGTGTGTGTGCGTGTGAATGAAAATATTTATTTTAAGAATTTGGCTCACATGATTGTGGAAGCCCAGAGAGTCCAAAATACGATGGGGCAGGTCAGCAGGCTAGAGACTGAGGAAAGAGTTGCAATTTGTGTCCACAGTTTGTTTGCTAGAGAATTTCCTCTTGCTTACAGAAAATCAGCCTTTTGTTCTGGTTGTATCTTCAGCTGATTGTGTGAGGCCCACTCACATTATGGAGTGCAATCTGCTTTTCTCAAAGTCTACCAATTTGAATGTAAATCACATCCATAAGCACACTCACAGAAATATTCAGAATAAGGTTTGAACAAGTATCTGGGTACTGTAGCCCAACCCAGTGGACCCATAAAATTAACCATTACAAGTCCCATTCCTTGTCAACTTAGCACCACTACCCATCTTTTTAAACCATACTACACTCCAAATAAAGGCAATAACAAAGTTGTGCTCCACTTAACATGATACAACTATCCTGCACACAACCCAAAATGTACTAATCCTTTCTCCAGATATCCCCTTTATATTAAGGATATAAAGTCCTTGAATGATGTTTACTCTTTGATATCTCGTATCTTAAATTGCTCTGATGTAAAGTCAATACGTCTATGTTAACATGATAAAGTCCTAAGAGAGAAGCAAACAAAGATATTTGATTGACACCCAGTTATTAATAGACAGATGATAGATACACACTTCTTCATAAGAATATAAGCAAGATATACTCATGGCAATTATGTCTCTCGTTTCTACAACTGGTCACCTGGTCAGGATTGGTATTTATAACTACTTTCTTCTACTCCCCACTTGAAATTCCCATTGCCCTTTTCAAGCATCCCTGCTGGCTGTGGTTCTTTACCTGGCAGGGGGACCCAAACTTTCATTACTGGAATCAGAGCCATTATTAGTCCTTCCTGTATTGGGTTGTTTTAGTTTTCCACTGACTTTAATCCCAGGGTATGGTAATGCTAACAGATGCCTAAGGGATCCCCTGTATTCGGGACACACTTTCCCTCACCTCCCTTGTGGAGCAGCAGCCCAATTTCCGCGTTGGCAGTCAGGATCATTCGCTCCAGCCAGCACAGTGTGTCCCTTTTTTGCCTGTTGCTTTAGAAGCATGAGGAGCTCTGAGTCACTGGGTGGCAGTCTTAACTTCCGGTTCAATGGAGGTACTGTTAACATTTCCTAAGGGAAGAAGCATTTCTTTTTTTGGAACAAAAACACGTAGGATGGGAGAACATAAGGCCACAGCGACAGGGATCCTAACCTGACCATCCTATTTCATATTGCTCAAACATATCCCAGCAATTCCAATTCCTCTTTCACATTGTGATTTGTCTTTTATCTATATTATAGAATCTCATAATCTAATCTATAGGTTACTTGTTATATTTCTTGTTTAAATTCTTAAAGGGCAGGCATCATTTTTCAGCTTTGTTTCTGGTGTTCAGTATAGTTCCTGTATATAGCGTACACGGAACCTATTGTTAGAATGCATAAACTAGTCAACAATCAAATACATTTATAAGGCTCTACTTTTACCATTTTAGTTCAACTTCCCAACATCTCTGACCTGGATTACTGTGATCCCCTCCTTCCCAGACTCCTTATGCACAATTTAGGGCACTTAGTTGAATCCCCCATCCACCCCCTTCTCCCCCACTGGCACTACATACTCCAATGCATTCTTTCTCCACTGGATTAGAAGCTCTATAAGGTCAGAAATTTGGGACATTATTTCATCACTGATATAATCCCCCCCCCCCATCTGTAACTATGTTTCATGTGTATGAAATACTCAAAGATATTCTTCTTCCTCTAAGCAATTTTCAATTTTTATGCCTCTGTCTTAAAAAAATAATTCTGAATTGGAGCTAATGCTTTTTGTCTTCTGCCCAAAGGAATAAGACTGTATATTTACATGGAACACAAAGTAGCATTCAAAATATGTGGTTGGTGAATGAAGAGTTTTTAAAAAAAGAATTAGAGGCTGGAAAAACCATTGAGAAGGTTGAAGGGGACAGAAGTCAGAGAAGCTGTCGCTGAGAATATCAACCTGAAGTTCCAAAGCAGGAAATTCTAAAAATCTCACCCTGCAATTCCTGAAAATCTGAAATCATCTCATCCAAAGCCCTTGTCCATCTCACTAACCTCTGGAACTCTCTATGTTCTATTTTAATCTGCATCACTAACATGGATTATGCTCAAGAACAATTTCCCAGCAGCTATTTGGACCCCACATCTGCCCATGCATCCTTTACGACTGCATCTGGAGAACCATGACCCCTTTTTTTCTCTCTTGCTCCTAACTCTTGTGACATTGCCTATTGTTGGCAGATAGTAACCTGTTATATACAGAAGGAAGGGGGATTTGGCTTCTCCCCTGCAATGCAGGTGAAATCTCAGAAGTGGGTGGCAGTGATAATAAGTTGAAAACAAATAGCCAACCACACACACTTATCTAGGAAGTTAGGAGTCTTGGGAAAAAATACTGTTTTTCTCCACTCATTTATTTTCCTTCATAGAATATTGTTGCTGTTATTCTTTGTTTAGTTTTGTTTTATTATTGTCTTTCTACCTTATCCTCTGCATAAATCTTGGATGAATCTAACTTAGATTTATCACCCACAAGGCATCTAACTCAATTATCTAGTCCCAGCTGTTGCATTAGGTGTACGGTACTTCTGTAACAAAACACATCTTCAAGGGAAGTGTTTGATTTATCTAAAGCACTAACTAGGCTGTGTATTGTAACTTGCTTTAAGCTTATGTTTCTCTTTAAAATCTTCCATCATAGCAGAAGAAAAATGATCAGGCTTTCCTATAACATTACATATATTACCTTACAGAAAGAGTAGATATCCTAGCCAACGTGATAACAAATATGCTAAAGTTATTAGAAAGAAGTTAACTCTGAACAAAAAAAACAGTGACAAAAAAAGCCTAGTACTGACTCCTATTTAAAATAAATAATCTAGGTTAAACCAGTATCTGTTGCACTACTTTTTTATGTTTTCCCTTTTGAGTTCAATATTTACTTTATTTTATCTTAATTTAACTTTTTCCTACTATCATCGATATATTAATTACTTAATAGCTAGATGCAGAGAGGCCTGGAGAGAAATGGAGAAGTTATCATATATGAGTTAAAAAGCAGTTAAGACTCTCTGTAAATGGTTTGGTGTCCCCAGAAATTCATACCCATATTTTACAGTTGCCAAGAACTACTGTCATGAGATCAAAATCATTGTGACCCTCAATGTTCACAGGAATCCAAACAGTTATAAAATGCATTATACATTTCACTAAAGGTGTACATTTATCATGTATGCCCTTGGATTGTCTTTACGTTGCCTGCATTAAAAAATTAAAGTGTTCTGATTAGAAACTTCTTTACTGGTATTCACCAATCAAATATACATTTCTAGATTGAGACAGAATGATCACTGGGATTTGTCCTTGCCCCAGTTGAAGGCAATGCCTTTGTATGCCATTGGCAATGACAACTCAATAGATTTTTGCTGCCCAGTTGCCAGCAAAAATGATTTTATCCTGTGAAAAATACTATAGTATACTTCTCAAATGCTTTTAGGCCTTTTGTAGATGACATGCAAGGAATGAGCAATGTGAAATGACATATGGAGAGAGACAAATGAATTTCTTCTCTCCTAATCTTTATATACATTAATATACATAACTCAACATTCCATTTATATTTATATTTTACTTTTACGTTAAATAGAAGCTTCCACACCAGATGCAATTTTGCTAAGGACCTCATCAGCAAGAACCAATAGCTGTACAAGTTGTCACTTTGCATCTCTTCAGAGTGAAGCGACCACACGGCATAGGCATAACTTCTTATTCTACAGATGTTCTTGGTTATTTTTTATGATGCATGGAGTAATTACTGGCATCCCCAATTTTACTTGTATTTAATGTTGTCTGTTGCCTTCCATTTCCACAGAAAGTTAAAGTATATTTAAATTTTGGGTATATGAATCACTGTATGATTCTTTCTGTGTGTCCCAATGGGATTGTATATGTGTTCACAAATCAAAACACACAGACATACACAGCACAAAAACAGCTGTATGTACGCAGTGGTAAAACAGAACAGTCAAATATCTTTATTAAAATGAGGTCTTGGCATGGCATTTGTTGAAAACTTTATTTGATACATTTTTCAAAAATCCATGATTTCTATCAGTGATTAATAGTGCATGTTCAGTATCCGATGGAATCGTGATTGATGTTTAATGTCAAAAATAGTTGGGCACAGACCTCTCTGCATGTCACTGGCTGTCACTGTGATGTGAAACGATAGTGTTCTAACAGGGAGAAAAACATGTCTCTTTGATTAAAGCCCCTTCTGTTTATATGCAGGGCACCAAGTACTGGTAAGGGGGGACAAGCTGTCACCAACAAACAGGTTCTGATAATGAACTTTCAGGCAAAAAGGCTGAAAGTGTTCTGTAACTTTAATTCATGTCATTGTATTATGAGCTTGTGTTCACACCATTCATGGAGAATAACTAAGGGTGCTAATATTATACAAACTACTTAAATTAAACTACTGAAATAGGCACTTGCCTTCTTGACAGTGCTGAAATGATTATTAGATAAAGGTGTGATGCTTTGGAACTCACTCAAGTGACCTTTCCAGGCGCGTGAATTCCAGGTTTGCTTATTGTAATTATATTTGATGGGTGAACAGGTAATACATATGCAGGAATCGAATGCAAATAAAATCAATGTAAATTTTATACAACAAAAATTCTGGTATCCATAGCATATAATTTGTAGAAGAAAACAGTTATGTTTCCTGAATAAGACCATATAAAGAGGAGCAAATTACTAGGGGAAGCAGGACAAGAAAAGACACAATTGGAGAATTATGCTTGTCAATTTGTTGGAACATGAAATTATAATAGGTACCACACACATATCAAGCGATAAATATCACTGTTAGCATGATGGAAATTGCAATGTCTTCTATCACCATGACACGTTACAATTGAAGTATTGACTTTTTTTCTTTCTTTACAATTTTGTTTTTTACAGGCAAGTTATATTTTTCCCTGTGTGGAGCCCTTGTGATATTGGCACACTCCTTTTTCTAAAGTATCCCTTGCTTATAAGCCTTACTTTGATTCCTTACTTTTCTGAGAGGCTAAAGATCGAAGTTATTTTCTCAGCACATTATCCAGAAGAAAAGAAGATTTAAACAACAACAAAAAAAACACTCAATATTAATACTATATCATTTGACCGTAAAATAATCTTAGTTGGCAGCTATTATTAGCTCCATTTAATAGAGGAAAACAAACAATGAGTAAACAGAAGCATAATAAAACAAAATCTTCAGGCTTCTTTCACCTCCTCAGACAAGATTTGTAGTATTAGGAATGCCCAACGAAAGAGAAATATCAGATTGTTTTAGTGCTTAAGTGCTAGGAAAAATAATTGAGTCTAATGAGATCTATAATTAGGATTATTTATAGGTTTGTGGAAAGCATAGGGAGAGTAAAGCATGTTGCAATGATACCTTCCAACACAATTAGGAAGTAGATAACAGTGTCCCCATTTTTTCCCACAGAACCTGGAGGCTTAGTGATGTTTTCCCAGAAAAAATGTGTGAGCCCAACGCTGGGAGGACTGCACTTGACCATTCATGTTCAAGCAGGACACTGCTGTGTGGAAATTGGAAGACCTAGGAGAAAAGTTTGAAATACAAACTTTCCTATGTTTTCAAAGGCATTTTATTGCATTTGAAAGAATTCTATTTCTTAGAAATACCTGCAGTGACACTCCTAGACATTTGAAAAATCAAGAAGTAGAAGTTTCTTATCATGTTACAGGCACCTTAGTATGTGAAGCACACACACACACACACATGCACACATGTGCGCAAAATCAAATAATGCCACATCCCTCAGATATTGCTATAGTCAGTGTATATTGCTCCATTAATACATAGAATCTGATTACTTAGGATGTGGGAGAAATAAAAGAGATTTTTAAAAGGACACAAAAATTTGAGAGTTAAATGAAACACAATTTACCTTTTCTTCTAAAAGATACACATTTTATTTTCTTTTTAAAAGAAATAACCAAGGCCGGGAGCAGTGGCTCATGCCTGTAATCCTAGCACTCTGGGAGGCCAAGATGAAAGGATTGCTTGAACTCAGGAGTTCGAGTCCAGCATGAGCAAGAATGAGACCCCATCTCTACTATAAATACAAAGAAATTAGCCAAACAACTAAAAATAGAAAAAATTACCTGGGCACAGTGGCACATGCCTGTAGTCCCAGCTACCCAGGAGGCTAAGACAGGAGGATCACTTGAGCCCAGGAGTTTGAGGTTGCTGCTGTGATCTAGGCTGATGCCATGACACTCTAGCCCACAAGAGAGTGGGACTCTGTCTCAGAAAAAAAAAAAAGAGAGAGAGAGAAAGAAAAAGAAAAAGAAAAAAGTAAAAGAAAAAGAAATAATCAAGTCTTTTGCACAATGTAATCCAATGAAATCGCCTCTTATTCTGAAATATGAAGGTATGTATCTTCAGGGGGCATTCTTATTTTCCCTTTTTTAGCACATTCCTTCCACACATAATTTGCATGTATCATTTCTATTTGAATATGATAATTCAGAAGATATCTGTGTATGTAAAACAGACCAACTTACATGTACTTATATAATTATAATTCCTTAAAAAATGTGCTTTAAAGATCCCTCCAAAAATAGTCAAACTATTAAAAAATAGAGTATATGAAAGCATTGCTCAGTTTTTAAAACATTATTCTAAAAAGCACAGTGAAAATACTAAATGAACATTTTAAATTGTGGATTAGAAAAACTTTTGGAGGATTGAGTATCCAATCCACTCTGTGGTATATTTTTCCTTATGTAGTTAATAGAAAAACTATAGATTTAATTTTATATCTCAGGAAATAATCACAATAACTGGCTTTTAATTCCTTTATATTTTTATTTTGTTAACCTGCTTTTTGCTTTTGCCAGGAAAAATAAAAACCTGTTGTGTACTACAGTTCCAAAAAGATTGGCAAGGTGTTCTCATCTTGCATAGAAAGCAATGAACAAACTATGACATCTAATAAAGAAATAAGCAAGTGGTCAATACTCATTATATGCCCTTCTTGCTGAACAGGTTCTTGAATCGGTCTACATTATAGCATGGTTATTCATAAGGTGATATATAATTTCGAAAATTTTACTAGTACAACATTTTTTTTGACATAACCAATCTGAAGCTACTGGCAAAATGAATAATTTAAACAGAAGTGTGACACTTACAGACTAAAATAACCCAACAACTGACAAGGAGGCTAAGCAAATGTGCTAGACCAGCCTCCTCCTTCTTGGCTTCAGTGCCCCATTATCAGGAAGTGTACAGGATATTAGCCCTCAGAAGGAGCACTTTGTAATTATAAAAAATTCTATCATTTATGATTTAATTTCTCAAAGACTATTGATTCTTAGAAAAAGTATTATGTGGTAAATTACAAATATACGTGTGTGAGTGTGTGTCTGTGGAAATATATGCTGACAATGCCCAGGGCTATTTTACTGCTCTGAACTTCAATACATAGGTTAATTTCCTCAGCTCATGTTACTTCCTGTATTATTAACATGCTCCACATAAGTTTACATTACCTGTAGTTGAAATCATTTTCAAGTAGTTAGTCAACCAATCTTCCTATAGAAGAGATCACTTAGATATTACATACTGCACTCAGAACAGGATCTCACCACATAGATATTTAGAAATTGTAATTCAGAATAATGACCTCATCAACATGAGACATACTATTTTACCTAAACTTCCACATAATTTGGTATAACATATGCTTTATGGGGCAAGATTATTCAGAGTGAGATTATCTTTTTGGCTATTAGAGAAGGTGTGAGTAGAAAAGATAAGAGATGAACAAGCACAGAGTAAAGAGAAGAGAAAACATAGTGCAAATACCTAAACAAAATATTAAGGATATTTAAATATCTCTCTGAGCCTATGGACCCTTGTCCAGACTAGATTATCCTGGAGGAAAGAGCAGAAGGAAAGGAGGTAGGGAAGGAGAGAGAGAAGGGGAGAGAGAGAGAGAGAGAGAGAGAGAGAGAGAGAGAGAGAGAGAGAGAGAGAGAGAGAGAGAGAGAAGTAGCGAGATAGAGGATGCCCAAATGTTCTACCATATTTTCAATCACAAATTAATTATGTTAAATAGTTTAATATGTTGCCCACATCTCCTCTAGTTTTCCCAACCTTAACTTAACCCCTGTTGATTTCACTTCCTCAGCATCTCTCAGCCCACAAAAATAAGATTTAAAGTAAATCAGAGTAAGATCTCCCAAGTTCAGTCTCAACTCTCCCAGTTTTGCCTAGTGCCTTCTTGCATGGGGAAGGTGGGCCCAGGGTCACTGCCCCCAGTGCACAGCACTCAGGTAAGGGGTCCTTTATGCCAAGCCTAGTTTGGGCAAATGCTTAGCCAGAGTGTTCTGAGACAAAGAGGTGTAGGATGTATGAATCATAATATAGGAGGAATACAAAATGGCAAATCAGGAAAGCATTTCCAAGTCTGTAGAAACCATAGCAAGGTTAAAAGCTGAATTAGTAGTGAGAATGGCCTGTATCAAGAAAACCCAAAACAACAAATGCTGACGAGGATGTGGAGAGACAGGCACACTCTTACACTGCTGGTGGGACTGTAAATTAGTGCAACCTTTGTGGAAAAAAAATTGGAGATACCTCAAACAGCTAGAAATAGAAATACCATTCAACCCAGCAATAGCATTGTTGGGCATCTACTCAAAAGAGCATAAGACATTCTATTACAAAGACATCTGCACCCGAATGTTTATGGCAGCACAATTCATGATTGCACAGTCATGGAAACAACCCAAGTGCCCGTCAACTCATGAGTGGATAATTAAAATTTGATATATGCTCACAATGGAATATTTCTCAATACTAAGAAACGACAGTGAGCTTGCACCATTTATGCTATCCTGGATTAAGCTTAAGCCTGTTATCCAAAGTGAGGCGACACAAGATCTGGAAAATGGGCTCCACATCTACTCGCCATCAAATTGGTACTGATTGACTAAAACTATGGTGCTCAAATGGTGGTAGTGTACACCAGGGATTCGGGGGGGAGGATGAGCATTGTGGGATGAGGTGAGCATTGGGGAGGGGAAGGAAATACCTCTAACCCTTCTTAGGGAGAGACAAAGATATACAATGTAACCAAAATGTCAAAAAAAAAAAAACAAACCCAAACTTTTAATGGGTGGTGGGCAGGTGGGATCGGGGAGGAGGGTAAGGATGTATACATACATAATGGGTGTGGTGTCCACCTCCTGGGGGTTGGACACGCTTGAAGCTCTGGCATGGCAGGAAGGGGGAGGTGGCAGGGGCAATATATGTAACCCTAACAATATTTGTACCCCCATAATATGATGAAATAAAAGGAGGAAAAAACAAAAATGAGAATTAGTACTTCAGTGCAACTAAATGACTTCCTCCCATGGCATCCTGTAGTAGCACCAAATAGGAGTGCCTGCAACATTTCTGCCCTCCACACCGCAATCAGAGTAATCTTTCCAAAATGCAAATTTGAATTTAGCTCACCCATAAAAGAAAAAATATATTGAATGCATTCTCATTGTTCTTAAGATATAAAAACAAATTCCTAATGGTATCTAATAGATCTTTAATGTATGTTCTTTTATTTTATTTTCTACCACTTTTAACCTTGATCTCTATTATACACAAGTTCAGCTAGCGATACTCCCTTTTTCCACAGGAACTTGCACATACTAGTTCAGTTGCTTGGAAACTCTTCCCCTCATTCTTTATCTGTTTAACTTGTGTAGTAGTTATATGGTTTTGTCTGTTCAATAGCTTATTTGCAGCCTGTATGTTTAAGGTGGTGGATATATGGTCCAAGCGTCGCCAATCTAAGTATCTATCTTCTGAAATGGCTTATGCCTCAAGGCAGGGCAATGAATGTTCCCTGGTTCTTTTATCAGAATAGATCTCCCTATCTTCTTTTCTGTCTTCCTCTTCCTCTTCCATTCTCTCCCCTCTCCCTCTGATTTATAAATGTGAGAAATATGCCTAGAAAATCACTCCTGGCTATCTTGGTCGCCATGTAGAAATTGGCAATGAAACACACACAGAGAAGGGAAGCTCTAAGAGAGTGAAGATGTCCTGATGGTGTAACCGGTGGAGGCCATGGATCCAATCATGTCTGAAGGCAGAGACACACCCTGGACATTAATTTTGTTTGAGCTAGCAAACCCCCTTTTAAATTGAGTATACATTTTACTTAGTTATCAGAAACTTCTAACTGAAAAGTCATCAGTGATATTAAAAATGGTTCCCAGAAGTGGGTTCATAGACCCTAGTATGTGGAACTGACTGAGGTAAGCATAAAGAGAAGCAAAATTTTAATCTCCGCTATAGAATAGCAAACCGTTTGGTTGAACTATTCATGTCTCTTGTTGAATTTCTTAGGACAGAGAACATGTACCCATTGAGAGTGGAGCTTTAGGAAAATTGTAGAAAAAAATTAGGATGTTGAAATGTGGTGGTTGCTACTTGCAGCATTCAATATGTTCTTAAGGACAAGTAATAAGCTTCAGTCCAAGATAGCTTAAATAGAAGCAGTTGGGGAAGGAGAGCAGGGGCTTGCTTAAAAAACAAAAAGGCCATATCTTTCTATTTCCTGGGATCCACAGCGCTGGAATATAGGATCACTGTTTACACCAGCCATCTGAAGGCAGGTTGTTGACATATGATCTTTTCTTCCATGAAAAGGATAAACAGCAATTTTTCCTCAATAGAACCGACACCTACTCTAGATATGTGTTTGCCTTCCTTGCACATTTCAGGATGCTTCCTTTTTCATTTTCTTGCTCTGACCAGCCAATTCTCCATTGAATTCTAAATAGTTCTATATTTAGATACACTTTCTGCATGATGTTATCTGCTTATTTTACTACTGGGATCCTCTTGACCTCTTCACTCTGCATTTCACCCAAATTCCATCAGTGGAGTGTGGTCCAAGGCCAGTTCTCTTTACCTTCTCACTTGCTTCTATAGTCTTCTCTGCATTTCAGTTGTGCCCCACTCACTGATGTTAGGATTTCCATATGTTCTCATTATCTTTATATATGGCTGTAGATAAGGAATGGGCTGATTTTTATGTGGGTGACTGATATTAAAACATAGGAAAGTGGAGGCTTTCAATATGCCATCAATACCTTATTTAAGCTCTTTAAATTATTTTTATATGTTTATATAAAAGATTTAAAGGTATGTATTCTAAATTAGAATTTCCTTGAAATTTATAAACGTCTTGTGAGCTTTAGTGATGCTGCCTTTTCTGCTTTTGTTTGCTCAGGTAGATTGCTTTAAATTCTTTCACCGTTATGAAAATACTGTGAATCAATAAAGGTTATGTTCAAATTCTACCTTCATGACAAAAACATCCCTAATCCCTCTAATGCTATTAAGCAGAAGAATGCTTGAAACACTGTTAGGATATATGTAATTTTTCTTTTTGGTCAGATTTATTTAACACAGTAGATTATAAACTTCTCATGGAACATGTTTGTCAACTCCTTCTATAGCTAGCTTTACACAGTACGCGCACAATAGGTGCTCAAAAAATAAGGAATGAATAGATATGTCTTATGTAAATTTTCAACATGGAATAAGATCTATTCTTTAATGTTAAAAACGTTAAAAGCAGACAAATTATAAAATGATAATACTTTTAATATTCCACACTATTATCTGGACAATTTGGGTTTCTCCTGACATTGGACCAGCAGGCAGTAAAAAGAGTTCATTGCCTCCAAAAGCTGATTATTTCTGGCATTTCTCATTTTCATCAGCATTTCATTTTTCTTAGTTTAATTGAGAATGAACTTTCTCTGAAGGAAATATTGTCCCAAAAGGCCATTCTGTCCCGACACAACCTCAGTAGTCTCAGAATTAATAGTGGAAAGCTCAAGGCAAGTGTCACTTTGTATCAAATGAAGCATCAAAATAAAAGGTGCCCCCACAGACCTCAAAGCATACGCTGAAAGGTGAGGTCGCTGCCAAACTTTCCCTTAGGTGGCTTCTGTTTATATTGTGCCACCCAAGTTTGAGAATGAGCTTACATGTGATCCTATCATGGTGCATTGGGAAGATGATGCATTGCCCGGAGAGAAAACGAGAGAATACCAAGCAGATTACCACTGAAATGGCAAAACAGATCCATAAGAGTTATTCACAGAGGTGCAGTGATGAAGGCAGCCTACTATTTGAAAGCATGTATAGCACAAAACAAGGATAAATAAATGGTTTAATGTCAGTCACTCCCACTTAGTTTTCCAATTAAAAAATCTCATATTAAAAAATTCTCATATTAATGAATCTCAATTCATATCTCAAATATGAGATCTACAAATCTCATATTTGTATTTCTTAACTCAAACATAAATTTTCTGCCATTTTTGTGTATAACAATAAATAATCTGAAAGTAGATTCTACTGCAGCTACCAATTTTTTTTTTTAATGAATTCATCAAAGTGAAGCTGCTCCATTGTTCCTCTGAAGATCCACTGGCAATCTGATGATATGGATTTTAGCTGCAGTGGGGTAGAAATAACCAATGAAATGATTTCCTGATTACTCTGGCAACTTTGCAGCTAGTTCTGGATTTTGCAATTTTCTAAGAAAAAAAATATTGTAGTCAGACTACCTGCTGTGAAACAAGCTTGTTTCAACAAAATAAAGATACAACTTGATCTTTGCCACAGATCATTATTACACTGATGTGCAAATTTAATATATTTTCAGGGTCTAACACACTTCATGAAATATAAAAGAAGCTCAATTAAAATTTCTTTAAAAACAAACAAATGAATGAATGAATATATTGTGCCCAAGAGTCTATTATTGTCAATAGTTTTGTTTCTTAAGTTTTGTCATAACACTTATGTACTTTAAAGATTTGAAACAGTTTAGATTACTTCATTCTGGCATGATCCATTTGCTTTGCTACTTCCCAGCCATTTTAATTGAGGCTAAAAACTTCAAATTGGATTCCAATGTGTCTTTACTAGCTCACTGTTTTCCTAGACAATCCATATTGCCATTGTTTTTGCATTCCAATGTAATCCATTATTATCACTTGGCTAAGCAAACACAGCTGGGTAGTAATGAATGAAGTTTCCACATTTGCAGATAAACTTAGCTGTAATGTTGCTCTATAACTTATTCTCTGAGACAGAGAAAAGCCATAGAACAATTCTACCCTCCAATCCAGCATCACAAAAGATATAAATGTTATACTGAAAGAGCAGGGACAATGCTATCATTGATACTTTGTTTTGTTATGAAATGCAAACTAATATGTTAGATAATGAGATAAGTGTGACACAGTCATTCCATTGTTTCTACAATTATTTAATTTTTTTAAAAAATTATATATTTATTTATTTATATTTATTTATTTCAGTTTAAGAAAATAATGGTAACTTTGTTTCAGTTTAGAAAATGCAGTTTGGACAGTTATAGGGAACTTTCATAATAAAATGTGTGATACCCTATTAATTGTCTGGATTTGGTTTTACTCTGGTAATAATGTCATAAATCATTAAATACAAAAGCTAAAGTTCAATTTCAATATCTAGGATTCAGATGAAATTTAATTTCATTATCATGTCTGTTTTTTTTTAAATTTCATTGCACTTTGACAACTGAAAATAATTTGAATGCAAAAACTGAAATCATAAGTTTAGGATTATAACATGATATATTATTCATTGTAGATTTCACACATCAAAAAGCTGAAGTTAAAATTTTAAAACTAATTCTTGCCATTTAAAAATTGCCAGCCATTAGATACAGCAGAAACAAGGTACAGGTGTCATGATTTTTATGCTTTGCTATAAATTAAATGCTATTTCACCCCACCGAGTTCCCAGTCTGAAGTTTTTAACATTGTAAGCAATTAAGTTTGCATGCTCAGTTAATACTGGCACCTGGGAACCTGATAATTTGCATGTATACAAAACTCAGGCTTCCATTCACAAACAATCTCCTTGCACATATAAATCTATTAAACATAATAACCAAAAGACCAGAGCAATGTAATGGCCCCACAAAAACCCAGGCCTACAATGCGCTCTGTGCTTGATTGTCAATTTGCAAATGTCAGAACTGTTATCTATTAAATAAAAGCAGTAAGAAAGGATCCTTCCAAGGATACGCTTTGGAGAACACTCACCAGATTCAGAAACAGTAATTGGCTCATTTTGGATAATTCCTGAGCTTTCTTAATTTTCTCTCTTAACAATATATAGGCCTGAGCAGCCAGCTTGTCTTAGGTGTGGAACAGGCATTCTTTCGTGCAAAATACATATTGAAAATTAAGACTCACAAATAGCCAAGCTAGCTAAAAAGCAATTAACATTGATCCAGTGGTTTTTTTAATCCTCTAATCAGTTAAATAAACTTAATACTTGCATGCTAGTTTTGTCCTCATTTTTAAATATTCTTAAACTCTGTGTTACCAATTTTAACCAATCTCTTATTATATTGTATCTACGTTGTCAAATTTGGTAGTTGTAACAAGAATTAGAATGCTATATTTTAAAAATAAGCATTTCTCTTTTAGCACTATACAGTGTGGTAAGTTGTGTGATCCTTTAATTTTGCACTGTAGTAGCCTTTCATTCCTCATTTTTTCTTTTTTCTTTCTTTTTTTTTTCTCTTCTTTTCTTTTTTTGGATAGCATCATTTTGTACCATTAGGCAATCCTTAAAGGTTACCTCTAAATGAGTTCCCTACTAGTGATACCTTTAGTCTTTGCCTAGGAAAAAAAGGGGAAAGAACTGTCAATAAGAAAAAAAAAATATGGTGGTGAATTGAGTGAAGAATGAATGGATTTAAACTTCCAATTTAACTGTAATAAGTGTAATTGCTCTGAAACTGATGAAGATTTTTTAAAATCTGTGAAAATAATTTAAGTAGATGTATCAGATAATGATAAATAAATAATGATGCAATACATGCACATATATATATATATGAGACAAGTATACTGCTTTTATGAATAATATCTATTCTGTTTCCATCAAAATCAAACTTTATTAAAAAATTGACATTAGCAGTCTTGTTCAATATACATACTGAATAATTTTGAATATGGTATAATAGGTTTAAAATTTGTACATTTGTGTAGGGCACTCACCATGAATAGAGTTTACAGGACTGGAAAGTGCTCTGGATGAGTCAGTGAGTGGTGAGTGAATGTGAAGGCCTAGACCATTACCATACACTACAGTATACTTTATGAACATGGTACACTTAGGCTAACTGAATTTATAATAAAAATTATTTCTCTAATAAATTAACCTTAAATTACTGTATCATTTTTACTTTATAAACTTAATTTTGTAAAACTGTTTGATTCTTTTGGATTAATACTTAGCTTAAAACACAAACACATTGTACAGCTGTACAAAAATATTTTCATTCTTTACAGAAAAGCTTTTATCTATTAACAAATTTTTAAAAACTAAAACACAAACACAGCTTACACTTAACTTTCACAGGGTCAGTATCATCAATATCACTGTCTTCCACCTCCACATCTTGTCCCACTGGAAGGTCTTCAGGGGCAATAACACACATCGAGCTGTCATCTCCTATGATAACAATATCTTCTTCTGAAATACCCCCAGAAGAACCTGCCTGAGGCTGTTTCACAATTAATTTTTAAATATATATATAAGGAGAAGAAGTACACTCTAATGATAAAACGTATAGTATAGTAAATATATAAATCAGCAACATGGTCAATTATTATCAAGTATTATGTACTATACATACTTATATGTACTTTACTATTTTAAGACTTTAAAGCAGTAGGTTTTTTTTATACCAGGATTACTACAGATATATGAATAATGTGTTGCCCTATGACTTTAAGAATACTACAAGGTCACTAGGCAATAGGAATTTTTCAGCCCCATTATAATCTCATGGGACCACCATCCATATACGGTCTGTCATCAAAGGAAACAATGTTATTGGATGCATGAGTTTATATACAATAAAGTGAAACGGAACAAAAAGCATGTAAGGAAGACTTTATTGAGGGCTATTATTATGCATTAGAAGAGAGAACACTCCTGTCAGAACTCACTTAAAGTTCAGTTGAAACAAAAGGCTGCAGATGTTTTAAGAGCTGGGGTGGAGTTTGGAAGATCCTAGGGCCTTGAGTGTTTGCTAATTGTTGTCCATTAAAGTTAGGCTCCTACCCTTCCACAAAGGCTGGGAGATAGAGATGCTATCCTTCTTGATTACATATCAAAGAGATTGCTCCTAGGGACTTAACAAACTGCTCCTCAGTTTTAAAGCAGAAGGGAGTCTTTTAAAAAATATTTACATCTCAAAGGGACAAAGGAAGAATTTACAATTGTAAGTTTCCTAGAGTAAATGCTCTAGGAAAAGGGAGGCCTGGGGCATAGAGTCAGGAAGAAATCTGTCTAAATTTACTAAAGCTTAAGAGGAACATTAAGGCTTTCTGGGTCAGTGGGAATAACCACAGATGATGGAAGCACACATTCTATTTTGCTCATTGTCTTAGTATACTTGCAGATACAGAGTGTAGTTAGCTGTAGAGAGAATTGGGGACATATGGGTCCTACTTGGAAATGACAGAAGGCTCTGAAAAGCTGTCTCTAGCTCCTCCTTTATGGAACAACACTGTGCTTTAGTCTCCTTTCGCTTGGCTGTCCTCATAAAATTGCAAGGCAGTGATATTATCTCTGGATTAAGAAATAATTCTTGTCTTTAGTATCTAAATACTTTTAACTCCTCCTCTGTGAAATATAATTTCTTGATGAGAAGATCTATTCAATAAATTCCTCAGAGATTATTTTGTTTTATAGACTCAGAGAGAGTGGAACCCAGGTTCACAAGGTATTTTACCCATAATTAAAAATTAAACTTTTACAAAACTATACTACCATTAACATTCTTCTATGTTTCAAGTGTCTCTATTTTTAAAAAATAATTTGTAGTGTAATATAATAAAGCATACTAATGCAATTTGATATTAAAAACATGAGTGGAAAAAAATGCCCAATATCTTCAAGAACAGATATAGAAAAAATGAGCAATGCATTTTTGTAGCTGTATACTATAATGAAATAATTAATATGTAAAGGTTGAAGGAGCACAGGGAATTCTTAACCCAAAATATGCTCCCTCATATAGTGAGTATTTTGAATTAAAAACCCTTAGTGATTAGCAGGCTTTGAAAGAGATTTTTCCCCTAACTACATAAAAGCAGGATGGACCCATCAAGGAGAACAATTGTCTTTGTTCCCTGTCCTGTTATACCATCATTCACTATGGGAAAGAAGACCAAAAATGTAATCCTACCTGAGCAGACCCCTTTACAAGATGATGACTGTCCCCAAGGATTATTTAAATTCCAAGAAAACTATTTACAAGCTAAATTCTGTTCCTGTTCTAATCATTCTCCCTGGTAATCAATAGAATTCTTCTTCCCCGTCTTCCATAACCATCCATTGATCAGGATCCAAGCCCCCATTTTTTCTATAACTTTATTCTTTTCTGTAACTTCAAGAGGATACTTAAGCCTCTGAACCCCATAGGCAATCACTATGTGATTCTCCCTATGTGCACAGTAAATAAATTTATAATCCCTTTCTCTTATTAATCTGCCTTGTGGTGAGTTTATTTTTTAGCAAACCTTCAGGGTGCTGGCAGCCTTGGCCCCCACAAATTAAAATATGAAGGAGAAATAATAGAGTACTTTGAAAAATGTTTTTACTTAAAACTAAAGTAATACAAGACATTTTGTCGAGCTCATTTGCTACAAAATGTGGTAGAGGCCACTGCTGATCAACAATGTATTTGCTTCTTCCTGGCACTATGTTGGGCAACGTGTCCCAACGTCTGAGGGGGCCTCTGGAGCCCCCAGAATACAAGGAAAAGAGCTCAGTCATCAAGTGACAGTGGGGGAAAAGCTTGACGCCCAAGTTTCAGGAAACTGGGATATGAGAGAAGAAAATCCATGTATCAAGCTACTGAGATTTGGGGTGTGCTTATCACAGTAGTTCATATATGATTTATATATGAGAATAGAGCTTAGTTAAATTAGAGAAATTAAATATCCTTTAGATTATTCTCTTTAGATATCAGTCATGTGACAGCTAATCAGCAAACAATTTAAAAGATAACTTTCTCATACTCAACTGCGAGTTCAGTTATTTGAGCTACAGATGGAAATGTGACTTTAAAAAAATCATGTACTTTAGAAGCCAAGTATTTCAGTTTCCAAGGTTACATCTTCTTTAAGAAAAGTAAAACCCATGCCTGGACACAGGTCACCTCTTTTCTGCAGATGGTGGCCACCTGTTATGGAGGCAGGTCTAAAACTTCCCTAAATATATGGCCTTCGGCATATTTTACTGCTTAAAAGTGGATTTGGTTAAAGCCCCAACATCCTTTACTATAACCTTGGCATGAAAAATTTTGAGAACAAAAGTAACTAATCTACCTACACTGTAGTAAAGAATAATCTCGGCCAGATTTACAAAAATGATTTAGCTGTGAGTAAAAAGTATTCATCTCAATGGTTCTACAAAGATATAAAATGAAAACTATGGAGCCATATAATTTGGTGAACTAAAGTGTTAAATGGGATTATTTAGTGTTACCCATAAGAACATGGAAGATGTTCGTGAGTGAAATATGTAAATTTGTTTTTGCCTTATAGATACAGAATAGCGTCTTGAAATGAACACCCTGAGTAGAATATGAAGCTAAGGTTCTCAGCAGTAAGATGCACACTGTCTTCCTATGTGCTATGACAGGAGGACAATGCTTACGTTTACAGAAAAGCTAGATCAAATCATTTACATATATACATAAATAGGAAGATGGGTACATGGCTTTGTCACTTAATATTTAGAAATAGCAATTGGCTTACATAATAAGAAGGGCTCTGTAATAAGGTGAAAGATACTGTGTTAAGGATCTGAAGAATTACAAAAAAGGGAAAGAAAATCTTTGGATGTGAGGCAGCCACATGTAGGTGTTCCATGAGTATCCTCCCTTAAGAGCCTATAGTAGGCCGTAGTTGATGGATAGGTCACAGCTGCTTCACGTTTGGATGCATTGCAGATTTTCCTCCCAAACCACATTTCCACTGGGCTATGTCTAGCCAATGACAGAGCACGTTAGGGACATTAGCAACTGGCTATTCTCTCGCACTGTCACGGTAGTAGCAGCGTTCTTAAGGGCAACCTGAGGACTCCTGATCAGCATGAGTGAGACGTTCTCAGATCTGCTCTGTGCTGAAGTTCTTTCTACTCAATGCTGCGCTCTGTCAATCTCTTTGCACAGAAGTCAGACCTGGAATTGAGTATGAAAGATCTACTCTAGATCCCTCTGCCTTCATCCTTCACAGGCATTTATTTCCCCCAGTAAAATTTCTTGAGTATCTAATCCTGTCTTATCATCTCTATCTAGAAGGGCCTAAACTGACACCACATGCATTTTGAGATCATACCGCAAGGCCTGGGACTATTTTTGTCTCTGGAGTGAGTTGTTAATGAAATGATGACAAATGCTGATGCTAAGTTTTAAATGTTTTCATTTATGAAGACAATAGTATGTATTAAAGGTCAAAGATGAAATCTATTATTTTTTTTTAAAAGAAAGCATGTAGAATTGAAATGATAGGCAGTAGGTAAATCTTGCACTACCTTTTACCCTTTTTTGCCCTCTATTTTTAGAGTTTATGCCTTAAGCATCTTGACACAGGATCCCTTCTGGTTGATCTTTATCTTTGAGGTAGTAACAAATATTGTTCTCCCAGTGTTTAACACTGATCCATAATCGGTATAGGTAAGAAATAGAATAAAAGAGTGGACAATTTGTACTTTTGAGAAACTTAATATTTGGACTGAGAACTAGTATATTAGGGTAGTACAGAAATATATGAACACATGTGAATAAAACATATCAAAAAGCTGAATATAAAAAAGTATAGAACTTATATATTGAAATTAACACTGATTTATTTTAACTATTATAAAATATCTAGATGCAGAATAAGAAACAGGTAAGTTATCACATGCTTATAAAAGTTTAATTTTTCATTTCAAAAACACAAGAAGAAAAGCTTAGTAGAACAATGTAAGGGAATTGAGATTCTCTGGCAAAATTTCTGAAACAAACAATCTAACAAAAGTTTTCCTCTTTCACAAAGTTGTTTGCACAAGCCTGATAGCCAATGACGGATTGGTTTGGTCTCAAACAAACTGCACACAAAAAGATCCAATCAAGATGAGAAAAACACTGGAATAGATACTCAAGAAACTGTACTTCCTTACATCACTGGAAATTAAATTATTCCCAGCTGTATCTCAGCAAATATCTCTGTAAAAGATGAAACATCTTTCTTGATAAATAAATGATACCACCTATGATTGTCTGAGCCACTTTAATATATCCCCTAGTCTCAAAAATATTAAGGTAAGTTTCCAAAATAGCCATATTTTGTGCTTATGACCTTAACTATATGAGACAATGTAAGCATTTGCTACATATAATAAATTAAGGCATTATATATGTGTACTGCAGGGTCCATGTCTTACATATCATGTGTACAGTTTATAGTGTAGGATCATAGATATTAATACATATATGTTTGTGTAGTACACATGACACACAGCCCCATGCATGCAAACATTCACATGTATATATACAATTCCAAGTTTTGCATAAATATTCTATATTTAGCAGCATTCCAATTTTAAACAAACCTAGGCAAATTTTCATTTTCATTATGAGTGACAAATTGTTTCTATTGACTTGTGTGTCTGCTTTGTGTTTTACAAGGACTAGAAGTCAGGGAGAAGAAAGGCTGCCAGATGGAAGCTGAATGCTCTAAGCCCCCAAAGCACTAGAGAAAGTCAGATTTAAATCTCTCTAGATGTTGCCATTGTGTGCTTTCCCTCTTGTATTTATTATTTAGTAAGCAAGAAGTACTTATCACTTAAGAAATGCTTTATACCTGGTTATAATCGATGAGAGCTAATTCAGTTATCCTTATAAGTACTATCTTCATTTTTATAGTATGAAATAATCATTGAAGATTATTTCACTAAAATTGGTTCAAACGATGTTTTTCTGGGTACTCTCGGAATAACTTAGAGTTTTTATCATTTTTAGGGTCATGCTTCTTTATTTTAAAACTAATCAGATATTTTGATAAATAGCATAAAGTAGTTTGCTATATATCAGGGATGAAAGAGTGGAATGAGATATCGACTAGGGTAAGGATTCAACAGTACATGATTCCCTCTCTCTTTCCCAGAAAATTTCAGTTTAGTAAACTTGTTTCACATGCACAAAATGTCCTCCGTTGGCCAACTAGTTTAAGTTAAATATATAATATCAATGAGGGAGCCATTATATTTGTATAACAAAATTTATCATAATCATATAAGACAAAAATAGGAATTAGATTAACTGATTTGGAATACTCTGTCTGAACCTAGAAGTTTATAAACATCACTATATAAACAACTGATTTTAAGATGGGTTAATATAAAATCATGATTAACTCAAGAATATGAAAGTGGGATGCTTTTCTTAAAATAATAGACATAAAAAGTGACATGGAAATATAGCAAATTTAGTGGAAATTTGGAAATAATATAAATAAACCGTATGTTTTCCTTTGCTTATCATTTTTGTTTATTTTTAAAGCTATTAGCCAATTGCTTGAAATATTTAAATATCCAGAGAACCTTCATGAGTATATTTACTTGATGGAAATGTGATAGAAAATAATCTGGGTTCTTATCAACCTAAGAGCATTTTAATTGTCAGAATATGATTACTTTTACTGTTTACTGACCTCTGTTTTTAAGGTTTTTGAAAAAAAATCATGTGTATGTTAAGTCTATTTTTGTTTGTTGCTTTTAAGGCCCACAGTTACACACATGCAGACAACTTAATGGAGAAAGATTTTAAAGGGAAAAACAAAAAACAGAGTGTTAGGAGAATGACTTTTGTATTTGTGTTATGTCAACAAGTGAAATATATGTTACTTGGAAATCATGTGGACAAATGATACTGTAATTAGTTTTAACAATAGGGTGGAGTTTGTGGGCCATTTTCTTTTACAGAATATGGTACGGTGTGATTTAGTATCCTTTTTTGATGCGTTGCTGTGCTAGCCTTATACTGTACTCTGGGATGTTCAAATAATTCATCATTGTTTAGAAGATATTCAAAGGAAGTAAGAACAGTTTGCTTTCAGAAATAAACCTCTGTAACAAACAAGCAGTTATGACCAACACTCTTAGCACATGGAAAAGTAATGAGGAAGAAAGTAGGAAAATTGCAGGACCCCAGTCAGAGTTATTGTGGCTCATAGGTGAACCCAAGTCTAGAATGATGACAACAATAATACCTGCCATTCACTGAGCATTTGCTTTGTGTGAGGCAAAACCAATCATGTGATGGATGTAATCTATTTTTAAAAGTTAGTAATCACAGGGCCACAATAAAAACTCTGGTTTGTCTGACTCCAAAGAGTTTCTTTTAACTACTAAGTTATATTAAATATGTATATTATTTTACTTAAAATTTAAAAGTAATAAATTTATAGTCATTTATTGGGTTCTTATGCTAGGCTTTAATAGCTATGTACCAAAGATTGATAATCACTTATTTAAGAATGATTATAACTATGACTGAAATAAAGAAGTGTAATAAATGATTTGTCTTTTAGAATACTTTCATATGTAATAAAATTATAATGTAATATGATGCAAATAGCATGTTAAGTAATCCTTTCTGTAAGCGACCCACAGAAAAACCTGAAAGAGGAGAGATAATTTAACCAAAATAGGCATATTCGCCTAAGGATGTAATAGACTACTGGGAGGTGTGGTGTGAATGTAGTCTGGGGGAGCCTTTTAGAGAGACTATGAAGGGAAATATTGTAAGGAAGTTGGATTTGGGCATAATCGCTAGACCTGGGTAGTTATTTAAAAAAAGGATAAAAGTGAAAGAAAAATGGTAACTTCAGAGAAGAAATGTTGATTTTTAATGTATTTTTGTTTCAGTTTGAAGGGACATAAGCTACATATAAGAATGGTGATCTGTAGAACAGTTTGGACTAAAGGCATACAAAAGAAAAAAAAAAGAAAAGAAAAAAATAAGTTATAGGAAACTCACGTCACTGAAAAGAGAATAGCAGAGTCTAGACAGAAAACCTAGCCAGCACGGAAGACAGAAGACACCAGTAAACAAGGAAAATATAATGCCCTGGAAACCAAGGAAGATCCATTTAAGGAGGTGGTAGTCAATGACACTTAATACCTCAGAAAACCATCAAAATAAAGATCTAGAAAAGCGATCATTAGTTAATACAATGACCTTCATGAGTCCAGTCATTTGTATTCTTTGGAAAGGTTTTTTTTGTTGTTGTTGTTGTTCTTGATAATCACTAAAAATTGCAATTTCATCCTTGGCTTGTATGCAAAAGATATATTTATGAACACTTCCCTATTTACACACAGACTTGAGCAAACATTTATAAATTTTGCTTAAAGTAGTTTTCAGCCAAATGCATACTTAAAAAATTGCAAAGTGTCCTGAATTCAACTCTGGCTCTTAGGCAGAGTAGAGCAATTTTTTCCCCCCAAGAAGTTGTCTTATCTCACCTACGAACTGAGCTTATCTGTGTTATATTTCAGCTTTCCAATATTGAAAGTTCAACATTGCAAGGACATTTTGTTTTCCTAAATGTTTTATTGTATTTTTCCCTGCTTCATCAGTGCTCGTACCACCACAAACTAGCATCAGGGCACTGAAAAAGTGGTCTTACTCTCAAGGAAATGAACTATGTTTGACTTGAAAGAGAGACTTGAAAGAGAGAGGGATGAGGAACCTGTGATCTAGGAGCCACATGTGACCTTTTAGATTCTTAAGGGTGGCCTTTTGACTGAATCCAAATTTTATAGAAAAAATATTTTTAATAATTTGACTCAAATTGCAATTATATTAGTCTTAGAAACAATATTCCATCATTCCATTTCTATATTTGTAGGATGAAATTCAAAGGAATATTTACTGACCATGGAAGACTGTAGAAAAACAGATTGGTTATTGTACTGCCCACATGATCTTTTTGATTTCTACATTGTTTCAACCTGTTGGCAGTTTTTAACATGGGGCGTAAATGTCTATTGCTTGTATACCATGAATTTTGCTTCTTAATCTTACTTAAACTGCATCCCTATGGTATTTTACAAAGTTATATTTTCGAAGTGGAGCCCAGTGGCACATTAATTTATTTTCACTACTGTTGATATAACATACTTTTCATCTAAATTAAGAAAATGTAGTTGAAAGATTTAAATTTAGTAAAAAATAAATTTATAAAACTGAAGTTTTGAAGAGTGTTATCATAAAAGTCTGTGATTAACAGAGTAAAATTTCCTGCAATTCATCACATTTTAAAAAGGTAGGTGAGAGTTTTGTTGAAATCCTAGAAGGAAGCTAATGAATGTACATAGCCTGAGTAACCTAAGATGGGTTTTGTATTCCTTGAAGGGACACTGCATATTTTATTTATCTTTGCCTAATACTTAATATAGTATTTGGCTCATAGTATGAATCTAATAAATATTTGTAATATTAATGGAATCATATTATGTAATGAGATATAATTTATTTCATCTTCATTAATTCTTCCTAATTAGTTCTTCCTGGAAGAGTAGAGCTGAGGTTTTGCACAATTGCAATAGCTTCTCTTACCCTGAATTTTCTACTATACATTTTTTTCTTTTCCTTTACTACTACCATCATTTGCTCAGTTACTTTTTTTTTTCATTTTTGTTTGATGCCTTGTATTGTAAATGTGCTCATGTATTTTAGAGCTAGTTAAGATAATAAATAATTTTAAAATATATACATTTCAGTTTTATGTGCATCCAAAAAATCTATGCTGGTGCTACATTGACAAAAAAACAACCTACATGATTAAAAATCCATGTGGTAATATATTAAAAATTTTGCCTTGCTCCCATCTGATACACATTTATACAACTTGCCCTTAAGGTTCACATTTGAACTGAATGTCATTGAATATATTTTAGCTTAGAATTCAGGTCTCTTTGCTGTTGCTGCCAACTTTACCCACTTTCTCTCATTCATCAAATTCTATTCTTTATATCTTTTTCTAATAATTCTTTAACCTCTCTGGAGTCATATAGCTGACTTTTTTCTCCTTATTCTAATCCTTTACTTTTGGCCCAATTTTCACTTGAGAGCCACAATAAGAAGAACTGGAAACGAAACTGGAAAGAACTGGAAAAGAAAATGGAACTGGAAAGAAATTATGTTTCAGAAGAAAACTACAGCACATCTGTTACTAGATTCCAGCTCTGATTTTTTTTTTGAATTTTTATTATTTTCCTACAATTTGGACTAAATCCTAAATTATTTCCTGGGTACAACAATTCTCTAAAGGATTGGATTTTACTTTTCTTCATGCTTTTTGTTGACTCTCCTATGAAATACATTTTTTCATCTTGTGTACAAATTTTCTTTTTTATTATAATCTGTATGTACATTACAGTTGTACTACGTATCTCTCCTTGTTTTACTTCTCCCAAGAAAACAAGACTCATAGTATTCTGAACACTAGAAATAATTCACAAGTAACAGCAACTATATTCATCAGTGACTTGACTGAGGTCTCATTTTTGCCACCCTGTGTTGTCTTCTCAATTCAACTTTTGGCACTCTTAAAATTCTTCACTGAGACTCACTACACTCCCCACATATGATATGACTTCCTAAAGAATAAGCTAAATATGACCTAAATACATGATTCTTCTGTGATGTGAAAGGAAAAAATGTAAAAGACAATACAATTTTGGGACCCTCTACTTTTGTTATGCCAAAGGGGAAGTTAAGTCTTAGAGACTGAGTCATACAGCAGGTTTGCAATTCTGCATCTTAGATTGTACTTTATCTCTCTTCATCCTTGTTATGTAAATGACTAGGAAAGACCAGAGACCTGAGGGCCCCTCTTCTAATCACTGATCTTTGTAATAGATCAACTACCACCTTTATTGTCCTGGACCTAACTCACACCCAATGGCACCCAAGGCCCCATGACAGGTCTTCAGTGTGGATGTTAAATATACCTTGTCCCAAGAAAAAGACCATCTCAACTGATCATATTGTTGTAATCATGCATTCAGCCTCCTATAAAGATGTTCAAATTCTACTGAGTTTTCCCTAAGCTTTGTTTATGTAAGTGAGCCCAAACTTCTATGCTTTGAAACACTGACTTCCAGTTCTTTGGAATTTGTGCTTCCTGAACAGCCTACACTCAAATTTGAGGTTGAATGAACTCCCCTTAAACAAATAAACACACAAAAAAATAGAAAGTAATATTAATACATATCAATATCTAGCAGTATAAAATGATAAATCTATGTGGTGAATGAAGAAAGTGTTTATGTTTCTAGTTTGGAATGCTTATATTGAAAGAAGTCATCAATTGCTCTTTTGTTACCCAAAAAGAGGAAAGCCTACTAAGTGAGGGAAGAGATAGTTCAGTATTTGGGAGCAAGAGAGAATGTGAAAGGAATAAAATTACTGGGAAAATAGCCCAGAGTTAGAAACAGTTAATCTTTTTAAAAGAATAAAAATGAAACTCTATGGTGAATTAGTGAAGACCTCTAATAAAAAATTTACTGATCTAGGACTTCTCAAGAATGGAGACAGGTAACCAAGATATATTTAAAAGAATTTTGGTATTATGAAAGTAATTAACAAAGAAAAGTTATAAGAAAGTATGTGTTCAATTTTGCACAATAATAATCTTGTTTTCATTAGGTTAATCTGAATTGTAGTTGACATTCATTAAACTTACAGGTTTTTTTTTTTCCTTTGCAAGAAACTTTCGGAAATATCATTAATTCTTGTTTCTACTTATTTTTTTCAGATTACTTATTCAGATATTCAGAGCATAAAAATACCTGAAGCTTATACACTTACTTTTCATTTAATAAAAAAAGTTCATTTGAATCCCAGAATTACCTTGAAATGTAAGCAATGTATGTATTTCTCATTCATAGAGATTGTTGAGTCTACAGGCTTTGACCCATTAGCTACAGGACTACTCAGATCCTCATATATATAAGGGGCAATTTTGATTACATGGGTAAAAATAAAACTCAGGTAAGAAATAGAAAAAAGTAATATACAAACCCATGGATGGGGAGAGTTGTGACTAACTGAAGTAGGCACTTGAACATTTTAAACCTTTTTCTGTGTGGAGGTTTTGTGCTTATTTGTTATACATGGCTTCATCCATATAGTAGTTCGGAGAGCTTTGGCCATTGTTGGGCTCACATATTTCTGGATTCTCATATAAAGAGGAATTTTTTTTCTCTTAGTTCCAGTCTGAAAATGCTGAAGGGTTATTTTGAATGTCTCAGCTTGGGTCCCACTTGCACCCTTAAAGCAAGCACTGCAGTCCATGGGATGGGGTCAGACGATGTCAGGAGTATCACATAATAAATGAGGGTAGAGAGAGGAAAGCTGAGTACTCAAAGGTTGTCTAAGGAGGGGAGGTTATCAGGGTCAGAGGCGTTGCTGAAATCTCTGTGAGCCAGGCAGCTTCTCCATGTTATTTATTTTTTATTTTTTAATATACATTATAACTATCAATATTTCCTGTATTGAAAATTCTACTTTTTAAAATGTGGGTTTTTTATTACAAAGTTTTTATGAGGGTACAAACGTGTTGGTTGCATCTATTGCATTTGCACTGCCCAAGTCAGAGCTACAAGCTGGCCTCTCCCAGATTGTGCGTACCACACCCATTAGGTGTGAATTTACCTACCCCTTCCTCCCTGGTCCCATCTGCCTGATCCCCAATGAATGCTACTTCCATATGTGCACATAAGTGTTGATCAATTAGTACCAATTTATTTCTATTAGTCAGTGTTTTTCTTGCTTACCAGATGCAGGTTCTAGAAATTAGAGTACTATTTTCTCCTGTAGCTGATGTTTTCTTTGAATGTTTACCCCTTCCTAACTGGCTTGAATCTAGACTTAGTCTTCTGGCACTTGATAACCTTAAAATACATTCTTTTGTAGTGGGTGTTTGTACTTGTCATTTGTATAGGTAAGGATGAAACTTGTGTGAGCTCTTTCAGAGGGCAAATCTTAAATATTTATTTATGATTATTCCTATAGTATAGCAGATACTCAATAAATATTTCTTTACATGAAGTGTAGAACAAGGAGGGATAAAATTAAGTTTGGGGGAATGATAGATAATATAAGTAATGGTCAAACGCCTAAGAAGGAAATGTGAAGTTCAATTTTATTTTCTTTTGTTAACCTTTCATCAGTGCTTATAAACTTACCTTTACCTTCAAATGTCTGCAGGATAGGGCATATTCCTATCTGTACTGACAACTTTGTGCCTCTTGGTGACAGTGTTTGAGACTCAGAGGTGAAAGATATCTACATTTGTCAAAGACTTCCAGGGGGATAGAGACCACCTTGATGAGAATGTTTTGAAACCTCCCCCTCCACAAATCTGGGAGTACTCCCTTTTCACCCTTGAGAAATATTGCCAATCGCTTTTAATTGGGATCGATGAGAGCTTTGCCTTTATTACGTTTGGCTGTCATCCGTAATGAAGTGCAGATGATGAAACTCAATAAACAGAGAATTTGCTAAAATCAGAAACTTGGATATCACCCTTGATTCCTCATTTTTCCTCATACCTCCCCCACCCATAGCCAGGAGCTAATCAAGTCCATCTCATCCCACCTCCTAAATACTCTGTCCATGGGCACTGCTTCTGATCTCTGGTGACACCGTCCTTGAGGCTGCCATCAGCTCTTGCCTAAGCACCATAGCATCGTATCCAGTTATCACTGTGTCTCCAGGCCTGACCTCTCCATTTGCTGCTGCCAAAATGATCTTTCTGAAACTCGTGTCATTCCCTAACTTAGACCTTTCAAAGAAGATCCACATTTCCTTCAGAATAGGTTCAATGTCTTTAAATAGGTTTATGTTCTCTTCCTATTCCAGCTCTCTTATCCCTCCCTTCCTCACTGCCCATTTATTTTTCTCTCATGTTATATCCCAGCCACACTGAGCTCCTTCAAATTGCAAGAAAACTTTTTCCTTGCAAACATTTTGCCCAAGCTGTTTCCTTTTTCTAAAACACCCCTCCGTCTTTCACCAGGCTAACCTCTAGTCATCTTTCAGATCTCAGCTTGGGGTCATTTTCTCTAAATCTGGGCTGTGTCCCTTTTATGTGCATTTCTCATTTATAGTGTCAATCACTCTATGTTTTGATTGCCCTTTTATATTTTATCTTTCACTACATTTTAATCTAGATGAGGCTATTGAGAATATCAGTATCATATATTTCTATCTCTCTTATTTCAAACATATCACTGAACTTGTAACACATCCTTCAACTATTTTTTTCTGGGAATTTTCTCATAATCGATGTAAATAAAATACGGGAAGTAGAAAATTTTACCCATCTTTGTGGGTAGAAAATATTTTAAGCCATCACACCACAGTCCATTCTGAAATTGAACCTCAGAGGTGAGTGGGAGTTTGTCACAATGTCATCAGTCAAAAAGTAGAGGAGATAAACTCTGGATGTAGGTGGGTCTCCACACTTCAGCAATGGGCAGGTAGGTTCATAATTCAGGTTTTCTGACTATGTCTACTACATTTCATGACTTGTCCAGAAAGGATGGTTTTGGGATGTGTTATAAGTTCAGTGGTGTGTTTGAAATCAGATATATAGAAATGAATGATACTGGCATAGTCAATGTGCTCATCACCAGACAATATTAACAATTGAGAAAAGACTTATTAATGAAATATTCTAACATTTTATACTATAACATTTAATCTGGCCATCAGCATCTACTTAGCAGCTTATGTTTTCAATGAAGCCTCTAAACAAGTGATCTGCTGATAGTCAAGGACTAAAGTGAGATAAAGTTGATTTTTCCATTCAGTCACCCTCCATTTGGTAACTGGTATCTCTGACTAAAACTTCTGATCAGAATGTATGTAACTTGTTGCCTAGTATTTTTATGGAACTCCCAGTTGTCTTTTGTCCATAATGACTCTCCAATATATATTCCTGCACTAATCTGTGAAACCTGCAAAATTCATGCCTTCCTTCAGCCTTTTCAGTCCAATTTTTCATAATTCATAATTACACACTAGGTGCTGACAGTGTGTTAGTTAGCTCTTAGAGGGCAAAGCTGATGTCTAATTCAGTCTAAAATATTTAGAAGCATCTGATGTTGACAACAGGTGAAGCTGACACCTAAGAATATTTACAATAAAGATGTTAGAGTTTGTGAATAAGCAAAGCACTTATTCACAGTTGGGAATTTTACATGTTTAATATTGGATCTAAAGATATTAATGCAAAATGTATTTTTAACTGTAATATATGGACAAAAAAATCAACTCATTACCCAGACTAATTAACAAAGAAATGCACTTACGTTCAATGTAAATTTACATTTTATTAATATTTCCTGTGTCTGCTTGCAGTGACCAGGACAATGTATTGTCAGGTAATCTATTTTTATTGTTGTGAAAGGGAAAAATTTTAAAAACAGTTTTTGACTTCTGTTTCCATTAATACACTTCTTACTATTCCCCAGTCTGTTGACATCACAATGGTAAATGAAAGGAACATTTAGCTGCTGTCATTAATTCTCCATCTCACAAAAGGTAGCTGTCTACCTTCTAAATTATCTGTGCTTCTTGTATAGTGAATGGAAGAAAATTATTAACCTGGAGTCCTCCAAGAGAATACTTTCCATTGTATAAAAGCTCCTAGGATTTAAAATGGTACCAATGTATCCACCTACGTGGGGATGCTAAAAAAAAAAGAAAACGGTATCAATGTAAAACTGAACAATCTAAGAACATTTAGGATTGTAGAATTAGATACAGGTAAGAGTATATTATCTCAAGAAGGTTTAGTAACCTCAGAATTTTATCTTTTGGTAAGTGCTCTAATATTAATATTTTATTTACTTCTTAGAAAAAATAGATGTTCTCCCAAATAAATATAAAATATATAGGTAACCTTGTTTACATAAAATAATTATGATTACATAGTAATACTATTAAGGGACTGAAACAAGAAAAATCTATCACTCAGTGTTTCACTAAAAACGTAACATACTGTAGTAATTATAAAGAGCTAAGAAATGTTCTTATTAGCAATACCAATGTCACTATTAATCATTCCCTACTAAAATAACCAATGATAATTATAATTTTCTTTGGGATTAGTAAATAAAAATGTTGGTGGATACAGAAAATAATGAATCAAAATTCAAAATTTTTAAATTTATAATCTAGGATATTCTACAAGTACACATATAACAGTTATCTGAAGCTTATCAAAAAATGTAGAGATACATGGCAATATTAGGTCTTGCCATGAGGGGGAAATTCTATTCAGTTGGTGAGAAGAGAGATTATAAAACATTTCTTCCCATGCTGGGTTGTGATAATATAAAAATTCATATAATTTTAAGAAATAGAAATGAGAAAAAAAATAGGATAAATGTAAACTAAACAGAGGACACAGCTTGAGAAAACACAGAGTATGGGGAATTGTAGGGCACAAAAAAGGGTATTTAGTAGTTTTGTTGCTATAAAAAATATGCTGGGAAATAATAGGATAAAGTGCAAAAAGGTAGAGTAGACTATCTTCTGTTTGGTTCACCAGTTCTATGGAAGATTTTCAGCATAGAAACAATATTATTGACATTACATACTTTTCCTTACTAATATTTGTCACATTATATGTAGAGCTTTGTTTTTTATTTTAATAATGTAACAGACTTATAGTGGAAATTACTGGGATCGTAGGATTCCTGTTTAGAGAAAATTAGTGTTTAGAGAAATTTAAGTTTTGAAATAAAAAATGTACATTTTCATAACAAATATCCTTAGTTTTATATTCTTAATGTATGTGTGTGTGTGTGTGTATGTATGTATGTATATGTATTTTTGGATTACAGGGGAAAATTTATGTGGTTTTGTTTGTCAAATTGAAATGAAAAATACTTAAATTTTAAGTATTTGAATGTTTTCACTCATAACATTAACAGTAATCAGTATATTTTGAGTAACAAAGGGACTAATTAAAACAAATGAGTAAGATGTATTCATAGTGATTAGTCAGCTGTTGGGAAGATATCAATAACACAATATATGATGGCTGTTGAATTCAATATGGGAGGTACAGATCAGAATTTTGCAAATAGAACATATTAAACAGATGTATTGTCTTCCAGGTGTAAGGTTTATAGAAGAAAAGATTATTTCCAATCTCATTTCACTTGTAATTGAACAATTCCCTGTGAAGATAAATTTTCACTAAATTGCATCATGACATTTTCATGGCTTCAGTTTCCTTTAATGCTGTCTAAAGTAAGTACATGAAATATTCTGCTGTATTCATCTCTGGGAAGCCAAGATTTTATGTCAAATTTCAATGGGTTAGTAATATCAAGAATAAAATTAACCTGGAATTAAACAAAATCTCCTGGAACAATGCTTGTTCCAAAGAGTAAATTTAAATCAGCATTTAACCCAAACCCTGTAAACCACACACCTCCAATGTACACATACATCTCTGATATGATAGAATCTGGTGGAAGTGAGAATACAAGAGCAGGCATAATCCAGGAACTTCATTTTCTCAGGTTTCATGGAAAGATAAATCTTATCATTTTCTCTGATGTAATCTATTACAGTAGTAAACTATACGTTTAATCAACACTTTCATTTCCTGTCAAACCCGATGTAATCATTCTTCTTTGATAATGCCAACAGAATATTGGTGAAATAAAGTTTTGCTGTTGTTGTTGTTTCCATTATAGTACATACTGAATATTTTACTGAAAAAGAGAAATGCTCGTTTTGTTTGGTTGTGTGTGTGTATGTGTATGTGTGTCTGCATCTTTCTGGCAATTCAGCAAAGCCAGAAAGGATAAAAATATCTACTTAATCTTTCTAGGATAAAAATTTAAGAATAAAACATTAAAAATCCTTCATACTATTAGGCACTGAATATAGAACAGTTGATTAACATTAACTCAAATCTCCCTACTCTGTTTTGCTGTACAAACTTCTCTTTTCACACTCTTCATTATTTTAATCAAATGACTCAGTGCATTCTAGCTCCCAAATATCTTCACTTAAACATCTTTGTAAATTTTACTCAGGTTAATGAAGTCTCTTTCTAGGTTCTACCTTACACGAATATGAAGTTTTCTCCCTCTACTACCACATAAAAATCAATTTCCTTCCCTTCACATATAAGAATCATTTTATTCTTCACAGGTTAAAAGAAAAATCTTTTCATTTTAGTCATGTCACTCACAGTTCCCTGTACAAGATTGACTTTTTGTAGATTACAGGGGTCAGGTCTCTTTAACTCACTTTGTACAGCATCTGACCGTGATAGAAGCAGATATGTACTTCATAAATGTGTGATGCTGATGGCAACAACTGTTAGCAAGGCTGGTGTTATTAATAATTCAGGAAACCAGAAAAATCTGGGAAGCCTAGCAGTTAATGGGAAAGAAAATGCATATATTTTTTATGGATCCCAAGTGAAGGAACCATTAGCATACTAAGCTTATAAAAGTCAGGGCCTATACCCATAACAAGGTAATAATGTAACAGCATAAATATAGAAAAGTTTCCTTAGGTTAATTTTATAAGTACTGAAATAAATATTTCTCTGAGATATTAGATTTTTCTGTCTTATCTTGAGTGGCTTGGGTAACAAAAACCTGAAAAATGACAAAAGATCTCTTAAGCTTTTTTTTTTTATTATTATTATTTACCACTGAAATCTAGAAACATCTTATACATTTCTAAGATTTAAAATAAAGTTGAATTGGCTAATTTAGTTTGAATTTGTCATTCCCTCCCCATGATTATATATGAGCTATTCAGCTATTTGTTTACTTTTTGTGTTTAATATAAAAATAGAAAAACTTTATCGTTTTCTTTTCCTGCTTACACTACTGCTCCTCCCTCTCTGTGTCCCTCCCTTCTGCCTTCCTTCTTTCCTTCCTCACTATCTTACTCTGGCTTTAAAAAATGTTTTAAACTTGTTTGACATATTGTGGCAGTTTTCAAACTTTTCTTACAAATATTTTTACTTAGCAGTTGACACAAATGCTAAGTAATACACCAAAAATCAGTGGCATACATACAACAATGAGCTTTTTGGCTTCTGCACACAGGTATGAAGGGGGGAGGGCACCTGGCTGCTCTAGATAGGCAGTCTGCAGTTCATCAGAGAGGTCAGGTTTGCTTCACATATTTTTACTCTGTGAATCAGGTAGAAAAGGTAGCAGCTAGCCCAGGAATGTTCTTCTCCTGACAGATTGCCAGTGCTCAGAAGTTGAGTCAAACCTCAGGGGTACATTTAAGCTTGTACTTGTGTCATATTCATTAAAGTTCTATTGGCCAAGGCAAAAGTATATGTTCAAATTATATCAAGGAAGAAATATAATCACTAAAAGTAGTTGTATGTGTTTTACAGATTTTCCTCCTTATTAGTTTTTATTAGATTTGGTCCAAGTTTTGATAATCGGGAATGCCATTAAGCCAAATTAAAGCAAGGAAATATGTTGTTGATGCAACCACTTCCTTTCATTTATATGGACTCCTTCTCCAGGTCCATCAAGTATTATAATCATGATATGGTTTCATTATGGCATCATTAATTAAACAAATATTATCAAGGGGATAATTTTAGTCAGACACTGCATTAAGTATAGGAAAATAACAAGGAATAAGATGTCATTAATGTTTTCAAGATAGTCATCACTGAACAATGAAATCACATAAACCACTGTGCAGAGCAGTTGGTGTTATATCACAGAAAAGTGTCATGATATGTGAGAGCATAGTGGAGAAAGAGAATATTAGATAAATTATGCAACTTTAAAGAACGCAGAAAAAAGATTAGGGTGAATAATGAAAGTTTTGCTGTTATCTTTCAGAGGTAAAATTTATCTTCCATGCCTCGAGAAAAATAGAATACCAGGAAGGCTTAGTTACCCATGGACTCATGTTCTCTATGTCAGTTACTGACAACGAAGCCTATCCATTTCCCACAGGATACCGAAGCTGTCATCAAGCTGTCATCATGCAGGTATGTTACATGGGTATAGATAATTGCTTTCACTCCACTCCTAGCAAGATATGGCACCTACATACTTAACTAATCCTGTTATCTTATTATACATAAAAATAACCATAATGTTATGATTAATATTTACTTATCTATGGTTTATAAACTAAATGTTTTATTTAAAAGGGGGGGATATTTTAGGCAATAATATTGACCATAGGGTCAGTGCAACCTCTAGCTAGAAACAACTAGAAATGTAGATAGAATATAACAAAAATCCTAGCAATGAACATAGAGCCCTATTCTACTCTTCTATCTATGTTCTATCCTCTCTGCTACCTTTCTCTGATCTCATCTCTCACTGCTATCCCCTTTGCTCATTCTGTTCAGCTACTGGACACACCATCTTCTTTACTGTTCTTTGAACATTCCAGCCACACTCCAGCCTAAAGATTTTGGCAAGGACTGTGCTTTGCTGGATACACTCCCTCCCCCATATATGAAAATGGCAATTCGCCTGCCTTTATTATGTCTCCATTCAAATGTCAACATATTAATGAGAACTATTATGGCTAGGGCAAATTGTTAGAATTTACAATATACCCGCCCAGTTTTTTATAAAACTTATCATCTTCTACCATGGTTGATAATTCCCTTATTTGCAAGGTTATACTTGCAGTATAACCAGAAGGGGAGGCATCTTGTTGTGTGATGGTGGTGGTGATAGATAACTGAGATACGCTACGTTCACAGTATATAGTGAGGACTCTATTTATTAAATGAGAGATTGTTTGATGAATGAATGAATGAATTATTATTTAAAATACATTGTCAAACTCTTAGGAAAGGAAACCTATTGATGTTACAATTACAGAGGTTGTTCAAAACTGGAGATGGCGAATTTGTGCTGAAGATCTGGGTACATGGTGAGAGTGAGGAGTCATGATCTTAACACAGAAGGTTTTATGACCTTAAGAGCTGTGCAGAGGTTGGAAGACAAAACTAATAATTCTCAAAAGACACCTGCACTCAAATGTTTATTGCAGCACAATTCACAATTGCAAAGATGTGGAATCAACCCAAGTGCCCATAAATTCAAGAGTAGATTAATAAAATGTGGTAGATGTATATCACGGAATGCTACTCAGCCATAAAAGAGATTAATTAATGCCTTTTGCAACAACTTGAATGGAACTGGAGAAGATTAACCTAAGTTAAATATCTCAAGAATGGAAAAGCAAATGCCACATGTACTCATTATGATATTGGAACTAACCAGTGAGCTCACATGTGCACAGAGGGAAGTAAAACTAAGTGGAAACCAATCAGGGGAGAGGAAGAAGGAGGGTAGGAGCAAAAACCTACCAACTGGGTACAATGAACACTATTTGGATGATGGACACACCTATATCCATGACTCAAGCATTACAAAAGCGATCCATGTTATTTTGAAATAAAAATAAATAAGTAAATAAACAAAATAATACATACATAGAAACAGAAAAAACATGAAGAATTGGACTAAGATTTTTATATAAAGAAAATATAGATCATGAGAGAGATTAAAAGTAGCTGTTAAGGAATTTGGTAAAAATAAACAAATCCACCTTGGAAAGAGACTGTCTTTACAGTTGTATTAGTATGCCTGGCCTACTATAACACAAAACCACAGGCTGTGTGGTTTAAATGACATAAACGCATTTCTCACAGTTCTGGAAGTTGGTAGTCAGAGATGAGCATTTCAGATCACTATGATTGGGTCCTGGTAAGGGCTCCCTTCCCGTCTTACAGATGGCCACCACCTTACTGTGTCCACACACGGTGGAGAGAGAGAGAACAAGCTCTCTGATGCTTCTTCACATAAGCATACTAATCTCATTAGACCAAAGCCCTACCCTCATGACTTCATTTAATGTTAATTATCCATAAAGGCCCCATATCTGAATATTATTACTTTGAGGATTAGGGCTTCAACATATGAATTTGGATAGGGGGGACAAATATTAAGTCCATGGTATTAATATTCCCCAAAATACCTATTATTTTCTTGTTACTCTCTCAAAAATTAAATCTTAAAATATTATAACACACTCATTTCTCTTATTAATCCATTAATGTAAACTCTGTGTTTCTTGCTTGTTTGGTGCTACATTTTATTGATGCCACTGGCATGGTAAGTTCTTTGCTCACGTGCTTCATGACCTATTGTTGTTTTTGTTGTTCTAAGCTCAGATCTCTTGACATTATATCTATAGGAATTCTTTGAATCCTTGCATTAAGAATATTTAAGGATGCTTTTCCATAGTGCATATGTATTTATTCTAATCAAGTGTCATTGTCAATTCCACATTATGACTCCTTTTCATTTAATTTTCATTCTGGTATTTTTTTTAATTCCACAGGTAAAGTATATATGGGTTGCATAACTTCGTAAAGGTTGGCTGCTTATAATTAAGTGATCATATGTTAGTTTTCCCTTTCTCTAGAGTCAAATGGAAATATGCAAGTTTTATACTATCTCCCTTTGGTGTGTGGGTTTATTTTCCAGTGAATACACCTTTGGAATTTTTTTTTTTTTTTTTTTTTTTTTTAGGGAGTAATCCATTTTGTGTATGTGGTGCCCCAATACAGTTTCCCATATTAACTAGGTCATAAGCCTTGTCAACTGTCCCATCAAGCAGCCTACTTAATGAAAGCTGTAGGACCTGTGAGGTCTGTAGATGACCACAGAGAGTCAACTTCAGCACCTGCTTATTTCCCTGGGATTAGCCTAATAAATTTTTGTCCCTTGATATTTCTTTCTCTGCAACTGAATCCAAGCTCATACTATTCGCCAAAGGACAGCCAAGAAGTTGAGAGACAAGGTGTTGGGGCAAGGAAAGCGGCTTTTATTTGGAGAGCCAGCAAACTGAGAAGATGCCAGACTAATGTTCTAAAGAACCATCATAAGTTAGTGTGAATTTAGTTTCCTTTTTACATTAAGGGAGGCTGGGGTATTGCAAGAGGGGACTGAGGACCACAGGCATCTGGGCATTAGCAAAGGTGTGAGGAGGTCGTAGCACTTCTTAGATCAGGTCACAACGCTGCCATAAATCTTTGCTGTTGTTGTTACTTGTGTGTATGCTTTTCTTATCTCCCCAGTTAGTTTTGGGAAAGGGATGGCTATCATCTTTATTCTAGTGCTTAACTATAAACTAAATTCTTCCTATAATTATCTGGCCTACATGCAGAGCCTGGCAGAATCTTTTAACCTAAAGGATATTACTGCAGGGGCTCAGAAGCAAAATGGAGCTAGTTGTGCTAAGCCTTTCTTCTGCAGTTATATTATTTCTTACCAGTTCTACAGAGCTTTCATCTCTCTCTATAGATAGATAGATAGATAGATAGATAGATAGATAGATAGATAGATATCTGTGTGTGTGTGTATCTATCTATCTATCTCTCTATATATGACTTTTTGGGATATTCAGTTAGTTATATTTCTAGAAATAAAAGCTGATTCACTGACTTTTCACATTTACTCTCCTGATTCTTGAAAGACTACACAACTAACTATGCCTTTCTTATTTTCTTCCTCAAGAGAGTATTTCACAAATCCACCATGTGGAATGACTGTATTTGTCAATACTTTTGCCCGTACATATAACTTATATTTCTGATGTTAAAATATACTCAATTAAACAAATAAAAGCAAAACAAAACTTTATTGTTATATACATACTTGTTGCTCTCCTTGACCTTTGAGAATGAAGTATCTTGATTTTTGGCAAGAAGTTGAAGCCAGATTTTATAGCTCTATCTCAGTTTTTCCACTGAGAATTATGAATAATTGGAGAGGGAAAGCCCAGACATTCCTGATTTCTTATAACTTTAGGAAGAAGGAATGAGAAGAAAATTAAGCTCTTAAAGTAGAAAGCATCCTATTACTCCTGCCCAATTCACACTCTACAGTACACTTTCACCTTTAACAATCTGTGCAATATTAAAACACATTTTCCTTAGAAAAGTCTGTTACATCAACAGCAATTTCTGCCTCAAAGTAAGGACAAAATAGGAGTGGAGAGAAGAAGGTAGGAAGGCAAACATAGGAATAGAAAATGATATAGAGAAAACATTTTTTATTTCTTTCTCAAAATACGGAGGGGGGGAGCAATAATAAAAGAACCACATATGTGTGGTTTATATTTAAGTTATGTTATATTAAAAACTCCTCTCATTAGGAGGCAAGTGTATGTACGTAGGGAGGCTAATATAAAACAGTGATAATAAAATATGAAATGAGCACATTTTAATGCTTTAAGAATGGCATGTTATATAAAAATCCTTGATCTGCATGTAAGAAAATATGATTCAAAGAAGTAATTGTAGAGATAAGCTTTTACTGCTAAAGTCTTACTCTCCTAATTAAGCTATATGTCATATTAACATTCCGAGAGAATAGAGATGCAAATTCCTACTGCATACTGTTTACCTACATATCTCCTGATCTCACTTCAAGAGGGCTAACTCTCATGCTTGCATTACAGAAAATAAAGAGAAAAAAAAAAAAAACTGAAGAAAAGTTTCTCTAACAGAAAGTGTTATCTTGGGTAAGGCTTCACAGTATGTAAAGTCTAGGGAAACTGGGCATTAGGCATATTAAAGTTATAGATGCCAAAGCCACAGGACCAAAAAGAAGCAGTAACTACCAGATTGGAAGTTAAGGAGAAAATACTGGGTACAGAGACACACTTAGTTCGGAAATAAAGTCTAGTTGATAAAGACAATGCTTCTTAGAAAATTGCTTCATAAGTTCTGACATTGCCCTCAGCTCAGGAAAGCAAGTCCTAAAAGAAGTGCTTCAGGGCTCTGAAAGCAATCTGTGAAAGATTGAACCCTACACAAATAGAAAACAAGAGAGTTAAGTACCCTCTGGCTTGTCAAAACCATTAATATTCAGAAAATTCTTAATGGTAATTTATTAATCCATTTATCAAATTTTTACTAAGTCTAGTATGTGTCAGATACTGTGGAAGACATTGAGATACATTAACAGTGAAATCCAGGCCCTCCCAGAGCATATAGTCAATTGACAATTGTATGTATGAAACCAAAGCAATGGAAGGTAGCATTCTGCATGCTCATTGGGCCTACACAAGTGTAAGGGAAGGGCTGTTCCTGGAATGGAATGCCAAAGGCAGGAATGTGGAAAGGAAAAGTGAGGCCTGGCCCATGACTGCTACATAAGGACACCAGAGTCCTAACAAAATAGCAGTCTAGCTGTTGATTCCCTGATTCTGTGTGACACACTGAAGCATCAGGTCTAAGAGTGTTGGCAGAGTATAATTTTTCTCTATTAGAAGCCTGTAGGTAAAATTTGCAAGACTGTGTTTGTTATTTGAGAAGTGTACCTTGAAAAACTTCCATTAAATACAAATCATAAAGGGTGGGGGGCTTTTTACTGATCCCTGCCTCTTGGAAGAAGAGTTATTATTGACACATAGCTGTTTCAGATGCTCTCAAGTGTGCAAGGTTGATTTACCTGAAATGTACATGACATCGTTAATCACAAAGCTTTGGTGATGCTGCAAACATATGTTCATCATAGACAATGCAGTTAGAGAGGAGCCTCAAAGGGGAGTTTTAGAGAGGGATATTGAGTTTTGTAATAGAACACAAAGTATCATGGAATAAGGAGATTTTGGGGAATGAATATGTTTCTTAAAGGTATAACTCATCTCAGCAATCATCAAAAACCCAAGAAATATTTTAAACTCTCCATCCACTGCCATACAATTGACCCACCAGGCTGCTTTTTCTTTGAAAGCTCCTTGTACCTAATACATCAGCAGGAATGGCATGCGTGTGTGTGTGTGTGTGTGTGAATAAATATATATATATAACGGAAATAAAACAATTTTTACTGAAAAAAATTAGTTTTGTGTAATTAAAGAGGAAATTATAAGTTGGAAACAAAGAAATAGCTTATATCATATAGAAACTCAGACATCAATAGATAAAGCAAAGCCAGATCAACAACAATTAATTATCAAAGAGAAGAGTATCCAGGGCATACCCCAATGAATAGAGGGAATTGAAGTGCTAAAATCGTCTACCTAAACCCTGGGAATAGAGCCAAAGTTCAAATATGCTCAACACAATGCAACTTTGGAAAATCTGTGTATTTTCCCTCTGTTTCAATTTCCTGACAATAATGACAAATATAAAATGATAATTTATGAAATAATTAAACAATTGAAAATTAATAAAATTGTTTACAAGAATAAAATTTTGATGTTGCTGTGGGAATTGATTTAACCAATATATGTAGAACACTATGAGAGGCTCCTGGCACATAACTAACATTTTTTAACTGCTTTGATTAATGTTGTTAAAAGGTATCCCAAGTGCCTACCAAAGACCTCACAACACAGCATGTGTTTAATATTGTTTGTTAAATAGCAATTTACTAGGACAGTTCAGTCAGACATTTCCCTAGGCATTACTGACCAAAGAGTTTATCTGACTGTCTTAAACCCTTCTGATATGCCTGTAGGCTATGGAGATAATCTGGCTATGAAATACTCTCTTTGCTGCTTGGGGTATTTCAACTAGTTTGTTTCATCAGTCCAGTGTCTCCTTTCTATTTCACTGTTCTGTGTGAACCAGCAAATAACTTTATTTTGTTAAAACATGAAAATAAAAATTGGAGCCTTTTAACAAACCTGCCCATTTGCTCAGTATACTGGTTTGTAACCGCACATATTAAAGACATGTTAATAAATTGTACCTAGTCTCTTTCATTAATTCAAGAATGTTGGGATTCTTGAACAATATTTGCCTTTTCCCAGATTGGGCAATCCATGTCAACAATACACACATGCCTGAGAGACAAGAACCTCAAGAGTGGGATACCTGTAAGATGTGTTCACTTGTTACTAATAAGTTAGGGGAGGCAAAAAAGGGGAGTGCAGGTACTGCTTTAAGCAGCGAGGGTTAGTAAGGGTTGAAGTTTTAGACTCTTTTGCCCTAAATGTTTTCCTCAAAGATCTTTACTATGCATTGGTCCAGTGTATCCTTTCTGTCACTGCACTTAACCGTTCACAACCAAAGTTATGTTTTGGTCAATTTGTGAGGTTGTTTCTTCAGCCCACCGTGCTAGTGTTCAATGTCTAAAGGAGCAGACATGACAGCTGCATCATCCCCTAGTGTCAGCTGTTCTCCCAGTGCTTCCTGCCCGGCAAAGCAATGTTATGACAAACACTGTGTTAGTGCTGGGGGTTGGCTAGGTGCCAAGACCATATTGTCTTGTCACTAGTTGTTAAGTATGGCTTGAGGAGGACACTAAAGGCACTTTTCAGTAAATGGCATCTGTACCAAGTCCAACTTTTTCAGTCGTATAAGGATGGCTTGGCATTATGCCTGCCTCCCAATCCTTTAATTTAAATTGGAACTTAAAGCCACATTGGTTTCAGAGTCAGTTTGTCAGCTTCCCAAAGGATTGGCTTGCCTGCTTTATTCACTCCTTCTACTCAACTAACCTGATACAACACATGACTACTGTGGCTTGCACGCAGCTGTGGCTCAGAGCTGTTTGCTAATGGAATTCCAAGATGGTCTTCCTGTTTTCGAGGAGGAAAATAAAACACACAGAAACATCTAGGCAATCACACAGAAGTAAGCCACGGTGATACTGAGCATAAAAGCCAAGATGATACTGAGCTGCTTAAAAACAACAACAACAACAAACAAACAAACAAACAAAAAACAGTTATAAAAAATCCTTCACAACAAGAATGAATTTAAGGTAAGATTTTAACATTGGAATCCAGAAAAAGGACAAAGAATTCCTTTATTGTCAGGACAACTGGCTGATAATCTAGTTGTTTTATGTCACTATTTTCCAAAGCCCTACATAAATGTAGGGGAATATTGGATCCTGTCGACCAGAGAAAAGTCTTGGTAGTAAGTTCTCACATTATCTCCTTGGGTTTCCAGAAGAGGTCAAAAAGTGACTACAAGCAAAGTTTAGCTAATAATTTTTTTTTCCTGATGTTTCCAATAAGAAAGAGGGGGAGAAAATTTTTTTCTGGAAAACAATCAAAAGGAAAGTTAGGTAACACCTGTTAATATTATTGTTAGGGAGGACCTGGTAATGATAGGAGTTAACAACCTTGGCAGGATAAATAAAGTAGTCATTACGGTCTGTACCTTGCTCAATCTTGCCAAAGTGTTTATCCCATACTTTATTTAGTTTTTCTTGTGTCTTAAGCACACTATGTTTCTAGTCTTATAATAGCTCTATCATTCAATCTCTCTTTGCTGTGTGTGTATGTGTGTATGTGTGCACACATACACATTTACATTCTGTGATATTACATAAAACTGACCAGGATACAAACTGATCAGGTGAGGTGGCCCATGGCACTGGAGGAGGACACAGCCTCTGATTGATACGAATGAGAACATTAGTCTATGATATGTTGGCACAAAGGCTAGGATAGGTGTCTGTACCTAAAGCAACAGGGGATCAGGCACACACTTCAGAAAGTTAAAAGTTTTACTATTATTAAATCAGTAGGTTAATAATAAATGTTATGTGTATAATTGCATATTAAGGAACATAATGCTCTCTTCTTAAACATGAACTTGATATGAGGTTCAGGAACTAGCATGTCCTGAGAGGACATGTCCTTAGAGCAAAAGTCAACTATCTCCACAGTGAAATGAAATTTTATTTTTGCTAGTTTGGATGATATTTAATTCTTATCTGAAAAATGGGAAAATAGTAATGGCCTAACACAGATGTTAAAGACATTTCTTGATGATGATAATGTATGGAAAGTGATAAAACAGTGCCTGGTGTATATCAGGCCCTCAGTAAATGGTAGTTGGTGCTACTATTAAGGTGGTTGATTGAATTGTTTTCATATATGTCTGTTTAATTGGTTTATGTTGGTATTGTTTGCTACTACAGACTAACAAAGAAGGAGTTCTTCATGTATTTTAAGAGTTTGGAAAGTAAGAGAATATTATTTAATTGGCAAAATTAATAGATTAGGATTGACTAATAGGATTAAGAACGATTATGATTGCAAGTCATAGTGACTCATTCATTAAGCTTCGTTCATAGCAGGTAAGTTTTCTAGAATATGTAACATATTTCCTCACTGTTGATATACCTATACCTATGGCGTATGAATAATGTAAGAGTTGAAAACTAGATATTAATTTATCATTTTATCTTCTAATACATAGTGTCCTCTCTTATGTAGACACTGAGGCATAGTCCCTCAGTTTTTATGATAACCCAAATACCATCAGTGTTATGTTTTTTAAATGGTATGCATTAACAGGGAAATTTGGTTCTATCTCCCATCAATACCAGTTGCTACAATCGTTTGTCACCATTTCTGGAATTACTATTTGAAAATTTAAAAGATTTAAAGAGACATATTTAAGTCCTATATTTAAAATTTCTTCCACAATATAAACAAAAAGCTGATTATTTTTAGTTTGTGTCTAGACAGTTAGAAGAATAGAAACAAGTTTACTGTCTAATGCCGAAGCAGTAGCTAGAATCTTTAAAGACAGCTTTTGCTGATCCAGAAAGTTCACCTTAAAAAAAAGAAGAAGAAGAAAAAGAAATCTGCGGCTTCTTCCTGTCAGAAATGATGAAAGTTTCAGATTTTTCTCTCAGGCTAATATCACCTATTGGCAAGAAAAAGGAATTATAAGGCACATTTAGCAAGAGAGAATTTTACTATCTATGAAAAGATTAAACCTAATTACGAATTCAATTTATAAAGTCTGGTGTCACCAAGAGATATTTCAGCTGTAGACTTTGAGTATAGCAATATGCTTTAGTTCTAATTTAAAGTGACTGGAGCCCCAACTGACAAAGGAAGGACACTCTATGCCATAGCAAATCAGATAAAACTTGGCTGCTATTCCACTTCTTTTCACGTTTTTTATTTCCTTGCAAACTCTTTATGGTTATCAGTGTTTAAAGAGACTTTTTTGTTCATTCTTACATGGCAAAAAAAGCCTCCCTGCAATTCCTAACAACTGGGAAATAAAGAGCTATTGCAAAAGACAGAAACAGTTGGTCTCAGAGCCTTCTCCTGCTATCTGGCCTGAGATTGTGGACCTACTTTCTTTCTCCCCCGTTACATAAAGTCACATAAAATCTTAAAGCAGTTCTAGAAGTTGTTAGAATAAAATATGTTTAAAGGATATAATTCTGCAAGCTGCAAAACCATCAAGTCCGAAGAGGTTTCACTGTAAAGATGCTTTGGAGCCTCAATATCTGGAATTTTCCAGAACCTTCCTCCTAGAAATAAAACCACCAGGAGAAAAGAGTGAGGTTGTTACATTCTGCTTCCTTTTCTAGTTCTACTCTGAATCATTTTCTATTTCTATACTTAAATCCTTTACAACTGAAATACTTTGCTCGGTTGAAGACTGAAATGTTGCTGCATCTTGAATAAAGACAACATCTGTTCCAAGAGCAATTGAGACAAGACTGGAATTGAAACACAAAACAGGAACTCTCTTAAACATTCTCTGTTTTTTTTTTTTTTTTTATGTCAGATTCTTTCAATTTCTGAAACATGGTCTGAAAGCAAAATGGGCAGAGGAGTTATCTCTTTTCATCTTAGAGTGCCTTTTCATTAGAATTAACTTAGAAAAGAAATAACATTTTTTGTAGGTTATTCAGTCCATTTAATAAGTGACAGCCAAAAAAAAAAAATAAATAAATGAGTGATTTAGCTCTTTCTCCTCAACTGAATCTTTTCTTGTTTCCCATTTGAGTAGGTGATCTTGCAATATATTACCCAAATCCTCCCACAAAAAAAGTTGAAAGTGAGAGTAGGTGGTACTAATAATTATGCTAGCACTGTGGGCATTAGCTGAGGTGGTTGGGGAGGGAGGGTAGTCATCCTCATTTTGAGAAATAAGATTAATTTATGGTAAGATTCATACACAATGTTTCTTTTTCTTTCTTCCTTTAATAGTTTTTTGGTGTGACAATATCAGGACAAACTCCAGCTGTTTTTTGGATGCAATGACCCAGTTATAAAAGATCATGTAACTGCCGAAAGCACTGCTGGCTAAGACTGTAACCAGAACTCATAAGACTGTACCCGTGAAACTCCTTCCAGCAATTTGTATGATCTTCAAGGAGACAATTGGGGATTCTTCTTTGTCGGCATAAACTATTCTCAATCAAGATAATATATAAAGAAAAGGAGTCTTATTGCCTAAAGAGAGGTCAGTTCTTCTGAGTTTTACATTTCTAATATGGACTATAATTTTCTAGGAGAGCAAGGCAAGATATTATCTCAGTAATAACTCTTAAGTACAGCTTCCCTTTTCTGGGGGACTTAAAAATATAAGTACTTCCCTTGAGCATATTATATGAAAGTGATGATTCTCAAAGCATACATTTTCTACTTCCTTATAAGTACTTCTTGCCAGATTAAGCAGTAAAACTTTGGCAAGGAAGCCAGTCTTTACCTGTAACTGCACTGGTTGAGGTTAATATTTAATATTATAAATCAGGAGTTAACCATTACATAAAGGGTTTTGTTAAAGGAATATTTTAAAACAATATTGAATATAAAAATTATGCTTGTCTCAACAAAATGCAGCTAAATTTATAAAAAGAACACCAGTTCTTCCATGGAGCAAATGGTAGCAAGAATATTTTTTCAGAATGTTTTCATTGAGAGTAATATTTTTTTTATTATTTGCATGGATCGATGCACAATGAAAGTGGCATTGTTAAAGACTATATGTGCATGTGTGTGTGTATAAATGATACATACGTGTGTCCATATGTGAGTGTATATATTCCTATATATATATTCTTTATTTGGAGGGAGTATAGATAGAGTGAGTGGAATTAACTTTAAAGCTAGGAAAGACAATCCAGAGAGACAATAGGAAGTTGGTCTTCTCTAAGATGCAACAATATTCACATATTGTTTGTACATATTTGAATGGAGTCAGGCTTAAAACATATAACAGTTCAGGCTTTTTAAAAAAATTTATTTTAGAGACAGTGTCTTGCTCTATCATCCAGGCTGGAGTGGAGTGGTGAGATCATAGCTCACTGCAGTCCTGAATTCCTGGGCTCCAGTGATCCTCTTCCCTCAGCCTCCCCCATAACTGGGACTACAGGCACATGCCACCATGCATGCCTAACTTTTCTTATTTTTTTAAATAGAGATGGGGGTCTTGCATGTTGTCCAGGCTGGTCTCAATCTCCTAGTCTCAAACAATCCTCTTACCTTGACCTCTCTACCTCTCTAAGTGCTAAGATTACAGACGTAAGCTACCACATTCAGCCTAATAGTTCAATTATTAACATGCAGTTTACTTCATAGTCAGGTGTCATTTTTTTCTTAAAATAATTATTTTTATTAACTTTATGAAATTCTGAGTTGAAAAAACCCTTCAATATCATCTTGGACATGTATTTAAGGTGATGTTTCCAGCAATTGCTATTCTAGTTTTCAGAGTGGCCAATGTCAATGTGAACAAATGTGAACCTGAAAGAACCAATTCTTCAAGATAAATCTTGAGTGGTTAACTGGGATTAAATTTAAAATCAAGCCAAGCTGTCGTTTTCTGACTAGAGATCATACACATGCACTGAATTCCCCCAAGTCCCTCTTTTTAACTTCGGGATTTTCAGAACTCACCTGACCCAACCTGTCAGGGCTAATTAGGTCTCGGTTTTGACAACCAATCAGATTTCAACTGTATCAACCAATCAGAACTCAGCTGTGTTGACTAATTAGAACTAAGCAAGTCTGAGTCTTTTATTTGCATAAACAGACCCCATTGGGAAGCTGGGCAGGAACTTCCACTATAAATGCCAAATCCTTCCTTGTTCTCTGAGATTCCAGCTTCCTTTGACACAGGGGGGGTGTGCCTCTATGGTTTACTGTTCACTGGAATAGTCTCTTTACACTAAATTCCTTTTCAGAAAGCTTTTGTTCACAGTGGTGAGCTGCCCCTTTAGGAAGGGTGCTCCAACAGAACCTATTCCTCTTTCGCTGAAACATATTGGCCTCATGGGAGTTTCCAGAAATCTTAAAATCTCAATCTCATTGTGTCAGAATTTTCAGTTTTTTCATTTGTTCTTTTGAACATACTAATGATGCAAGGCGGGAACTTTAAGAAAAGGTACCCCACAGTTTCCATCAATAGTTATGTGGGAGAAGGTTGCTTGGCCAATGTAACATTCAATTATTCTCCAGGGGCATGGCAATTTTCTTTAAAATTCCACATGGGATAGAAAGGTGCAGTAGAAGCTTCTGCAAGAAACATAGTACTTAATCACTAATGCGTATGTGGAAGTGGATGAGTAGTAGTGCCTAAAAAACATGGAAAAGAGTCATTTGTTTTCCAGAGAAAAGTATGTTCCACTTGCCCACAGCCTTTATTAGAAAAGAAGTACTAGGTCTACAGGTCTACTCTATATACGTGTGTGTGTGTGTGTGTGTGTGTGTGTGTGTGTGAGAGAGAGAGAGAGAGAGAGAGAGAGACAGAGAGAGAGAGAGAGAAAAGTAATGTTAAAGAGACAAATTGAATAAATTAGAATTATGATTTTCTAAATATTGAGAAATGTGACATATTGAAACATCCAACCCCTCAACCCCACTTGTTGCTTGATGAGAGCATTTCCAAGATTGGGGAATGTGTATATTTCCTTTATATCCTGTTACTGAAATTCCTCATATTTTTGTTTCTCAACTCAGATATTCCCTTCTGAGTCCCACAAAATTTCTTTCTTCCTCAGTTGCTGTCCAATAGAGTGATTCAGATGTGTTTGCTTTTAGCTTAAGAATTCTGTTTGCAGTGACTGTCAAACCATTGTTGGTAAGCAATACAACAGAGAATGTGGGAGCAGAGACTTGCAAGTAAAACTGAAAGCCTAGGTTTGTGTCCCAGATCCTTTCCCTGGAGTGTGATCTCATGCAGGTTGCCCTTAAAGCCTCATAAACTGATCTTGCTCGTTTGTTAAATAGACATACTACTGCCTACTTCACAGGGAGAAAGAAATAAATTAGACGATGTTCATAAAGCCTTTATTACAATGTCTGAATACATTAAGTATTCAGTTAGCTCATATTATTGATAGTTAAAGAGAATGCAAAACTGCTCCTAGTCAGAACGTGTAGCCTCCAAATGTTGGCACTACTTATGTCTCATGGTTGTCTGCCTCAGAATCGCTAGCTTTCTCAGGGGCTAGGCTGGACACATCTTCCTGCTTTCCCTGTTTTTCTGTTTTTTCTTCTTTTCATTCTAACATTCAAGACCTTTACTGGAAAAGGTCTGAGGAAACAGGATGATGAAGGTAGGATGATGAAGGACAAGTATTAGATTTTTTTCTCTTTCATATAAACACATATGTATAATGTGTGTTCTATCATAATAATTCAGACCCCAATAAAGTCTATCACCATATCTTCTCAGTGCCACCTGCTCTGATTTTTATTCTAGATTGCCTCAGGACTGCTGCTTCAGTTATCAAATGGTCAAGATTGTCCTGAGTTTTCCTCTGACATGTAGATGAATCTTTAGATCCCCCTTTCCACAAACACAACTGTAGCACTATTTCTAAGCTGGAAGAACCTTGTGACTTTATCTTTTGGAAGAGCTCTGCTACTAAAAAACATACCTTCTAATCACAACTTTTCTTGCTCAATTTGAACCTTGGACAAATAATAATAATAAAAATAATAATAATAATAGTTGTCTACATTCACCAGCCCTGTTTCAAGCTGGTAAGCAGCATACTGAGGAATGAATTTCAGAAAGAGCAGCATGCAAACATTATAAATCTGACATAGTAATGACAATATGCTTGCCATTTTTCCTGTCTTCATGGCACTCTCCCAAGGGAAACACATTGTAGTGTTAATTTCAAATACTTATATTAGTGTGGTTTTGTAATAACTGCTTGTTTTCCAAATCTAACACCTCTTCCTATGAAACTAACTATGGATATTCCCAGACAGCCTCTTCCTCTTTACTACAGAAAAAATGCAATAATTTCTGTAAACTGGTCCCAGTTCTTGCCTGGTCCCAAACTGTAGAAAGATAAGAGAAACTCCAAAACTTCATATTGTGTTCTGTTTGTCACTATCTTGGTGCTCTGAATTTCCTGAAATTGTTCTTATATTTGTTTTTCTCAGTCTACATTTAATAATCTATTTGGTTCCATTAAAATAAGATTTGAATAAAATAATTTATTTTCAGGAAGTGACTGGAATTAAATAGAAGGATTTCAAGAGTCAACATTGAGTATAATACCTTGGAAGGGAAACAGAATTGATGATTAATGATATTTCCATTTTGTTTAAATAAAGCAATCTTATTTATATAGACATAAATATATTATCATCACTCAGAATTTGCTGTCACCTTCCTTAAAAGTAGTACTTTTTGTTGTTTTATAAATTATCATCATAAATAAAATTTTGCAGCTTATATTTCAGTTCCATGATCTATCATTACTTTTCATAAAAGAATCACCAGCCTATTGCTTCTTCTAAAGTCAGAAACTCTATATTTGATTGCATTATAGACCTCTCCAGTGAGATATGTAATAGGCACCTCAAACTCAAGAAGTTAAAACAGTATTCACTACTATGTCCTGCATTCCATTATCTTTGTCCCTGTTTCTTTATCCTGATCAATATTAACATTATCTACCCAATTACTGAAAACATTAACAAAGATGTCATTCTAGAAGTCACATGTCCTGCTGATTCTAAATGTGAAATAAACATAGAAATCATCACTTTTATCCCCAGTGAAACAACCCTAGCTTTTATCATATCTAGACCAGACATTAGAATAATCTCTCAATTCACTGTAACCCATCATTCAATTTTCTCCTGTGAATTAAAAACAATGATCTTTCTGAAAACAATTGATGTGCAATTATAAGTTATTATATATTTGAGACACAGGCATATATGGAAATCACAAATCATGGTGTTTGTCACAGAATGGTTACCAAATAAAGGTGAATCCAACATATTATGGCACATTATGAACTTTTAGTATATCCTGGCAGTGGTGAAGTGTTATTGGAGGGTTTTGGAAAGATCATCCTTACTCAGTTTAGAGGATTATTTGAATAGTAGGTGGGAAAAATGAAGAGAAGAAAAGTAAGTTCAGGAACTAGAATACTAGACCAGGACATTCAGGATATGTTTCTAAGGTTGACACATAGAAATGATGGAATGGAGGTTGTCTTAGTCTATTTGGGCTACTATAACAAAACATCAGAAACTGAGTGGTTTATAACCAACAAAAATTTATTACTCTCAGTTCTGGAGCCTGGGAAGTCTACTGTCAAGGCACCAGCAGATTCAGTGTCTGATGAGGGCCCACTTCCAGATTTGAAGGGAGTGCCTTCTCAACTGTGTTTTTACATGGTGGAAGGGGTGAGGTGGCCCTCTGGGGTCTCTTTTATAAGGGCATTAATCCCATTCATGAGGGCTTCTTCTTCATGACCTCCTCACCTTCCAAAGGCCCCACCTCCTAATACTATATCTTTGTCGATTAGGTTACAACATAAGAATATTGGGGAGACACAAGCATTCAGATTAAAGCAGAGGTAAAAGAGGAGAGATAATTAAGAAGAAGAAAAATAATTAAAGATAAAATAGCTGTTCATTAAAAACATTATTATCTCTGAAATCACCTGAGGCAAATTTGCACGATGGGAAAAGAACAATTGATGAAAGAACCCTGTAAATATGAAAACTTAAAGGAAAAGAAAAGAAACAACAATAATAGTAGTAGCCAGTACCTTTATTAACAATTACTATTTTAAAAATAATGTGCCAATTTCTTTACCTGTACTATCTCATATAATATTATAACAAAGCTGTTTCATATTTACAAAACAGGAGCAAACTCAAGATAGAAAAAAATCCAAAGAGAAAGGAAGTTGCAACATTTGAGAAACACTCAGAGAGGTTAACTAAATAGACTAAAAATCATTTCATTTGTAAATTAAGAAGTCACTTCCTATTTTAAGAGAAAAGATTTTAGAGAATACTGAGGGTGAATATTATGTCAAATTAAGAGTAAAGGGAGTTTGCTTAAACATGGAGAAATAACTATAGATAATAATTGACTGTAAAAGAAAAGGTGGTGGATTGTTTAGCAGAGGGACCTGTGGGGTTTTCTTTATTTTGCTTTATTTATTTAGTTTAGTTGTTTTTTAATTGGAAAACTTTAAATGTCCTATAGGTAGTAGAAATAGTATTAGAGAGGGAGGTAAAAGATACAGGGGTCAAAGGGATAACTGAGTGAAGTAGGAGGTGAAGGAATCACAGAGAAGGTGGACAGATTAGGCTTGGAGAATAAGGTGGTGGGGCAGGGGCAGTCCTTTAATTCAATGTTTTTGGATAAGCAAAATAAAGGGTCATGAAGGAATGGAAGTGAGCTTATGTTTGATAACTCTTTTCTCTATAAGTGGAAGGTGAGGTCAAAGTTTGCCCCTTATTCTATTTTTTGACTCAATGTGAAGAGTTCATCTTCATGACTTCCTCAGTATAACGACCTGTAACGACCTGTAACCAGATTAGCCCTTTATCACTAGGTTAGCAATAAAAAGACAAGGATCATCAGTACTGGCAAGTGAAGACTCGACCTTCCCAAAACTTTGCCTACCTCCAGTAAATAGATGCCAGATTTCTACATGAATTAATTCCACAAACATTGTTTAAATATCTATGTCAGATATTGTCACAACCGCCTGAGTCTATGAAGATTAAGAAAGGGTGAATTCAGCCTCCAGTAAACAAATGACTGACAAGTTAAGAAAAACACCGAATAGCTCCATCAGTAATTGAGAAACAATAAACTGCTATGTGTTATGGGTAGAGACAGCAATTGAAGTCTACTGAATTTTAGAAACTTTGAATGTTAGAAAAGGAAGGAGCCTTAGACAATGTCATTTTCAATGTCTTGGTACTATGAATCTGAAAGATAAGAAAGAAAGATAAGGAAGTTAAAAGGGTGCATAAGACAGTTTTTTCCCTCTTAGTCTCAACGTGCAACAACTAAAACACCACAGGAAAGCTAAATCTATAAGGACTCCAAAAGAAATTAATGTCTATCAGGTTAATAACCCAAATCCATGCATAAAATGATGTAATAGATAGTAATATTCTACACTTAAAATACAGGATACAACTTGAAACTGACAATTGTAGCTTCAACTCAGGTTCTGGGAAATATGCCTGGGTGGTAAATTTCTTTCAAAGTACCACAGCCCGTAGGAAATAGCAAATGAGATTTTAAAAAAGAAAATTTTGCAAGGTAATAAAAATGTTTTATGATGGATCACTAGTATGAAATGTAAGAAACGCAACATTCAGGAAGGTACTCTACAGAGACCTGATCTAATTTTTCAAAATAATTTTGGATGAGAGGCTCTTTGAGTTGGCAAAAGCCCAGCAGTTGGAACATTGATATATTAAATATCTGCTGTACAAGAAAGGTAGGATGCAAATGTGCAACGTTAGGTTTATGCTACCAAGAGCAAAAGTGAGGGCTGAACAATTTAATTATAGTGTAACATATAAGGCTTGAAATGCTCTGCTAGCTCTTCCCTGCTAATAAATAGATAAGTTTTAAATTTTCTTGTGTATTGTCCATCACGGAAAACGTAGAATATCAGAAGTCCAGAAATCAGCCACTCAGTATTTTAAAGGGATTCTAAACTTTCTAAACTACCTGTAGTTACGGCATAAGATAAACATCTAGTCAGATTTTAGTTATTAACTCAAAAGAAGTAACAACTTTGACACAGTTGTTAATACTTGTAAATCTGCCCTCTAATACCCAGAATTAACTGCCTCATCTGCTGTTAAACTTGTTTGTAAAGGATCACTATTATGTCAGTGTTCTGTACTACTCAATAAACAGGAGCAACTATTTGTAGGATTAAATTGTGTGGTAGTAGCACACAACAGATTGGCAAAATCTATTAATGTACATGTTCTTTTAAGGCACAATATACCAGGAGAGAGAATTCTTGCTCAGGAAATAAATTCAACTGAAATTCTTATTTATCTTCTATTACTTATAAGAGATAAATACGGTTAGTATTGTATTAGGCACTGTGGGCTATAATATTTTTTTAAACTGTGATGAGTTTCAATCAGATAAACTCTTCTAATAAATAGAGGATAATGGGATATTAGACAGATAAAGGAGAAGAGACAGGTGAAATAATCATGACAATATAAATGAATACAACAGTTCCCATGTATAATGCATATAAAAATAACGTTTAGCATTTTGATGGCAATATTTCAGACTCAATCCTATGGATAAGGAAACCCATGAGGGTATATTCAAACTAGAGATTAGAAGAATGTCAAAGCTTATTGGTTATTCTCGAGAATTTTTAAAGACAAAAAAAATCAATGCTGCCTAAGCTGCATAAATAAGTTTAAAACTAGTAATAAACTCCTTATGCTTATATAATTTTACCACCTTAAAGACCAAATCCATTTACAAATTAAATCAATATAAAACTATGACCAATAAAATTCTAATTAGCGCTATTAATAGTATAATAGTTGATAATGGTTTATCAAATAAATCTGTGATATTGACTTTAAGTAAAAGCATGCTTTATATCTATTTGATTCTTTTGGAATTGAACATGATTAATCATTATTTTAGTAATCGTTCTTAAAATTATCATTATATTCAAAAAATAACTTGTTTTTAAACATTCTTTTATTACTTTGATAGACTATCCTTGAAATTAATATGAAATATTTTGAAACACATTATACATTGTAGATTTTGCATATTACTAATAACCTGGTACAAATATTTACATTTAGGGTCTTTGAACCACATAAAACTCAGTGACATTGGTTATAGCCCTATGTATTCGAATTATCCTGTGTCTGGTCATGACTCAATTCTCCTCTCCCTTTTTATGTATGAATTATGGATGAAATTTTATAAATTTTAGTGTGATATCTTGTGACTAGCTTGGGACTAAAACATTAAAATAAAAAGAACATATTGGCGTCCCATTTTTGTGTCATATTCACTTATATTAATTTTCTTAAAAAGATTAATGTCAAGGGGAAAACACAAAACATTAATAAAGCTAACACTATATACTGTATCAATGTGGTGGGCAGAACAATGGACTACCCCAAAGATGTTCCCACCCTAATTCCCAGAACCTGTAAATATGTCACCTCACACAACAAATTGGACTTGTAGATGCAATTAAAAGTATGAACCTTGAGATGGGGATGTTTTTCTGGATTAGTCAAGTGAATCCAATCTAATTATGTGAGTTCTTAAAAGCAGATTTTTTTTTTAATGGACATTAGGGAGAGATGTGAGTTAATTTTCAGACACCTGACCTACAGAACTGTAAAATAATAAATGCATATCTTTTAAGCAACCAACTTTGTGGCAATGTGTTACAGCAGCCAAAGAACACTAACACAGTTATTGTGCAAGATAAATAGAATCCTATGGCTACAATCTATGGTCTAGAAGTAGACGTGGTCAAATATTTAAGTTACATGCAATATGATTATTACTAAAAGCTGGAAAGAAAGTGATGTAATGGACTTAGATAGAAGAAGCATGAAAGTAGACTCTTGGTGCAAATTGAGGATGATATCTAGGCAAGCATGAGGGAAAATGGTAAATGAGTAGGAGTTATCAAGGGAGGTTGGGGGAGACCTAGTCAGCACGTGTCCCAGGCAGGCAGCAAGACAGCACAAAGTATTGTGGGACCTAAATTACATACAGTGCCATGATTGTAGTGTAGAATCAGATTGGGGGTTGGAGATAGGAACAGTGGAGAGAGATGAGACTGAAGAGGTGGCCTAGGGTCAAATGCTGTAAGAATATCTAAGCCAGTTTGTGGAGTTTAGAATTTATGCTTAGGGAATATGTTTTCAGCAAAGGGGAGGCATAATCTAGAACTAAACGGTTTTATATTGGGACCCTAGAGTATTTTACAAGATAATAATACCAGCTAACATTTGATTTACTTGATAAGAACTAACAAAGTCTTTTTTGTGCAATAATGTAATAATGGGAAATTTTCTTTCTTGTAAGACCAGAAATGATATTAACTATTAAGAGGTTTGGACTACCTAACTCTATTTTTTATTTCTATCTTACACATTTACCTTGTAATATGATTAACATTTTTATAAACACTTAATAGTTTAGAATACAAGCTATATATAATCTTTGGCTCAAATAGAAATTATAATAACTGTGAGAAAATTATAATAGCCTTGTCCTTATAGCACAAACTTTGTATACAGCTTAGAATGGGTAAAGAATTATTCTCCAATAAGAAGGTCTCAAGTCAAATGTTTCAAAGTTAGATCTAAGTGTGTTATCTCTTATTGAGGTCACATTAGGGCAGACAGTAGGGAAGAAAGCTTAGATGATTGTGCACATGGGAGTGAGGTACTATGCCCATGGTGTGAATGCAGAAAAGAAAAATCATTTTACTCAAAGAGTTTTATACGTTTGGGACAGAGACATGGGTAGGTGAATAAATCATGGAATATAGGTGCTATGGTAGGGTATAGACAGAGTAAAGTGACAAGGAGGGATTGTCCATTTCTCCTGGAGGTTTCATGGTGATGAACAAAATGAGAAGCTCCAAACAGTGGTGTCCTTCCCCGGGGCCTGGAGGATCAGTGGAAAGAGCATGAGGGAATAATTGGGAAACACAGATTCTAGGTTTCATTTGACCACAGTTCTATTTTTGCTTCTTGTGTCTTGGGCAAGTTATTTAAGTTCTCTGTACTTTGGTTTCCTCATTTGTACAAATACAGTGTTTTACCATTAAGCTGTTTTCTATGGAGTCTCAGGTCTTTGTGCAGAAGCATCAGAGGCTGCTGTAGGGCAGGGGCTGCAGGAGGAGGCATGAAGCACTGCTGCAAACAGAAGTCTTACCATGTCTGTTTTGCTGACTGGCATTTATATACTTGAAGAAAATTCTGCTTTTAAAAAATGTAAAGATTTAACAAAGTACTGAAAAGCAAGATTATGTGATGAAGAGTTGTGTGTGTGTGAGTGTGTGTGTGTGTGCGTGTGCACGCACACATGTGTTTTGCATTCTTGTTGCAGTCTTCCTTCTGAGGCTATTTTAGATTCTGATAAGAATGGGGGCTCCAAGTAGGATTTGCTTTTCACTTTTCTTGCAAAAAAAAAAAGCCAGAAATAGCTATTCGGAATAGATGCGATAGCAGCTTATCATGTTTCCCATCATCGATAAAAAAATTTCTCAACTTAAGTTCTCACCATTCCAGGTAGAAAGATGATTGGCAAAAATGAAACATTAGATTGCATAGTGCAATCACAGTTAACTGAGTATAATATTTTAGATTTTGAGACTCTTCTTTCTTCTCTTTATATTTACATGATTACTCCTTTTTGATCATTTTACTACTTAAAAACATAGGTCAAGAAAGTAGGCAGATGTATAACAAATATATTAAATGTCATGCATTACTAGCAGCTTTTCCTGAAAGTTACACTGCAGGAAATGTTGAAACTAGGAGCTAATAGAACTTTGGAGTTATTTATCATTTTCATTTGTTGGTGCCTTGCTACTATTCAGTGGGCTAAGCATGGATAATTGAGAGTCTGCTATCAAATAAGGGTCCTTGAAATTACAGTTTTAAATATAAATGATTGCAAAACCAAGTCACACACACACTGCTAACTTGTAGTTATAACAGATGGATTCAAAGATCTTTTTACTTATTCAGGAATATTCAATTTCCTTCTAGTCAGCCACCATTTATTTAGTTGCAAAGCAAAAAGCAATTGGGGATATGAAGACATATAAAGTAGGAGAAATAGTGTCTTGCTTCCAAGAACATTAAAAAAAAGTGAAAGAGAGAGAGAAAGGAAAATTCATATGATCCATAGTTCAGAATTATGAACACTCTTAACCTAAAATGATTGTGGATAGTTGAAGGATTCATTGTCCAACTGCAAGTGGGCTCTCTAAAGAGTAAAATAAACAAAATATTATTCAGAATTATTGGTACTTAAACATCATTTGCTCTATTTAGAAACTTTCTGGCTTTTTTGTTTCTATTATATTTTAATTTAATGTTTGCTAATAATTAAATGAATGTACATTTGAAATCTTTCCCTACTTTTTCTTCCTTTCTTCTTTCCTGCAGATGACTATGTGTATGTCCAGTTGCTTTTTCTGAAAACTATATAAAATAGCTATATCTCTCACATAACCCCACCTCCTTCTTTTAGGGCTTCTTAAGATAGCTACAGTAAATTATCATGTAAGAACATTGAAATTAATACCTCATTTTTCTCATCAGGTTATCAAGATAATCTCTATTTACATTATTTTTTTAAATTACAGATCCATCACTTAGTGATGGGATTAAAGATAAAATCAGGAAGCACTCACACCTCTGTTATTTACTTTTCCTTAAATTGCTATTTGTGAAATTCTGAGTGTTTACAGGAAAACATGGCTGCAGTCAGGGGATCAGATCTCTTCCGGTGTTGTTTACATAATACTGAATTCTCAGACATAAGTTCTAAGTAGGATATAAGAAACCTACGGGCATGTGGGTGACCAGACATTCCTCAGATAAACTCTACAGATCCATTTCTTGGCCCTTGTCTGCAAGAGCAACTTTATTGTCTTTCTTATGCCTTACTCTTCCTTCATTCTTGCAATCTATGACAAACATGCCCATAGGTGCTGTCATCTCCTGGATCAAGGTTCCCTTTGGTGCTATTCCGAAGCATTTTGGGGCCCTTTTTTACTTACATTCTCCCAATTGTTATAAGTTAAAACAGCTATTTGGAAACTCAGATTCCATTCTCAGTCATCTCTGTTTCTTAAGTACTTTTTACGAAAATGGAACTGGAAATTGTTAACACAATTTAAATAGTACTTTGTAGAAATTTCCAGCTTTACATTTTTACCTTTGCTTTTATAAAAAGTTTACTCAATATTTTCTTGGGCTGTTGCCTACAAGAGTAAAATAATAGCTCATTAAAGGATCTCTGTCCTTTGAAAAATAGGCTTTGTGCTGATGAAATATACCATATAACATCACAGGAATTTCCTATACTCTTCAACTAGTACCTCGCTGTGAGGAGTATCTTCTTTTATGGTCAAGTATTCCAGTAATAGAGGAGCCCTGCCTTCATTATAACCATAAGAAATCTTTATGATGTATTCCTTTACCTAATATATTGTTACAAATTAGCACTTCTACTATTATTAGGAGGAAAAAAAAAAAACTATTACATTTAACGGAGGTTGGGGGAGTCAGATACCTGAAGAACAGTGTGCGAACATTACCTGCTCATCCTAACATGAGGTGCTCTTCAGTGTGCTTCCTCATTGTGCCACTTGTTTTCCTAAATATTTTCCAGTGAAATTGTCTGTTCTTAGAGGACATGAAGGCATGGATATTCAATTCATTCACTTATTTAGTCATCTTTTCCTTTACCAAGAAATAATAGCCAGTTTTTATTGAACATTCCATCCTTGTTAAACACTGAACCTGTTCATTACTAGATGGGTGATTTGGGGCAGGCCATTTAATCTCTCCATGACTGTTTCCTTAGTGTTGAATTCGGGAGAATAAATAAGCATTTCCTCATAGTTTGTAGGATTCTTGTGATGATAAAATCAGACACTATGCATAAAACCTATAGAACCAGGCTGGAAAATAAGTAATTCCAAAGAAATATCTTACTAATAAACTCATTTAATTTGTCCCAAATTCCCACAAAGTCCTTGTTCTCATTCAAGACATCTCACTTCCAGATGCAGAAAGTAAAGCTCAGAGAAGTTATTTAGCTTATTCAAAGTCTCACAGCAGGGAGGCAGTGGCGTTAAAACTGAAATCCTACTTTGGTTTGTCCCAAACTAGGCTACTGTCAGCACTGATACTCTGTCTCTCCTTTCTTGAGCAGCTGCTATTCAGAAGTGCTTGCTAGGCTTTAGGGACTCATGTGGAAACTGAAATTTCAGCACGATGAGTCCAAGTTTGAGAGGCAGCCAAAATGGTGCAACTGCTGGCTTTGTCACCGATAGTGGGATCTTGTTAATTAATCTCTCTGAGCTTTAATTTCTTTATTTATTAAAAAAATGCCTATAATAATGATGATCTCTCAGCATTGTTGTTCTCTATATTACATGGGAAAAATGTATTGCATAGGATACCTAAAAGGTGAGATAAAATTGAGGGAAAAATACTTATTTGTCATTAACATAAAATACTCTGCCAGGTACAAGATGCAATGTGGCCAGAATGGACATTTTCTGCCCTTATGAAGCTTGGACACTAGCTATGAAGAGCAATTTTAAAGTAATTACAGAATAGACTATTTAAATAAAATGTTGATAAATACCATGAAGAAGAAATACAGATGAATGCACAAGTGTGACAAGAGATTTGGTCTAGTTTTTTGGTCCAATGATTGGGAAAACAAAAGCTATGATGTGAGTTACACATAGGGAAATCAAGTTTTTATTGAGGTATAGAACAATAACTAAAAACAATTTTAGGCTTAAAACAAAGTGTAACTTTGTCCTTTCTTCTGAGAAACTCAGACAGTAATTGAAGAACAACCTCTCAGAGGAAACTTTATCCACTAAGAGTACATTTTGGTTAATTTCCTGGACTATCAGAGATAATGACTCCTAATTGGAGTTACAGAAATTAAGAAATTTCTAATAGGGATTACATTTGATTTGGTCAAAAAATATGAAACCTGTTAACCTCTGTAATTAGTATAGACTGGCACTTTTCATTTTATAACAATATTGTATTTCAAGCTGTACATTCTGCTTTCCTTATCATTCAGGCAAACTACTTTATAGATAAATACTATTCTTTGTAGCAAGGCAACTAATTCATTTTCAAAATACTAGAATGGATATAAAAATATTGAATTTTAAAAAACGTGTTAGTTAACTGTTCAATATTAATGCCTACTAAAACAAAATGAGTGCTGAAAATGTTACAGCAACCTTATTCTGAATATTGAGTGTGAGTGTTGCCACTCAAATTGAATACATATAACTTTTTTCTAGTAGCCTATAAATTCTACCTATTCATCACTGTGATGGGATTATGGCATAAACTCTTAAAAAAGGAACTGCATTATTTGTCACTTTAAAAATTTTAATAAGTATAATTTAATCAGATTGTGGATAGAATAACAGATTCTCCTCTGTTTTCTTTGCATATGATTACAGTTGAATGAAAGAGAATATGAATGATTTATGAGAGTTTATAACCTCAGTAACTTGGATTCCATTGTAGTAAGAAATGCCAAAAGATAAAAGTAACCATAGTTATTGGAACATAAAATCTTTTCATGAGATATTTGATTTCTTTAATACATTTTCAAAGAAATTCTTCTTCTGAAAATTTCTTGATTTAACATTTTAATTTTTGGTAAAAATGATTTTTAATTCATAAAATTATACTAAAATATCAATTTGTGATATCATTAGCTAAAAAGAACTGCTGTTAAAATTTGGAATAAGTTTGAAAAGTTGATAAAAAATTCAAATATATTATGATAACATTGCACATACTATTCACTTGCTATTTATAAAATTTCTACTCATGGTTATGCTTCCACTTTTTATCTCAATATTACTGTTTAATCACTTTGCCTTTATTTTCTAATGATCCTTTCTTCAGTTGAGTCTATTTTTTTGGTATTTTCACCCAAAAGTACTATTTGGCTTTAGGGTTTTTTTTAAATTTATATGTTTAATTGATACATAATAATTGGTTTTGTTGGTCAGATGTTTTTTGGTTTTACTAATTTCTGTTCTCAAAAATATTATTACTTTTTTCTACTTTCTATATATTTGCTAAACCTTTCCAGCTAACTTAAGTTGAAATTTCAATACCTTTATTTTCAGTATTTTTTATTATTTCAAAATAAATGCATGCTCAGCTGTCATTGCATTCCAGACAATTTAGATATCTAGTACCCTAATGTTTAATTTTGTGTCAATTTGATGAGGCTAAGGAATGCCCAGATAGTTCATAAAACATATTTCTGGATGTGTCTGTGAGGGTGTTTCTGGAGAGATTAGCATGTGAATCAGTAGGCTAAGTAAAGAAGATCTACCCTTACCCTTGCAGGCTGGCATCATCTCACCTATTGAGGGCCAAATAGAATAAAAGAGCAAATTACACACCATTGGCTTTCCTGATTCTCCACCTTGCAGGGGTTAGACTGTTGAACTTCTTGGCTCCTCTATCTGTGTGAGTCAATTCTCATAATAAATATCTTCTTATATAATCTACATATATCCACTATTGCTTCTGTTTCCATGGAGAACCTTAATACACAAACCTTCATTGTTGAAAAAAATTGTGATTATTTTTGTCTTTAAGCCAAATTATTTAGGAGAGCATTTAGATTTTTAAAAAGCAACTTTTTAATCATTGTGTTTCAAAATCAAATCAATTGTTATAAGACTATGTATTCATGTACAGTTATTATATACAATAACTTTTTGAAATTTATTGAGGATTTTCTGAGAGTTTATATTGCCATTTAATAGAAGTAAGTTAATTAAAATTACAATGTATATTAATTTGAAGTTAATTTTTAAAAATATGTAATCTTTAATCTCTAGGCCCAGGATTTAATATCTGTTCTTTAAATCCAAATAGTTTCATTGAAACACTGAAGATTATTTTTGTCTGTGTGATCTGTTTATTATGAGATTATGTTTAAAACTTCCACATAATTATAAATTTGTGAATTTACTTTGTATACATAAGATTTAGCTTTTCATATATGATTCTGTGTTATTATTATTTAAGTAAAAAGCATCAGATAAATAAAAGAGGACTCTCCCTAATAATAAAATATTCAATAAGAAATAGTAATAATCATAACTGTCTCAATCTGTTCAGGCTGCCATAATAAAGTGACATAAACTGGGTACCTTATAAACAGCAGAAATTTATTTCTTATAGTTCTGAACTATGGGAAGTCTGAGACCAAGGTGCCAGCAGATTTGCTGTCTGGTGGTGGCCTGCTTCTTGATTCATAGGTGGGCATCCTCTCACTATGCCCTCACACGGAAGGAGGGAAAAGGATCTCCTTGGGATCTCTATTGTAAAGACACTGATTCAATTCATGTTGGCTCTGCCCTCATACCCTAATCATCTTCCTATAGCCCCACCCACTAATAGTATCTCCTTGTGGGTTAACACAGAAATTTTGGGGAAACATAAACGTTCAATCCATTCTAATAATTTATATAAAAATACAATATTTTATTATATTCATAATGTCCTAACAGCTTTTTAAGAAAGTATTTTCATGATATTTAATGACCATTTTTTTTTCTTTTTTGTTCTTTTATTCCTTATTGTATGGTATAGTAAGTATATAGTTCTACTAAGCAGCATACATATACTGAGAATCTGAGAATTTTTAATTCAGTTTTGAAATATATATCTTAATTCATCATTTACAGACATATTTAAACCAATTTCTGCCATCCTATTTTTTTTTGCTTAACATTTTAGCTTATTTATTAGTTTTTTTCCTCTCCCATTTTATCATATATTGTCTATTATATGTTTCTTTAAAATTTCTAGGTTGCACTTGTCATATAAATGCCTAATGAAATCTTTCCAAAAATTTCTTCATTGCTCATTATTTCTCTCCTGCTCTTTTAAATTTTATAGATTTCTTTGTACAATAACTGATGCATTTTCAATTCAGTTTTTCTTATACAAACAATCTATGCAACTTTAGATTTAAAAATAAAAGGTTAGAGAGGGAGGATCAAGATGGCGGATGAGAAACACCACCAGAAAGAGTGTCTCTGCAGAAAAGACAGATTCTAGCAGAAATTAGAAAAAAGAAGCAAGAAGGTGAACATACAGCAGACGAGGGCCGGAAGGAGGGTTACCTGAGACCCCTGGAGACTCCACGGGAGGAGGCTGCGGAGGAGAACTGGAAGCTGAGACCGCTGGAGCAGCCCGGAGACCAGCGGCAAGGGTAGGTGGATAAATCACCTTTCCCCTCCCCTGCATTTGGGACTGCTGGTGGGCTTCCCAGTGGGTGGAGAGACCTGCGGACACCAGCCCAGAGACGGCCGCCGCCAACTAGCGGTGAGCCTGTAGCGGACACGGCACCAGACTCCCAAATTCCTCGGGGCACCTCCGTGTGCACAGACCCGAGCCACTCGGCAGGCGCCATATTGCCTCCTCTCCCCTCCGCCGACCCTACCTGCGGCTGCCCAGAGAGACAATACAGCCACCAGCTGGAGGCACCTCCAGGGAACGGGACCTTCCCTTTTGGGACCCTACAGCTGACCAAGGGTAACTCAGACTGTGAGCTCTCAACCTGCCAGCCCTCCCAGGTGGTGCTGGCACGGTGTTCCCAGGAGAACAGTGCCGACTCAGAGGCTGAGAGACACAGACACAGCTTGGGGTCCCTGTGGGTGAATTGGGACCGGAACTCCTCTCCCTGGTGGGGATACAGTTTGAACTCTGGGACCCAGAGGTCAGACAGGCAGACCAGATCCCGTGCACCAAGGTCTAGCATTCCCCGGGGCACAGAAGGGATATTTGTGAACAGCTCGCTGAGGTGTGTGTGTGCCTCCAGGGGCAGATCAGCATCCTAGAGGGCAACCCTCCCACCAAAGGGAGGCTGTGCACCCAGCCCAGGCAGCGTTTCTGCACAGGGAACCTCCCCGCCAGCATCACAATCCGGGGAGGCCTGGTGGCTTGTGGTATGGCCTGCTGGCAGAGGCCCAGGAGTAGCTGCGGAGTTGGGGAGGGTGGAAAGAAGCCAGGCCCGCTCCAGACTGTGGGTCTAAGACAGCCCCACCCCCACAAGCAGACTTTCTGGCTGAGCAGGACCATTCCAGCCCCGCCCTGACAGCTTTTCCTGGAAGCAGAGTACAGAACTTTGACCCCTGCTAACTGCCTGAGGGCAGGCTTACCCAACCCAGCTCCGCCAAGAACAAGAGCTGATAACAGGACACAAAATCAACAGCATAGCCTGTTCCTCCAAGCAAATGCCACCTACTGACAGGGACAACATCTTGCACAGCCTTTCCACGGCACCCACTGACTCAATATACAGGGAGTGGTCCAATCTCACCCACAGACACCACCTAACGCCTCAGAAACTAAACAAGGTGTCTGAATACCCAAACAATAACCTAAAGGAAAGAAACAACAACTGATCAACATGGGAAGAAATCAGCGAAAGAACTCAGGAAATATGAAGAACCAAACGGAAAACACACCCCCAAAGAGGAGCACCAGCCCCCTAGAAATGGACACCAACCCAAATCAGGCAACCAAAATGACAGAAGAGGAATTTCGTATGTGGATCATAAGAACACTCACCGAGCTGCAACAACAACTCAATAACCAACACAAAGAAACCACAAAAAGCCTCCAGGATCTGGAAAAAGAAATGGACACAATGAAGAAAAGTTTAACCGAACTCCTGGAAATGAAGAATCAATTCAGGGAACTACAGAATACAGTGGAAAGTCTCAAGAACAGGGTAGATCAAACAGAGATTGAAGATAACACCCTCCAACTAAATAAAACCATCACAGAGATATAGCAGAGAAACAAGAGAAAAGAGCAAAGCCTACAAGAGATGTGGGATTATGTGAAGAAACCTAATGTGAGGGTCATAGGGTTACCAGAAGGGGAAGAGGACAACACTCAAGGGTTGGACAAGCTGTTTGAAGATATAATAGAGGAAAATTTCCCAGACCTTGCTCAAAATCTCGATATACAAGTTCAAGAAGCTCAGAGGACCCCTGGGAGATTCAATGCAAACAGGAAGACGTCACAACATGCAGTCATCAGACTGACCAAAATATCAACTAAAGAGGCCCTTCTAAGAGCTGTAAGACGAAAGAAGCAAGTGACATACAAGGGAAAGCCAATTCGAATAACACCAGATTTCTCTAATGAGACTTTACAAGCAAGGAGAGACTGGGGTCCCATTCTCATTCTTCTGAAACAAAACAATGCCCACCCTAGAATCTTTTTCCCTGCAAAACTAAGCTTCACATATGAAGGAGAAATAAAGACATTCTAAGACAAGCCAAGTCTCAGAGATTCACCAAGACAAGACCAGCCCTACAAGAAGTACTCAAAACAGTGTTACGCATGGAAAACCATAATAAAAACTCACGAATATAAAAACAACCAAAACCCAAAGATTAAAGGCTAGATAGTACAATGGCTCAAGAGAGAAATCAAAGCAACAACATCCAACCGAACAGAATGAACAGTAATCTACCTTACCTATCAGTTCTCTCAATAAATGTGAATGGCTTAAACTCTCCACTCAAGAGACATAGGCTGGCTGAATGGATAAGAAAATACAGGCCAAGTATATGCTGTCTTCAGGAAACACATCTAACCTGCAAGGATGCATATAGACTAAAAGTAAAAGGGTGGAGATCAGTATTCCAAGCAAGTGGAAGCCAAAAGAAGGCTGGTGTGGCATTTCTAATTTCAGACGATTTCGTTTTTAAACCAACAAAAGTAGTGAAAGACAAAGAGGGTCATTATATAATAGTGAAGGGCACACTTCAACAAGAAGAGATAACAATTTTAAATGTATATGCACCCAACTTAGGTGCACCCAGGTTCATAAAGCAAACTGTACTGGACCTAAGCAAATGGATTAATAGCAACTCCATAATCACCGGAGATTTCAACACCCCACTGATATCACAAGACAGATCCTCCAAACAGAAAATTAATAAAGAAATAATGGACTTAAACAAAACTCTAGAACAATTGGGTCTGACTGACATTTACAGAATATTCTACCCAAAATCCACTGACTATATGTTCTTCTCATCAGCTCACGGGACATCTCTAAGATTGACCATATCCTAGGACACAAAGTAAACCTCAAGAAACTTAAAAAAATAGAAATCATACCATGTATCTTCTCAGATCACAGTGGAATAAAAGTAAAAATCAACCGTAACAGAAACTCACATTTCTACACAAAAACGTGGAAATTAAACAACCTCCTGCTAAATGATTGCTTCATAAATGAAGAAATGAAGATGTAATAAAAAATTCTATACTCCTACATTGCTGGTGGGACTGCAAATTAGTTCAACTTGTGTGGAAAGCAATATGGAGATACCTTAAAGCGATACAAGTGAATCTACCATTTTATCCAGCAATCCCATTGCTGGGCATCTACCCAAAAGACCCAATGACACTCTACAAAAAAGACACCTTCACTTGAATGTTTATAGCAGCACAATTCATAATTGCAAGGCTGTGGAAACAGCCCAAGTGCCCATCAGTCCAAGAATGGATTAAAAAATGTGCTATATGTATACCATGGAGTACTATTCAGCTCTAAGAAACAATGGTGATATAGCACATCTTATATTTTCCTGGTTAGAGCTGGAACCCATACTATTAAGTGAAGTTTCCCAAGAATGGAAAAACAAGCACCACATATACTCACCAGCAAATTGGTATTAACTGATCAGTACCTAAGTGGTCACATAGGTACTGCAGTAATAGGGTATTGGGCAGGGGGGAGGGGGGAGGGTATATACATATATAATGAGTGAGATGTGCACCATCTGGGAGATGGTCATGTTGGAGACTCAGACTTGTGGGGGGAGGGGGGGAAATGGGCATTTATTGAAACCTTAAAATCTGTACCCCCATAATATGTTGAAATAAAAAAAAAGAAAAGAAAACAAATAAAAATAAAAGGTTAATTTAATTACTAATCTATCACATCATTTTCCATAAAATTATTCTTTTATCTTAGAATTTCTCTTTGTCTTCACTTTTACCTATCTTTGTTACATTGCATCTGATATTTTCCCCACAAGCATTTTATTATTTTTAAGGGATTCATTTCCTTTATACATTTCTTGAGCCTTCTAAAATTGTTGATTTTTATTGGCTAACTTTTAGCAGATGCTTTCTCATTTACTTTTGGAATATTGGTGAATTATTAATTATACAATTGTCTCGAAGACAAAAATCACAAAATATAAATAAAAATGAAAAGTGACGAATATCTCTAAGAGAAAAGGATGGGACACTAAAGTAGGATGAACCCCCAAAGACAAACCCATCTGCAGAAGCCCATGATGCCCACAGGATGATTGGACAGTCAGCATGGACAGTGTTAGGGAATTCTTTCAACATGTGGCTCCACCTTCTCTTGGAAACTCTTCTACATATGGCTGGCAGATGTGGGCTGAGAGATTGGAGAAGACACAGCTGTTTCTCACACTCCTGAATCTGAGAGCAGCATACATCATGAGACCTACCCAGATGCAAAGATGATTACAAAATATAGTCCCTTGGCTGTACTCCTAGAAACAACTGTCCACTGTGAAAGGAGGGCATTATTTTGTATGTGACAGTTTGCTGACTCTGCTATAGAACCCTTGACATTAAAACACACACACACACAGTTTTGTCAGAAGATATTCCTTTTTTAATAACACCTTTTTAAACAGAGTTCCTTTAACTTATGCTACTTCACATGATTGGCACAAGTGAATAGGTAAAAATTATCAAAATAACCTCTATTTTTTAATGACCATTGTCCTCTTAAGCCCAACTAATAAAAATTCATTCATAAGGATAAGTCTAAGATGCATTTACTGTAACGTGTAAGTCACTGATAACACAAAACCGTTAAACAAGGTATCAAGACAATTTTTACTTTGAGGAAAATTCCATTAATTTTAACAAAATTTTGATTCTTCTACTGTGAAGATAATTAATGAGGTGTGGAGACCTGAGAAGAACTTTTCCAGTGACTGTCATTACCCAGGCAGTCATGTTGGCACACAACTACCGTTACTTTCTTTTCTTTCAGGGAATCAACCTTTTTCTCCTGGTTGATGACAAGACCATATGCAAACTTTGTAATATTAGAGATATTCTATTTTAATGTTTGCTCTTTTTTGTGCTTTATTTAAGCTTATTTCTGGAAAATATATATGAAGTAAAAAACTTCTAAAAAAAATCTTGAGGTCAAAAAAGCATTTTTAAAAATACCATTTGATATTTTTGCATGCCTCAAAGCTGTTTTTTAACAGAAAATACATATACACAAAAGTTTGTTGCCTAAATACATTTTTCTATAAAATGTATAAATACACTTATGTATAACTAAATGTATAAATACATTTATCTATCCCTAGAATACTAGTCTGTACATACTCTTCACATAGCATAAAGTGTTTTTCAGAAATTATTTTGTAATTGGAATTTTCACCAGCATTATCTTACAAAACTCACGTTTTCCTTCTAAGAGATCCATCACCCATTATGAGGAGTTATTCTCATCCTTTAGCTGTTCAATAGCAATTTAAGGTTAATTTAAAATTTAAGAAGTAATTATGAAGAAAAATTAAAATAGTGGTCTTCACATTACTCACTATATAAGTTAAATTTAAAAATAAAAAAATCATACTAATAGTTTCTCTGACATCATTTCCCAATATAAAATGCATATAAAATATTAATGCTAAAAGCTAGAGAAATGACAATGGTAACTTTTGAGAATTTAAAGCTAATTACCATGATTAATTTAGCTTCACCTCTAAGTAATACAAGAATGTACCAAATGGGAACACCATTATCACTCATATTTTGTCTTTGTTAAAAGTTAGTGTTTTGAGTATTAATGTCCTGAGTATCCTCTGTTTCCACTGTGTTATTTTAAAGCAGTGCATTTTGGAGGTGATTATGTTTAAATGAAACACTTTAATTGATGTAATATATTTTTTATATCCTGACATATATGCTATTAAGGGTAGTTAACAAAGCTGGCATGCTATTTGGATATACATTTGACATATATAAATATTCTAAAACAATTTTTATTGCAGAATTATCTTGTATTCCAAACAATGTTCTGTGAAGTTTGGGTTCGATCAAAAGGCCACATGTGGTCCCAAGGCTACAGGTTTCCCACGGCTGCCTGCCTCAGCCTCCAAGGTAGCTGGGACTACAGGAGCGCTCCACCATGCCCAGCTAATATTTTTTCCTATGTTTTGTAGAGATGGGGTTCTCACTCTTGCTCAGGCTGGTCTTGAACTCCAGACCTCAAGAGATCCTGTTGCCTCAACCTCAAGAAGTTGTAGGATTACAGGTGCCAGGCAGCATGCCGGGCTTGAATACACTATTTCTAATTGTAGTGACATACCACTTTTTTTTTTTTTTTTTTTTTTTTTTTTTTTTTTTTTTTTTTTTTTTTTTTTTTTTTTGGAGACAGAGTCTCGCTTTGTTGCCCAGGCTAGAGTGAGTGCCGTGGCGTCAGCCTAGCTCACAGCAACCTCAAACTCCTGGGCTCGAGTGATCCTTCTGCCTCAGCCTCCCGGGTAGCTGGGACTACAGGCATGCGCCACCATGCCCGGCTAATTTTTTCTATATATATCAGTTGGCCAATTAATTTCTTTCTATTTAGAGTAGAGACGGGGTCTCACTCTTGCTCAGGCTGGTTTTGAACTCCTGACCTTGAGCAATCCGCCCGCCTCGGCCTCCCAAGAGCTAGGATTACAGGCGTGAGCCACAGCGCCCGGCCGACATACCACTTTTTAATAAGCATCTTGTCGCACTGTGGCTTAGACATAGATAGCTGTGACCAGTGCACTTGAGGCCAACATCTAACTAAAAATGTCATTTTTAGAGGAGGTTTAGAGAAGCCTCATGGAACAGAATGCTCCTTACAGAGAAAAAGCCAAATGAGATAAGATTAACCCAGTATCAGATCTTTCCAAGTCTGTCCCCTGGACTTATCCCAGGTCCTGATACCAGACATATTTTGGGTGAGGAAAATTGAAAGTGATATAAAACAGAATAAAAGGATATAATAAGATGTCATTGGGATCATGAGTATTGCCATTCTACCCTCTCTTTACAACATTTCATACAGAAATAGTTAAGCAGCTTTTCCTCCCTTTACCTCAGCCTGCTACAAGCAGAAGCTCTAGAGGCAGAGGCACTGGGTAGACACCCTCCTAGAAGAAGTCCTGGCACTCAGCATAAATGTCGATGTTTCTGTAGATGTAGCAGATGTGCTCAAAATCTGCACAAAGTTTCAGAAAAGAGGCGGTAGCCACCAGGCGGGGCTGTGTTGCTTTGTGGACCCAGTTGGTATCCCTGAGCACATTTGAAATCCCCCAGAACATCCTCTGGGAACTCATTGGAATGTTTTTTTTAAGCACGCTGTCATAGGTATGAGTAGGCGGAGCCAGAGCCAAGGACTTGCAGTTTATTTCAAGAAAAGTGCCCCATTCGGACTCACAGGCTGGAGAAACTCGGAGACAAAAACATTCCCTAACCTTCCTTCCCTTTTTGTTTTCTTATCCTTCCCAAGACCTTTGGCTTTCCTGAAAACCTGCCACTGCTACCTTCTTTCAATTATGATTCTTATTTCTTATAAGCATGGTTTAATAATGTAAGAAATATCAAAGCCACATATGCAAACAGAAGCTTTATTTAAGTATATCAAAATGACCAATTATGATCTCACATTAATTTTGAGCATTTTCATTGCAGACTGATCCAACCCAGTGTACTTTAAAAGGGTAACTTTTATCTCGCTTATCATAAGCAACAAAAAGAAAAGTTTTGTTTTTCAACATAAGAACAACCAGAAAGAAAGCGGCATCACAAAACAACATGAGAATGGATAGCTAACTGTAAAACTCTATCAGAAATAATCCCTGCAGTACATACATTAGGTTGAAGGAAGATAAATAGAAACCAACAAACATCTTAGAAATTCCATATAAACATTTAATCATCACAAATAAGCAGTGGAGATAGTCCCCAGAGGAGTACTGCAGGAAAAATATGTTCCTCATATAGATCCATTGATCTCCAATGGTTTTTCAGGACTAAAATATTTGGTGTAAAACTTGCTGGTGAAGTCATAACTCTATTGAAACACAGCAGGGAGATCACTCAGACGATTTTCATTTATCCTGTAAGCTATGGTTCCTTAAATAACATTATGCCTCTACCTATCCCCAGTACAATTTTGATTTCATCCTTATTTTAAAAAATAGGTTTGCTGTAATTTAGAAAACATCTCTACAAATATATCTTATTACCATTTAACACACTTAGCAGAATTGATCAATTTAGCAAACATCAGTTACCTAAAGTGTGATATTAGTCTGTCATCATATTTTCCAGAAAAAAAATCCGGAGAGGAAGAGGAACTAAATAATGAGTAAACCTTCACACAAGTATCTCTTTTATAAGCCTTAAAATCTGCTATGTTGTCTGCACGGTAGTAGCTTCTGGAATGTTAGTAAAGAAGAGATAGGTTTCATCTGAGCCTATTATGAGCTTAAAATTTATTTAAGAAGACGAAGAATAGCATAAGAAAGCAGATAATAAATATAAATAGGTGACACATTTTGATGTTAAAGGGAAACAGAAAAAGAATTGCTAAGAGTTGTGTGAGGTTGCTATTAAAAAGATTTGAAAAAACATATAAAGTGTTGAGGGAATCAAAATACTTACTTGAATCCAGTCCTTCAAGTGCTATCACTGTAACATGGATTGGGAGCCACATCAAGAAGGTAAGTAGGTGTCAAAGTATTTGCTTGGGCATTGGCAGTCTGTGTGGCCTTTGTCAATCTCTTAACTGTTCAGACATGTATTTTTTGATGAATGGGTAACAGTATAAAACTCTAACTTAAAGGACTTTCATGATGTTCAAATGAGGTGATGGATATGAAATCTTTTCATAAACAAATAAAAGTTTTACAAACTCTGGTACTAATTTTTGAACTTTAAATACTAATAATTCCCATTATTAATGATAATAATAAAGACAATACTATTTAAGGACCTCATTATTGCTTTAATTTTTAAAAAATCTAATCTTATATTGTTGACCTATGATATTTTTAAAGCATTTTTATTTTTTGTAATTTAGCAGTTCATTCCTCCTACTAAATTATATGTCTAAGGTGAGTGTGCATGTGTGTGTGTGTGTGTGTGTGTGTATTTTTATACTTTTTCTCACTGAAAATAATAACTTAAATTTTAAATAGCTATCTATATACTATAGATGATCATTGATAGATATTGAAACTAACAAATTGGAGTGGTGTCCCTGGATCTAAATTTTAGCATGACATCCAGCCTGTTGATTGTCTATCAGTTGGGTCCTGCTTAAGCTAGCAGGCAGTGATTTAAGGAAGGATCCTAGTGGGGTAGCAGACAATGGCTTTAATGGCAGTTTTCAATTATGTTGCTTCCCTTCTATAAAATATACATTCTTCTACCTCATTCCATTTTGAATTCCTTTTAAACATCTATTTACATGTATGTTAATTTGGTATTACCTTATCAAAAATGTTTGCACATGAGACCATGGTAGCATGAAGTAAAGATTACTTAATATCCTATTCTTTCCAAAGAGATATGTAATATATAAATCAAGATAACAGGAGAATATAGTTCTCATGGTAAAAACCCTGGGTAGCTATAAAAATAAATAATAAAATTTTAAATAAAATATGATCTTCAAACTATAATCAAAGAAATATATCTCTTAAATATACTCAATTCAGAAAATTTGGTGCATGTATTTCCATTTCATTTCATTTTAAAGTGAGACAATCAGAGAAATCAAATGTCTTGGGAATAAAATAATCATTGCTGGAGAAATCATTACTGACTTTTTCTTCTCTTTTCTCTAATGAACAAATTTGTCCAACTTTAAAGAAACAGAAGTATTTGTTTTTCAACAATGTTTTAACTGATATAGAAAAGATAAGCATTTTCAGCAAATTGGCTGGAGATTAGGCAGTGTGAAGTGTGGATAATGCAGGAGTTATCACTGCATGGGGAATTGTGACCTTTAGTAGAAGAAAAATTACATTTTCTTGACTAAACAAAATTTCTGCTTATATTATTACCTGTGCACTCATCCAATTTATCTAGGAAAGATTTTGAAACTCTATATTAAACATATTTGCTATTTGTACAACATAGGTATCCACAATATAGTCTAACAGATGATGAAAATATATAATGTTAAGTGGTTTTTAGAATAGTGATATGGAAAACAAACTCATGCTATAAGCCATAAATAAATAAATTCCACTTTCAAATTTCCTTTTTCTATTCAGGGAGAAACAATAGAAAACATACTTTATTGCCGAAATTTTCCAACTTACTTATTTGTTGTTTGTTTATCTTGTTTTGTTTTTGTGTATCCACATGCAGATAGGTTCTGATGAAAGAGCATGTTCAGAGTTAAGAGATGACATTTTAATAACACCACAAAGAATGTATTGGTCTTTGAAGATGACTGTCATCACATTAATAACCTGGCCTTGAATCTAGTAAATAAAACAGCAAACCTAATTGGCATAATTGATCTTTGAAATCTAAGATAACAAAGGAATAAAGTTGAAAAGAAATACTTCCTAAGACTGCCCCTTGTCAACTACATATTTCTGAAAATAAAGTACAACAAAGGAACCAAATGCTCTAATTAGAATTCTGTTAAACGTCTGGGAGAAATATATACCCTTTATTACATTCCTAATGTCCCTTGGGAGAAGATATCTTTCCTGTTTTCATTACTATTGCCTCTAGGAATTGAGTGTAGTGCCAGCTTAAATTGGCTTCTAATAAATATTTGTTCAAAAGTGAATGAATAATTATATTTGCATCTTAGTTTTCTAAACCTAAGTCAAATGGGGAAAAGAGAGAATTTTAAATGTGCCAGGGATATCTGACATATATTCACCAACAAGGTAAGCAGCTTATCAGCACTGATACTGTGCTTTATCAATAAGTAATCACTAATAGTGTGTGGAAATACTTTGTTGTCAGGGTCTGGCCATACCTACTTGATAGTGCCCAATGACTAGTGGTTTTGTGTTCTCACTTATCTTTCTACACTTATGCCAGTAGGAAATATCTTCTTGCAACCTGGGGATTTTTTTCCCTGGCACCATCTCAACTCCTCTTCTATTAAAACAATGTCTTATTAATTGAAGACACTTTCTTGAACTTTCCAAAAGGGCAACAAATTAATATTTTAAATAATTCTCTGCTACTGTATCAATGGCAACACAGTGTATATATTAAGAGCTACAATGAAATTATAGTATTAATACACACAGAATTTATACTTTAAAAGGATAATGTATATAACTGACACAATATGAGCATGATATGATAAAATAGTAGTATTCCACTTCGTTCTTAATCAAAGTTCTTCCCACTAAGAATTCCAAACCCTCTCTCATCACCAATCCTCACAGAACAGTGTTGATTCTACAGACAGAAAACATACCTGCTTCCAAAATGAATACAGACAACATAGTTTTATTAGCATGCTATGGGAAAGAAGGCTCTCTTTTTATATATCTCATCTATAAAGCCACATATAAATTTATAACAGTACATTTTTCAAGATAGCATTCTCTTCTTTGTTACTTAACTTGTGCACCCCAAAACATAGAGAGCGGGCTTAAGAAAGGGACCTTAAATTAAGCCTCCTTACTGTGCATCTTTGTAGCTTCAGACTTTGATATGTAGGCGGTAATTCAGATTTTACACAATTGGGTTAGAAGTGGAACATGGAGGTGTTGACTCCAGTTCCCTATGGGAGAGAGATTCATATACTCAGTGAAAGCTGATTTGTTCCCTGACATACTACAAGGAAAGATGAGTCTGTGTGTTTATCTCCACAAACCTGCCAACCTTTCAGCTTATTTACTTAAAACATGATTTTTTTTTTCACTTGTAAAACTGCTGTCGCAAGTTAAGAGTAAAAGGTGAGAGAGAAAGCAGATGTCAGTTGATATCACTTGGAGGGTGATACACATTGCAATGGAATCAGTGTTGATGAACCTCCCCAGGGAGACTGAAAAATGCAATCCCTTAAATCTGGGAAAGACAGAATTATTTACTTTTTTCTCTATCCTTTTTATTGCTTCCAGCTTTTGAATCAGTTTAAAGAAAATTAACAATTTCAATGTATAAAATATTAGTAGCTGTCTAAATATCACTTATAAAATAGAAAATATATACATCTTAATTGGATTTCTATCTTTCCATCTACTAGGTAGAAAAAAAATATTTTCCTATTATAATTTTGACCCTGGTATGAGAGGGCATTTGCATTCTTGTTTTCAATTATGTGATCCTACCAAATGTCTGTCCCCTCATGCCCAAGGGGCAGAAAATGGTATCATGAGATCATTTTTTCTTGGAAGATTATATTTACATTCATTTCCCTCACATAGTTCTACTCTTCTGTTTTCAAATATACAAATAAATCTGCTAGCGGACATGTATAAAACACAAACAAATGTAGTCAGCTTCCTTAACAACAATAAAGAAAAGCCTGCAAGGTAGTTATTATCAACACCATTCTTTTAAGGGGCAGGTTTCAGAATGTTGCCCTGTCTGGACTCATGTCTGGCCTCAACTGATCCTCCCGCCTCAGCCTCTGAATAGCTGAGACAACAGGCACGTGCCACTGCACAACCTTCATTTTAACAGTGAAGGTACTGAAATTAAGAGGATGTAATTTTGCTTTAGTACACAGATAATGGAAAAGTATCTGGGATTTAAGTACACCTCCCTCCTAAACCTATTCTCTTTCCACAAGACATGTGCTCTTAACCTCCCAATCTCTTGGCTTCCTATCACAGTTATGAGAATTACACACATAGTGTAAAAGGCTTTTAAATTTGAATAAACATAAACCTACATAAATCTAAAATTAGATAAACCCAGACATTTAGGCCAATTTGCTTGTCAGAGTTTTTCTGAATGGATGACAATCCTAAGAAGATGTTAAATTATCGACTTGTGATTAATATTATTCTTGAATGATTACTATTTCTCCTTCTCATAACTCTCCTACTATAACATTATCACTAATCGTATCTCTCCTTATGTTCCAAAGGTAAAAGTGAAGTGATCTTTGGTATTTTAAGTACTTAAGAATCAGTATTTCCCATAATTTGTGAATATAATTCTCTTGAATTCTACGTCTTCTTGATTTTCTTCTGTACTCTTGAAAAATCCACACAATTTCTAAAAGGAGGAATCACTATCCCTACTGAGAAACTGAGAATGAAACTAAAAATTAAAACACTTAAGTGAAAAGTATTCCTTTTTTTCTTATGTGAAAACATAGATAAAGAATATTAGAGATATAGGAAAAAATCTATATTTCTAAGTTTTAATTGAGTATTTTCAGAAATAACTAGAATCTATATAGAATTCAGGAATCCATATAGAAATCAGCAAGAAAAAATCAAACAACCCCATTAAAAAGTGGGTAAAGGACATGAACAATATCTTTTCAAAAGAAGACAGACTAAAGGCAAACAAACATATGAAAAAATGCTCAATATCTCTAATCATCAGGGAAATGCAAGTCAAAACCACAATGAGTTATCACTTAACTCCAGTGAGAATAGCTTTTATCAAAAAGTCCCAAAGAAATAAATGTTGGCGTAGATGTAGAGAGATAGGAACATTCATACACTGCTGGTGGGACTGCAAACTAGTAGAACCTCTGTGGAAAGTGATATGGAAATACCTTAAAGAGCTAAAAGTAGAACTACCATTTGATCCAGCCACCCCATTACTGGGCATCTACCCAAAGAAACAAAAGACATTCTATAAAAAATACATCTGCACTTGAATGTTTAGAGCAGCACAATTCACAATTGTAAAGATGTGAAATCAACCGAAGTGTCCATCAATACATGAGTGGATTAATAAAATATGGTATATGTATACCATGGAAGTTCTATTCAGCCACAAAAAAGCAATGGTGATCTAGCACCTCTTTTATTATCCTTGATAGAGCTGGAGCCCATTCTACTAAGTGAAGTACCACAAGAATGGAAAAACAAGCACCACATGTACTTACCATAAAATTGGTATTAATTGATCAACACTTATGTGCTGATACAGTAGTAACATTCATCAGTTGTTGGGCAGGTGGGAGGAGGAGGGGAAGGGTATATTCACACCTAATGGGTGAGGTGTGCACCGTCTGGGGTATGGACATGCTTGAACCTCTAACTTGGGTGGGGCAAAGGCAACATATGTAACCTAAACATTTGTATCCCCTAATATGCTGAAATTAAAAAAAAAATGAGCAACTAGAGATTTATCATGATTCACTACATATCATTGATGGATGGTTCCTCACATGTTATTAGATATTGTAAGTTCTATACAACGTTAACTACAGTTTGTGGGTTTAATTGTTTTGTAAGGTTCATGGAACAATTGCAGGTATAGTAATTTGTAGGTAACTGAACTAAAAGGATATCATTTAACCATTTGATTTGAGATTCTGGTGTTTGAAACAAAAGAAAACAACAAATATTCAATCTTATGTTATTCTGTATGGATGTGCTACACAGAACTGAGATACATATTTTTAGTAGTGTGACCATATAGTAGAGTCTTAATGGCAAACAATAAGACTCTGGAAATGAAAGCTCCTTCTCTTCCCTCTCTCTATTGTATAACATACTCTTTTTCCCTGGGGTAACAGAGAATATATGCATTTCACAATAAGCTAATTTTTTTATGAGTTAGAATTAGGAAGAATCCTACCAGTAAAATTGTTTCAAATCCTTATTTCAAGGGTTCTAATACAATAATAAAAGATAGTGGACAGCTCTAAGAAATAATGGTGACGTAGCACATCTTATATTTTCCTGGTTAGAGCTGGAACCCATACTATTAAGTGAAGTTTCCCAAGAATGGAAAAACAAGCACCACATATACTCACCAGCAAATTGGTATTAACTGAACAGCACCTAAGTGGTCACATAGGTACTACAGTAATAGGGTATTGGGCAGGTGGAAGGGGGGGAGGGGGCGGGTATATACATACATAATGAGTGAGATGTGCACCATCTGGGGGATGGTCATGATGGAGACTCAGACTTGTGGGGGGAGGGGGGAAATGGGCATTTATTGAAACCTTAAAATCTGTACCCCCATAATATGCCGAATTTAAAAAAAAAAAAGATAGTAGAGTCTTTCATTTAAACTAGAGACAATAGGATGGCTTATATATACTATTGAGTGCATTTAGAAAAGTACAGTTTCTTGTAAACAAGGATAGCTTTTACTTTAATCAGATGTGACTTCCTTTAATATTTTTCTACTTCAGAACATAGAGAAAAAAAAGAACTACAATTTTTGGTTAAAATTTCTAGTTTTTCAATGTTGAATTAAAGGTATATGAAGAAAAATGCATGTGAAAAAGAATTATAACCCTTGAATTTTGCATGAAAACACCTCTAACTCTCTCTGTCTCTCTCTCTCCATACACACTATATATATATATAATATACAAAGCAATGATTCATAAAACATGACACCATTTATTTTCAGACCATGGTATGACTTTCATAAAGAGAAAACAAGGCATTAAAAAAATAAACAGAACTCTAAAGTGAATGTTATATCAATAAATGTAACAGTGGACTTGGATTAAAGTCAGTAAATAAAGGAAATCTATTAGCAAATGTATTAATAAAAGGCATGTTTTTTTAATTCTATAGCAAACAATAATAGTTTTCCTAATTTAAATGTATGATACCAGATTTAAAATTGCATTTCTATGATAATATTGGCTTAATGTATGCCAATTCTAATGTATACAGATTAAATATACTGGAAATTTTGAGCATTTGCAATTGATTTTCTTTTTGATTATGTGAACATCAAGACAGACAAAAACACTCATCCCATCAAATTGGATTACCTTTTAGAAGTGTTTTAAAAATTTTAGAAGACAAATACGGTTTTAGAAAGATACTCTAGAGTATTTTTTTTTTCATTCTTGACTAATTTAAAGTTGATGTGACCTTTTCAAAGGTGGTGACATTTCTAATGCTCAGAGAAAGACTGAAGAAGTAAAATTTATCTAATGCTAAAACATAGCACATCTGGTTGAAAATGCTTGAATTAATATTTTTTGGAAGCAACCTGCCACACTTGACTATTCTGTTATTAGGGTACCTATATAATGCACTGTTGTGGGAATATATAGAAATATGTGTTTTATGAATGTTAACATATTATGGGCTCATTTTTGTGCTTAGTGGTATTTGTTCTTAATGGAGTGTGCAAGTGTACAGCCACCAGAGCTAGCAAAAGTAGTAGCTAGTACAAGGGGTTAAAAAAAAATGGTTTGCTCACATTGGGACAATGTAGGAACAGATACCACCTAAAATGAGGCACAGGGACAACCATGTAAGTCTTCAGAGTGGGCAACTTCTGTGTAAGAGCTGACCTTGAAATATGTAGTGATGGAAAGTAGTGGTTTGTTTGGTAGTCTCTTTGGTACCCAGAAGTAACCTTCAAGCAAACTTTTCAATGGTGTCAGGTAGTGCACAGAATATTTCACCAGCAATCCCTGGCCCGGACCCCAACCCTCTTTTGAGTAGGTAATGCTGTATTTTCTTCTTATACCATATCATACTGATTTGTCAACAGCCCTGACTCTCTCTTTCTCTCTCTCTCACACACACACGCACATACATACACTCATACATACACACTTGTTCTTTGTCTTTGCTTATGTTAATTTCACAGGTCCTTCAAAGTCTAATAGAAAAATCATAAAAATGGATCATCATTTTATAATGTTTTATCCATTTTCCAGTCTACGTTGAATTTTGGTTCTCTGGACACATAGACCTTTTGTTTATACCATTATATTTAGTATTCCGTCAAAGGGGTAAAGGAGCTAGAAATAGGTTGAGCATGGGGTGCGTGTTGTGCCCCTTCCATATATGTAATAACTTAATATTCTTCAAACCCTGTGAGATATTATTAATTCCATTTTATGATAATGAAGAAATAAAGTCTCAGAGATGTTGTGCACAGTGATTAAAGTCTTAAACCTGATATGAAGTGGAGCTTAGATTAAATATCCCTAGGCTGACAAAATGATTTTGCTTCATGTACCTAAGTTGGAAAGTTGAAAGAATTAACAACACAGCACAATACATTATGATGTAATGAATAGGTTTCTTTAAGTTTGTTCCATATAAAGTGTTTATTATCTTAAAAGCTGTTTTTAAAAGTAGTCATAATGCACATAAATTATATCACACACCAACCTTCATGTATGAAACTAATAGAAACTCAATAAATGATGGAAAAATGCAATTTTAAATTCTCACAGACATGGGATTAACTTCTCCATGGCAGCACACCAAGTGTTGTTGAGTGCAAACAAGTTTCCAAAGAGTATGTTATGCCTGCAACTCACTCCCAGTGGGATAAATATTTAATAGATTTTAAGCATACAACATATGAGGCACCTAATGTTCCTCATTTTGTGCCCTTGATTATATTTTTTCTCTCTGGTTGAAATTCTGTATGCTCTTCACTCCAAATATTTTCATCTGATAAAACTGGATATCCAGTCAATTACAGCTCCTTCAGGAAAATACTTCTATTGTTCGTAGGTCACTCTCACTGCCAGATTTTACCTTTTTCATTTTAATTTTACACTAATCTTAAACCATACTAAATTATAGCTTAAAAAAAAAAAGCACTAGGGAATTTCGCATGCCATGCTTTTAATATTGATTCTGCCAATTAGTAGCTGACCTCACCTATCACTTGCAGGATATGTAGGGTGTGTGTATGAGAAATAAATATCAGGCCACTTATTTATGGGCCTATGGTGTATGAATAGTTTGACGCCTGGGCTGCTTCTCCTTACTGGTGTTATTTCAGCATGTGGCATGGCACAAACAGCAGGGAATTTAGTTGAACTGAACTGCTCTCAACAGTAGAGACCTGATTATATTTAAATTCAATCAGAAAACAAAAAATGAAAGATGTCCAGTATGCAACATGAAAGTTTTTGAACATAACAATCTTGATCCACTGAAAAATCTTTAAGTGGTATATAAATGATACTACATATACATCGTAACCTTAACCCTTTGCACTCGCTTGCTTTTTTCTCAATTCCTTTATTCTACCAGGGATTTAATTTTTTAAATACTCCAGATTTTACAAAGCACGGCAGTAGAATAAAAAACTAGAGTTTCTTTTCATACAAACTTATTTATTTGGATTTTTTTATATTTCAAATTATTGATACATTCAAAGAGTAATTTTAATCTCTATAATTTTTGCTAACCGTTTCGAGTCACACTCAACATCCAAGTGCAAAGAGTTAACACTTGTACCCCCATAATATGCTAAAATAAAAAAATGATACTACAAATGATATGGACATTGCCAGAGCCAGAAACACCACACATTTTATTTGAAATGTTCCAGTTCACAGAGGACTTACTTAACACATCTCCGATAGAAAATGACTTATGGGAATACAGCAAAGAGATGAAAGAGATCACAAAATATAGTGAGTAGGTAAATAATGAAGCCTCCACTGAGAAAGTTTTCTCACTGAGAAATTGGTGGAGAATCCAACTTGTAGACAAAGAATCCTCTAGTCAGAAGAATCTGTGAGGTGATATATACAAACTTCAGTATAGGCAATAGCTAGCATTTTACAAAGCCTTAGAAAGAGTGTTCCTGATGTCACACTGTAACATTTTCAGATGTAGACAGCAAGGGATATCTGAAAATAATTAACTTAATTTATAAAATATTATCCTAACCCTGAATGAAGTGGGGGAAATTGGGGGAGATTAGATGAATTGGGGCTCACTGGGGGTAGGGCAAGGTGAAGAAACAGTCACTTCAACAAAGATCGGAACTGAAATGCCAAGACAATAGGAATTTGGACCAGGTCAGGTAAGATAATGCTTTTACACTATTTTAGAAGTTGTCATCAGAATCTCAGTGAGGAAACCGGAGATTCTATCTGGAGGTTTCTATCTAATGATTTCTATCTAAGGGCTGAATGTTTCCATCTTAAATATGAGAATAACAATAATTATAGTATATATTTATGCCAAAATTATCAATATACTTAAACAATTTCAACACTCACTCCAGAATATGTGCTGAATAATTTGTAGCAAATTCTTTTGAATATTCATATTGCTCCAAGTTATAGGACCCCCCTCTGGGGGTCCACATATATGTATGTATATATAGTGGCAAATACATGTGGGTAGTATGTATCTTATCCAACAATATGAACTGTTCTGGTGGTTAGAGAGGGCTGTTTTAAATAATCAGTACCACTCAAATAATATGTTTTTAAATAAATATAATTCCACCTCCTGTGGAACAGAAGGTGCTTGAGAAGAGTTCTAACACTGTGGTGAATCTCATGGGAAGCAGACCTGGGGGAACTGAAGAGATGGCTTCAGGCCATAACAGGACAAAACAGGTGGGCAGAGAATAGCTTCAGGCATGGAGGGAAAAAACAGAATTAAATGGCATCCCTGGGAATGAACTGATAATTTTTCTTATCAATAAGAAGGAGGATTAGGATTACTGTGGAAATGCAGGAGTTCCCAAGAATGACAATGAATGAATAAAAATGAAAAAATTGAGGAATGAAAAATCTCCAATAAAATAGTATTTTATTTTACATATGGCTGTAAATAGGTATTGACTGATACAAGCCAAAAATAATCATCTGTTTCAGAAATTCAGCCCTTTTACAACTATTTCATTCAAATTGTTTGTTTGTACAACTATGGTGCTGATGTTCTTGGCTGGAGATAAAATGACATAACTGACATCTTAAATAGAAGAAAAAGAAAATAGAAACTTCAGATGTGTAGTTAGCACAAGTGGTAGAGTCTGAGGAGCTAAATTCCAATGCAAGATGATTTTATTATCTATAATTTAATTCCAAATTCCTCCATATAAGTGGGGCAATGTGATGTATATGTGCATTTATTCTATACTCCAGAGTAAGTTGGTGAAAATTTCAAATACACTAATCAAAATCCACACTCCAGGTGTCATTATTTAGTATTTTAAAGGATCTCCAGAGCTAGCACAATTTCAAACAGTTCTATCCAAATTTTATCTGGAAAGCTTCAATTAGCTTAAAGAAGTAACAAATTAATTTAATTGATGAAATGAGGAATGGTAAACATAAATCATTTTAAAACATTGTATGGTGTTTCTCCCCTTGCATGAACAGAATGTTGTGAATCCTTCAAGGCCAGCCACTTAAAACCTATTTGGAAGTGTTCTAGATTTATAACTTTGTAGGTCTTGTGTGAAAGCATTATACACCTGATCTAACTAGAATCGTGACAGGTCCTGCTGTTTGACATTTATACGTGTACAAATGCTCAAAAGGACAGACAGATGACTTCTTCAAGAATACAGGGAGACTTTGTATGCTTTTAATCAAATTTAACCCCTGAGAAAGAGCATAGAGGGGAAAGGATGCATAAGGTATCTGGTTCACATCTTCCTGTAATCCCAAAAGTTATGAATATTTGCAAACGATTTTTCCAATTGTTGATAGGACAAATTTTAAGCAGAAACAATGTTAACATAAGCTCAAAGTATTTTCAGATAATTATTCAGTAATCACAAAGAGGGGAATCATGACTTTACCAAGGAAAATCTTCATAAATACCACCTTCATACCTTCATCAAATTATCACTTTACTATAAATGCATACTGACATCATGAATCTTCTGATATTATTCACTGATAGCTGCACATCACCTCTGGGATATCCTTTCCAATAATGTATAGCCTTGATGACTACCTGAGAAAACATCATATATACCTAATGTTACTGGATATTCTACAAAATAACTAATCAGTATTTTTTAAAATTGTGAAGGGCATGGAAGATAAGGAAAGACTGAGTATGTTCATGGATAGAAGGAGATTAAGAACATATGACAACTAGATGCAATGCAGGATCCTGCAACAGAAAGAGAAAATATATCAGTGAAAGATCTGGTGACATTTGAATACATTTTTTAGTTTAGTTAAAATGGTATTGTACCAAGATTAATCTCTTAGTTTTGATACTCTTTCCATTGTTTTGTTCATATCTTAACATATAAAGAAGGTTACTGAAGGATATATGAAAACTGCTTATACTATTTTTGCAACTCTTCTCTAAGTCTACAATTAAAACATGAGAGAGAGAAAAATTACCCTAAAAATTTGACCTTAAAAGTCATTCAAACCAAACCCCTGATGTAGAAACTGACTACATTATGTAGCTCACAGTTTAATGTAAATATAAAAATAAAAGAAAATAAGATCATGAGTATGCAAGTCTTTCATATTTCAAACATAAGAATTTGTAATTTCTGGAGAAGTTGTCCATGTTTTCACTGCTTTTTAGTATAATTAAAATACTAATAGAAGGGATCTTTATGATTACACAGTAAGTGGAACCACAAGAAATATAGAATATAATTGAAGATCCTACAGGACTTAAATGCTCTAATTAAAATGAGAGAATAATTTTCCATTTTTAAAGAGATCTTAATGCTTGAATGTGAAGAGGAAGTGAATAGAGTGAGAATAATATATACTTTGCTTTCTGTATGTTTGATACAGTCATTTCTGTGTCACTGATAACAAAGGCATAACAGAATAAAGTGTAAAAACCATTGTTGGACTGCCAATGGATGAAAGGCTGTGGTACTAAGTATAGCTATTAACAATCAAAAGCTCTAAAATGTAATGGTACCCCACAGATGCTTGAGAAAATATTATTAAAAGTTTTTTATCACAATGAAGTGAAAATGCAGTTAATCAGTCTATAATATATGGAACAATGTCATGATATAAATAATTTTAATCAGTTATCAAACTAAAGGATTTTTATTCAAATCATACTGCTCACATTGAAAGCTCAGGTTCAGTAAAGGCTAGAAAGAGAAAGATAAAAATCCATGAAGCCATTCAAGAGATATTCTCTTCTCCATTCAAAAGATGATTTTGAAATACCTGAAAATTAATAAACCTAGAGGACAGTGTTGAACTAATTGCTATTATAAAGTCTGAAAAATCAAACTTCTCTTGCATAAAATTCATTTTATACACATTTATTCATTCCAAAAATAGCTTTTAAGTGTCTATTATGTACAAGAAACTGTTCTTGGCATTTGGGACAAATCAATGATTGAATATATAAAAACAGCATCCCTCATGAAAGCATATATTCTATTTAATTAGAACATTTTCAGTCACATATAATTGAAAACTGAATGCAAAATTGGCGTAAGTTAAAAGAGGTGTCTGTTGGCTGAAATAATCTGAAAATTCAAGGGGCAGGAAAAACATCATCTAAATCTGGATTCTCCTTTCTTTCTATATTTGAGCTTGCTTGTTGGACTCAATTTTAAACATCATAAACATTAAATACAGTCTACCAAGGCTTTGGTCTCTAAACCATCCAGATTTCCAGCTGAGTAGTGTAAAGGGAAAGTCTTGTTCTGAGCACTCAAGTTCAAATTTTAATTTTCTATTATTGGCTTTGATGGATCATATGCCAATATTTGAACTATTTATTTTTCAAATAAGTATGAAGCATGAATTACTCCTGGACTACTCATAATACTAGGGGATGAAGTCACATTTACAAAGACTACACAGACTGGATTTTGATGACAGCAAAAGGAAAGTTACTACAGAAGGAAATTGTAGTACAATTAGCAGATGAATCCCAAACAACATCTACTATATAATTCAATTATTTTCTCTGAAAACAGAATAATAAATTTATCAAATTCTTATAATAATTGAAATGGTTATGCATTATTAAGCATGCACATTTGAAATTAAACTTTTGTCTTTTTAGGTATAGAAAGATGTAAAGTATTATGAAACGTAAGGATTTATTCATACACGCACACACACACACATATGCTTTCTTTCACTTTGGGAATTTATTGTATAGAAAGAAACTTTTAAATTGAAGATATTTTTAATGTGTGTGACTAGATTTAATGACTTAAGTTTGGAAACAGGCCCTCAGGATAAGATTTTCCACAAGGGAATTTGAGAATATGTTTTGGCCAAAGACACCTGAGATTTGTTGGTGCCAAAGTTTCCATTCATTGTAAGCCTCCTTGTGTATCCAGAATCAATTTCAGAGATGTCAAGTGCAGTTGTTGCATGTTTTCCTCAAAGTTCTTAGTACCATTTCTACTCAGCACCTCCTCTCAGTTTGGAGGTTATGGTATCCTATCTTTTTTCTTTTCTTTCCCCAGGCCAGAGGTTGTAACTGTTTTTTGTAATCATTCACAGTGATTCTTTCTGGTCTTCCAGCAGTTAACTCTTATGTAATTAATTCTCTGTATTAACTGTCCTCTATTTGAAATGCCTAACAAAAGTTCTCTTTATCTACCTGGACTCTGAGTAATACATAAGCATTGTGAATTGGAGAGTTTCTACCAAGAATGATCAATTCAAAAAAAGTTACAAAAATATTTCTAGGTGGAGTTATAAGAGGTAGCCTGAAATGTTCATCAATCGCGTCTACAGAAATTGCAAAGGTAATGTAGAAATGTTATGATAAGGTAAAATACAGATTTACAATTTACTTATCTTTGGACTAATCTTTTTTTAAATAAACTTTATTTTAATCAACCACTTGGCTAATGAGTTTTAAAAATACACGTTTTTGCCCCTGAAAGTTTAGTTCAACCAATTACAATTTAACACATTGGAGGGTATATGTTTGTGTTTAAATTTGTTATCTTTGAAAACCAAAATCCAATTAAAAAATAATGAATTTTTAATATTTTACTATAGTTTTTCTGCATTTAAGGTGAAAGAAAATAAACAACAAAGATAAGGAAAGCAAAAAATTTTGATATATATATATTTTATTATAAAAATTATAAAATATTAAGAAATACTAGGCTTTATCTCATTTAAAACATAAGCTCCAATGATGAAAAGTTAGTTATAAGATACATTTGGAAGTTTCAAAAAAATTTCAAAGCATAGGAAGTTTAAATAACACACAGGATTATATCCATGCATCTTCTAACATCCTAAGAATTGATAGTTTTAACTGTCAAATGAAAGAAATGGAATCGTAGATATTTGATTTATAGAGTTTGACAGTCTAGCAGATAAAGCTAGGAAAAAATGATTTATTTCCTTCTTAGAAATATCTTGACCTTAAACCTATTTACTTTCATAGGGATTGGAGAGGCTAGCAATTGTAATGTTAAAAAATGGACTATGTATTACTTTAATCTGTAATATGTAAAATATTTTCCATTTTAAAACTCTTATATTAACCATAATTTACATTTCCTCACTTAATATTAAGGTATTACACAGAATGCAGAAAATAATTGAAGTGCTTTCATAATGATTTTTTTTCCAAAAAATAAAAAATATTGAACTGTATAGATTCTTTCTCCAGAACATTTGTAATTTGTTTTTTGGCTTGCATTCCTTATACACATTTCCTTACAATTATCAATTCCCCCCTTAAGTTGAATAATAAAAAAAGAAGTTTCAATTAACTGGAGATCCCATTAATTATGTTCCATTAATCAAAGTTTTACCAGGCTTCAGAATTTGAATGTGTATAATGTGTTAGAGATAAAAGGAACAGATAATTTCCATGTCTTAACCTAACAATTAGCAGAAACAATTATCCAGAAAAAACTGGTCCATCTCCAGAACATCCTCTTTATTCCCATCCAATCCAAAAAGAGGAAATTGATTCTATACATTTGAGTGAGCAGTCAGTGAAATTACTTTAGATAATAATTTGTATTAGTTTTCTATTACTGCTATAACAAATTACAACAAATTTAATGGCTTGCAACAATACAAAAATATACTGTCTTTATAGTTCTGAAGGTCAAAAATCCAACAAGGGACTCACTGGGCTAAAACCAAGGTGTCAGTAGGACTGCATTCTTTTCTGAAGATTCCAGGGCAGAATCCATTTTCTTGTCTCTGTGAATCTCTAGAGCTACATTGATGAATTGATGAATACATCAATGTAACTCTACATTTATTGGCTCAAGGCCTCCTTCCTCCATCCTCAAAGCCAGCAACGGTAGCTCAAGTCCTTACCACATTCCATCACTCTGATTTCTTTTCCTTCCCTTTTCCTCTTATGAAGACCTTGTGATTGTGTTGGGTCCACTTACCTAACCCAGAATGATCTTCCTATTTTGTCATCTGATTTAGTTCCATCTACTTTACTTTCACTTTGCTGTGTAATGTAACATATTTATAGTTTCTGGGGATTAAGATTAGGACATGCTTGGGAGGCTATTATTCTGATTAGTTATGATTAACAGAGTTGACATCACATGCAAAGGTGTAGGCAGTGCAGTCCAATAGAACTTTTGAGATGACAGTAATGTCCTATATCTGTTACCCAATATGATGCATAAGATTTGTATCTAAGGTTACAAAGAATCCGGAATTATTCTGGTATCCCTAGTTTTCTAGTTTTTTTCCCCTTTATTTCAAATTTCCTTGACCACCCTTTTCTTTCTTCATTTGCCAATATGTGTTTTTTGTTCTCTGATCTGAAATCCATCCACCCTAAACTGTTGATGAAAACTTAAGTGTTACCTGACGATTTTGTATTTTAATAGAAATTACCAAGTATTGAAGAAATAGCATGCATCAAAAAATATCAATCTGCAGTTTCAATAGATAGTGGAGTGAGGCAAGGGAATAAGTTGTTAGAATTTACTCTGTGTGTATTCATTTAAAACACATACACACTTATTTATATTCATATGCAGACATATAGTGATTAAGCTTTCAAAAGTTTATGATATAATCAATAAACAATATTAAAAGTCAAAATAAATATATCCATCTGCTTGACATTCAACCTAACAGTTATTTACCAGCTATTTAATGCTAGACCAGCACTGTCCACTGGAAATATAATGCAACCTGCATGTGCAAATTAAAATGTTTTAGTAGACATATGAAGGAGTAAAATGAAATAGGTGAAAACAATTTTAATACTATATTTTAACATCATATATATAAGATATTACCCCTTCAGCTTATAATCAATATAACAAACATTTTAAATTCTTTTACTTATTTTCATACTAAAACTTTGAAGTTAGGGTTTTTATTTTATACTTGCATCTCTGGATTTAGACTAGTCACAATTCAAGTACGGTATAGCATGTGGCTTGTGGCTATCACATGGATAGCTCGATGTTAGGCCAATGAGGGATACAGTGATGGAAGTGAAAATACTCTAACTTCAGGTAGCTTGCACTTGAATGAAGTAAATTATATACACATACAATTAAGACACATAAAATATAACATTCTAAGACAAAAATAAAAACAGGTATGTTAAGAACAGAAGTGAAGAAAAAACTAATTCCAATTAATGGGACTATGAATGATTTATAATTCTACACATTCTCTCAGAACATAAAATTAAACTTTTTTTTCTATAGGAGACATTTCTTATGTTCTTTAAATATGAAGTCATCGATGATCATATTCAATTAACAACTAGAGACAGGCTGAGAAATGACAGGACTGTGGAATAGTCATAACTCACTTTTTAAATCTTAGTTCCTAGATTTACTAGCTGTGTGGTCTTGGGTGAATTCCTGAATGCTTCTTTCTATGTATCTCTAGGGTTATTATGTTTATTGCAAATGCTGTTTTAGAATGGCATAAAAAAGTGCTTTTCATATAATGGATGTTCAATGAATGTTAGGTGATTCTATTCTTTCAGAACTTTTAAATGAATTTTTTGGATTATATCTGATTATTATATTTCTTTTTTTAAGTTTTTTTCCAGTATATTATGAAGGTACAAATGTTAAGGTTACATTTATTTGCATATTTGTTTTACGCCTACACTCTACTAAATCAATGGTTCTCAACTAGAACAATTTTGCTTTCCAGAACACTTTCAGCAATTTCTGGAGATGTTCCTGGTTATCACAACTGAGGAAATGCTCTTGGCATCTAGTAGGTAGAGGCCAGGGATGCTGGTAAATATTCCATGATGCACAGAATTGAATCTCTTACCCCCAACCTTCAACAAAGAGCTATCTGGAACCAAATGCCCATAGATCCTGCTTGAGAAACTCAGCTCTCACTAAAAAACAAATAGAACTTTTTGAGAATAATATCTACCCTCCATAAACATTATCAATTCTTGAATTGTTTTAAGAAAAAATATAAATAATGAAAACAACACCTAATTACAAAATCTACCTTTGCCAAAATCTCAATTTCTAACTATTCTGCTTCCATTCTTTTATCAAATGCATCTTAATTTGCATTGTCCAATTCTAGCTCTCACATTTTTCTTTATAAAGATACCTCTTTTGAATGTGGGTCTCCATAGTTTTCCTTCATGGTACTGACTTGGAAAAGTTACTAATAACTTTTGTTATTTTGCTTAAAAATATCTCACACAAAAAACATTTTAAATTTAGTCATAACATTTTATAAACTTTTTCTTAAACTTTTCCCAGCTATAGAATGACAAATTCAGAAATGACAATATTAAATTCTGAGACATCTCTCATGTTCAAATGAGAGAAGATCACATGCAGCAGAGTTTAATGATCCACTACAGTTTTAGCAGCAGCATCACTTATAATCAGTGTTTTAAATGTTTCCTCTAATTTTCCTTCTTTTCACCAAGGATCTTCCATTAATAGTAAGCTGACGAAGATGTCAAGTTGGTGCTTCTAGGGACCTACTCTTCCAATATGATTTAGATTGAGACTGAAGTTATCTCTTTAAAGATATACCAAGAAAGTAGGTGTAAGTTTTGTACATTTACTAAATCTTTAACAAACTCGAAAGCCTACTTACTTGCTAAGTAGCACATTGACCCTTAATTTAAACCAACTTGCCACATTAATTTAAAGACATTAGTAATTGTTAAAATTGTGTCTATTTCTGTCAATTTATCTTTAAAGCTATATAGGGAACATATAGAACAGGACTGGACTTCTTGCTCCAAAAATCTAATTTAATTGTATCATGGCCCTGAAGGTAAACCAAATTATACTAATATTTAGAAGCAGAATTCAAAAATTTTCCATGATCATGTCATAGAAAAATTACACCAAAGTTAAACAGGTAAGAAAGATTTCAACTAGTGCAATAGGTGAGAGAGACTGAACACAACTCGCTGAAACCAAATGCTAGAGGGGATTTTAGGTAAGCAGATAAGTAGGTAAGGGGATTTTAGTAAGCTAGAGGAAAAGCATTGTAGGATATTAGGAAGGGAACTTGGTCGTTGGGATGTATTAAGTATATTGAGTCGTTGCTCAGTTTGTCAACATTTTTCTCTGTGCTTAGGCTGTCAGTGTTTGCTAATAGGCATTTATCAAAGTTCCCACTCTCCCACAGAGACTCAGAGATAGGAGCACTATCTTCCTCTATGGTTGCATTTCAAATGGATGGCTCCAGGTTCTTGTGAAAGATGTACCCGGGTTATTAAACTATCAAGAGGCTGGGAGATTTACAAACATTGCAAAGCAGGAGAGAAAGAATTTTTAATTATAAGTTTTCCCAAGTAAATGCTTTAAGAAAAGGGAGATCAGGGACCTAAGATCAGAATGAGTGTGATGCACACCATCTGGGGGATGGACACACTTGAAGCTCTGACTCTAGGGAGGAAGGGAGGCAAGGGCAATATACGTAACCCTAACATTTGTACCCCCATAATATGCTGAAATAAAAAAAAAAAAGAAAGGGGCCCATCTAAAATTTATTGAAGCTGAGAGGAACTTTAAAACCATCTTTGTCGCTGAGTATATGCTCTTTCTGTTAGATTGATTGCAAAAATAAATGATTCCAAATCTCGACCTATCCATTCATTGATTCATGTCTCCTATCATGTGACTTGCAGTGCCGCCCATCAATTTTCTAACTTGTTGAATGTGGGTTAGGTTTAACTTGCTTAGGCCAATATAATGGGGTGAAGGTAGCTGTTTTGTTTCTCAGACTAGGCCTCAGAAGATATCGAATGTTTCATATCTCTCTCCCTCTCTCTTTCTCTTTCCCTCTCCTCATGTCTGCCTCCACCATGAGGACAAGCAAGCTAGTCTGCTAGAGGACAAGAGATTATGTGAACCAGTCAAGGCCCTCCTACCAGCTGACAAGCATATCTGCCCTAATGACTCACACTTATGAGCAAAATAGGTCTATTGTGCAGCAAATGAGGTTTGTAATTGCTATTCAACAACACATAGCTGATATATTGTCCATGTCCCCTTGTATTTCTCATCCAGGAGCTTTCAAAAAGTATGTTCCTTTGATCACTATGAAAACACAAAGGTAAGAAGTGTGTGTGGTACAATGTACACTATTTGAGTGACGGGTACACTAAAAGCCCAGACTTCACCACTATGCAATATATACATGTAGCTAATTCAATGTGTACCCCCTAAATCTATTCAAATAAAAATTAAAATGAAATAAAATAGAAAAAAGTATTTTCAGTGCAAATTGATTCTTTAAATCCCTCATTACAATATTTTTACTTGCAATCTAGAAATATATTTTAGACTAACTAGTAACTCCAGAATACCACAAAACCAAAAAATGTCTAATCAGAAAACATTTCAGAGAATGTCATTATAAACTGGTAGGTATACAGAGCTTATTATGTTTATTTTATTACATTGTGTGTAATCCTTCCTATCTAAAGATGAAAATGCTTTTTTTCATGTACTTAGTTTTCTAAAGCCTCCCCATATCCCTTTCATCCAACTCAAACAGTCTAAAAAATAAAACATTATAATACAATATAATCAACAGTTTAGGGTACAATAATTCTATATTTCTTCTTCCCACAATCATATTGAATATATAAATAACAAAATATATTTTTAACAGGAAGGCTGAGAGGATGTATAATTTCTAATTTTTTGGACAAAAATTGCTGAACTATGTCTCATTTCATAGACATTAAGAAAAGACTAGATATATGAGACACTAAAATGTATTCTCTGAGAAAAAAGAATGTATGATTTTTAAGATTTGCTTGAAAATTAAAAGAAATATCTAGATTATGGTCCAATATCTTCCCATGTATGTATGACCTTGTGCTATTTCCACTCTCTTTTAAATCACTCTTAATTGCAGATGTTATTATTCTCCAGGGACCCAGTATAACAATTCTAACAATTCCATATCCATATTCATTCTCCTGACAGGGTTATTCACCATTCTCTAACCATGTAATTGACTTTTATATGCTGCTAAGTGGATATGAAATAAAGGTTTACTAAAACAGTTGGTCATATGCATTTGTCTCAATATATAATCTGAATCTCCTGAAAATCATTTTATTTTCATTCTCTACTTAAAGAAATAGAAGACTACCTTCAAGTGTGCAGAAATAGGAAAACATAAGGACTCTATCCGAACAATGAAAACATGAAATCAGAGGTGGGGATCCCACTTTAAGCAGCCAATCAATTTAAATAAAGGGATACTAAAGCAGATCACTGGAACTTAAGTTTTTGATCATTCAAATATTATGTCATGTAAATCACCTTCTCTTTACTGTAAAGAGAAGCTAAAGGATACATCATTTTTTGTCAGAGTCCTAAAACCCTTGTTGTTTAACTCCTCCATTTTTCTTTTCTCCTCCCTCTCTTTTTTTGCTACTTAATTGGGTTAAGAAGAACTCTCAAGTGAGACTAAAAACTTGACCCTGCACTATCAAACTTGATTCCCTCTATTAAACTATCTTGCCTTTCATTGTAAAACAAAAACAAAAAACAAATGAACTTTACTTGCTGATCAATCATGTTATCACCAATCTAAATATAAACTTTTTTGACTATTAAAAATTGAAAAACATTTATCAGGTCAAGAGAGATCATAAAGAATGACTATCATGAAAAATAAGCTTCAACATTGTAATTATTTTTAATCCCTTCAAATGTATTTGCACTTCAGAAGACCTCTCTGAGATTTCTCACCTAATGTTCAGTTTGTTTCCAAAATGCTAAACAACACACAAACAGAAATGTTTTTAGATGAGCATCACAATTCAATAAATCAATTTGGAAAACAAAATGTAAAGATAAGCTTGAAAATAATCAGTTGAACAGTGTTTCTTACAGTCTTTAAACGTATTGAAATCACCTCTCACAAACTGATCCCTCATGTAATCTCCTATAAATTCTTAGAGAATTTTTTTCTTATTACTACTGCTATAATTAACCAAAGATATTTATTCACACCTTCTATGTTCTGAAATATACAGATAAATAAAACATTCTTCTTTTTTAGTGAAAAATACTCACAATTAAAATTCAACATTGACCATAGTATAAGAAAGGCATATACTATATGATCCAGGTAATGAAAGATATGTTTAGCATTCTGTATTCAACATTGGTATAATAATTTGGATATGTGTTTCATATATGTCTTACATCCCTATTTAAATAAACTTTTAAGAATAAGAATTATATCATGTTTAGCTGTATGATCTTGAGAGTGTTTTCCATCTTTATATTTTGGAATCTGTAAATCAGGATAATAAGGCATCTACCTCACTGGACTGTCAGGTGAATTAAATAATCACTTAGGGCACAGACTGGAGCACAGAAGCAGCCTGTAGTCATACTGGCAGTATTATTCTACCTATAAATCCAGAATCATGATCAAGCCTTGTGCCTTACAGGTGCTCCATAAATTGAGTTGGATAAATAATGATAAATTGTTTCAATTCAGAGAGGCATTAAAGCATGGTGTAAAGTGGGCTGTGTTACACATACCTGGTTTTTGAGCTTAAGCTCCACATGCCCAAGCTTTGTGATCCATAAACAAGTTCTGTTTGCTGTTTAAATGCTCTTAGTTGTGAAGGGGCCAAGGGAAAACTTCCCCTTTACCTTCTGAAGGTTTGCTGAAAAAAATCAACTCACAAAAGAAAGATTAATTGAAGAAAAGGCATACCAAAAATAACCCCCATCTATTGATGCAGACACAAGGGAGAACCACAGGGTACTTACTTCCCACCCTCAGTGGGGTACAGAACCTTATATTAATATATTATCTTGAGGTTACAGAAAGAACGGAGCTTCAATCATGATGGCCAAACAGGTTATGGGAGGGGTTGAAGAGGAAGCTTGGCTAACAACGGTGGTCTTATTAGGTAAATAAAATCTCAGACCTTGGAAACAACACCTTTGAGGTAAACAAGTCAGTAAAAGAGAAAAAAAGCTGAGAAACAAGAGGAATGAATAAAACCTACAAGAATTATGGGATTATGTAAAGAGGCTTAACATCCCCTCCCTGCCCCATACCCTATGAATATTACTCTATATCTACTACACACAAACTTATTTTCCATCTTCACCATTTCACAGAATCATTATTAGCATATATTTTAGCAACTTCAGCATACTTTTAAAAATATTTCTATTAAAATAATTATGGGGGTACACATGTTTAGGGGGTACAAATGTTTAGGTTACATATATTGCCTTTGCCCCACCAGAGTCAGAGCTTCAAGCTTGTTCATCCCCCAGACGGTGCGCACCACACCCATTAGGTGTGTATATACCCATTCCTTCCTCTCCCTTCCCATCTGCCCTATACCCGATGAATGTTATTACTATACATGAACATAAATTTTTCTAAAGAAGATAGACTGATGGCCAAGAAACATGAAAAAATGCTCAGCATATCTAATCATCAGGGAAGTGCAAATCAAAACCATGATGAGATGTCATTTATCTCCAGTGAGAATGTCTTTTATCAAAAAGTCTCAAAACAATAAATGTTGGCATGGATGTGGAGAGATAGGAACACTCATACACTGCTGGTAGGACTGCAAACTAGTATAACCTCTGTGAAAAGCAATATGGAGATCCCTCAAAGAGATATAAGTAGAACTACCATTTGATCTAGCAATCCCATTACTGGACATCTAACCAAAGGAAAAAAAAAGACATTCTACAAAAAAGACATCTGTACTCGAATGTTTATAACAGCACAACTGACACTTGAAAAGATGCGGAAACAACCCAAGTGTCCATCAATACATGAGTGGATTAATAAAATGTGAGATATGTATACTATGCAGTTCTACTTAGTCACAAAACAATGGTGATCTAGCACCTCTTGTATTATCCTTGATAGAGCTGGAGTCCATTATACTAAGTATCTCAATAATGGAAAAACAAGCACCACATGTACTCACCATCAAATTGGTTTTAATTGATCAACACTTAAGTGCATTGGTTGTAACAGTCACTGGGTGTCGGGCAGGTGGGAGGGGGGAGGAGAGCATGGGTATATATACACCTAATGGGTGCGGTGTGCACCGTCTGGGGCATGGACATGTTTGAGCTCTGACTTGGGTTGGGCAAGGGCAATATAGGTTACCTAAACATTTGTACCTCATAAAATGCTGAAATAAAAAATACCTATTATAACATTTTCAAAAAGAAGTTTTAAGAGCATGAAGACAATAAATAAAACACACCTATAATTGTATTTGTCAGATACAATCATGGCTGGAATTTTGGTGTCTAGTATTCAGTTTGTATCAATCCATATGTATTTTTTATAAAAATTAAATATTTATATATAATTGTAAATTCCTTTTTCAGTTAATAAAATATGCTGAACCTTTTTTTTTCAAATTTTCACATAATCAAATGTTCTTTCACCTTAAAATTCATTGGTTATTTACTTTTCCTTAAATGGTGGTGGAAAATTTATTTAACAAATATCAAATTAGTGAACACTTTATTGCTTCTGATATTTTGTTCTTATGAATAATGTTTGGTAAATATCTTTACAGTTAGCTCTTTTAATATATCCATGCCCATTTCTGAACTAAATTTCCTTTGAAATCTCCAATTTGCCCTGCAGTAATCTTATCCTAATTTATTCTCAATAGCCTTTTATCAAAGTACCCATTTTCACAAATACCCTTGCCAATACTTGATACTGAGATTTGAGGGTACACTCTTCCCCCCTCTATCTTTTTTAAATAGGAATATCAGGCTAATGCTAGAATATATAAATAAATTTGAAACATTTGTCATTTTCTGTGCTTCAGATCAGGCTAAAGAGCAAAGGGATTATCTATTTATTTAAGATTTAAAAAGCATTCTACCATTAAATTATGAGAGACTGATACATAAAATAGCATAAGATACAAGTCTATTGTTATATTCTTATTTATACTTGGTAAGTAAACCATACTCATTTATATATTCCCTGATATGTCTTCTTTTTTCCAGGCTTAAAATTTATTAATATAAACTTTGATATAATAAAAGCTTACAACTTTTTCTACTTTTCAATCTGAGCATCTTTCTCTTTTAATTTCTCATAATGTGAAGTTCATCATCTCATTTTTGTTCTGAAGTATTTTTAATAGGCACCATGTTTTTTTGTTGTTGTTTTGTTTTCACTCAGCCTCAAACACAGTAAAACTTATAAAAACACATTATTTGTATAACAGGGTATATTCTTTACCTACTTTATGTTGTAACCTGACCTTGCATGTGCAAACAGTAGGTAGGCTATTGCAAAACTACTTTTAGTAAATTTAAACAGGCATTCACAAGTTGCAGTTATCTTGGCAAAGTGGCTCCACTTTCTCAGCATCTTATTCTGATTAAAATGCTTTTTATTGATCATTCAAAAAATGTCATTTATCATGATGCACAGACAGCTTGGTCTTTTCTATCTCAGTTCTACATTATGCTTTATATGTGGGTTCTATTCTTCCCAGGCAACAACCTCCTTTCTATTTTCTTGCCATCTTTTTATTTAAGGTTTTCATTCTCTGCATAAATGTAGAAATATTGTTTGGGTTGATGTGAGATATAGAAAGAAATATATCACTGACTTCCTCAAAAAGCAGCTCTTAATGTGGTACTGATAGTTAGGTCCTAAATTGAAAGATTTATTCTTAACTATTTTATGTAAGAGAATAGAGTTCTAAAGACCTAAGGCATCCATTGGGTATAAAATGGTAAATTCTCTCCTACATGTCTAAACTGTGTGTATTGTTGTCCATGCAATTGAGAAAACAGTCACTCTTACACTTTGTTGTATTCAGTGGATCAAATGAGTAACTGTATTTGAGAAAGGCTGCTTGAAAAGAACATGAGATTATTCCCAACCTCATGTAGCCAAGGTGGGAAAACATGGCTGTAGAGAGACAGCTGTTCAGTTTTCTTGATATAGAAATCCTGGGTCTCTGGGTCATAAATCAGACATTAGGAGAAGTAGCAAGTGTCAGCTCATTTTTTTCCACATAAACTTTCATGAGGTGAAATTGACTTAAGGCATAAAGTTGTGCCTATATAGGTTTTCTTTAATCTACTTAAAAAAAATATTAGCAACTATTCTGTCCAGACTGTACTTTTTAAATTGATCTTATATATTTTTACTTCCAGACTGTGATTTCCTTGTTATGTCTTCTTACATATTTTACAAGAAAATTGGAAAACAATCATCTTCATTCAAAATTACTATACACATAGCATTTATTATCGGCAGTTTTTGCAATTCCTTAAAAGGGAGATTCCAATACTCTTTTAATTTCTACCATTAATCCATGTTACTCCCAAATGAGTGAGAGTTTATTACTTGAGATATTTGATCGATTATTTTACTGCTTCAATTTAATTGACAAACAAGAAATAATTAGCATCTCCAGCTTGTTGGTAACTTAAGCCTTATCATAACCAGGGGGTATTCTTTTTGAAGAATTATTAAAAACTCATGTAATTTATTAACAGTTTTTAACAGAAGTAGCTTTGACCTCATCATATTTTCCTGACATGCTTCTATAAGCAATAACTTTACATGTTGTAACTGAATTTGTTTCCACTTCATATCAAGTTTCATTGCATTTGCTTCTGACTACTTCATTTATATGAAGTCATTTTCCATCTATGGACAGATACCTTGAGGACAGTATTCTTATATTCTGATTCCAACATACTGACTTTTGATTGAAGGTCCAAATCATAACAAGTCAGAAAACATTATGGACTGCAATTTTCTTGGCTCAGAATCAACTAAGTTTTCCATAATAGCTCTATTCTTCTTACAAATATGTTAAAACACTTTCTATTTAACTTTCTTAGTTTAATCAAATAAATTCACTATTTTGGCTTCTGTTGTACTTCATCAAAATGGCAGAAATTTAAGATGCGTAGAATAGCCACAGAAGCAGTTCCGAAGCAAAAAAAAAAAAAAAAAAAAAAAAAAGAAGCAAGCTCACACAAAAAGTGAGAGACATATTCAAAGATAATCACTTTGCTATAACTACTTAATTACTAGAAGTATCGAATCTACAGTCATGAAACCAGACTGACTCTTCAACAATATTTTATTCATTTAATTCATTTTATTCATTATGGGGAAATTACCAAATAACAATGTTATCATTTATATTTTGATTGGAAAGATTAATTTTCACTTTTAATGTCTGTCAAAGCAATCATCTCAATGACTACAGAAGAAGTCACTGGTCCCATGACATATTCTATCTATACATTAGGTATATTTCAGTGTGTTTCATAACTCTCTTTCCATCATAAAAAATGATTTAACTAATTCAACTTCTGTTTTACAGTAGCCATCTGACATGGTACTGGGTTTTGGGAATACAAAGATAGAAAAGCAGTTATATTCTTGTCTCCGTAGAGGTCAAAGGTTAATGCCATAGGTGTAATGTGTGGGTCAGCACATCTATGAAATCAGCTTGAGTTGGTTCCTCATCCAAAGGGAGCATAATACTGATTCAGGAGAAACTTAACCCTGCTTACTGGTATTAGAAATGTTTGTATAGAATGTCTAAACTTTTGTGAAGGAAGTAAGATTTTAAAAAAGGAGTGTGCTGTTAATTAGCTTAGCCAAATAAATTATCACTCTCAAGAAAAGGGGGTGGCCAGACACGGTGGCTCACACCTGTAATCCTAGCACTCTAGGAGGCCGAGGCGGGAGGTCAGTAGTTCAGGATTAGCCTGAGCAAGAGAAAGACCCCTTGTCTAATAATAATAGAAAGAAATTAGCTGGACTACTAAAAATATGTAGAAAAAAATTAGCTGGGTATGGTGGTGCATGCCTATAGTCCCAGCTACATGGGAGGCTGAGGCAGTAAGATTGCTTGAACCCAGGAGTCTGAGGTTGCTGTGAGCTAGGCTGACGTCATGGCACTCTAGCCCAGGCAACAGAGCTAGACTCTGCCTCCAGAAAAAAAAAAAAAAGAAATGGAAAATGAGGTAAAAAGAAAATGTCCAAAGACATCTAGAGTGGAGTCAGGAGACAGAGACGGAGATGGAGCAATAAACTTAAGAGGCTACAAGTAAGCAGAAGCTATCCAAACTGGAAGCTGAGGCTGCATATGTGGCAGATAGTTGCAGGAATATTACAAACAGAGATGAACAAGCGCAAGGTGTCAATGATCTCCTAATACTAAATGTGTACAATCTGTATGGCTTTTCTATTACTGTTTTAACAAATGACCAGAAACACAATGCCTTACAACACACAAATTTATCATCTTATAGTTCTGAAGATCAGAAATATGAATGGGTCTACAGGGCTGCGTTCCTTTTAGAGACACTAGGGGAGAATTTATTTGCTTTTCTTTTCCAGCTTCTTAAGGCTGCTCACTATGGCCACTGCTACCATCTTCAAAGGCAGCAAACACTGGGCCCAGCTCCTCTTATGCTTCCAACTCTCTGGTAGCACAAAACGTGGCCAAATAAAGCACAAGTGAAACTTACACATTTGCAATGTTGTGATGGCAATAAAATGCAATAAGAACTGTAAAGGATGCATTTACAAAGCATGGTGCAGTAAATATCCATGAATTGTTTTATTTATTTATGTATTCATTCATTCATTCATTTAATTTGCCTTTTTATGTGTCATGCACAATTGCAGATGGCAAAATTAGTTTGTATTTCTGTCTCTTTTTTCCCCCCCTTCAGTAAATGACTACTGCAAGCCAGGCAACCTGATAGGGATTAGGGAAAGAGCAATAATCCAAGATGCACTTGGTTCCTACTATCTTCAGAGTTTACAACTGATAAAATAAGCCAGACAATAAGACAGATCTTCATAATAAAATGTGAAGAGATGATGAGAGTAGTTAAAATTCATATGAAGCTCATAATATTAGATAATAACTCAGATTAAAGTTTAGGGTTAGGAAAGGTCTTTTAGGAAAAGTGGCATGTAAACTGATATAATAAAGATGAGGAGAAGTTATCTGGGCAAATAATGGAGGGAATAATATAATGACATATGAACCAGAATTCCCATCCCACCAGTGTTTCTTTTCAAAGTAATGCATATCATGCATGCTTAGGAAGTGAGAAGGTCTGACATATAGTCATTATAGTGGGCATCCAATAGTACAAGCCTGAAACAGCAATATTTTAGCAAGATGATGCCCTTTTCCATTCAAATACAAAATTTGAAAGTAAATTATTTATCTGCTAATCAAAAGATATCATATTTGCCAAAGTGTTCAACCAGAGTCACTACAAATAAGTGATCGTTTAACACACCTCCCCCACTAAAAGCTTCTATAATATCAGCATCACTGTTTCTATTACGACTATTAGTTTATCTTCATATGCTTTCTTCATGAGAACTTTCTAATTGTCTGAAAAGAAATATTTTTTATGATTCTAAACATGGTTAAAATAGCATTTTTGAAATATGCTCCAAAATTTATTTCTGCCAGGACATTCTAAGGGGGAAATTATAGGCATACCTCAGAAGTATTGTAGGTTCTGTTCTAGAACTCCACAGTAAGACAAATATTGTATTAAAGGGAGTCACATGAATTTTAGGGGTTCTCAGTGTGTGCTAAAGCTATGCTTGCACTATTCTATAATCTATTAGGTGCACAATAGCATTATGTCTAAAAATACAAAGTGCATGCCTTAATTAAAAATATTTTATTGCTAAAAAATGCTACTGATAATCTGAACCTTCAGTGAATTATAATATTTTGCTGGGGGAGGGCCTATTCTCAATGTAAATGGCTGCTGAAATTATTTATATTTTTTTATATATAAATACTATATATATATAATTATAATTTACATATTTATATATAATTGTACATTCACCCTTCCATAATAATCACCCAAATAGCCAAAGAAATCTTAAACAGAAGGAACAAATCTGAAAGCATCACATTACCTGACTCCAAATTATACTACAAGGCTACAGTAAACAAAAAACATGGTACTGGCACAGAAATAGAGACACAATGCAATGGAATAGAACAGAAAACTCAGATATAAAACCATCCACATACAACCAACTGATTTTTGACAAAGCAGACAGAGATATATATGGGGAAAAATACTTATTCAATAAGTGATGCTGGGAAAACTGTATAGCCACATGTAGAAGACTGAAATAGGATCTGCACCTCTCACCTGTCACAAAAAAATCAATTCACGGTAGGTAACAGACTTAAACCTAATGCATGAAACTATAAGAATTCTAGAAGAAAATGTTGGAAAAACTCTTCTAGACATTGGCCTAGGCAAAGAATTTATGAAGAACATCCCAAAGGCAATCACAGCAACAACAAAAAAACAAACAAATGGGACCTGATCAAATTAAAAAGCTTCTGCACAGCCAAGGAAACTATCATGAGAACAAACAAACAACCTACAGATTGAGATAAAATATTCTCATGCTACACATCCAATAAAGGGCTGATAACTAGAATCTATGTAGAACTCAGGGAAATCAGCAAGAAAAAAATCAAACAACACCATTAAAAAGTGGACATGAATGGAAACTTTTCAAAACAAGACAGACTAATGGCCAGCAAACATCTGAAAAAATTCTCAACATCTCTAATCATCAGGGAAATGAAAATAAAATCCACAGTTAGATATCACATAAATCCAGTGAGAATTGATTTTATCAAAAAGTCCCAAAACAATAAATGTTGGCATGGATGCGGAGAGATAGGAACACTCATCCATACCACTTTTTAAAAACATTTCTCTATTGTAGGTACTGTAGATGAAAATGAGCAAATCAGAGTATTCAAGGCAAGCAATAATTTACTTATTAGAATATGCTAATTATGGATTATTTTTTAAATTATGGATGTATTATCTCATCGATTTTACAAATTAAACAAAACATTATTAGGGAGAGAAATACTATGACATGGTTTAATTTGAGAATTCTAATTGCCTTTGACTATTTCTTGGCAGAAGAACTAAAAATTAATACTATTGTAACTAAGAAGATATTTTGGAATACACATACTTTCTCATATAATCTACTTTTTCTATTAGCTTGTAAATGACATTCAGTTTTCACACTTGTTTCAAATATCTTTTAAACATGATTTTAAAAAATTGTATGGTGATATCGTTCATCCTTTATAGAATGAAACAGAAAAATAAAATCCATGTTACATCTAAATCTCAGAAATAGCCTATGAAATTGATAACTTTATTAAAAATATTATGTTGAAAAATCATTAGGTGTTCTTTTGTAATCTGGACAACAGCGCAGTTGAGAGGAAATTTGATGTTATCTTATTTCTGTACCAGAGCTTTTCTTTGTTTGTGTCTTTCAAACTGCTACTTCTCTGCTGATGACAGATCTACACAAATCACAGAAGTCGACACTACAAAGTTAGGATAAAACCTTGACGGTGCCCCAGTGCGAAAGCACGTCGTCAGGCTCCTAATGATGCTAATGTAAACTGTCAAGAGCTGTCACTCTAAAAGACATGGCAGGCCCAAAACAGGGAGCGGGGAATAATGACACATTCTGAAAGCTGACAAAGGAAAACAAATGCATTATGTATATTGGAATAAAAAAGTGAACAGTTTCATCTTCAAAGGGAGATGGCTTTATACCTTGCTATCTGTAACACTTTGAAGCTAATATGGACAAGATCTATGTTTTGGGCAGATCCAGCCTACCTTAACATGACCATTCAATAAAACCTGAAATGACCACTGTATGAATTCAGTTAAAAGTCTCTACCAAACTCAAATGTGTAGTGACAGATCCTAGGAGAATGGGACTTGGATTCTCTTTAGTATAGAATGTTCTGATACTTCTCAGCAGTTCCCTTGATCAATGCAATTCTACATGGAATCTGAAGAAACAGACAAAAGCACTAGTTCTCTTTTATGTTATCGAGCACTCTCATTTTCTCCTCTGTCAATGCCATATTGTGTATGATCATATATTGTTCTTGGGAGATTTCATTTGCTGCATTTTCTTTTAACTATTTGGGATAAAAATCAGTTATACTTAAAGCAAGTTCTACTTAAGTGACAAAATCTTTTTTTAACGTGTGTGTTTGTGTAGGTGTGTAACTCTTGAACAAAATATTATGAAGAAAGCTGGAATTTTGTTTCAATTCCTGCTACACATGAGTGAGAGCAGGACAGAGAGGTTAACTGATTTACTCAGGGTCACAAAGGACCAAACCTCAAGCTAGTGCTTAACCTCAAGAGACTAAATCTTTGATCTGCAGACCAGTCAGACAAGCCACTCTGAGACCCAAAATAATATATTTTGTGTCAGCATTTGGACAGAAGTTCAGTACGATGTAGAAATTCAGGCATTACATGATATTATTTACATTTGAGAACACTGTATAAGGAACACTGATGTGGTGCTTCTTTAGCAAGGATTTGCATTGCTAAATGCATTTTATTTTCAGAAATACTGCCAGAATGGCATTATCAGAAATCAACTCCCCAGGTTCCCTGATAGAAAAAGCATAGGTTATGGAAGTGAAATTTTTCATACATTGATCTGTTAGTGTGACTAAACCTTGACCAAGAGAAATTACCTGTGGGTATAAAGGGATTATTTATTCTTGACACAGTCTGGAAGTTCTCGCTTGAAGCTTATAGCTTTGGTGAAAAAGACATCTCTGCTTTCAGAACTCAACCAAAATATCCCTTCATTCCACAGAGCCAGTACATGTCATTAGAAAGTAAAAACTTCCATCATCCCAGTGTGAGATAGATTTATGCAAGTTATTTTGAAATTAATGAAAATCCCCCAGGCTATCTCATCCCCTGGGAGGATTTGAGAGAAGAGTGGTGAGATGGCATTTGGACATTTATCAACCTTATCTTCTGATATGCTGCTCAATTTCTGTGAGACCTTGGAAGCACAAATTACGGGATTCATTTTAGTGATGCTTTTCACTGATTGGGACAGGAGAGTGACAAAGCAATATTATAACATGATAAATAATAAAAAGTAGGGAAAATTCTTTGATGTTAATGCCAGAAAGGATATTGGAAGTAGGCTAGATTCTTAACATACAAACTCAATAAATGCAAGTTACAGAGCATTATATTAATGTAGCAAGGATATCACAATTTTATTCAAAGAATTCAAACAGTTTATTTATAAATCTATTATTATTTTATATAAATTCCTGTGGCAAATTCAGTTACTGCAATCAGATCAACAATTTAAAAAATCTAAACTGCACTTGCAATCATATAGACTTTATTCTCTTTCAAATGATGTTTTCCTGGAGTTTGTTAGAAATAATATCAGTGTTAGACAACAGAAATGCACTATATTATTACAACAATACATCTTGGCATCTTATTTTAGTTAGTATCACTATAATAAGGAGTGGTACTGTAAAATTTTAAAAATTATTAGGGAGTGACGATGAGGCAACATGTTATATGGAAAATATAGTAAAAATTGAAATTGATTACTTAAATATTTCATCTTATTAAGAATAAAATCTACATGTTTTATGTTTAGTAAGGAATAGGAGGAAAATTAAAAGGGCTATTAAAGTGAAAATTATTTTTTTCATGTAACGTATGCAGACTTTTATTTTACATATACAAGTTGAGTTTTCTCATAGTTTTAATCATAAGAGATATAACTTTATACTGCTAGTTTGTACTAATTGGGCTCAAACTTTTCAGAACTGACAGATGACATCTCATAAATTATTTTGAGTATAAGGCATAAACTATATACAAACAATTTAGGATATGCCACAAAAATTATTCACATTAAAAATAAGAATCTAAATTTAGTTCTATAACAAAGTTCAGAACTCTTGCAAAATTGTGGCTTTCACAATTATTTCAACTTCTCCCAAATTTTACTGAGATTACAAATAGCACATATGGATTCTCTCTCTCTTTCCTCAGGGGGAGTCACTGAGAGCTGGTGTATCCAGCAGACATGCCAGCTTCCTTTAGAACTGCAAAATTTCCTGAACGTGGGACATTCTGCTGGAATAGGATGAAGTGGGCCAATAAATCCTGAGTTGGTTGGGAGTTTAAAGTGTCTTGGGTATCATTTGGACGCTTTTACTTCTGCTGCTTCCTTCTCTAAGAAGGTTTAACATTAGCGATTTATCAAATGCAATTAAATTCCCTAAGTTTTGTCTTAGAGGTGTCTTCTCTGCCACATTACACAGAAAGAGACCATGGTCATTGGGAGGCCCAGAGATGTGTCTTTTCCAGTAGATGTCAAAGGAGAGAAAATTCCAGAATGGTGTGCTTTCTCTTGGGATACTATTCATTGGGGACAGGGGTTCACAAATCTGACAAATTTGATTTTCTCTCCTGCTCCATACTGCTATCTAACTGCCCCCATTACTATCATGAGCCCACCCTGCACTACCACCCCTCAAGGCATATCCCTCTTCTATTCTCTCTCATTCCTTCTTTTCTTCTACTACTGCATGTCCGCTGAACTAACCCTGAGCTGTTTACCGTCATATTTGTTCCTTATCCTTGCCATACAGGGTTCTGTATGGCAGAAAGCCTGATTTCCCATTCTGTGTCAACTATCTTTTGTAAACATTTGGCTTAGAAGAAGCATTGAAGAGAGATTAAACAACAGAAGGAAGGGAGAAACTGGATATTTTTCTCTCTCCTTCTTTGTCTTGGCTAAGTGTTTCCAGCAATGGGTACATACTTTCCAGGATTCAAATACCCAAACTCAAGCCTCCATGCTTCCAGCTTCTTCCTGACAAGGCTTTTTTGCTCTTGTATCATTACCTCCTTACTTTTTGTTTGTTTGTTTATTTGTTTGTTTTGTTGTTGCTGTTTCTTTTTGTTTCCACTCAGGCTAAGTATAGTAGTAATAACCTGCTGTTGCTAATCTACGTATTGGCTCACTAATCCCTAATCATCTTCTCAGCATCTTTTGTCACTCCTGTTACCAATTTCCTGCATTAAATTACTTTGATCACAAATATTCAGAGAGGCTTATGTATCCTGGTGTGACATTGACTGTTTATCTCAGCAGTGGTCCCAGAATAGTATCTAGAGTCCTCGGACTGAGCTTATCATCTGTTTGAACATGAACACAGTTGTGATGATGATCTTGTGAATGACAAATGGGAGAAGAGTAATCTGTAGGGTGTAGTGGCATCATTTGACTTAAATAATTATCTATTCATGCTTGCTATAAAGGGCTGGTCAAAGTCAAGGCTTTGGAAAACCAAGTTGCTACTATTTTCAAACTTTATGGCAATAAGGATAATGACAAGAACAGAGACGTGTGCTGTCCACTTCTAGAGGTAAAGAAGAGCTGACGAAACGATAGGTAAACCCATGTCTATGAACTTTCAGTTAAAAGCAGACTTAAGGTATAAGTTAAAATAACTTATTATGCCTCATTGTTGCACGGTAGACATAGCTAAGGATTAGAACAAAAATTTAAGTGTGCAGAGGCATAAAGTATAAGTTGACTCTATGACATCCTCAGTTCCTTTCATTAAGGTCAAAACACTAATGCTTAAGTTTAGGGTATTTGTGAGGAAGTACTATGACCCTGAGATTTGGATGGGGACATTTGTGTGCATTTGGACGGAGCTAAGAATCTTGAACCACCAAAGTTCACCCTTCCTTCATGTGACTAGAATCAACTCCAATTCCATTGTTAGAAAAACAGGCTTCCCTCAAATAAATAATATTTGATTATGTCACTGGTTCAGTTTGTGTATGCCTAGTCTTTTCAAGCTGACTCCATAATCTTTAACTACCTTCAGGACCGTAACAATAGTTATTTACCAAGATCCCCCAACAAGAGAATCAATATGTTCCTTCCAGGAGGATATGGTATATACAGCAAAAGAATCACAAAATATTTATTTTAATTTGTACATTCTTGGGAAAAAAATCAAGATAGTAGAGTCATAGAGGTACCTAAATAGGAAAAAAAAAAAAAGAATGAATCCAAATTTACTGAAATATGTCATTAAACTTATTTCTGAATTTATGTGCTATTTAGAGAAGTTGAAATTTGATCTGTTTGCTTGTTTTGCCATTGACTTCTGAATCCAAACCTTATATTAATGAAGTAAAAAATGTCAGACCTTTCCTGGCATAGTGTAGGGGGCAAAGGCAAATTCCAGTCTTAGGGACAGAGTAATGCTGCAGTGGATCCAACAAGTGCAATTCTCTCAATTTTCCTTAACAATATATCCTGAGTGTGCCCAGAAGACACTCTCTTTACAAAGGAATTGATAAACTCATTTGCAAGGAAAATGTCAGTATTTTTAAAAACTCTGTGGTGGCTGTCATCTCTACACTAGGGATAAAAATGTAATTGGGTTACAGCAGAAATGAGGTCCTTGATTTCAATAGTAAGAATGGAATTCTGGAGACTGGGGTTTAGGTGTTCAACACAATCTGAGTTCAGCTACCATAACAGGTAATAGTAGTGGCGTGGTCCTCAGACTGATATGCAGGATTATGTGGTAGTAGTCAATTGAACCTGAATTCCCTGGGAATAAAACAGACATACAGCCTATAGAAATATTGGTAGATATAATAGGTGCAGACCTAAGTTTGGTGAACGAAAACCCAATTTGTGTCACCACAAGAGGAGTTATATATAACCTTTCTTTCAGTTTCCCAACCAAAACCGATTCACAGACAGGGAGGTTGGCTATCCCAGGTCTTGGCTTTAGCACAGAAAATCCTACATCCCTGGAAACCTTCTAGTCCTGAGCAAATTAGACCATTGGTTACTTCATCACAGATTTGATGCCCCTGGATTAAAATTCAGGCTGAGTCCCTTGAGGAAGGACCCTGTAGTGAAAATATACTGAAATCTTTCTCCAAGTTTTCTCCAAAATGACCTTGTCATCTGATGTGACAAGGAGACACAGGGGGAAAAGAAATAGTCTAAATTAAAAAAAAATTACATTGGCTCTGAGTTGATGTGATTTCTATGAACCTGAAATTTCACTTTCACTCAATCATTAGAGTGAAGAGTTAAGAAGTTCAAGCAGTAAATGCAGATTTGCTCCAAGGTCATCTGAAGATGGGACCAATTGGGATATTTACAGTACAACTGGCAGAATCTCTGCCTGTATTAGCTCTCTTATATATGGTGCAAAGTCCAGTAAAATTTGGCCCTTTTTAAGGGCCAAATGAAAACCCATGGAAATGAATTTATCATTTTCTTTTTAAAAAGTCATACACTTGAGAGAATCATGGCAGTTAAATCTGCCATCAAAGATATGAAAGGCAGATATTATTCTTATTACACCCACATTTAATTTACCTATTTGGCTGTCATAAAAATAAGATGTATCTTGAAAATGAGTGTGGATCATTGCAAATAGAGACAGTGATTCCAATTGTAGCTTCTGTAGCATACAAAGTGTGTTTGTTAGAACAAATCAACACATGTCTTGCCTTGATATGTACCTATTGACCTGGAAACACATTTTCCTTCATGCCAGTCACCAAGGATGATCTGATCAGTTTGCCTTAACTGAGAGAGATAGAAATACAATTTCACTAACTTCCCTCAGGGCTATGCCAAATTCTCATACTATTGAATTGAGTTTCCAGCACTTTTTTCCTATAGACATCCCACGGAGCATAATGTGCTCCACCTAACAGCCTTCTAATTATCCCTGGAGAGCAGGTCAGAGAAAGCACCCCAGATGTGTTGGTTAGACATATGTTTGGCAGAGGAAGAATAAAACTACAAAATTCAGGGGCCTTGCCATTTTAATAAAGGTTTTAGGGAGCAGATGGTTTGGGGCATTCCAGTATATCACTGCTAAGATGAGACAGGTGTCTCATTTTGCACTAATGCTGACAAAATATATAACACCTGTGGGGGATCCTTAGATTGTAGAGGCAAACATATACAATAAAATTTGTGAATGTTCCTTAGACCTTTCACCAAATAAGCTATAAGGCTCCTAGGTTTCACTTGAATCTAGAGAAAGAGAAGTTTCTGCATCAGATCGAGGCAATGTAGAAAGCCACACTGTAAGTTAGGTCTTCGGACACATCAATTTTGTAATTCAAAATGTAAATGAGCTAACAAGAATGCTGTATCAAACTTCTGAAAAGATACAATAGAAGCATTACTGTACAAGCTTTTTCAATCAATTTTTCATTTTTTTTCTGACTTCCATCCCGATTTCTTCCTTAATTCATGGATTATTTACAAGTAGTAATAATTCTTTTCTTGAAGTTTATTTGGTACAATATTAGTCTTTTTTCTTTCTTCCTTTCTTTCTTTCTTTCTTTCTTTCTTTCTTTCTTTCTTTCTTTCTTTCTTTCTTTCTTTCTTTCTTTCTTTCTTTCTTTCTTTCTTGTTACTGTTTGCATGGTATATATCTTTATAATCTTTTACTGACAACTTTTTTATATCCTTATATTTAAGAATTTATACCTGTGCTAAAATAGATAGTTGTTTTTATTTTTCAATATGAAACCTTTGTTTTTAACTAGAATATTTAGTATAATTATGTTTAATATAAGTATTGATCTATTTGTGTTTAAATACGTTATCTTACATATCATCCAGCTTTTCCATGTTCCTTCTCGTATCCTTTATTGCCTTCTTTGGAAGATTTTTTTATCTCATTCCATTTCTTTACCTCTAATAGCTTTGTAGTAAACACTATTTTGTTACTTTTCTAGTGTTACCTTAAGAATTGCAACACAAATTATTTACTTACTAAAACCTAATAATAATTCATACTTTTTTCACTTTTTAAATCATATAAAGTCTTAGAATATTCTAAACCCACCCACCCCTCCTAATTATCTTGTGATTCTTGGCATATATTTTAATTCTATGCATACCAAATATATATTTTAAACCTTACAAGAAATTATTTTAAACTATGATATTAATTTAGATTTTGCCAGATATTTAACTATTCTTTGGCTAATTAAACTATTCTTTGGCTTTTCATCCCTTACTGTACCTCTATGCTTCAATCTGGGACTCCAGCTATCCATGTGTTCAAACTTTTCACTCAGTCTTACAGGTCTCATGCTATCTGTCTACATTTTATCCTTTTTCTTCCTCTGCATGTATCAGACTTGGTATTTAATCTCTTTCCTGACCTTCTAGGTCAAATGTCCTTTCTTCACTTGTACCTAAAATATTGCTGAACTTATATACTTTGACCTAAATTACATTATATCATTCTTTAGTTCTGGAATTCCTATTATATTTAATTCTTTTATTTTAGTTTCCATTTGACATTCTTCATATTTCAAATCTAATCTTTCAAATATATTTTTACATTTAACTTAAAAGCTACTTGCACATGATGGTGAATTTCATGTGTCAACTTACTGAGCCAAAGAGTTCTCAGGTAAGTGGTAAAACATTATTTCTGGATGTGACTCTGAGAGTGTTTCTGAAGACATTAACATTTGAACCGATAGACCAGGTAATGCAAATTGCCCTCACCAGTGTAAGTGGGCATCATCTACTCCATTGAAGCCTGAATAGAACAAAAATGTGGAGAAGGGAGAATTTTCTCTTTTTGCTTGAGCCTGGGCATTCTGCTTCTCCTGCCTTCGGACATCAGTGTTCCCAGTTCACTTGAACTGGATCATACTCCATCCGTTCCCCTGGTTCTCAGACTTTGGTTTTCAACTGGAGATATACCACCACATTTCCTTTGTCTCTGGTTTACAGATGGCAGATTGTGGGACTTTTTAGTCACCAAACTGAGTGAAGCAATCCCTTGTAATGAATCTCTATCTGACCATCAATCTATCTATCACATTGGTAGCATTTCTCTGGAGAATCCTGATGAGTACAATCAGTTTACTCCATTATCTGGATCACTTAAGTTTATGTTTCTACTTATCTCTTTCTGTCTTTTTTTCATCATACAATCTTTCCTGGCATATTGGTAATTTTGAATGGATTCTGGACATTGTAGATAAAATATTTTAGAGATAATTTGAGGTTATGGATTTCATTATTCTTCTCCAAAAACTTTTAAAATTCTAGTTCTGGAAGGCAGTTTAATCAGGGCCAATTTATCTGATCCAAAAAGAGATTGCTCTATCATCGTGGAGGACTTCAGTCTTTTTGAAGACTGGTTATTTTCTTTCCTGCTTTCCCAATGGTATAGCTCTTTAGAAGAATCAATTGAAAACTTGAGAATTTAATTCTTTAATTCTTGGTGGAGTGTTTGCAATTCTAGCCTTATAATACTGCTAGAATCTCTTCTTAGTTATTAAGCTTCTCAGCTGTTTCAAGAGTTACCAAATTCAGCGCCAATTTTTGGGTTCACTTCTTTGCATTTCCTGTTTATTTTGTATCTAGGACTCTGTAGTCTGTATTGCCTTAGTAGTTTTCTAATACTTCAAGCAAATATTTTAATACTTTGTCTAGGTTTTATAATTGCTCTTGATAGAATATTTAGAGCTCAAAATGTATTTTGCTATTGCCATAAGTAGAAAATCATGATTATTCAGGCTAAGTCTCTTGTTTTCATAAAGTGGGTGAAAGTGTCTTGATTTTTAATGACAGAACACTTCCTCAGTTTAGGTGGGACCATAAACCTTTGCACACTAAATTAAATTTGATAGATGAATGAGACTGTTGCTGACTAGAAACTTAGTTACAGTGTGCTTATTTGGGGGCTCTATTTTCTCTCTCACTCTCTTTCTTTTCTCTACTCTGTTTCTTATAAAAGGGAAAATAAATCATTCAGGCTATATTTGCAAGATTTCTATGTCACTACTCTTCATTTGTTTTGGGCAAAAAGAGGAATTGAAAAAAGATAAGGAGCACAAAGAAAGGAGAATTAGAGCATTTCTCTCTTTCCCTCTTGGTGGCAAATAGCATCTCCAGCAGGGTCCTATCTCTTCTCTGTCTTCTGCTGTGTTCTAGGACAGGCTACCTTCCCCTCACTCCTTTTAACACAGGACAATAGTGCTTCCTGCTGTTTGCTTGTCTCTGGGTTAACTTTCTGTATCCTGGTTATGTTCTCACCTCTTCCATTTACATAACCAGTTCATTTATTAAAAAATCCCCTTGTCTTAACTGAAAAAATAATAAGGGCAGACGATGGAGAAATTTGAAGGAATTCTGTAGTGCAAAAGAAGGGGAGTATCCAATTCTTTTACATTTTAACATAATGACTTCTGTAATAGACTTATTGCAAGAAGGGAAACACAATTTTTGAAAAATGACTTTGTGTTTTCAAGAACTTTCAAGAACATACTTGCTGTGCCTATGAAATTGAAGCAACCCATCATGAAGGACAATGTGATTTTGAAAAGATTTCAGTGGGGAAGGAAAAATAAGATTTCTGAATTAAAACCTATGATAGATGTAGCCACTATCAGATTAAACTTTGAAGGAATTTAGATTAATGATGTAGCATATAAATGAAAGCTTTATTTAGGAAAATAACTCCCTAAAATCACTCCCAGATTGAATTAAAAAATAAAGATTAAGTGACTTTAAGTTTATACGTTTTTAAAAAATGCTCCCATCAAGTGTAAATGTGAAATGGTCAAAATTATATTAATGAGCACAAATGAAAGAAAATAGCAATAACAATGTTACCATCAAAGCATAATCAAATAAAGTATTAAATAGCAACAGAATTGCATGTAGATAATACAACTATCAGATGAATATAATAGCTTCAAAATATAAAATGTAAATATGATAAAATTAGGAAAATAGAAAGAGTGAGAGCAAGAGCATAAGAGAACAAGAACTTGAGAAAGAGAATGGAGAAAGTTAGTCAAGTAGTGATCACCTGGCATTTGGCCCCAAAATCTGAATATGCTTTCCATATTTTAGTAATTAATTACATGATGAACCTACCTTTTCAAGGTTGAATAGGCAAAAGTTATATATCCCAGACAACTGAGGTTTGGTTAAAATGTATTCATAAGACTCTGATTCAGAATTGAGCTACATGAAGAAATCCCTTCTTATGGAATATTCATTTTATTAATTCAATTATGGTAGAAATATCATAGCACTAAATTCATTATCTACTTTATCATAACAGTTCTGCATTTGGTTCAAGAAGTTGAATCTGAAAGCTCAGCCTAGAGTTTTTCACCATGGACATTGAATAATTTTATGAGTTATGTATTAATAATATCCATTCTTACGAGACTGAATTCTATATCCTTACCCAATAATGCTGACATACAACAGAAATTTTGACCAGAAAAATTTTACCCCTAGGCTTTTATTAGGCTCCAATTCAGCCTAATCAGATAGCTAAACATAAGAAGAAAAGACATAAACATAAAATACATTTATCAATTGTCATCAGTGCAAGTATGGGGAATATGTGTGACATAGATTAGAAGGTACAAGGGAATATGTGTGACACCCAGAACCTTGTCCTCTTTCTGGACTGACAGATCCATTCCTCTGATTCTGGGAATGTTGGTGGCTCACAGATTTTAGCTGAGTTTCTCTTAAGGAATTTGTTCTTCTGAAAAGTGTTTCTGTGCCCAATATCACACCTCTATCCTCCTACAATCCACAACCAATGACTGGTGTGATGTAGAGTTATGATGGCCCAGTTCTTTGGCTTTGATTTATGACAATATGAAGAATGATCTCAATTCCAGACCTCTCCATAGTGTTTGCTGAGGTCCTTTGGCAATTTCTTCTTTTACCCAATACTGTCACCTTTAGGCCCAGGTGATGATCTTATGAGGATTCCCGTTAATATTCTTCTATCTCAGAGTCTCTTTCTCAGGGAACCCAATTTTGACAGAGAAAGAAAAGCCTCTTCATCTTTGTCTTACTGCAATACAAGCAACTCTAAGACTTCGTCGTTGTGACCAAGCACATATAGTTGGTTCACATAAAGTGTGGCAAACCAAGATGTATAGTGCTGGTGACAAACACCTAAAGGAGAATCTGTCATAGCCCTTAGAATTTTGAGGCAGGGCAGGCAAAGCAATGATTTTCTTTTGACAAATAGCTCCTTCCTTGCCATTGGGCCAAAGTTGGAACTAAAATCATGTTGACTGCTTATTTGGTTACTTGTGTGACCTAAACTGCTCGTAATAAACTAGATGTGGTTTGATCTGTCTGTCTACAAAATCAAGTGGAAGGGATATTCATGGACTTGATGAAAAATATGTCTGGGGAAATTGTATATGGATGGACTCCTTGGGATATGCTCAGAATGTGAGAATACTTTTGTCTATTACAAAAGAGACTGAATGATTTATTGGAAAAGGTGACCTACCCTTTGGATGCCCTTTCTCAGATAGCTCAGTGATTTTCCCTGGGCTTACATAAAAACAGCCATGGAGGCAGTGATGGAATCATATATGAGTTTAACAACTTAGACATAAATCTTCACTGGAGCTGACCAGTATAATATCCAACTTAAGAGCCATGACTACGAATCCTGAGCACCAACCCATACGGAAGGGCTCAGTGTAGCTACCAGGCATTAGAGGGCAGTTTGGTGTCCCCACAACATGTTTTCACATTAAATGGATTTTGTTCCAAACTAACAGAAAATACAGCCTATTAACACTGTACTTTTAAAACATATTGAACAAAGTATTAGAGACCAAAAAAGAAACTTCAATAAATTCCAAAAATATTGGAATATAATATTGGAATATATGTTGGAAGATAATATTCTTAAAATATTAAGCAATAATAAAAAATAGAGAACAACATTCTATATGCAACGCGTGTAAAATGAATACGAAAATAGAAAATACAGTTTAGCAATTAATTTGTTCCACAATTAAAAAATATATGCAATATGAAATCCTCAATATTAATAAAATCATAACAATGAGAAATGAATATATATAAACCTGTGAAAGACAGTAAGATTGGGCATGGTCTCTTTCCCCTCCCTCATTTTTCAGGCATAACTACTTTGAGTGCTTCTTTCCCACTGGACTTAGTGAAATTTACAAAATTTTCATCTTTGTTCTCTGCTCAATAACAACTAATTGATAAGAGGTGGTTCATAAGTTAAGCTCATGTGATATCCCTGGCTTAGGTGTAAATTTATCATGTTTCTTAAATGCATTATTTTAAAACAATATAAAAAAGCCCTGAGCATTCAATTTGAGAAATGAGGCAAAAATTATAAAATGAAATTTAAGAAAATCAGAATAAATAAAATGATAGGTTAATAATTAAAAAATTAATTAAAATGTATAAAATATGTAAATTGGTCATTAAATTTAAAAAGTATAACGTAAATATTAAACTAGATGAACTTCTTGAAAGCCAATGTAGTCTAGTTTAAGCATCATTACCTAGAAGGATTCAACCAATGTCTTTAAGACAGATTTTCTAGAACTTTGTCTAATGTCTACTTACCTCTCTGCTGACTCAGGCATGTGAAATGTGTCCAAGTACATATGGGACATAGATTATCCAGATCTAGATTATATTTCCTTCTGAGAATATAAAGTGGGAGATCCATTTCACTTGAACTGCATGGACCAAGACTAGAAAAGGTGTTTCCCATAATGAAAATAAAAATGGTAGATGTTTCCATTTTCATCACTTGGTAACATCTATCCATTCATTTAAACATTTCAACCTTTCAGTAAATTAAATTTCACAAAGGCAACCTTATTATCTCATGAAACAATGTTATATCAGCTAAAAATGCACTGAGCTCCTCTTTGCAAAAAAGAAATGTACTCAGACACAGTTAAGTATCTACTATGTACTGGAAAAAAATCATAGTTTATAACATTTATTATTTCTGAAGAAAACTTATAACTTAGAAAATACTAAAAATGGGATACAGTAAAAGCATATGTGTAAAGATATTTTCAAAATGGGAAATGTAAATACTTTATCAGCATTTCAAAAATGCTCCACTCTACAGGCAAAAAATGTACATTAAATCAGTAATAAAATATGAATTTTCAACACTTTTAATAGACAAAGATAAAAAAGAAACTAAGACAAATAAAGATTTACTCAAAGTAACTGAGTGTCATGCTGAAGCTATTCTTAAAAATGAAAGGCAATGAGTATGATATAGGAACATAGTTTACAGAAATATTTTTTATATGTCTGAAGAATATTAAAAATGTTAAGATACATTGACCCCGTATTTCTATGTCTAAGATTGATTTTTAGCAATTTTCAGATGAGAATTCACATAGAAAAATTATCATGAAGTATTATTTATAAAATAAAAATATTCTATCTATATTGAATAACTTATACTTTAGACTATACAACTTTATATGATATTATTTTTACCCACCCTAAATTAGTTTTATTGCATATTTTTATTTTTTAATTTCCTTAAATTATTATTTTATGTAGTATTAAAATAATAATTAATAATTTATAAAATAAGCAATACAATGTGAAAATATGTATACATTTTTATATTAACTAGTGTGCATATAATTAAAAAATCAACATAAACTGTAGACAAAAGAGAAGATTTTTAGAACTTTTGACAACAAAGATTTGCAGCTATTTTTGGGTGTTAAGCTTATATAATAATTTTATTTTTATAAGTTTCTATATTTCCATGTTATCTTCATTAAAACCATTTTACTTTTATGGTGTATATTTATACACATATGTGTGTTCATGTCTATATATATGTTTATATGTACATATGTTTTTGGTTTTAGTGTATTCTTCTGTAGGCTACTAACTCTTGCTTCTCAATGAGAATAAAGGAATAAGAAATACAAATGGTTTTTTTGTGTGTGTTTGTTTAGATGTAAATGCAATCACAGAAATACATTCATATTTGAAAATGTAGAATTTCTGTTCAGTTCTAATTTCTGTAATTTCAGCCTAACTTGTGCATGTTTAGATCTACTTAGTGATGTTTTCTTTGGAAAATAATCTTCACTACATTAAAAATTGTCAACGGGGGCCATGTCTTGATGTCCAAGTGTATGCAACACAATTCTTTCCAGAGAGAGTCACACGTGGGCTTGTCCTGTTGTTGTTTTACTATTTGTGTGTGTGTGTGTGTGTGTGTGTGTGTTTGTGTGTGTACTACAGAAATAATGTACACAGTGGAAGCAACTGGGAAGATAATATCAAGCCAAATACAATAATGATTAAGAATTAGAGATTACAATTTTCTATGTGTACCTCTCTTTAAAAACTGCCCTAGAGCATGTGATAATCACAAATGGCTAAAAACTTGAGACTGATGTCAGATCTAGAGAGAAATACTGGAGTTTTTACCTCTAATACCATACTAGGACCTTCTTCCAACACTAACCTTTAGGGATAAATGTCATATGCCAACCCTATAAAACCACTTATGGTCCTTTCACAGTATTGTTTGGAGGTCTCTCAATCAGCGACAGGTCCTGAATGACAAAGTATTTTGCTCACTGGAGAAGATCTTAAACACAAGGTGCTATGGCTACAGGCAACTTTTAATTATCTACCAAGAGGGAATAAAAAAGGAGCATTGCAGCAAAATGTTAATTTTTCCTTAATTTAAAAAAAAAAAAAGAGGTGCAGAGAATAAAATGTGTGAGGCCCAAAATTTAAAAAAGGGAAAAACTTGTTGGTTAGCTTCGAATGATGAGTTTTGGTTTGCAATTTACCTATGTGAAGTTTGTTTTAATGGTGTCCTGAAATGGTACACAATTCCTTTTCTAATGAATATACATGTATATATATTAATTTTTATGGATATAAAATAGTTGCATATATTTATGGGGTACATGTGATATTTTAATTTTAAGCATGCAGTGTGTAATGATCAAATCTAGGTAACTGGAATATCCATTAATTAAAACATTTCTTTGTGTTGAGAACATTCCAAATCTACTCTTCCAGTTATTTTGAAATATACAATAAACTATTTTGAACTGTGATTGCCCTATTGTACTACCAAACACAATAATTGTTTCCTTCTTTTGAACTATAGAACTATATTTTTGTATCAATTAACCAATCATTCTTTTTTTTTATTTTAGCGTATTATGGGGGTACAAGTGTTAAGGTTACTTATATTGTCCATTCCCCAGTCCCCCCTTGAGTAAGAGCTTCAAGCATGTCCATCCCCCACACGTTGCACATCTTACTCATTGGTTGTTAACCAATCACTCTTTATCATCTCCCCCCTTCTACTTTTCCCAGCATCTGGTAACCACCACTCTACTCACTAACTCCAACAAAAAATGACATATATAAGAATGGAAATATGTATAGAGGTCTTTCAATAAAATGCTTAATTCTGAAAATGGAGGAGTAAGTCCAAATGAGACATTTGAAGAATAAAGAGGAATTGATGGAAAGATAAAATACTCATAGGGAAATGCCTTTTATGAAAAATGAAAGGAGGCTCTTTGGGGATCACATATATTATATTTTTCTTTTGCCTAGAAAGGATGTTGGGGATTTAGGATATGGAAAAAGTTGGAGCTACTATACAGGTAGCTACTATACAGGTCCAGATCAATGGCCTACCCACCTTATGAAAGATATTAGCCTTTTGAATAAAGGCTCTGAAAAGTCATAAAAATATTTCAGGTGGTGGAATTATATAATCATTTTTGTGTTTTAGGCAAAACATTAGTATTCACTTGAGAGACATGTATTGAAGCAGTCCGGGACAAAGGCAAGGTGATAATTAGAAACTTTTCCAATAGTCTCAGTGTGAAATTTGAGAATCAGAACAAAGGAGGTGTTTGGATAATTGATGATAGTATAATATGTGACATGTTATTAAAAGGAAATACCTAATTTGGGGAGGAAAGAGTCACTTTAATATTGGACATATTGAATTTGAGGTGATTGCAGGACATACAGATGGAAATGACAATGTGTAAGTTAAATGTAAAGCTTAGAGTTTGAGGAGGAAGTTTGGGCTGGATAAATGTTGCACACAGTAGCTTATAGTTAGCATCTTCATTTATTTTTGTTTTTTTTCCAACTGTAGCAGAAAATATGGTCTATTAAATATATTAGAAAGAAAATAATATAATAGAACACATGATTGTATTTTAAAGTATTTTTTAACCATTGTATAGCTATAGAATTTTGGATATAATAAGGGAATTTGAGTCTCTAAAGGACCCAGGTGAGTTTAGTCACATTCTCACTTTTTACTATTTATGTATTGTAAAAGATATATGAATGTCCAGTGACTTTAATTTCCATTCCAACCTGAGACCTAGACAGGATACAATCTGTACCCAACATTGGGAGTTGATTTACTTGATAGTTGCTGAGTTTTAGAAATTTGACATTGGACAATGAGCTTTAATTGTTGTGCATCTTCTCTCAAAAAATAAGATTGGACTATGCAATAATTCAGATTATTTTTAGATCTAACATTTAATCTGTGCTTTTTCTGAAAATTATTTAACATGTAAAATGAGACTATTGTTTCTACTAATTAAAATGTATCCACAGTGGTATTATTAAAGTTGTATAGTTTTTGGAAAACAGAATGAAAGATAGAATGTTCTAATTTATATTATCAGTTAATTATAAATATGAACAGCCAGATTGAGGCCTACTGGCCTCCTGGTATAGATTAACCAAATTGCGGTATGTAAGCAAGGTGGAAATAAACATTGTCAGACATATGTCTTCTGATAGCCATACATGTGCTTAATGGGCTTTCTAGATAATTATACTATAATGACCTCTGTAAAAGAACCTAGACTCCACACTTTCAAGTGGTTCAATGACCAGTGAAAGATGGGAAAGGTGAAGATAATGTGTTTTCTCTGTATAGTAAATAAAATAAAGATAAGTGATGTATGGTATCTAAATGTTTTGCTTGAGATACAAAATAGCTTAGTTAGGCCTTATTTGAAATATCAAAAAGATCAAGATCAGTCTACATAAAACATAATGATTGCATATTCCAAAACTTTAAAAAATCGACTGCCCTATTACTTCATTCTTGTTTGTTTGTTTGTTTTTGAGACAGAGTCTCCTTCTGTCACCCCAGCTGGAGTCAATGGCATCATCATAACTCATTGCAACCTAACACTCCTGGGTTCAGCTGATCCTCCTGCCTCAACCTTCAGAGTACCTGGGATTACAAGCATATGCCACTATGCCTGGTTAATTTTTTCTATTTTTGGTAGAGACAAGGTCACACTCTTACTCAGTCTAGTCTCAAAACTGCTGATCTTAAGTGATCCTCCCACCTTGGCCTCCCAGACATTCTTGCATTTTATCTGTTAAGGATAATGGTTAGACTGGGGAATTCAAAATTAACTTAGATAATGATATTAGACATTTTCACTATAGAGCAAAAGACTTAGAGGGAATATGGTGGTACTTTTCACAATTTAAAAGAACTATTATCTGAAAGAGAATGTATGTTTCCTCTGTCATTATTGTGGATAGAACTGGTATCAGGAAGCTACCAGAGGATTGATTAATTAATTAAATTATTACTGAAAGCTTTATGGTCAAAAATATTTAGATGTTCACTTACTTTTCACTGTCTTCTCACAATCAAAGTGTAAAATATGAAGGCAAAACAAATTAGAATACAACATAATTAAAAATATATAAACAAAAGTCTGCCCCAAAACTACAAAAAATTACAAGATGGCCATTCAGCTATGTCTCAGATATTCAGGAGAAGCTTTATGGTGTAATGCTTGGATAAGGGTGCATTTCCTCACTTCAAATAAATTAAAAAATAGCAAGTGGAATACTTTTAAATAATTGTATTTCTCGTTACATGTAAGAGTCCTCAATTTCTAAATGTACTCAGCAACTCCCAAAATATTTCCAATATGAAGCTTTGCTACTTTAAAAATAGCATAAATATTAGCTTTATTTAAGTAAATAATATGTAACAGACAATGCATCAGTTTCAAAGTTTATTTATTATTTAATATTTTGCCAAATATATGGACCTCTTTAACCTTTCAAATGGTATCTAGATAAGCCGTGAGATTTGTTTTGAAGCTATTATTATTTTTCTTCATTTCCTTAGAGAATATTTCTGGACAGTTGCATTATGTTAAGATTTTCAGTTTCCATATATAATAAATGCTGAATTCAATGCAGTATTTTCCCACTTGAAATTATTCAAAGGAGAGTGACAAAATATATTTGATCAGATACATAATGAACTTTGATAGCAAAGAGCATTCAAAATAGAAAATATTTGATGCTGCAAAGTCAAATATTTATTTGCCTATGGAGAATAAAATAGGAAATTACAAAATTAAGGGAAAGTATTGATTTATAAACAGAACATTGCATTGACTGTCAAAAGCATTTTATCTAGTGAGATGTTCTATTAACTACAAACAACTACAAGAATGCAAGTCTATTTTTTTTGTCTAATATTCATCTAACGAACAAAACAACTCTTTACTGAAAAATGGTAGCTTATAACTTTTTTAAAAAGATGATTTGTATTTTTGAACCTGTTCTTTATCATTTGTTCTTTAAAAGATAAATGACTGATATTATCATTGTTCTATCAATAATGCTACACAATCATATTTCTAATAACTGCTCACATGATTGGGACCTAAAATAAAACAAGCCCTTTGTAGTTATTTTAATTTTTGTGGCTATTGTTTACCTTTCCTTTATCTTAGAGGAATTTATTTTCTACTCATATCTTTTTGTGTAACTATTTTAAAGTTCTATCTGGTTATCATTAAATTATGGGTCTCTTAAGGAAAAATACATACCAACCTCTGTGATAGATATTGGAAATACAGAGTCAAATAGATACAATCACAACTCTCTAGGAGCTCAGAGTCCTACAGAGGAGACAGGATTTAAATGAATAAATTATAAAAACCCTATAATAATGAGCTTGAAGTATGGAGAAGGTAAAGTATTTGTGCTAAGGGGTGAGATATTACTCCTATCAGAGTCCATATAAAGAGAATTTTCTCAAGTAGGTAACATTTAAAATGGGTTTTACATGACATATATCCAAACTTCAGAATTAATACAGTAACTTACTTTTCTTACAAGTTGTAAACAAAATTTTAAGATCAAATAAGATTCTAGATGTATAATTTCAAGGTGATAATCCATGATTTGAGACCTGTAAATTTCATGACACCTCATATTTAGCTGCCTTTAAGTTCTTCCAGATCACCTGTGTCATCAACAAAATTAAAACAAAACAAAACAAAACAAAACAACCCTTTAACTATCCATATTTGGGAAACAAATGAGTGAAATGATGGTTAGGAAACTTAGAAAAATTATATGTCTAGGTTTTAGCTTGACATCATTAAATTAATTTTCTCATTGTAATATAAAAATGATGTTTTGGGGAAAATGTACAGGAAATATGTAGAAGGACATACTTTGTTTCTATGGTAAAAATAAATCCTATGTTAGTTTTCTTACGTATCTTAGACATTTGTTGATGATATCAAAGTAAGTCAAAGGGTCTTTCCCGTCCTATGTTCCATGGAACAGATGATTCGGTAGATGGCACACTCATATCTTCCATGTGCTCAATTCTGCTTACTGGAAACAGTTGTGAAATTCATCTGGTCATAGAAACATGTTTCTGTTCTTCCAGACATGCTGGTATATTAACCCTTCCAGCCTTAACCAACGATGAATGAATAAGATATGGGTATACAAATAAAGTGCCTGAGTTTTCTTGTCCCTTGGTTGAGATAATTCTGAGACATTTTCACCATTGTCTCTCTGAGCCCACTAGTAAAACTGGGCTGCAGTTGTCCACAGCAGTGATTTGCTCTGTAATTCGGTTTTTAGGAGCTTCCTTCCTTTCCCTGTTTTATTAATGTTTCCTCCACACTCCTATTGGTATGCTCTAGTGTCAACTCTTAAATGGAACACAAGCTTTTGAATCTTCATCAGGGTCTTCTTAGTGAGCCTCAAACAAGTTGGAATACTAATAATCATTTGTTAATAGTTTTGGCAAAAAAAGTATCTCTTCTATGTTTCAAGGGGTTTGTAAAATGCTGTGTGAAAAAAAAAGTGAAAGAGATTTCTTTACTGTATTTAGGAGGAGATGATAAATATATTAAGTACATGATATGAAACATTTTACAATGAGTGATAGTGTTGCACCAATTTACTTGACCACAGGTTCATTTTTATCTTTATTTTTGGTAGGTACATTTTTTATGACCATTCTATGGTGAAATCTTTAGAACAAGTTTTTGTTTGTTTATGTTTTGTTTTGTTTTGTTTTGTTTTGTTTTGTTTTGTTTTGAGACAGAGTCTCACTCTGTTGCCAGGGCTAGAATGTCATGTCATGGCATCAGCCTAGCTCACAGCAACCTCAGACTCCTGGACAAACAATCCTACTGCTTCAGCCTCCCCAGTAGCTGGGACTACGGGCATGCTCCACCATGCCCAGCTAATTTTTTCTATATATTTTTAGTTGTCCAGCTAATTTCTTTCATGTTTTTTTTTTTTTTTTTTTTTTTTTTTGTAGAGACAGGGTCTCTTCCTCTTACTCAGACTGGTCTTGAACTGCTGAGCTCTAACGATCCACCTGCCTCAGCCTACCAGAGTGCTAGGATTCCAGGCATGAGCCACTGCACCTGTCCAGAATAAGTTGCTTTTAACCACTTCAGTACCAGCGTCGACTATAGTCAATACTCACAGATGAACGTGCACAGCGACTTTACCTGACAGCCGTGATATGAAGTTGCACAGCCCAGAGTGGACTTTTAGCCAACCTCTGTGATATGACTTTTCTAATTTTTCATCTACCAAAATAAAATTGTGAACATTTAAAAATAATGTAATGAAAACATATATGTATATGTTATCTATTCTGATTTACATTACAAGTAAAGCTGCCTGTAAAGTAAAACAAGCTTTCAGTGCTTTAAAGCTTTCCTCATCACACAAGAGCAAAACAGATTCATCGTCAATGCACAGCACAAGCTATCGTGGGGACTATGAGTGCCAGCTTTGGGCAAGGTTTCTCTGCCGGTGAGCGAGGTAGGGAAGTGGTTAAAGAAATACAAAGGTTTTTTTTCTCTCCTTCATGGCAACATTCATCTTTCAATCTTCTAAAACATTGACTTTCACTACCTCTCTCTAAGTGTATCTTTCTTTTAAAATGCACCAGTTAACCCTAGATAAAATTATGAGAAATAGATTTTTGTCATTTACCCCCTCTCTGACTTTTTTGTTTGTTTGTGTTCACTTTGACTCCTTCATGTTGGCCTTAAATGCGATGTGCCTCTCGGCTGTTTGGCACTTCCCGACCATGGGTCATTTCAGATTTTTCTGAGATATCCTAAAACTCCTTCTATCCATATTAGGCCCAATGAGAAATAATGTTGAAGGCATTTTATTCTAGCATAAAACAGGAGAGTCTAGCCTCAACTCTATCCCCCTCATACATGTATTTATGTTCTAGTACAGCTCAACTGATTTTCGAGGATGATTAATAGCCAATATATTTTTATTTCTTAGGTCGGTACTACAAAATGAATGATACTTCAAGGGACTGCAGAAGTAAAATATCCTCTTCCTCCTCCTCCTTCTCCTTCTCCTTCTTCAACAATAAAGGATATTACATTGGCAAATAATTCAAATGTTCCAGAACCCATGAACAATATTGAGGTGTGATCTCTCATATGCAATAAAACCAGTGTAGCTGAAACGAATAAATCAACACAAAATACGGTTTGAGTAATAGCCAAAAAAAAAAAAAAAAAAAAGAAAACCTGATTCTTAATCGTTCTTTCACATCATTCTTTGTTATACTCAGTATCAACTACCTCTCAGATATCCTAATAGTCATTTAAAAGAAGGGCCATAGCCCAAGCACGGTGGCTCACACCTGTAATCCTAGCACTCTGGGAGGCTGACGTGGGAGGATAGCTTGAGGTCAGGAGTTCGAGTCCAGCCTGAGCAAGAATGAAACCATGTCTCTACTAAAAATAGAAAAATTAGCCAGGTATGGTGGTATCAGCTACTTGCGAGGCGAAGGCAGGGTTATTGCTTGAGCCCTGGTGTTTGAAGTTGCAGGGGGCTATAATGATGTCACTGCACTCTAGGCAGGGCAGCAGAGTGAGACCCTGTATCAAAAAAAAAAATGAAAAAAGAAAAGAAATGAATCAAATCAAAGTAACAACAAATCAACAAATAAACATAAAATAGAAATAGATCCAAATATATATTGGGCCACAGGATAGTCAGCAGAGTCCGTAAGTTACCATTCTGGATCACTTTGAAATTGGCAACTGTATGTGATTAAGATAACAGAAAACAAACAAACAAAAAAAACACATTATCTTTTTAGTATATCATTCAATCCTGACTAACTCTAGCCAAAGCAAATTCAGTCAAAATCCAGGGAGTGTGAGTGTTCATTTATTGTTATTTCATAATCATTGTTAACATCAATTAATTACTATATCACATCACTGAGATAAATAATATCAACATTTCAGCTATCCACTGTGAAGGAGCCACCCATATACACGAAGAAAAACAGGATAACATTTTGATGAGTCTTGTCACTAACAGGTAAAGATATGGAGCATATTTTCCTTTTTCTGCCTAGCATTTAGTTATCTTATGCTACTGAATCTGCCAATTCTGTTGCAATTGTTCCCAAACAACCTTCAGCAGTGTCATCTATGTTCTGAATGACTTAATATAGCCGAGCAACATTTACACTGGGTCCAGAGAAATCCTGACTTGAATAAAAGACTGCATTATTACCAGCTATAATGAATCCAGGGTATAATTATATACAAGAGTCGCAAACATATTTTGTAGTGTTCTGACAATAATAACCCGAGGTACTGTACATATGCTTGTAATTCTTGTCCCAGTCAAGCTGGCATTCACAGTTGATCATTTGGTATTTAGATTAGAGGGCCAATTATGAAAATATACGCTGGGTATGGGAAGAGTCACACATACAATAGATAACACAGATGGTCAAAGAAAGATCCAATTCATCTATCTGCTAAGTTTTGTTTCTGTCATTTAAAGAAAATATTTATGAAAAAATACTTTTAAAATGGTTTAAATATATGAACAAGAATGATAAGATTTGGTCAAAATCAAGTAGTGTGTAAAGGTTGCCTTACCAACCCCTCACCTCTAAGACTCATCCTATCGAATTTATTAACACAGCACAAAAACTTTACCACTTTCTAGGTTTCTCTCTTTTTGTCTACTTCAAAGAGAAAATAACTTTTAATTTCTTTTAAATACAATGTATGATATCAATAATTCTTCCACTAATGTGATTTTTAGTCAAGGCACTAATTTTGAAGAAATAATTCCATTTTGGGCCTCATAGTTAATGTTGCAACAAATAGTTTTGATAAAAGGTGTATAAACATTAGTCATCACTGAAAGAAGTATTTTGTGGTCCTCTTGAATTCTATGAAATAATCCTATGATGCTGATCTGGATAATATGCATGTTAAGAGAATGTTTTCAGGCCCAGTATAATTATGACTTGAAATTTGAAGATTATATACAAAAGCATAGTACCAATTCAAGTAGAGTTTCTAGACTGTTTCTGTGAGTGTGCTCTGTGTTCTCCTGGGAAATATTTATTCCTGTAGGTATTCCTTGGACAGGGATTTTTCAGAGCTACTATATTGATCAAATATCTTTCTCAAAAGAAAAATAACAAAGTCGTCCATGTAGGAAAAACACTAGGGGATATACAAATGTACTAAAGAATGCAGGTATATTTCTCTCTGTTCTCCTAGGAGTTTATTGCCCTTTGAATACAACTACCATTTCGAATTCTTGCCAATGTAGACATAATATATTGCTCAATTTCACTATCAATATTTGTCCAATAAAATATTAATAGATTGAAAGTCTTGATGGGAAGGAAAGCAACACTTTTTAAAACACTGGTTTATAATTATGGTCATTATTATTGATCATTTATGAGAAGATATTTTGATTTTTGAGTTATATATTATATTCCTATATAACTTATTTTTTGAGAGTACAACTAAATGCATGTGTTGAAATATGGATCTAATTACACTGTGAAGCTTCATTTTACCAGTCTCTTATTTATGCTCCATACTGGGTAGGTACATTTCAGGGGAAGCAACACATATTATTTGTTAATTATTGAGTTGCCACAGTTTTTCATTTTAAGGAATTTATAATATATAGATATCCTAAATAAAAAAAATAAGAAAACTATTTCGAAGTAGTCATATGACTTGACTGATTAAAACTGGGAACAGAAATCTAAGCCAAAATTTTGGTCTTTATTTAGTTATGTTCTGATCACAGACGCTTGACACATTTGCCTCTATGTAAAACATTGCGAAATAAATAAAAAAGGTAGCTACATATTTTTATTAAGATAGACATAAAAACTTTTCTGCCAATCCCTATCCACTTAAGAGAATTTGCTAATATTATACGAATGTTTTGTAAAGATTCCACAATTAGCCCAGGATAGGCACAAGAGTGATAGTGATTATCAGCCATTGTTAAAGCATTTAATGTTCAATTATTGTGAAATATGTATATCGAATCCCATTGAATGACTATAGGACGCTATTAGATTTGTAAAATATTACCCATTCAAATGCTATTTCCAGACTGTGGTAATGAGCAAGTAGAGGACATAATCACCTGCTGAAGGGATGTTGACTTACATGTTCTACTGCAGTCGTAAGATACTTATGACTTAATAATTTTAACACTACGGCTTTCCCCCTTTTAGGGTTTTATCTAATAAGTTGCCAATATTCTATGTAAGTAAATTTATATCTTAAGCCATTATAACCTAATAATTTACTAAGATATTTTGAAATATCTTTGACATTTCACTTTGACACTTCTTGTTGTATTTTTATTGAGAAAGTATATCCTCATTCTCTCAAATGCATGGTTTTGCTTGTGATTATCTCTCAAAAAAAGTTTTAGAGCAATTTTTGTGGAACCATGGAGAAGTCAACAATTTGAGTTATTTTCAAATATGAGTTCCATCATGGAACGAATGCAGGGCAAATAGCTGGAAATATCAACCAAGTGTTTGGGAAGCATGTGGCTAATGAACGCACCGTGCATTGATGGTTTGACAGTTCCCTTCTGCTGATTTTAATCTTGACAATGAACCACGTGGGTGACCTGAGACCAAGATGGATAATGATGAGCTGAAAGCTGTAGTGGAAGCGAATCCAGATCAACTTACACATGAATTAGCAGCAGGGTTTGATGTTACTATTCCAACAATATTGGACCATTTGAAACAAATCCTCAAGGTAAAGAAGCTGGATAGATGAGTATACTGCATGAATTAAACAAGTGTCGAATAGAAATAATCTCAAAGCTTGCCTTTCTTTACTATCTCTACATAAGGGTGAACCATTTCTTCACCATATTGTTAAGTGTGATGAAAAATGGATTCTTTTTGACAATCACAAGCATTTAGTACAATGGTTGGATAAAGAGGAAGTGCCAAAACACAATCTAAAACTGAATATTCATCAAAAAAGCTACTGGTGTCTGTTTGGTGGTCCAGTGCTGGTATTATCCACTACAACCTCATGAAACCAGGTCAATTGTTTACAGGGAATGTCTACTGCAACCAGTTGGGTGAAATGATGAAGATGCTTGTGATTAAGTAGCTGAGATTGGGCAATAGAGACAGGCCAATACTCTTACAAGACAATGATTGACCACATGCTGCACAAACAGGGCTGCTCATACTACAGCAGCTGAACTTTGAAACTCTCTGTCATCTGTCATATTCTCCAGACCTTGCACCAACTGACTACCACTCCTTCCAGGCTTTTGACTACGTTTGCAAGGGAAAATATTCAATTCTCTCCAAGCTGTGGAAAACGCCTTTTGTGATTTCATGGCCGCTAGCTCTCCAGGCCTCTTCACTGTAGGTATAAACAAGCTACCATTAAGATACCAAACTGTGTCGATAGTTTAGCTCCTACTTTGATTAATTGTACAGCTTCTTGTTTGAAATATAATAAACTAAACTTTTGATTCGAAATCAGACATTTCATATTTAGTGACCTATTAATTTGTCAGAATTGGAGGAAGGTTAAAAAGGACAAGAGTATTACCCTGGAAAACATTCTCTTGATGCCTGAAAAATAGTGGTTGCTAGATGAGGACTGAGAAGACATACGAAGAAAATGTATATCTAGTTTACAATTTTTCCAAAGTTAGAACATATTTTTGAGTATCTCATTCTTGAGTATGTGAGTCATTCCATAGGTTCTCTTCAGTTAACTAAAATTACACATAATTATATTCTAATTTAAACATTCATTCATGGTTAAAATTAAGAATTCTATGCATGCTTTATGAATAAGAAGAAATTGAAGAGTAAATTTAGAAATAACTTTATGACCTATATTTATTCACTCAACCAACAGTTATTTCTTAAGCCTCCATTGTGTTCTGGACAAGTGTTTGGTTTTATGGACAGAGAGAGCTTAGAGTTTGTTGCAGAGGTCAGGCCTTGGCTTGTTGCCTATGGTAGGTTCTCACATCCTCTTGGGTTCATAATTATCCTGCCATTTTTGTCTCCAATTTTTCAAAGACTTTAATAGACATGTGGTACGGCCTGAATGTTTGTGGTAATTAGATCATGAGGGTGGAGCCCTCATGATTGGAATAAGTGATCTTATAAGAATAGAGAGGGGGATTCTCTCTCTCTCTCTCTCTGTCTCTCTCTCTCTCTCTCTCTCTCTCTCTCTCTCTCTCTTTCTCCCCTGCCCCCAACATATGAAGACACAGTGAGAAGACAACCATCTGCAAGCCAGAAAGGCAGCCCACACCAGACACTTGATCTGCTACCACCTTGAGCCTGGTCTCCCCAGCCTCCAGAGACACAAGAAATAAATGTCTTTTGTGTGAGCCACCTAGCTTATGGTAATTTGTTATAAGCCTGCACTGGCAAAACCAACATGTATTCAGACGGAAAGGATATTCTTCAGGAGAGAGAACACGTGATAGAAGAATTTGATCTCTGGCTTTAGGGAGAAACGGTATTTTGAAAGCCTCTTCTGAAACATGAAGAACCAGTTGTCATGAATCAGAAACCTCTATGAATGGCTGTTATACAGTGAACTGACCGGTCTGTGTGTTGCTGACTCTAGTCTCCCCATGTGAATCCACACACTTTTTGTTTCTGAAAGATGTAAAGAGTATCTTGTGTGCATAAGAAATCTTGTTCATGGACCATGAGATATTTAATAGTTTCTACCTCTCCCTCATGCCACAGCCACTCACCTCCAAATGGTGAGTCCTGACAACTCTATTTCTAGAAGCCTCAAACTGCCCACCACAGCTGTCACTACAGCTGATTTGTATCCCACTGATTACCTCCATTTCACTGTTGAATATTACTGTTTCTTGTTTACATTTCTTTAAGTTCAAATCTTTATTGTATTCTATACAGAATTGACAAAAAGTCTCTAACCCTCCCTTAATATTTTAGTAAACAGGTACTAAAGCATATATGATTGTCTTGGAAAGTTCACAGGGATTTTAGTCAAAATCAATTCCATTTTATTTATTTCAACCTGTTTCCACAGGACTCCACCAAGTATCTGTGAGAGGGCTGGCTCCAAGACAAATCTGAAAAGCAAAAATTCTATTTCTCTATGTATAGAATCATTTTGCTCCCCCAAATATTATTTGGTCTGTTACACAGTGTGTTTTTTAAAATATAAATTACTTCATACATGATTAGGTAAAGGGTAAATGATGTCCAAATAATGTGAGAGTTATCACATTGATTCACATCTGATTTTTTCCAGAATATTCTTTTGAAGCAATCAAGGGACAGATTTTTCACATTAAAGAGCAAACATTAGAAATAAATAAAGACTTTAACAGGAAACCTGAGGGACCTGAAAATCTCACATAAATGCTCTTCTAAAGTCCAAGTAGTAACTAGCTTAGTATCTTCAAGAAATTCTACTATGTTAACTTATCAAGGGGAAATTATGACTTTAGATAAAGAAGCTGCAAAGACACACTCTCTCTCTCTCTGTCTCTCTCTCTCTGTCTCTCTCTCTCTGTCTCTCCCCTCTCTCCATCTCCCTCCCCCTCTCTCTCTCATACACACATTGAGAAATTAGACAAGAAGTAAAGCAGATTGTAATCTAATGTGAAACCCTCACTGATGTGGAATCTCAATTCTAGACCTAGGCAGATTTGTATAGTTAGTCATGGACAAACTAATCTGGATTTGCCTTCCTATGTGCTTCTATGTGCATGGCTGTGGGAAGGGGGGTTAGAGATGAGAGTGGGCAATATTATTATGTTTAAAAGCAGAACAGTATTTTGGTTCTTTAAGGTTAGGTTCTCTCTGTGAAAAGAGACAGAACTAAGACAAGCATGCCCAATTTGTTCTTATCACACTCACCAGAAATACAATGTAGGCCATATCAATGGAGTCATATTTTGTAAAACTTGCAGAAATAATGATTTTAACTGCTATTAGACAAGACACATGTCTCTTTCCACACTGACTTCCCTCATCACACTCACCCTTGTGCTGGCTAATGTTGGCATAGGTATAGATTTGATTTGGGATCCATTCAACAGGAGATTGAGTTGAGAATACATTTTCTTTTGATATATTGGGATTTAAGCATATGTTACATTTTCATTCATAATAAGGTTAGTGCTAGGCATTCAGAAGGAGAAATGTAACCTGGGTTGATTCCCCTGGCATCCCGGTATAAGGTGAAGGTTAGAGATCATATCACATCCCATGATACCCAATGCCAGGCCTATGAAGGTAGTTGGAGAAAAAACAAAGCTTAAAGTATAGAGACAGAAGTTAGTTTGGAAAAAGTTATTTTAAATTTTACGCCTCTATTATGAAGGAAACATGTCAGAGATTTTCTCCTATTTGACAATGATTTAAAAAATTTATGTGACATTATATTTCAAGTTGTAAATTTGAAATACATATTCCTAAACTATCAAAATAAAATGAATTTTATTTGTATTCTAAATAAATATACTAGAAAAATGACAAAATTATCTTTCTATTATTTGTATAAAATGATATCACACTCTTTTTTGGTTATAAAAGGAGAAAAATCAAAGAGTATGAAGCCACAAAAATGGAGTGGAGGTATCAAGCAATTATTAAACAAAAATATTCCAAAATTCTTTTAATTTTTTAATGTTTATCTGCATTTTAAAATTTGAAATTTATTGTAATATATTTTCTCAAAGTAAATATTCACTTCTGTACATACTTTTGCATTTATACACCTGAATTCTTTTAGGAGACGTACAGAATTGAGCAAGCTCTGGTTTTCATAAAATCAGGACCAAGTTCTGCAGAGAGTATGCCTAACCCCAACCCTGAAGCAGAGTATTTTGCAAGGACTCTTGCCAAGTGGGAGGAGGTACAACCTCCTACTGAGGAAGCACCAAAATTGGAAAGGAAGCATCCTCCTCTTGAAATCCTTTAACTTTACTTCTCCTAACCCACTAATTTTATTCATTAAGTTAGGAAAAAACAGGGGTATGACTACCACCCAGAAAGGAACTGGGATAATCCTACCCCTACCCCTCTGGTAGGCAATTCACCTACTGGTGGGTTCTGACAGAATCCATAACAACACATGAATCAAGTCCTATTTAAAACATTCCATCTTGTGTCTGGAAATATAGTCTGTATGATATTTTCCACCTAAATAGTGCACAGCTTCATTCTATGCCATGGTACTACTCCACACAAATGCCTACACTGCTTGGACTTACTAATTCCTTCTCATTGCATTTTTCAGCTCTAATTTTTACTTCTTATTTTTCAACTTCTCTGTTCCATTCTCCAAATATTAGTGCCTGATAATGACACACTTTCAGCCACTTGAGTTCTTATGAAATTGAGAAATAAAATGCAGTGAGGTCTATGAAACCCACATAAGTAAACATGATAATGACAGTGATGAGAACAATAGTATATTTAGATGGATAATTTTATATTTGTTTGTCAATAACTGTTTCAAGCCCATTCTATGCGTTAATTAATTTAATTATCACACACACACTGATATTAGGTGCTATTATTATTTAGGTCATGTGGATGAGAAATCTGACAGAGATACGTTTAAGGACCTTATTCAAAGTCACACAAGAAAAAGTTAGACTGGGGATTGAACTCAAGCCATCAACCACCAGAGTACGAGTTCTTCAACAAATGGTCTTTATAATTTGACAAACTTATGGAATGGGGGAAATTTTTGTTGCAGCTATTGTTTAGATGAAAGGAGAGAACTAATGATTAGAATAGTCCTGGGATACTTGGGACAATATTTCAGAACAGGGTTTTGTATCATACGGGTAGTGTATTATATAGGTAGCTGACTATTCTATACCCTCAACATGTATGGTACTATATATTAAATACAATGAACAAGAAAATAAAATAGCTTTTAGGTTTGGGGAGATTAGAAATTTTATGCCTGTTTAAAATGCAGGAATTTGTTTTTGTAGAAACTTAATTTTTTTTTTTTATGTTACTACATTTCTGTAGTACGGTCACAAGTTTTCAGATGGCTGTGCTAATTTCGTCTTAAGTAGAACATCTACACCCTCCAGCAGATATTGATGTACAGCTTTAGATAGTAAAAGCATCAACACAATACTGTTTCCAAATGCTAAGCTCATTTGCAAAACATTTTCTCTGTCTTAGTACAGTGGTAATATCTTCTTTTGTTTTAAATTGCTTTTTCATCATTTATTCCTTCATTTGGTCTATGTATAAAAAATAATAATACAAACCAAAACACTTAATAGTATTTTTTTCAACCAGTGAACATAATACATATAGTAAAGCTTACTTTCTTGATTTCCAAGTGTGTTCAGAAGGTTACAAAAATAACAAAGAAAATCTAAACCTAAATTTAGTGCACTGATTATATATTTACATTGATAATGCCTTGTTGAATGCATGTTATGAGAAGCACGGTTCTAAGCACAATGAAAACCACTGAAAAACAACAGATAAAATGTGAAAGAACAGAAGAAAAAGAATGTCATGTCATTCCTATGCTATAAAGTAATTAGTTCTCTCTCCTATTGCAGAGTTACTTTTGGCCAATTTTTCTGTTTTATTATTTTAATAACTGACATCACTAACCACATTTATTTCATCTGTGTATTTATTTGATTATTTCTTTGTCTCTCCATATAATATAAGCAGCATAGTGTCAAAGTCCTTGTGTGTTTTTCTTTATAGCTATATCCTTAACAATTGGAACAGTGCTGTGATGATCAATAAATATTCACGAGTGATATGAACATTGGAAAAAAGAGTTCCCATAAAGAGAAAAAAAATCAGGGGATAAAATCAGGCTATGAGAGAAGTGAAAAGGTCTTGAAAGGAGAGATAATTTGACATAATGATTTCTGTGTGTTAATACACATGAAGACTTAAGTTGATGAAGATAGATATTATCTATATCTGTATAGACAATCACAAAGTTTTATGTAAGTTGAAGATTATTCTCTATTTTTGCATTCAGGGGCTGGTCCTATTTAAATGATCAGTCTCTCAAAAAATCATCTAGGCATAGCAAACTTTGAAACAAGTTCATTAGTTGAATTCTTACTATTACCCAATGTGTTTCATATCTGAATGTGCTTAAGTGAAATGTAATCAAATAAAATATAACAATTCAGCTATTGTGCTAAGTATTTCAGCTTCAAATACTTACTTCATTGCAGTCTTCTAGAATGTAATATCATAGTGTAACTTTGAATCCAGGACACATACTTTCTCTTCTGAAACGTCCTGGCCATTTGTTGACCATACAACTTCTATAAAATCAGAGAAAAATTAATGTTCTCATGACCTGCATTTGAACCATTGGAATACTTCATATATACCAAAGGGTATATTTTAATAGCAGTAAGAGCTATACTGAGTTAGAAATATCAAAATGAGCTTTTAAGTTTCCAAATTAACTACTGTGGCTAATATTGCAAAATTTGTAAAGTTCAAAGTTTTTGCACAACGTTTTACTGACCAGATTTACATCCACCTAAGTGTTAACCCACCTCAGCAATTGATGAAGATTTTTTAGTTGACGACTTCAATGTCAAGTATATCTACTGAACTAGGATCTGTATCTTGGATAACCCAGGTATGCCAAACGAGATCTGCTGCCCAGCAATTGCTAATCCTTGAAGAAATGAACTACTCAGTATAAAAACAGGAGAATGGGGGAAGTCCATTTTTAAGCCATAAGAGATCAATTTCAGAAAAAATCTACTTAATTTATGAATATTGGGATTTTTTGGCCCTCTGTACAACTGATAAAGAGTATATACAGTGAACTGCTACCTTTCATTTATTTAGTGTGAAAACGCCATGCATCTATAGAAGTCAAGTGTTACTCAACGGCGTGTGTACAAAGTCAATAATAAAGAATTTGTTTTGATATATCCCTTTCAGACAGTTTCTACAGAGTAAATCCTCATGTAGAAATTTTTAAGTACATTGAAGTGTAAAAGCAATAAGGGCAGAAATGCCTAGGATGCACATCACATATTCAGCTGAGCAGTTTGCTTTCAAAGGTAAGGAAGACCTATAATAACTGGCCTCACATTCACCCAAACTGGTCATATCCATTCATTATTTTCAGCCCTCGTGCCTTTTTATTGTTACGGGCTGACACAGATATGGAGGATGATTCTATCACATAGAAAGAGCTAAAGACTCCTCTTCAGTGGAATGAAAAATAATTATAAAAATAATAATCTAGGATCATGGATGTTAAGAACCAGATTTCCACATTGCAATTGCGGTTATTAGGTAGAAGATCAATAAGGGCTTTTGAGTTTCTTTCTTTATTCTTTTTTATTTTTAATTTTTTGTCTATATAATCCATTTCTTCTGTAACCCAGAAGATAAATTTTAGAATCCATCTAAATGCATGTTACATGCAATACTCTCCTATTACTTATGCCTCATGTAAAAGAGTCATACATCAATGGCATACCAAATTACTTTTGTTTAAAGTTTATGATTACGATACAAAATTATTTTTGTCTATGCTAAATCTTCATTGTTTGTATACAATTTAGCATAGGCTATTGCTCATAATGTTAAGATATATTAGAACAAATTGGCCCAGGAATAATTGTAAGAAATGGAAGTTGGTTCTGAAAATATAGCATAGTTTCATCACCCTTTGCCTAAAGACTTATAGGAAAAGTTGAAATAAATGAGGGATTTCAATCAAATGCACATTTTGACATGGGAGGTCTTAGGTTGTTTATCTCAGTATTTCATTGTGTTTGATGTACAGTATGTGTTGAAGGAATGATTGTTGTTAAATTGTGAATGGATTTTAAAACGATGTTTTTAAATGGTATGACTTTTTTTGTTTTTCTGACAGCTTTGCCCAGTGATAAACCTATAACCTTCCATTCACTCTCCTGTCTGTGGCTAGAATGAGTTGGAAAAAAATGTGCTTCTGATTATGTCAGTCCTCTGATTTATTTCCTATAACACTTCAACATTGCCTTTAGGGCAAGTTCCATCTCCACGACAAACTTACAAAGTCCCTTCTGCCTCAATTCTTCTTACTTCTCAGGCTTCAGTTCTCTCTAAGTATGCAACATTATGCCCCTGATATCAGGAATATTTTTGTTTTTAAAAATAATTATATATGTTATAAGTTTATTTAAACTAAAGCCTTAATTTGGGTAGTTATCAATGATTTAAACTAATGTAAAAATAATTATGCTAACATATTTGTTATATATTTGTATACTAGTAAATTATTTTATTAAGAGAAATATATACAAGTCAAATTAATAAACAAAGATACAGACATATTCCTTAGTATTTTTTATATGAGTTCTCAAATTTCCCAGTAGAAAATTAGTTCCAATTTGTGCCCCAACCTCCTGCATAAGATGATGCCTAATTCTTATGTTATAGTCAAATATATATATATATTTTTACAATTTAATATGCTCCCCTAAGACCATTATTATTTTAGTGCTCATTTCTAAGCCTTTAACTCCCTTTGGTGGTTTGTGGTCAAATATTAAATTAACTCCTCACCTCTAAAAAAAACACTTATTTTTATATTTATTTGTCTTATCATTAAACTAATACATTAATTTAAAAAATCACTTAAGTAAATTTAAATTCGACATTTAAGTAAAAATGTCAAAATGACTGACACATTATACCATTATATATAATTGATAGAATTTCTGATTGATAAACCATCATTGCATAAGTATATAAATATAGAATACATGCATACAGAATTTGTGGCTGTATAAATTAAATGTCATTTAATCAATCAATTACTCAAAGTTAACTGAGTGTATAAATGAATAGAAAGCATTAAAAAGATAGAGTGAGTGCATGGCTTACCATACTTTCAATGGCCATAACAGAAGACAGCTCAGGAAAAGAGGCTTTTTTAGATCATGAAACTGAAATATTGAGAGTTAATCAGCCTTCAGGTATAGTTTTATCAGGGTTTCTGTTGTATGTCTTAAATACATTGCTGCTTATGTCTGGTTTTCTTCAGATAGGCTTGCCTTGTTTGCCCTAGATTTTACAATGAAACTGAAGTATCCGATTTGTTTTATACAATTGCACTTTATTCTTTTTTTTATTTTATTTCAGAATATTATGATGGTACAAATGTTTAGGTTACATATATTGTCTTTGCCCAGCCTGACAGGAAACTTCATAAAATTCATCATTGGTACTTACCTCTTGAAGGCTAAGGTTTCAAGATATTTCTTATAGGAACAAATCCCTCATGGGAAGAAAGACTGACATTACTAACCTTGGCCTTGCATAGAAACAGAAATTAAAAGACTTTCCAAGAAGTTTACTTACAGGCAGTTTAAGGATGCACTATTGCCATAGCACTGTATGTACTTCCTATTACTAAAGCTATTTCAAATTATTAAGAGGTATATCGAATTAATGCTGACAGGAAAACAATCATTTAGAAAAAAAATACAGAAGATCTCAAGATTTCAGAGTCAAAGGGTATTTCCTTCCAATAGGATTTTGTTGAGGTTAATATAAAGGTGGATCCCAAATCCCTACAGCTCCTAAGAGAATAAAATTAATTTAATAGGAGATGAAAAAATGTTAAACAATTTGAATAAGCAAGCAATTGGAATCATTTAGTTGAAGAGGCATTTTGTTCAAGTATCAATAAAATGTAAAAATGTAATTATTAAAGTATATGGTATTCAATTAGATCACTTAGCTTCTCTTTTTATAAGCAGAATTATAGAATGAACTAAAAATGTTTTGAGTACACATTTTTAGTGGTTTATGGAAATCTCTGTTAACCTGGACCTGTGTTAATTTGTGATTCTTCTATTTTGCCTATCATTTCTTCTGAAATATGCAGTAGAGTCAAGCTTTCAAAGACTGAGGGCAACATCGGAGATTTAGATTAATGGTACCGAATTATTCTGGGTGGAGGCTCAAATTTGGGGACAATTGGAGTGGAATTGCTTTTACATTTTTTTACTCTTAGTTCATGACCTTTTTTTTAATACTTAAGTATTTAAGCTTACATTATCACGTACTAAGAAGATGATCCAAATATGTCAAACATACTCTGCATTCACCTGTATAGATTCAAAGCCCAGTATATAATATTGTGGTCTCTGGCATAAACATAGCTACAAAAAGAAGAAAAGGGCTTAAGTATGTATTTTAGAATTAAATATTTAGGTAATCATTGAAATTTGAGCATATTAATCAGATTTGACCAGGCAAAGCAGTGCCCTAGTGAGATAGAAGAAATAATAGGATCATATTATTAGTGAATTATGTTTCTCTAAAACTCTTATTTGCCAAAATTAAGATGCCTCTAGCTACATATAAATATCACCTGAATATTTCTAGAAATCGCAGAGGGATGTCTCCTATGTTCATCCATTCACAGGGATTTCCCATTATGCTCAACTTTTGTTTGCTTTTTTCTTTTTGTCTTTATTTTTCTATAAAGAAAGCACTCATTCTGGTGACATTCCTCTGGCCTCCCTTGTAAAAAGCCTCCCACCCCTTGAAAAATCTTAAAACAATTTTTATAACCAGATACTTTCAGAATGATTTTCTGATCTAATATCTTAGTTTTAGATAAATAAATTTATTATTTGCACAATCACCCATCATACACACAACACCATAAAATGATATCACGGAGTCTAGGCATTCATTCACTCATGTGTTCAAATTACTGTCAGTCCTGTAACAAAGTCTTTTGAGAAATTTTATGGATGACAGTTCTCATATAAATGCTGACAAAGCAAACTGCCATGCCGATCAATGAGGATGCTTTTACTCTTCCAAAGAACTTTCTACTTTCTGAACAATTATCTATGATTGAATCAATGGGGAAAAAAGCTTGCATTTTTGCACTGCATTATTAAAAGACAGTTCATGGTTAAATACTTTTAAATGGTATCTTGTAAAGAGTGGAAATACGTTTGAAGGAAAGCACGGCAATTGGCATTTCCCTAAAAAGGTCTGAGTCTAATTTCCTAAATGATTGTTACAAACTGATTTTCTCTTGGCTTTAGATCCTTATTTTCTTGGAACCCCCTGTATCACCATTATTTTTGTCCTCCTCTTCATCTGTAGGGATTTTTTTCCAGTACATTTCAGCCAGAAGGGCAGGAGAGCAGCTGTCTCCTTTGGAGAAACCAATTATTTGCCAAATGGATGGAGTTTTGCCTGGATTCATTGGCTATTTTTCCCCAGCACCTCAGGGTACCACGTAGTCATTGCTATAATTGAAGCATTGTTCAGAATGGATCAGACTTAGTCTACCTTTACAAGACTTAAAAGTCATATTTATGTCTTTCAGTTTGTTATATTTAGGAAACGTATGTTTCCAATAAGCAACAGAATGATGCACAGTGATGGATCATTCTGAAGCTGATGAGGGCTATCAAGACTGAAAATTATGTAAACTTAGGCCACACGAAATCTGGATCTGTCCCTGCTAATGCAAATTCTTATAATCTCAGTAGAACATAAAATCTTTCTAATCAATTCCTAATCAATTACTACTGTAACTCAATTTTTTAATTTTGATTTTTATATTTTATTTGAGACACTCTAAACTGTGAAAGGGAAGTCAGGATAGTACTCATATAACACAAACAAATAATCGAAATTTTAAAAATTGAATATTAAGTGATTTATCTACATAAGCAAGAAGGATTTTGGTAAAGGACTAAAGTATAAACTTCATATAATTATGGATGTAAAAATAGTCTTTCACAATCCTTAGCACAAAGTATACATTTAATAAATGTTTGGCGACTAATAAATTGGTGCTTGATGTATTGAATTACTCCTGCCAGTAGACAATTTTTCAATTTTTATATCTTACATTCCACCAATCTATTTATCAAAGAATATAAATAATTGATATTAACAATATTTTCACTTTTTCTAAGGCAAGTTGAATTTATAGTTATATATATAGGGTCTCCATAATTACTGCAAATAAGTCCATGTCACACTAGAAAGAGTGTCTCATCCACTTTGGTTGTAAAACACTGGATGGGGTAACTTGTAATTAAATGAATTCCTTCCCTTTGGAGCATAGATTTTGAGTATAGATTTATTTTTATGACAAAAACTTCTATAATATTTAGGCTATTGTAAAAAAATATTTTCCTAATATTTCTAGAGGTTGATGGCAACCACAACCATATTCAGTACATTAGAGTTTTTTAAATAAAAATTCTTATCATGTATTATATAAGCAGAAATTGTAGTTTACTTAAGTTGAAAACAAAGGGAATATATATTCTATATTTATAATATATCTATGAAAATCAAATACTTATATTTTAATGTTTACATCAGACCCAGAGGCAAATGACCTAGGCAGATATGTACACAACAACAGATGATTTTTAGGGGGCTAACATGAAAATTTAGATTAGGTGAGAAAAAAATGCACATATCCTCGGATGTAACATAATTGCAGAGAGAGGAAAATTTTCAGGCATTGTTCTAAAATATACAGGGAGTTACGCTGAAATTGACACTTGGAAGAATCTGAAAACCATGACAATAGCTCTGTAAGGGGATGGTAATTTGCCTATATAATTAAATTGGAATGTGTTCAGTAAGCAGATGTGTGCAAATAAAGAGGAATCTAAGCATCGGGTTTGCACTTCTTGATCTTTCCTTTGTTTGCTTTTTTATGCGGACACCCCATGGCTTTTCGTTGTTGCTGTGTTGTTGTTGTTTTTTCCTCTCTAAATTAGCTTCCAGCACTAATACACTTCTGAGGTTTATTCGGGAGCCTTCCAGGCTGCAGAATCCCATTTTGTCAACAGATGGCGTAAGACGTGATTCTCCATGCTCAATGACTTCAAAGCAACATTTTGCTATTACTGTCCCAAAGTTGGTTTGAAATTATTTCAACTTGCTCCAACTGAACAGAAACAAAGTTCATCAGATTTCAAATGCCATGGAAAGATGTGATGTTGTTTGGGAATGGAATAAGAACCAAAGGTTTTTGTTTTTGTTTTCCTTTAAAATAGTGACTTAAAGGAAACATGAATACATATATCTACTACCTACCACAACATACTATCTACCACTTCTTCCACTCTTTTATTCCATGATACAGGGCTCAAAACGTTATCAAAATACAGATGGCATCTATACGCAGGTAATTCTCAGCAAATTTGTTGGGATTGTTACTTTGCTTGTATAAACAGGTATAATTTCACTACTATATATGTATATATATATTATTTCAGCATATTATGGGGTTACAAATTTTAAGGTTTCAAATAATGCCTTTCCCCCCTCCCCCCACAAGTCTGAGCTTCACTACATTATATTTTAGTAACTAGATAATAACATATGGAAATGTGATTCTAATATACCTTTGGAAATAAACATAAATAAGACAACTTTCAAATTTAGTAACACAGAAGAAAGTGGATTTGAAGAATTTAGAGCTATAATTTGCTTTAGACACCATTGAGTTTTTTTTAAATTGCCAGTTATTTAGGAGTAAACTGAAAATTTTAAGTATAACGTGACTTTCCAAGTCACTCAGGAATACCTCGATTTCCAGTGCTCTTGTGAATCATATCTCTGGTAATAGAGATTGCTTAAATCTTTAATATTAAAACTTGTCCTGCATTATTGTTTTCTGAGGAGCCTGAGGTAGGAACAGTAATAAATACTAAGACAAGCAAATATACTTTTTATTAATACCTGGAGATTTGGCACAAACCCTATTTACTAGATAAACCCTTTATTTGCAGAACTGGGCTGGAGATTTTGGAACCAACAGGACTCCTTTTACCTAGACTAAGAGGTTTAGAAACATCCTCACTTGAGTATCTAACATATGGATGGTACTGTCTTGGCGATGTTGTTACTGAAAGATGAAAGGTGGTTTCCTTTTCTAGGATCAAGCAAGATGACAGAGGAGACAGAAGACAGTATGGGAAGAAGAGAAGGACGGGAAGAGAGTGAGGAGAATGGGAGAGATAATACTGTGATTCTGTGCAGTAACTCCTATACACCACCACACTCCCTCTAAAACTAGCATTCATTTTCCTGACTTACGTGACTTTTAAATACTGCTAAAATGTTTATATTATTTTACAGTTTATTGAATTTTTAGTGGTAGAAATTGAATTTCTATGAAAGAATAAAGAATACTGCACTTCAGAAATTTTCCACCATGTCAAGAAAAGATATTTTATTTGTAATATGTAAAGAACTTTTATGTTATTTTCTTTTGTATTATACATTTATACTTTGCATACGCTATTTGCATAGTAACGTTTAACATTTATGAATAACTTAACAAGTTTATATTCTCCATCCTGCCTAATGACAATATTATTAGCCCAACTTTTTAATACATAAGCACAGCATGAGGCTTTAGAAACATTAAGTCTATGAAGAGAAATGTGAAAACTAGTAAGAAAATCAAATAATTATTTTCCTGCACAGATTTGGAATACCTTGGACTCCCTGTTTCTTTTTCTACATAAGCAAGTGCTATTCAATGTTTGTTATGACAATCTTTAAGTCAAATTCATTTGATAAATAATCAAAAACCAAGGATTGGCTATTTATATCTAAAATAGTATATCTTTTTTTTCAGAAAAAGAAATATTACTTTGTAAAAAGATCCTGAAGTGTCAAGAAAGGACAACTGATCAGGAAGTTATTAGATGAACTTCAAAGCTGCCCTGCTAAATATGCTAAAATCAATCTTGCACATAGCACATTGAAAATAAACAGTAAGGTTTAAAATGTAGTTTCTTAAAATTAAACTGGTTATTTATACTGTTTTGAATGAATTGTGCACAATTAAATCACATAATGAATATTAGGGAGGAATGAATGAACATTGAAATTGTTGTGGACAGTAATGACTAGACTTGTTCTATAATATTAGGAATGCACCATTTAAGCCCAAATGTATGACAAATCTCTCTCTTCCAGTCATGGGATGGAAAAATAGTCCAGTAATTTCTAGGTTTGTTGTATTGGAGTTGGGGGCATTTGTAAAATTGGAAGGCATTTATAAAGATTATGGAAAAATTATAAATACCTGAAATGCTGTTTTATTAAATACTGACAAATAAAGGTTAATATATGGAATGAAGCCAAAATATAAGGATTCTGGGGTAGTTTGCATCCTGATTATTGGTTGCTTCTCTTCAGGATAAAGGTATGAGTTTTAAAAAATTAAGCTACACTTATTCTTAAAATGTAAAAGCAATACCAACTCCAACATTCATGAAGAAGCAACCCTGGTCTAATTCTCTTTAGTTCTCATTCTCATATTCATGCAGGAAAATCTATAAACCAAGATCAGCATTGTTCAATCTTTCTTATACAAGCAGTAGATTAACTTGACAAAACTTATATTCTGGACAAATTGATGAGAAAGCAATACAATTAACATGGTTATGGATATTTTGTTGTTATTTCTTAAAATTGTAGATATAAAATAAAGACATTTGCAATAACATGTCCTTAATTGTTCTCACACAAGGCCAGGCACTGCTAGGTATTCCATAGTTCCTTAGTGAGTTAGTTTTTAGGGAAGTGCTACAGTAAAATACTATACAAGATGCTGTGGACACATCAAAACAAAGGATACATATTGATCTCTTTCACTATTAGGTTGCAATTGTATATTATGAAACTTATGAAATAGTTTTACAAATTAGAGATAGAGTTTATATATTACATTTTCCCAAAATTGGGCCAGATTCACAGAGAACAATGGAATGGCTCAAATCAGTGTTTTTGCGTCATTCAGTTTTAATGTTTTTCTGTTTGTTCCAGGTTATCCAGAAGTAACACTATCAGTATTTCTCCTGTGACTCATGTTAGGAGCACAGAATTGCATTAGGAAGAAACTGACATTTCTATCATTGGGATATGAGCAAGTATAAATGCTCCATTTTCTATGATGATCCTATTAATTGTCCATAAAGATATTATTATAAAATAAAAGTTAATGGAATTTTATATCATTGTGAAATTTTCATGTACATTAATTCACAATTCAGAAAAGAAAATTCCTTTAAATATCATATATTCCAATTTTTAATCAAAAATGTTCCTGAATAAAGGGCCAAAGGGATATTGAATAATATAATGAGAAGGTAAATTGCTTTCAATTTACTCAGTTAAAAACAAAACTATTCTAATTTTTACACCATTCCTATTTCTTGCTCTCCATTTAAATATAAAAGTATCATGGATTAATTAGATTTTCTTTCTTCTGGTAACAGAACAAGTACATCCTCAAGTTGTCTCCATAAAGCCAATTTCAGATGATCTCAATGAACTGACCTTCCCACAGTTACTTGTAACAGATATTGTCATCAGATCATCTACCATTAAACCAGCATGACTGGTTCTATAAAGGGCTCATCATTCACATTTGCCCAATTGGAGAATTACTTGAGATTTTTTACAAGAGTTATAAAGCAAGACTATTAGTAAAACTTTTAACTTGCAAATGATTTGACTCAAATGGCAAATTATGTGAGTGGGGCTTAAGCATAACATCATGGGATGAACAGAGAATGCCTGCTCATGAAGCCAAACAGAGGACATTAATACAGAAAAATGGAGATGCAAAAAAGCCTCTGCCTTAAGTTAACAACTTATATCACCTTTGCCCAAACTATACATTGGATTTGTCAGATATGATTTCCCTTTTACTATTACTGCTGTTATTATTATTATTATTTTGCTTTGGCTAATTTTGGCTGGAATGCAGGTAAAGAAAAAAAGGAGATAAAATTATTAAAATAATCTAAAATTACAAAATAATATTAATAAAAAGTGATATGATGAATAGCACTTTTAGTGCAAAGTGTGAGAAAACATTCTCACATCCAGAGAGATGTAAGTTCAAGTACCTGAACTGTAAAAAGATAGAATCATCATCTTGTAAAATATATTATTATCAGAAGACTTGCCAGTTGTAAGACCTGTTAAGACCCAAAATACAAGCTAAGTGGGAGACAGAGAGCCCTTGGAAACTTAGATGATTAGCAGGTTATTTCCCTCAACTAAAATTTATAGTAGCTGGTGATTTTGAGCAAATTATTAAATATTGCAGGTCTCTTTATTTGTCTTCAAAATGACACTAATAATATTAGCATTTTAGAATTGTTTTCAGGATTTGATGTGATAATAAATGCAAAAAATCTCTTGTCACACAATTCCTAGAAGCATTAAAACCAAAACGCAAACCAAACAACTAGTATTGTATTTTCCCCTAAGGAGTCAATGTTCTAATCAAATGAGGCAGAGAGCATAGAAAGGTTCCAGTTCCAGCAAAGAAATTGGAGAACTCTCCCTACATGAGGCAGGGGGCTCATGAAGACTGGCTCTGCACACTGAGTTTGAGGAGTTCAGATCAGAGCCCTTCAGGGTCAGCTGGGCAGGGACCTGAGGACAATGAGGCTAAATCTGGACTCACATGCTGGTCGCCAAAGATTTATTGATATATCATCTGTGTGGCTGAGGAAGACCCAGGCACTCTACTGGGCTAGAAGGGTGAGTGCTTTGACTGCAGAATGACTCCTTAGTTAGCTACAGGGATTAAGAGGTACTAGAATCATTGATCAAAAACATCTATGCCTCATCCCTCAAACACATACAAAAAGCTTTCCCTCTTTCTAAGGAAGTGGGCCTATTGATTTAGTGTATTGTATGAAGGAAAAGCTATCAATTATCACGTCCCATATTCTCCTGCCCCTACTCTCAGGATAACATTTATCTCTCAGAAATAAGGTGTCTCAAGATAAATTAAAGTTAGTATCACTGAGTAGACATTGGCTCCCATGCTGGGAATAAAAAGAGAAAATGAGAGTGGATCTCATGGTACCATCCAGAAAGGATGCAGGCAAACCAATCAAATATCCCTGATCTATTATCTGGACTCAGACTGTTCAGGATGTCTGCTCTTCAATTTTTCTTTCCACCAGAATGTGGCTTCCCTTAGACCAGACTATCTACCTCCACACCTGTTACATGAGGAGCTAAAACTCACATTTCATTGGCTTGTTTCTATTTTTAGGTATTCTCAAAGCAGGAGTGGGCTTTATCATTATTAATTCAACTGATTTATATTGATTGTAAAACCAAAATTTAACCCAAATTAGAAATGAAAATAGGTTTATTTTTCTTTTTGGCTTTTCTCATTGACCACCCAAAGGTTGTCTCTAATTAATGTACTAAAATTAGTACATGCTAAACCCAAATATTCAAAATTATTTATACTTTTCCCTTCTCAAATGAGATAATCAACTTTGCATTTATAAAAAGAAATCTGTAAACGCAAGCTGTTTTTCCCCCCACTGTCCAAGGTTTAGATCCTCAGTCAGGAGGCACCATAGTACAAACTCTCATGGGCATAAATCATCTGTCAGGGAAGAGACCAACCAGAGTGAAATCTTTATGGTAGGCACAAGGATGAGACTCTTTCAGGATTTATCCATTGCACATTCTGCGTGAATGAAACAGTCTGTAGGTGGAGGAAGTTTCACCTGTTTTACTAGAAAAGGTTTTTGGATATGGCCATCTTAGCCATGCTCTCAAATATCATATAAGGGAAATAAATGCTATTTTCTGTATAGAAGAACTCTATATATGAGAAGAAATTTCATTAAAATATTTAACCCCACTATTAAAATTGGCTATAATTAAAAAGAAAAGATCATTGATTTCTAAAATTGACGTTGCACATAGGAACGTTTTGATTTAGTCGCATAATGGAAATGTGAGGGAACATTGAAAAGCCCTTCCAATTTTTCCTGAATTCAGGATGACCTGCCTCTATTTGCCATCAGTGGCCAAGATAAAATGGCCAGATGTCTCAGCTTGAGGGTCCAGTCCTTGCTCCTTAATAGGCTGGCTTCGAGTCCACTGAATTTTGTCAGATTATAGTACCTTCTGATGCTATTTCCCATCAGTTCTCTCTCTCAGTGCCTTTGCCTGCTTCCCAGATCCTGGCCCTGTGTCCCTCTGTGCTGTGCATATATGCAGGTTCATCAAATCCCCATCAGCTCTAGGGCAGCCCAATCTGGCACCTGAAGAGTATGCTCAAATGATAAACCCTGAAGGTTTAAAACCTTTTGTATTGTGCCAGGGCTCTTATTAAGCCAACCACCTGGTTCCAAAACATATCTACCCAGGACACAGAAGCTGGTCGTGAGGAATCCATATGACATTTTTGTATGACACTGAATTTTCTGTGATTTTGTTTTGCCTTTGATAGTAAATCCTTTTTCATGTCACTGCAACTGTTTATCTTCCAATTGCAAATTTCCATCTTGTCACCAAGTGGAAATATTTGTATGGACAAAGAGCAGAGATGGACAGAAATGAAAGTAAATGGTTTTGTAGTCTCTTAAATGGCAATGAGTTTTCAAAGGGAAGTGCTTCCTTGAATGTAAAACAAGCCAGCTAATTCAGATCCTGTAGAAAGTATACAGGTTCAGGACATTTTTTATATTTACATGGTATTTTATTTGGGAATGTCCATATATAAGGAAAAACCAACAACCACTATCTGACATGTATTTAAAACTTTGGTTGATACTGTGGGTGATATACCATATATGTCAAATAGACATTCTGTAATAGCTCATAGTCTGGTTTTTGAAAAAAAAGTGCCAAAACTTTATCAGATAAAAAGAATATTACTACTATTCAATTTTACATATTATGTGTACAAACTACGTTTACAAACTATGTGTACTGCATTTACTTAGAAGAAAGAGGCAAGAGAGAACTAGTGAGGCCTGAAAGATAATCATTACTGAGGCAACTGCTGAGGGAATGAGTCCTATCTGAGAAGTCTGAAGTGAACACAGTCATATAATGTTAATTTTTTTAAATAGCATAAATTATTTGTAGTCACATTTGTGCATTAAGAAACTAAGGTTCAGAAAGTTTCAGAATTTAATATAAGATCACACAACTAAGTGAACAAGTTGAAATTCAAACCCAGGATTTTCTGATTATGAACTCAACAAACTTCCCATCATACTAAAATGTAGAGGATCTGTTACCATGGAGAACATAGAAGATACATTCAGGTAGGACTCATTCCCTCAGCAGTTGCCTCAGTGGAGTAATGTACTCTGGATACTCAGTCCTCTTGTGTTATCTACTCTGTTGAAGATAAGAGCCACATGCCTTGTGATGCTCAAGGTATAAAAATATGATGTAACAATTTTAGAAAAATGTTAATTGAATTCCTGTAATTCTTATAAAAGTAACAATTGAATCTAGAATCTTAAATCTGAAGAACCAGATTGGTTCCTTGGAAACTGAATGATTTAGACTTATTTATTTATTTATTTAATTTCTGCATATTATGGGGGTACAAATGTTTAGGTTATGTATGTTGCCCTTGCCCTCACTCCCCTAGTCAAAGCTTCAAGCGTGTCCATCCCCCAGATGGTGCGCATCACACTCATTACGTATGTATATGCCCATCCCCCCACCACCTCCTCCCATCTGCTCAGCTCCAGATAAATGTTATTCCTTTAATGTCTACTTAGGTGTTGATCAGTGAAACCAATTTGATGGTGAGTACATGTGGTGTTTATTTTTCCATTCTTGGGATACTTTACTTAGTAGAATGGGTTCCAGCTTTATCCAGGAAAATACAAATGGTGCTATATCACCATGGTTAGGTTTTTGTGTTTCAAACAGATTAGCATATATCACCACATCTTTTCTTCTTTAAACTGAGGAAGATGATTTCCAGAAGTATTAATAACTAAGTCTAGTCTAGTCTATATTAATACTTCTGGAAATCATCTTCCTCAGTTTAAAGTAGAAAAGATGTGGTGATATATGCTAATCTGTTTGAAACACAAAAACCTAACATTGGATCTAGCAATTCCACTACTGCGTATTTACCCAGAGGAAAAAAAGACACTCTATAAAAATGGCATCTGTACTTGGATGTTCATAGCAGCACAATTCACAATTGCAAAGATGTGGAAACAGCCCAAGTGTCCATCAACACATGAATGGATTAATAAAATGTGGCATATGTATACCATGGAGTACTACCCAGCCACACAAAACAGTAGTGAACTAATATATCTTGTATTATCCTGGGTGGAGCTGGAACCCATTCTTCTAAGTGAAGTATCACAAAAATGGAAAAACAAGCACTACATGTACTTACCATTAAATTGGTACTAATTGATCAACACTTACATGTACATATGGAAGTAACATTCACAAGACGTCAGGCAGGTGGAAGGGGAAGAGGGGCTGGGTAAGTTCACACCTAAAGAGTGCGGTGCATGATGTCTGGGGGTGGGCATGCTTGTGGCTTCAACTTGGGAGTTGCAAAGGCAATATATGTAACCAAAACGTTTGTACCCCAATAATATTTTGAAATAAAAAGGACATTAAAAAAACCTAATACAAATTTAAGACGTAATTTTAGGTGTTGATATTATTGTACATTTATTACTATCTGCAGTAACTCTATCACATACATCTTGTAGGTTTTATTAATCTTTATCATTAGTAAACTGTTGTCCAATATTCCTGTCCTTCAATAATTCACTGCCATTCCCACAAGAGAATAGTGGAGGGTGGAGTAGTTTCCCAAATAGGGGTTGTAGCTCCTAGCCTAGCTCTCTTGTATCTGGGCTGGCCTATGTACATAGTTCTGGCCCATGGAATGGGGACAGAAGTGAGTAGTTGGTTTCAGCCAGAAAAGTAAAGAAGCACCGCCTTTAATGAGTAATATGGTCAGTTAACAGATATGTATTATCTGCTTTGAATGAAAAAAAAAAAACAAATAATATAAATATGCATGTGGAAATATGTAAGAATAAAACTGTACTATGTGTTAGGCCACAGGGGAATTGCTACCAAAAGGTGGGTCATAGAATCTTCACTACTGGACAATGAATAAGACGAGTACAGGAGGAAGAGAAATAGAGCTTGCGATAGTATGGACAGATGGGGTAATCATTTTTTTTAAAAAAAAACAACTCTCACGCACGAAGGAGGCTGGTGAGACTAATTAGTAAAAGAAAAGCCTAGGAACAGAAAGATTGAGATAGGGATAATGCATTGACAATGAATGACTTCACTGATTATTATTTTCCTTTGCAAAGTAAAGTTGACTGAATTACTGTAACTCTTCATCATTTTTCTTCTTTAAAAAATGTATAAGAATGAAGGGAAAAAAGAAAATTGATAGAAATATGTATATATGTTTGCATAAATACACATACATATGATGTGTGTGAATCTTGAAGTTTAAATAGTATGAAAGGTTCTGAATTAAAATATGCAACCTTTACAAAAAGCTTGAAATAATTAAATGTTACATTTTTCATGATAGAAAAACCACAGAGACTGTCATTGACAGAAAAGTTTATACTTTTCTCCCAGTAATTATAAGAACTTTTTACTCTTTTTATTGTAAGCAAACAAAATAAGTTAGAAAATAATAATTGGACATTTTCATAGAAATCTTTGAAATAGTGTTAAAACACTAGTGGCAGTTTCAGTTTTCGAGTCAACAGTCATTTTATTTCAAATTAACTTTCTTCCCATTTTAAAATGCCAGATGATTTGGACATGTTTCTACCATCTAGTTTAGTCACATAGACAAATGTTAAAGTAAAATCTGCTCAATTCTTTGGATGTTGAGCCAGTGTTGAGATTGTTATAAACACAAAAGAAATACAGCTCTGTACAGTGAAAGAAGTATTTATTCTTTCTAATGGCAGAATAAACATAAAAAAGGGATTCCTCTCTTTGCCTAGGAGTATCCAGGTTTCCCTAACCACTTTCTAATATGCTACATTAAAGTGTTTTGATAGTGTTTATTCACAATTGATTATTGGTTTTATAGTCTAGCCAGGAGAAGTTCATACCCCATGTAGAGTTTATTGTTCAAAGTAATTTTTGAAAAGTAGGTTTTTATTCTTGTTATAGAAACAAAGCAGTCAATGCTTAGGGAATCCAAAGTCACACAACTCTAAAGTGTCAGGACAGGGATAAAAACAACAACAACAACAACAACAACAAGGATAATAATTTGAGTTAAGCACTTAGTACCAGACACTGAACAAGCACTTACGTGGATTAGCTTATTTCATCTTTATAACAATCATATGAAGTATGTCATATCATTCCATTTAGAGATGATAAACTGAGGCACAGAAATGAAGTAACTTGCTCAAGGTCAAATCTTACTTGAGCCCAGGAAGCCTGGTGCTGGATTCTGTAACTTCCCCCAACACTTTCACTTACGAAGAAGAGTCTTTCCTTTTGTAGAACAAGGATCATGGATAGAAGAGAGCTGGGTATCATTGGAAAGGGTATCAAATTCTTCAATATCATTATCTTCTGCAACAAAAAATAGAAGTACTGGCACCAATGTGCTGGCCTGTTTCTAAATCCCAAAAGGCAGATAGTTATTTTTAATGCACTGACCTAATTGCATGTGGTGATCCAAGGTCAGCATAAAACTCCAGAGAGAGCCCGAAGTATCAATAACATTTATGCTGGGCAAAGGAAGAGCAGAATGATCTTAAAGCAGCATGTCTTGATTTTATCTATAATTGCTCACCCAGAGCCATCACACCCTAATTAGATTAAACTGACAGTCTTTGGTAAGGGGCTGAAGAGGATTCGGGTGCTGAAGGCAGAAGAAATAGACTGGGTTAGCATAAAAGTATATTCCTCAACTTTTCAGAAGGATGCTGGCATTCACAGCTATCATTCCATAACTAACCAGCATCAGAAATCTCAGTAGCAGTATTCTGTATTATTTCTAGAGCTTTAAAAAAGTGATAATTTTCATTATGTTAGTGAAACCATCTGTATTAGATATTAATAATAAAAGATATTCTCATTGAAGTCTGCTTTATCACTAGTTTTTCAAACTTTTTTTCGAAAAAAAAATTTATTGCAATATAAAGAGAAGAAATAAATGATAAATATGATAAAACTAATATACATGGTTTGTGATGTTTATGTAAGAGCTTATGATCATTAAAATGTCCAGTTAAATATTATCGTACACTAAATATTATCATACACTATTTTAGCTTATTATCATAAGCTAAAATAATAGCTTCCTTACGTATCAGCAGCAAACCAGTAAAAATCAAAACATATAAAAATATTCAGTTTGCGTGAGTGTGCACCTGTGTTTGCATATCTCTGTGCTATATTCCATTTTTTTCTAAGCTTATGGCTCCTGTTTGCGAATATCTACTTGACATGTCTTCTTGAATATGTCATGGTAGAAATTCAAATACTTACTATTATTCTTTTCTGAATTTTTATTATCATTTTTTTTCTTATTGTTCTCATTTTTGGGGGGAAAGTTTTTTTACTGATTTATTTTTAAGTCTAGGTTTTCCAAACTCAGTCAATATCTTCACCAACTCCTTAATACTTCAAGCACATTCATTCATTTACTGACAAGACACAGCTACTAAATAACTCTCTTTTTCTCCTGTAGTAGGCATCTTCTTGATCTGTCCCATTAGCATATAGCAACCAGAATTATATTCTCAGATATATAATCATAAAAGGGACTTTGTTGCTTACAACTCTTCAATGGTTTCTCTTAGAAATTAATAAAACATACACCCTTTCTCATGGCCCATGATGGCTTCCACAGTCTGGTCTCCACAATCTTTGATGAATATTGTGTGACACCCTCATCACCCACACTTTGCTTTCCCCATCAAAGCCACTTTAGCCTTCTTTCAGTTTTTAAGTATTACCACAAATTTCCTCTGATATAATTGTCAGAGATTCAATGCCCTCTGTCTGAAGTATTTTCCTCCCTATCCTATCATTAAGCCTTTCAAAACTTTCACTTTTCCTTTAGGTCTGAGCTTTAATGTTGCTTCCTTGAGAACACTTCCTTTAATCTCCAATGTAAATTATATAGCCCACGTGATTGCAGCATGTTCTTTTTCATTATCACTATTTGTGTGTGTGCGTGTGTGTGTGTGTGTGCATAAGACAAACTAGCAAACTCTTCTAAATATGCTATGATCGTTGATCACTTTTTGGAATAAATATTAAATACATCTATTTCAACCACAGACCAAAAGAAACTCTAGAGGAATTAAAAAATAAAATGATATGTATATTATAATTAACTTTTGTAAACAAATATCATAAACAAATCTAGCAGCACAAGCATAACTAAAAGGAAATACTTAGAATAAATAAGTACACTAAAACTGTAGTCCCGAACCCCTGGGCCACAGACCAGTAGGGTTGGTGGCCTGTTAGGAACTGTGCCACACAGCAGGAGGTGAGTGGCGGGCAAGGGGGTGAAGCTTCATCTGTATTTACAGCTGCTCCCCATTGCTCCCATCACTGCCTGAGCTCTGCCTCTCTCAGATCGGCAGTGGCATTAGATTCTTATAGGAACACGAACCCTGCTGTAAACTGTGCATGTAAGGGATCTGGGTTGCGACTCCTTATGGGAATCTGATGCCTGATACTCTGAGGTGGAGCTGAGGTGGTGAGTGGCACAGTAGCATAGTGATACAGTTTATCATTAGCAAAGAGGTTTGACTGCTTAATAAATGTAATGCACTTGAATCATCCCAAAACCATCCCTGCCCCCATCCATGGAAAAGTCTTCAATAAAACCGGTATGTGGTACCAAAAAGGTTGCAGGCCACTGTGCTAAAACATTGAATTTATAAAAAATATGTTGATAATCTTATTATATAAGGAGCTCCTATGAGTAAATAAGTTTGAAAGAGATTAATATATCAAAATAAAAATGGGAAAACCAAAAAAAAAAAAAAATACATGCCTGCAAGGACTAAAAATTATAATAGTCCTTAAAACATTTCATATTCATTAGTTAAAAAATAAATAGCAGTGTGATTTAATGCCTGGTATTTTAATTAATAAAAAATATTGACTGCCAATGTTTGCAAGGATTCAGAAAAAAAATTTGGTTTCGTAGATTTCTAGTGTATGCTGTAACTGTTAAGACAATACCGCAGAGTGGTATGGCAATATTGCTAAAAGTGTAAATATATATTAACACTATTATTGAGGAATTCCACTTAGAGGAATATACGTTTAAAAACAGATGGATTTGAATAAACTACACATGGGAGTTATGATTTCAAAAATGCAGTTTTTATAATCTAAGTACCACCTCCCCACCAAAGGTGACTATTATAAAATGAAATGGCTAGCAATCTTTTTGGAATAATTTTGTAGGCACATTTACATTAATATGGAAAGATATTTTCATCAGGTAAACAGAGCTATTAAAAATATTTTTGCCTTGTCTTAAAGACTGTGCTAAGTAATATTTATTATTACAGTAATTGAAAGACTTGAGTAATGTAGACTAGAAAGGGTTATGGTCAAATATATTTTTTTAACTGCCAAGACTGTGGAATCTGGCTTATAAAAGGAAATGGGTGGAATGAGGGGGACTGAACATACAGCTTTGCAGTGAGCTAAACCAGAGGTGAAGGTAGCGTGGACTGGAGTCACAGTAATAATGAAGAAAAGTAGATTATTTAATTGCTATTTAGTAGGTGGAAATAATCATTTTTTAGTGATTGATTGATTTTGAAGTTGAGAATTGGAGTCAGTGGTTATATGGTTTATATGGTTAAGGGGTGATGATTCCCTTTGCCTATACTAGGATCAATGGAGGACTTCTGGTTGTGAAGGTTGGCATAAGGAGAATGGGAAGAGGGAAGAGATACTGAATTTTGTTTGAACCTGCTGGTTTTCAAGCACCTTTGAGGCATTAAATTGATCCATCAAGAAATGCGTTTGGGACAACAAATATAAATTTGGGGGTTATTGGCATATCTATTATATATATATATATATGAGATAGATATATATTTAATATATAATATATATCTAAACCATATTTGATTTATATAAATATAGGATAAACAAAATCACTAGGGTGTAAATGGAATAAAAAGAAAAGAAAATTCAGAATAGTACTTCAAACTATAGTACTTGAATATTGTATAGAACTAAAAAGACATTTTTATCTATATAAAATGTGTTTCACCTTGTGAGTGGATATCATTGCAATAGCTATTCTGAAATCAGTAATTTGGAAAAGAGCATTCTTTTTTTTTATTAGGACCAATTGTTTATGTGGTGCTTGAGGTGCCAAGACATATCCTTTAGAAGACTATTTAGTCATGAAACACAATTTGATGAAAGAATACTGGATAGAAACAAAAATAATAGGTGTTTGAGAACATAGACCAGAAAGATGAAAGGGTAGTTTTAGGGTTTCTATGAAGGAAAGGGTTGTTAAGGAAGACTCACATTATGCCTAAGGGCTACACAACAAGGGGGGATAAAGAGGAGGGGCAGAATTCATATAATATATAAATGAATGTAGACAAGAAGTGTTAGAATTATGAAAAAAACAAACACATGGCTATACACATTTTCATAGATAAAATATAATCATTGAGACAACATCTAATACAATTCTAACATGAGTTACTATTAAAGCATATAAAGCATGTTAACCTGATTTTAATATTTCAGTAAGAAGATGTGCTCTCCAATTTACAACCCATGAGACTTAGAAGTAATGCACTCTTGCTTTCATTATCTAATCAGATCTGGTAAAAAAAATCATGAATATTAGAAAACATTGTCAAATTTTCTCCAAGTCCACCACAGAGCTATTTTCTGTGTGTGAGACAGAATGACATATTAAAGAAAAACAAATATCATATTGGGGAATTTTTAAAAATTCAGATTAGCAGCAGGTGCTCTGAATGGAATGGTACCTTTTTCACTAGCCATAAAAATGTAAAAAAGTAAATACAGGAACAAGAAGATATTCTTCCCTAGGTAGACTTCTAAGGAAGATCTTTTGAAAAAATAATTGCTACTATAGCATTTCAGCAAGTCTGACTCTACAGAATTACAGGCATATATACAGATCTGGATTATTGCAACTCAATTTGAATTCTTAACCCAAGAATTCTCTTATGCTATTTATATAAGTTGTGTAGTATTAGGCAAGTTTTGTTTTGTGGTTGCTTTTTAACAAATTTTTGCTTGGGTTTTTCAGTTTCCTCATTTAAAGAACTTATCCCACAAGATAATTGGATCATTGTGAGAAGATGAGATAAGTAAGATATGCAAAGTATTAATGTGTTATGTACTGCGGGCCAAATCTGGCCTGATACCTGTCTTTGTAAATAAAGATTTATTGGAACACAATCATGTTCATTCATTTATGTGTTATCTGTGGGGAAGTTGACTAGCTGCAATAGAGACAGAATGTCGAACAAACAAATGTGTAAACTGCAAGAACAATGCCTAATATGTATGTTTTGTAAGATATATTTTATATTTATGTCTCATTAAGTACTCACAATAAACTTAGGAGATAATTTCTTAAATTAATACACTGAAGCACATACTTGTTAAAAGGCATCTGATTCTAGGTCACATACTCATTACAAATATATGTTTCTGAGGGTTAGTTAGGATCTAAAATTTGTTTTACTACAGAAGTATACCTCTTGATACTTAAGGGTATTAAATGTGAAATTTATCCCTTAGTATACCATGCAAATAACACTATGAAGCTATTCTGACTCTTCTGATTATGATTCTATTTGAAAATGCATTGGGCTCTACTACTTGAAGTAATAGAAGCTCATTTCCACATAAGAGCACTTCCCTCAGTGAATGTTAGGGCAATGGGAATTCAGACGTATTCATGTTCATTTGCTCTGTCATGTTATTATTATGTGTTATATGATGTGGATGGGAAGGAAATAGAGGCCCAGTATATATAGCGATGGGTTATGGAGATAAGTCACATTTATTTGTGTTTCATATACAACAACATATAGCAACTACAATGGTCTTCTGGATGTGTTGAATCATTAGCATTGAATGCCATTCTGGAGTGAGAATTTGAAAAGAACTTCTGGAGACAGCAATGAGATGTGGTTTAAGCAGGAGACATAAAACATTTTCTGTTAATTGCCAGATAGTAAATATTTTACAATCTGGGGCATCCAGTTTCTGTTGTGCCTACTCAAGTCTGTCATAGGCAATATATAAACAAATGAAAACAGCTGTGTTCCATGCATATATAGGGAAGACTGGATTTGGCCCTCAGGACACAGCATATCAACTGGTAGTTTTGAGCATGGAGACAGCTTAATGAGACTCAGGCTGAAGTCATAGGAGGGTTGGAGTGGGAGGAAGCTGCAGGGATGAATCCCATTCTGGGATTAAGTTAGAAGTCGGGTTCTGTTCTAGTACACCACTAGATGACTGAGAGAGGAGTAGCCTCAATACATAAACTATCCAAAAGGAATGGTGGTAATAATGATACAGACAAGTAATGAAAACAAGTGTAAGATTGCTTATATAACTATACACACCTTATAATTATGAGCTATTAGAATTGAACTTCATATTTGGGTAATTAAGGTCAACCCCCCCCCAAGAGAAAACTAAAAAGAAATCCTTCCCCCAACACGTCTGATAGAAACTATTTCTGCTCTGTGTGCCTTATAGTAGCAGATATATTATTTCATAAGATACCATTTTCTATTGATTCATAGTTCTATTTGTAATTTATTGATTGAGTTAAAATTTCTCTCCATTTGGCTGCTACCTAATCGACATATAACCTATTATATGTAATAGTCCTTCAAATATTTAAAAGACATCACCATACATGTTCTCCTTGACTTTATCTCCCTTGGCAAACCAGCCACCTTCTTTTTCTTTGGGATGAACAGAATAGAATGGAATTCATACATACCCATGATTTCAAGGCTTCTATAACATACGCATGCGTACACCACCCTGGAAGAATATAAATCCCTGTTGGCAGGAATTTCTATTTTGTTCATAACAGTTAATATAATGCCACAATATTTGAATCAATAAATTCTTTATATAAATTACTAATATTCTTTCCTTCTGCAAAGCATCTTGGCCTGTTTCTCAACCAAATAAGACACTTTGTCAGAACAAAGGAATACATAAATAGACATAATGTTTGGCAGAAGGAGCGGTCCGTGTTTAGAGGTACGTGCAAGAATATAGGTGAAAAAGAGAAAAAATGAGAGGTAGAGGATGTCAGGTGGAGTTACATTTTTATTTAAAATAAATTGGTCCTGGCATGATGTCTTGCACATGGAAGATACTCAGGAAATATTTTTAAGGATAAACTAATAATAATAAATTTAATAATATTAACATATATACAAATCTCTACTTATTAATATGATCCAAAATAACTTATACACACATTTCAGAATGACATCAATCAAGTTGAATCTTGGCTAAAATTATTTGGTGGAAGGAAGAAATATATTTGTTTGTGAATAATTAGAATAAGGATTAATGTTAATTTTAAAAATAATTTTTAAAAATAATTCGAAATAGTTATATTCTCATAAGTTTCTGCCACATATTTTTTTTTTTACTTCTCTGGATGGGCCTCTGTATTTGCTCATGTACCAGCAACACACGCCTTCCCACAGCTTCTACCTTCCATTATCAACTCACTACCTTCCCCTTTACTTTTCAAAGCCTTGATGCTATTTGACTTCCTCCTCAAAGCCTTATTTGATATGTTTCATCAGAATTAATTGTTCTCGCATCAGCGTCCATGTGGCAAAACTTGTATTTAACAAATTAATTTTCTTATGGTTTCCCTCGTTATTTATATGCTTATGTTTCCCATAAGAGTGTAAGTTATCTGTAGCAGTGACTACTTCGAATGCATCCTTGAATACCCACTGGCCCTGGTTCAGGACCTTGCATAGAGCAGGTGCTCAACCCACACTTAAAAAGTCAAATTGCAGTTCAGGGACATAGTTTTAACTTTGGGGCATTCCACGTTTGATTATGTGGCATTTCGGCCATGAAATATGTTGTATGGGATGTATTTTTCAAAATTAAGGCTAATTAAAATTAATTTTCTTCCGAGAGTCATTTTAGAATTTACAAGAGCCTGTGTGATAATTAGAGACACCCAGGGGTGTCACCAAACCTGTAGTGGGAGTCACTGCTCCATCAAACATGATCCACTGAAGTAGCTCCCGTGTGGCTATTAATATCACCCACTGCAAAATATGTCAAGGTTTATTAAGTGAAAATCTCATAAAGGTTTGCAAATAAAGTACTGCTTATGCAATATGGATATCATGTGGCTCAGTTCCCTTAAGAAGGAGAGAATTAATAAACAAACTAAAGCATCAGAGTGTTTATTCTCAGGAGTGTCCTCTAAGGATGTTGATGGGAAATACAGAGCACTTAATTCTTTCATTTAAGAGAAATACAGCATGAAGAGTATGCGAAGAATAGAGTCAATTGGAATCTTTTATACTTATACTAGGAAGTAAAAAGATGGCTCTGTGTTCATACATAAATTACACAGCAATCAATATTTTAATTTTATCTCCACTGCAGTATAATTTTTCCTATTATTATTCTTGATTTTCAATATAGTCTGAGGATTATACTCAAGCCAACTGGGATATAAAAACGTGCATACCCCAAGGACAAAAGTCCTTTGCCTGCATCAAGGAGCCCTTGGAGTGAGGCACTGGTATGAAGGGGTCTTGAATTATCCAGGGCTATAACTATTGCAGTGGGGAGAATGGAGAAAGGTGAAGGGTAACACTTCATTAAAGCTAAAAGGTGAAATGCTGTGGATTTAATTGAATTAGATGACAGCACACCTAGACAGAGTGAGAAAACTTTCCCATAGAATCAGTGTTCTCTGGAGGAAGGTAGTTTAATTCTTACTGTCATCAGGCTGAGGGAAAGTGTGGCCCTAGTTAATTTCCTTTACCTCAGGAGGGAAAAGTATCCTCGAAGAGGCAGACATATGGTTTAGCGAAAGGAACTTTGTGGCTTTCTGAGATGCCTATGTACCTATGGAACAGGTTTTGGCACCAGCTCACAAAAACAAACTTTCTACACAAAGCTTGAAATAGTCTGGATAATGTACCAAAATAAGAAAAAAGAAAGCGTGCCTTCATTTTTTGTGTTTAAACATTTTGATCTTCCAGTTTTGTCATAATATGGTCCACGGATTGGCAGTAATAGTAGTTGTCACACCAGGGAGGTGGAACAAGGAAGATTTTACTGCCTAGTTAGTCTAAGAATTGTTTTTAGCAGTTAGATACAGTACATATAAAAGAACAAAGGAAAATTATATTTCGTTTATAACATGGGGTTTATTGAAAAAGTTACTTAATATCTAGACCTCAGTTTTAGATAGAAATTGTAGCTAAGAACAGAGTTTAAAAAGCAACTTTAAGAAATAATAATCATTTAAGCCAAGTCAACGGTTCAATAGTATTTTAAGAGCTGTTAAATTACTCATTATTACTTTGTTTATAAAAGCAAAACAAAGAATAAAATATTTCTTCCCATGATAAGTGGAGTTCTATTATTTGATTAAACATTTTTCAATTTGATAACAGATTTCTAAAGTTCAACTATGCACAATACAATATTTTAAACTATCTCAGTGGCTTTCAAGTCTTGGCATGCTAAGAATTTATAATGTTTTTTAAAACAATTAATTTGTTTTAAATAAAAAAATTGGATGCATCAAGAAGTGTAAAAAGTGCTGATTAATTTCCACTATGTTTGGAAAGAAGAAAGTAGGAATTTTGAAATAAATTTATTTATACATGTGAAAGTTTTATCACATTTTCTTCAACTAGATAGAAGCCCAAATAAAAACAAAGCAAGAAATTAATAATCCCTTCAAATTATAGAACTGTATGCATGCATGACTCTTTTATTTATTACATCATTGACTCCTTTGATAAGTGTAGTTGGAAGAGAGAAGAGCCCTGTAATATGCTGAAATTAAAAAAAACAACTTTAAAAATTAAAAAAAAATTAAAAATTTAAAACTGGAACTACCATACAATCCAAAAATCCCACTTTTGGGCATTTATCCAAAAAGCTTTAAATCAGGATTTAAAAGAGATATTAGTATTCCCGTGTTCATGGTGGCAATGTAATATGATTCATCTCTTCATTCATGACAAAGAATGCTCATTTGCCATGCTTGTTTTAAAATACACTTTAAAATAATTGAGTTAAAAAGTAAAGCTGGGTATGGTGTCTCATTCCTATAATCTTAGCACCTGGGGAGGCCAAGGTGGGCGGGAGGATCACTGGAGGCTAGGAATTCAAGACGAGCTTGAGCAACATAGCAAGACCATGTCTCTACAAAACAAAAACAAAACCAAAACAAATACCTGGGTGTGTTCATGCACACCTGTAGTGTACACTCTGGAGTGTGAGGGGGAATGATCACTTGAGCCTAGGAGTCCAAGGTTGCAGTGAGCTATGATCACACTCCAGTGTGGGTGGCAGAATAAGACCCTGTCTCTTAAACAAAGAAAAGAAGAAATGAAAATGAATGTTATACCCACACATATTTCCCCATATTGCAATAAAATAAGGCTTTGGTGCTGTTGTAATAAATTCTCCAATATTTTTATTTTAAGTACTGATTATATTTTCTCTAAATAAGTCCAGAATAAAATTCACATGCAAACTAGGTGTTTTTGTTCACTTTGAAAAGAAACAGGGGTAAAGTGTTAACATTTGCCTTGCGAAGTAAAATACACGCCATATAAATGACAAATGTTATAACCTCCACCTCTATTATGCTGGTCTGTCTTTTTCTTCTGCAGTCCTGCTAACTAAAGCACTAATTCAAATAGTTTTTTATTTTTTCAGAATTATTAGAATATGCTATGTGTAATAGGAGACATAAAAATGCAAGCCTGTAACTGTTCCCTATTTTTTCTCAAAATAGTTGGTAACTAATTTCCACATAAAATATATTTGAAATAATCATTTGAATCATAAAAATAAGACTTTCAGAATTTTAATTAGAAGCAGGTGTGTATATTAAGCATATATATATACAAAGGAGCTTGTTTTACAACCCTAAGGTAATTACAGCATCTTTCTGGCTCATTGTATTTGAATGAGACATCTGAGATAAAATTTTTCCCACTTACATATTATTGGAAGATAGCTAAAACATCTACTTTATAATTGTGATTTAAAGAAAGAGCATCCAAAATGCTCTACTGACATGAACCAAGTCTTAGAACAAAACCAGGGAAATAATTTGGCATCCTTAGTTTTTACCCATGTCATTTTTTTGTTGTTTTTGTTTTTTAAATCTCTCCCAGCATCACACTCAGGATATCACATTACTTTATTTGTCACATCTCCTTGGGATCTTCTTGACTGTGATAATTTCAGATCTGACAGTATTGAGAAGTACTGGTCAGGTATATTGCAGTATTTTTTTTTTCTGGTGTTTTTCTCATGACTAGATGGAGATTATGGGTTTTCTGGAAGATCACAGAGTTAAAGCACCCTTTCATTACATCATATGAGGGCTACATACTATTATATCAACATACTTTATGGTTTTGGATGTTGACCTTGGTCATCTGGCTGAAGCAGGGCTGTCAGGTTTTTGTATTTTAAAGTTGCACCTTTTTACTCCCTTTTCAGACTGCACCCTTTGGAAAGAAGTCACTATCCACAGCCCACACTTGAGCAGGAGTTATGCCTATGCTCCTTTAGGGTACAATGTCTTTAAAATTTGTTTGGAATTCTTCTGCAAAGAGGTTTGTATTTTCTTTTCCTTTTATTCATTTATTCAAATATATCCATATATATGTCTATAGACATATACGTGTATATGTCTATAGACTCATGGATATTTATCTTATACTTTGCATTATAATTTTATACTAATTTATCTATTATGTTGTGTAAATTATTCAAATTTTGGACATTAGGAGATATTCCAGTTGACTCCTATGCCATAATTCCACATGAGATCTTTTTTGTTTTGTTTTTGTTATTTGTAACATTTCCTTACTTTCTGGCACGACAAGATGCTACAATTTCATCTTGTACATTTTAACCCCAAATTCTAGAATCAGCCCTTACTCCAAGAAGCCCTGTGGTGCCTTGCACTAGAGAATGGTATTAGAAATCACGACCTGGGGGTTAGTTGTGCTCACTGCTACTGGGTTGTCATTTAGGCTCTCTTAGCTGACAAAATAAAGAAAGATGAAGACAATAACTCATATATATATATATATGTACATATATCTATAAATATTTAGGTAGCCATCTCTATCTGTATTGAGATAAACATGGGTTCTTCAGCTCATATTTTTTATCTATGCTTTTAAGAAGATAAAACTCAAGCTATTAACATTTAAGTAATAGCCTCAAGGGCAAAATACACAGGAAGATGAAACTAGAATTGAAACTAAGAATTGTCTAACTTCAAAACCTATGCTCATAGTGATTCATATCTGTTTCCTGGAATCTTCCAAATGAAATATAAGTTGGGTTTTTTTTTTTCCGCCTAAATACAGAACAGAAGTGTCTAAATTAGACAGAATTATATTTCTTGCTAACAAACAAACAAAAGACATTTAGAGGCTGTACTCTAGGGTTACAGAGCAACTTTGCTCTAAGAGGGTATTATTTAGAGACTAAGTCCTCATTCTGTCTATCTGCTCATCGCTTTCTGGGGTTTGCCATTGTCCAGAGATTTAATGTTGTATCAGTAAAACCACCTTTCCACCCCATCCACATTCCATGCTATGGAAAAGGGAAACAAAATCTGTGATCAATGGGTACATCATGAAGAAGTTCTAGATGTTGCATTTATCATTTCTATACACATCCCATAAGTCTAAACTTAGTCATGTGAACTGCACCATCTACATAAGAAGGAGGGGAATATGATCTCTCACTGGGAAGCCATGTGACCGACTAAGATTGGAGACCTATTGTTAAAGAGAACAGGCAGAATGGGTACTAGGAGTGTTTAGTAAACTTTGCCACACTCTGATCAACTTCTTCTTAAAGGAGAATTCAGATTATTACCCATTAAAATTAATCAGATACTGATGTGCTATGACAATTACACAGAATTAATACAGTAAGTACCATATATTTATGTTTAGAAATAGAAACAGAGGTACATAGTGTATACTTAGGGTTAGAAATAAAGTTGAGCAGAAAAGGGCCTATGGAGATAAAGATAAGAGATAAGAAAGAAATGGAGGAAAATCTGTAGAGAGAAAAGAGGAAAATTTCTATTTTTTTTTTTTAGACAAAGTCTCACTCTGTGTGCCCAGGCCAGAGTGCTGTGGTGTCAGCCTAAGGAAAATTTAAAATTCCAAGTAAAAAGGAAAAGAAAAATTGGTGGAACTAGATTGATACACACATACACACACACACACACACACACACACACACACACACACGCACACACGCATATATACACACATGTAGTATTAATAAATGCTATCATTTAATGTTAATTAAGTATAAACATTATGTATTAATTAGTAGATATTATTATTTGTGTGTTTTTTTCATACAAAATTATTCCTAAGGGAAATACATATTCAAATTGTCACCTAGTACATATTGTAGATCTTTCTCAAACCCTTTATTTTGGAAGACAAAGTGTATTTTGGAAAATCTATATTGGTCTGAAGGGATCTTAATCAATGCTTGTTTAAAAATAAACATTTTTTGGTATGTTCAAAGTCAATTGTAAAATGCATTGTAAAGGAAGCACATAAATTTTGAAGAGTTTAAGTATTAAGCAAGATGCAGCTGCACAATAACTGTTGGATATCACTGTGAAGAAACCATTTAATAATCCCTTAAAATAAAATATATTAAGTAGTTATCTTTGTTGTGATTACACATATCCATCTACAAGATGCTTGGGAGGAAAAAACTGATTCATTCTGATTTTGTACAATTGAATACTAGTGATTTAGGGAAATATTTCCGGAGACAGAAAAATGTGCATCTTCAAATGCTGTACCTCAAACAATTTAAATACAATTAATGCTGATTTAGAAAAACTGGTAAGGTGACTCAAAAAAATGGGTTCAGTAATTAGAATAAAACAATTACATTTAAGATGCTTAGGTATAATTCTGTAAAATATGAATGAAAAAAGTGATATTTCAAATTAATTTTTATTTTATATCAATATGATCACATAAGTAACTAAATTTACAAAGTAGTTAATTTGATAAATATTAACTGAGCACCCATCAAGTGGTAGGCACTATCCTAAGAGCTGCAGAAACATTGGCAAACAACACAGAGAACCCTTTTGTGCTTTATTTTAGAGGACCTCAAATTAATTATTATATTAAATTTTACATTAGACTGACTCATCCCATTTCTACACCTTTTTAAAAGTTAAGTTTGCCCTCAAACTTATCCTTTATATGTTGTATGCAATTCCTAAGTGTGAAAACTGAAATATAATAATCTTACATTTTGGAATGCATATATATGATACACAAATAAAGTGCTAACTCAGACTTAGCTCTGAATTTCAGTGGGCTGCATTCCATCTACATCTCTTTTCCTTCTTACTATACTAAAGGAAATCGATTTGGAGCCATGGAGAGCCTATAAATACTAGAGCATCAGTTTTTTCCTCCAAATGTTTGAGAACACATGGTTTAAAACCATGTGTTTAAAACTCTGCTTTTTTAGTTTCCAGATAGCAAAACTCCAGTATATTCTAGACAATATGTTATTAAGTCACTGAAGGGAATTTTGAAGCATTTGTGTATAGTTTGCTAGGGCTGCCATATGAAAGTACTACAGACAGCATGGCTTAAACAACAAATTTATTTTCCCACAGTTCTGGAGTGTGGATTTTCACACTCCAGATCAGGGTGCCAACAGGGTTGCTGTCTACTGAGGCTTCTTTCCTTGGGTTGCAGATGGCCACATTCTCACTGTGTCCTCACGTGGCTTTACCTCTGTGGTCTCCTGGACACAGAGAGAGGATCTCTATAGTTACTTCTTCTTCTTATAAGACACCAGCCATATAGGGTTAGGACCTTGCCTTTACAAACTCATTTAATCTTCATTATCTTCTTTAAGGCCCCCATTGCCAAATACAGTCACAGCCTTGGATTAGAGCATCAACATATGAACTTGGTGGCAGTGGTAGGGGGGCAAAATTCAGGCCATAGCAATTAGTAATCAATTATGGGTGATCTTGGTAACAGGAGAAATATTTCAATACTTTTATTCCAAGTTCAATTTGAAAGGATAAGGTGCCTAGATAGTTGGGGGATGTGCCCGTCTCTGTGGATGTATATGAGACAATTTCTGTTAGTGGGGGAAAATGCAAATTAACAAGTATAACTTTTAATTTTCAATATTTTAAAAAACATTTAAAAAACCTTCATATAACTTAGAAGAATAACTATTTTAACATTTTAAAAATAATTCCGAAGGAAGGGTAAAAATAGATGAGAAAACAAATGCAGTACAAAAAGAAAAAAAATTCTCATAAATAGTTTTAAGAAGGAGACTGAGGATCAGGAAATCTAATTTTAAAAAGTTACTGAAATTATGTATTTTAATTACAGAGAAGATAAGTTAGGATTATTTGAAGTCAATAAAAAAGTAAACAAGAAACAAAAACTAAATTAATAACAAAAAGAAAACCAATTGCAACTAAGGGTACATGTCCAGAAAAAATTATAATTAAAGCAAGAAAAGGCCAATATTTCTTTGAAGAGTTTCACCTGTTATAGTCCATATTCCATGTATTCATTTTATTGACATTGAAAATATCAGTACTTTAGAATTCACAAGTGTTTGGTTTTTTATCTTTATAAAAAAGAACAATTATTATTTGTTATTTCCACATCAAGTGGAATCATTTCATCTTGAAGAACTTTGATTTTTATCATCAAATGCTCAGTTTTACTTATTTACTATTAAATTACCTCTCACTCTTTTATTTTCAGTAAAACTAGTTCTAGCTTAACAACTTTGAGAAGGGCAGTTGCATCTCTTTGGAGAGTCCTGAGAAACTCTTAGCAGTATATCAGCTGTCAGGACTCTGGTAGATGAAAGACATGCAACCTACTCACTCTATTTTAGAACATCATTTCTGCAGAGCTGCTGGTCACTGTCAGTCTTTGATATTAGAAGTGAAGTCCATTAACCAAACCTGGATTCCTCTTTTTAGCACATTTTATACACCATGGAGGCTGGAAATAGTAATAGAGAATATATTTTAACCAATTAGAAGTAAACCACATAAAAATTTTAATTTTATGAGTATGTTATGAGAAAGCTTATATTAGTTGTCTATATTTACATGAAAAGAGCAGCATTTACAAAGATTTTGAACTTTTAGAGAATTTTTTAATTAAAAAGTTCATTATACATGTAATTGCCATTAAGGGCATCATTATCTTAAATAATTTTATTATGTATTTTATTAGCACTTTGCATGCAAATCAATGTCAGTATCAATAATGCTATACTGTGACTCTTCTCCTGCAAAAGTAACCTACATCAAGATTTTTTTGGTTTTCAGTAAATACACACAAAACAAAGTCAAGACTGTTATATAGTTAAACAGTAATTTTAATAGAAGTAATGAAATTTTCACCCTAAAAGTGATGCTTGAGAACTTGAATTTCAAAGACATCTGTAACTTTGATATACATGAAAATAGCTAATCTGTTTATTTGCTGGCACACAGATCTATTTGGTGGAAGAATAAAGGAAATATATATTTGCAGGTGTTTCATCAAAAACAAAAACAAACATTTAGTCCAAATAGAAAATCCTACTTCCAAAAGATTGTGACATTTATTTGCTTTAAATAACTTCTTAAATAAGGACATATATAAATACATTAAAGATCTTCTATAATAAACATTTGTTTCTCCCTTTTTTACTGTTTATACAATAATAATAGCAATAATAATAAATATAACACAATAGATAGGAAAGTGACAGTGCTTACGCCCAGAGCTTATGGAACTATTTTGTGAGATAAGACTTGTAGCTATTATTATATCAGCCACATCAACATAGTAAAGATGAAGGTTTCAAGGGTTTTTACTTATTTGATGTCTCTCACTGGGCTCCAGCATCTCAATAGGCCAATCCTATTATTTAATTATAAAATTATTCAGAAGTGTTCTGTAACAGAGACCTTAAAAAAAGGTAGTTTGATTTGGAACATTTTTTTCACAATCAATTTAGGTATAATTACCTACAAAAACATAGGTGACATTATAATTCTGCTTTTAGTGAAGTGAGACTAAGGGAATTAATTATTATAATGGCTTCAATACAAGGTGAATTTGTCCCCTTCTCTTTATTTATTTCTTTTCTTTTCTTTTTTCTATTTCTCTCCTTTCCTTTTTTCCTTTTTTTATAAGTTTCCTTGGTTTATTCAGTCTTTATCACTCTGACCCATGATGAAGTTGTCACAAACTGAACTGTACTGGGATTGTGAACTCCCTTAACTTTATTTATTGTTTGATCATTCATTCATTCATTGATCCAGTTTTGGTCAGATTCCTTTTTAGTGATTTCAGAGAATTCTAAGTCTCTGCATTAGTAATGCAAACTCTTTATTGACTATATTTATAGGTGAGATTTCTGATAAGGGTTTATTCTTACTAGGTTAACATGGTTAACTGTTACTGAAACTTGTAACATGGTTAACTGTTACATGGTTTCACTGTTACTGAAAACAGCAGGGTTAGTGGGAGCGGGTGCCATTTAACCATTTTGCTCCTGTTCTTCTAAAGGCATCATATGCATCATATAACATAATAGTAAGAGGAAATGGGAATTTTGATAAACTAGGACGAAATGTAACAAATACTTTTTTTCTTATCATTACAGAAACCAGACCACACTGTCTGTGTAAAAATGCTAAAAACTAAAAGAATGTATAAGACAGTAAAAGTCCCAGCATATACAAATATCACAGAGAGCCTCTGGAAATATTGGTGCACATTTTCAAGCTTGTATTTTTAAGCTTGCTTGTGTTCAAGCTTGTCTTGTATATGTGTGAGAATGTGTGCAATTTCTAAAATTATATCACAAACACACACTGTCATCACCCTGTACATACTGATACACGGTTTGTTAATAGTGTAATAGGGTATCTTTTCACATGAAGAGTTATAGAACTATTATACAGGACAGCATTAGGCTTCTGTTTTTGTACTACACAGTATATTTAATTATACCACTTGATTTATATTTATGGCATTTCTAATTTTGTATAATTATAAAAAATATTTTATAAACATTCCAGGCCATATGCTTTATATTTGTAAAATTGTTTCAGTTTATGCATCCTAGGAGTAGAATTTTCAAAATCCATTGGTAAAAGGAATGTGCATTTAAAATTTTGACTATCTAAATTTTAAAAGATTTGATTACATACCCAGGAAAAGTATATGAAAATATCCATTTCCTAATATCCCCATCACAGTTATAATCAAAGTTTGGCTTTCCAAATTTCTTAGGTATTAATGCACAAGTAAGATTTTTTTCTCTTTTTTCACATTTATTTATCATTTATATGATTTTCCTTTATGCTTTGTCCCTTCACATCCATCTATATCCTTATGGATTAGTTGGAGGTTTTCACAGAATAGAAACATTAACTCTTTACGTATCAAAAATCTCATAAATGTTCTTTTTTTCCATTTTGTGTTTTTGGGATCTTATGTGCTCTTTTCAACAGAAATTTTTAATTTTTATATAGTCAAGCTTATGTAATTTTTCATTTATGTATTTTTTCTGCCTACATTTCCTAAATTCACCTGCATTTCTTAGTTTTTCTTATTTCCCATTTTAAATTTGAAGAAAAATTCATGTATTTGGAAAGTAAGAGTATAGGGGTATGGTATGGGGATGGTTAAGGGTGTACGTAGGAGTTTAGGGCAGTATAGAGCACACTTTTGAACTGTAATTGACAAGAAAGAAGAAGATTATAGACATACCTTAGAGGTTAATGGGGGAATATAAACAAAGTATAGACATGAGACTAGTTGAAGTGTTTTTCAGGACTGTGGGTTAACAAATTCCATCTTCCTGGCAGATCGATGTAGGAGAACAGTGGAGAGAGACTCTCTTTCAGGAACATTAATTACCGTTGGTATTCTGAAACTGTGGGACTGTGTTGTTTATTTGCTTTCACCCAGAATGACATCATAAAGGCAGCATTTTAGTATTGATTCAACATAAATAATCTGATTGTCAACTGAAACTGAAATAAATCAAACTAACAAGAGATGCTTTGCTAATGATTTCAAGGTTATACATTATCAAGGCTTCAGAAAAAGCAGGTTGAAGTCCAGAGCACTTGAGGAGAACTCCCTAGGTCCTTCCATCCAGCATGAAACACATTTTGCCTGCACGGAGAGTAGATAAAGTCTCTAAATGACATAAATGATTATCACCACACCCCAGAGAACGTTTGGTCTATGAAATACCTCCACTTCATGCACCAGATTATATAACATTTTCCAGGGAACTATGTCTCATAAATCCATAGATTCTGAATTCATTTGCTATCAGAATTTTTTACTAGGGACATCAAATCAACAACTTTCCATAGACAAAAACCCTATGAAATAGCATTAGTTTATTTCCTTGAAAGTTCATTTATCATGTTGGCAAAGAAATTAGACGAGTTCCCTGCTTCTTTCCTTCACCCTGAGCACAGCCTCTGGTAAAAGGGTGTGAATGGATCCAAAGACAGTCACTTCAACTCCTTTTGCTCCAAGGATGATTAACAGAATTGCAATATAGAATGCAATATAGAATTGCAATATAGTATGCCTACCAAATTGTGTCAGGGTGAGAGATCAACTAATTCAGTGGTTCAGTCTTCATCCTCTTTAGGCAGAAATTTTATATACTTTTCTTGCTTATCAAGTAAGACAAGTATGCCCATGAAATTGCTTTTTGTGTAAAAAGGGTAAATAAATAGGATGTAAAACAATTACCAAATACATAAAAGTTAGCACTGCCAATTTTTCACCAATCCAGAGGTTCTTATCAAGAAATTAATTTGGCTCAGAGATATTAATACTTATCTGACAGCTAACAAGATAATTGCTTCTACCTTTCCAAATATTGCATTTGATATAAGAAGGGGCTGGGAAATGAAGAATTTTACATATCTGTATGATGGGAAAAAAATTCTGTCTGCAAGGAGAAAAGTCAGTTTTACCTGTTGCTAACAGTAGTCAAGCAGACTTTCTTAAAATTTAAAAAAAAATCATTTTTTTTTCCAATTGGAATTTAATAGACCTATTCGAGCTGTGGCTATTATTGCTGCAGGTGCTTTGATTTTTGCGCTGCGTCATAATTAGCACTAAAGGAAATGGGAGGTGGCAAAACGCTATTCTGTCTAATTTCCTCTGATTTTCTTCTTCAGAACTTATTTTTTCCCTTAAACCTTTGCTCCACATATTTTATTTGTGTTACTGCACAAGCTGTGGGACATAATAAGCAGCATTTTAGCACCATTCTGTTCTTTACTCGTGGTGGATAAATCACAGCAGAGTCGCTAACAGCTTGTGACTGACAATCTTCCTTGATAGACAATCTGTGATCCTTTCAGCCTTTTACTAATAAGCTCATTAGGTGAGAATGGTTCGAAATCCTTTCTGGGATATAGCAATGAACCACAGCAAATTCAGTGCATGTCTGACCACTCAAACTTTAGAGAATCAATCTTTCTTCAATCAAAACTTTGTCAAGTCCTGACGAATGTCTGCTGAAGGTTACTGATTTTTTTTTAATAAAACTTTGTCAGAAAAATCAAGGAAGCTTTCTAGTTTAACGTAAGTCAAGGGGAAATATTTCTAAACCATGTTTTGTTTTGTTTTTAAATTTTCGTGAATAGACATATGACAATGCTTATCGAATGTTCAAGTTGTCATGATTTTTAAATCGAAAGTGAAAAGTAGTTTACTACTCAGTAACTCAGTGACCAAAAGAGATAAGAAATTGAGTTTGATAAAGATATTCAGATTTTTATCATTTGTTAGACTCAGGGGTATCTTGTATGAATAATGAAAGGTTTGCTGGAAATTACAATAACTATGATGAGAAGAATGTGTCATGCTTTATGTATATTAATAAGTTAATATTATCTTGTTGCAAATAAAACAATGCCAAGTTTTCCCATAATGTATATTTAACACAATTTTATTCTAGTTCTTTTTAACTAAATCTTGTCTTAGATTCATACTAATAATAAAAATCTAGTTCCAACTTTATTACTGGATCAAAGTAGTTAAAATCTATACCTGACATGAATGATTTGCTATGATTTTTCATTAATACAAGATTATAGAAACAAGACTGATAGAAGTCATCAGAAAACATTTAAAAGTTTCTTCTTTCTACCATTCATGAAATTACTCAAATCAATGGAAATTTGAAAAAACACAGATCAAAGAACCGAAGTATTTACAGTGAATAAAATTTAACCTTAGATCAGAATCAAAGAAAAGATTGCAATTAATTGGTTAGAAGTTGAAATTACACAAGCCCTGTATTTCTTTTTATGTACATATTTAATTTCATTGAATAACTTTTTAAATATAAAACTAATGATTCTATTACACGATAATCTATAGTTTTAGAAATTAATGGATGCTGATAATACATTACCAAGTTAATAGTATATATATATATATATATATATATATATATATATGTATCTAGAGAAGATATACATTTTTTACATATTTTTTACATTTATCTTCTCTGGATAAAAAGAAGACATGATAGCATTACCTGGCCAACTTTTTAAAAATAATCAAACAAACAAATAAAAAAAACCCAAAAAAATAAAATAAAAGTCTGTTTGAAGTAAAAATAGCAATTTCAACTGTACTATTATATTAGGGCAGCAAGTAGTGAGAATTGTTTAATATTTTAAATATTTGAGAAATTCTAGAAATGGTAAGTTTTATATTAATATTTGTTATGTTTTCAAATGCAATCAGGCGAAGCCTATGTTTGAAATTCTAATTCTTTTCAATTACACAAGCAGAGATATGTCCAACAAAGTTAGTCAACAAATGAAAATTATCAATTGGTAGGGATAATTTCTGACCACAGAAGTACATTGTCAAGGCGGCCTGACTTTACCAGATCAATATTCTGCAGTGCCTGCCTACTGCAATTATTGTCCAACTTGGCCTATGTTATCAGGTTTGGACATGATATTTAAACATCCCCTTAATTGCTTGGTTTTGGCAAGATTCTCTGCAAATGACTGGAAATACAATATTAATTTGTAATCTTACCCAACTACAGTAAATTATCGAGTTATGAAACACTAAAGAGATCTCTCATTTCCTTTCATTTTTATTTTTCTCTGAGGACCACACAGAGGAGTTAATTACTAATTCACTATTATTTACAATGATGGCAAGACATTTTACAGTGTAATAAATATAGTCTAAAATTTAATTAGAAAAACATATTACTTCTAAACACAGAATTTTTTAAAAATTATTTCATTATAATTCTAATTAAGCAAACACTGTATAAAATTTAGGTAATTGGGTGTATGAAGTAAAACTTGGTAGTTATAAAGTCTGTGGAGTTTACATAAAACCAATCTTATGAAAATTGATTAAAGCTGACAAATTACTACCAGAATAAATGAACTTAATTTACTCAACAAACTAGGAATAAGGATGAAAGAAATATCAAAAAAAGATTATATTTTTATGACATTATATTTTTATGACATTTTATGACATTGCATAGAGTCATTTCCAGCCTATTGCTGGATATGAATTTAACACTTTGTGGCCCATAAAAATAATATGCTGTTATTTTTAGACTTTAAGCCTTCACATTACTTCTGATAGCAACAACAAACCTATAAGAATTGGAGAAAATACATAGCAGAGATAACTTGATAGGAACCTTGGCATGTACAAACTAAATTCGTAGAATGAAAATGAAATAGGGTATCGCCCCTCCTCCTTTATCTCCCTTTCACTCATCCAGAAAGTATTCTTTCTTAATTTTTGCTGGGGTGGGGGAAAGAGAAATTGAGTATTTTTCACTGTACCCTGTCACTATCTCAAAAATCACATCAATGGGTGATGAAAATGTTTTGGAAACAGATGATGGTGATGGTTGCACAACACTGTGAATATAATTAATGCCAGAGAATTGTACATTTAAAATGGTTAAAATGGCAAATTTTATGTTACATATACCTTACCAAAATTAATAAAAGTCTACTTAAAAAATTACACCAATGAAAACAAAAATAAATTCACACTATTTTCAATGAATAAATACAGATACTCCTCAACTTACAATGGGTTATGTCCTAATAACCCACTTATAAATCAAAAATATCATAAGTCAAAAATGCATTTAATTCCCCAATGAATGTATCATTAAGTAAAAAAAAATGCTAAATCTATTGAAAGTGGAGGACCATTTGTATATGCATAGATCATATTAGCACACTTTGGGTTCATGGAATGCGGAATCTAGACTTGACTAAGGAAATAGCCTGAGGATAATTGTAGGCCATTTAGACTTTAAGCAGAAAACACATGATCTTAAATTTGAGTGTCATGATCTTTCAAGTCTCAGATTAAAGGGATTAACACAATTGACAACAGAAGAACCAGGCATAATACTAAAGAGTCCCATGTGTGCATTAAGTAACTATAGAATATGCATGACTCAAGATGACACAGGCTGGAAAAATACTTTTCCTGCCTTCTGATTTACTTTCCAGGTAATGGATTGTGCTGGAGATTAAGTAGTGTAAGACAGTGCATCTTGCTAGCAGTCACATTTGTAAATTCTGTAATCCGTGGGCTATTAGAGTACATGGAAGGGTCTTCCTTCATACTGAGAAATTATTAACCCTAGAATGAGCATTGCATTGTTCTACAAAAGGAATCATGCAAACATGATCTGAGAGGGTGCAATATTTCCAGTTAACTGTGTCTCAAGAAAAAGCTAGAAAATATTTATAGGATTATACAAATATTTAGCGCCCAACCAGGTAAAATTCATAATGTCTGGCTTATGATAAAAAAACAAAAAAATAACCTCCAAAAAAAAAATTTACTAAGCATGCAAAAGGCAGGAAAATATGACCTCCATGAAGAGCTAAATCAATTAAAATCAACTCAAAGTCATTAAAAGAAAAACCAAAACACAAGTTTCTAGAGATGAAAACTATCATGAGAGAGAGGAAGAATACATGGGATGGAATTTATGATAGATGAGATTTTGTAGAATAAAAGATTAGTGAAGCTGAAGACATAGCTGTTAATACAAAAAAACTATTCAAAATGAAATACAGAGTAAAAAGAAAATTAAAAACAAGAACAAAAGGAATAGAGAACAAAAGGAATAGAGAACAAAAGGAATAAACAGTGGAACAATTTCAAGGGGATGAGGAATTTGAGTCCCAGAAGAGGTGGGAGCAGAAAAAAATATTAGAATTAAAAATTGGCTGAAATTTTTCTAAAGTTGATAAAATCTGTAAGTTCACAAAGAAATTCTCCAAACGCCAAAAACAATGAACAAGAAGGAAATTATGGCAAAACGCATCATAATTAAGTTGCTCAAAACCAATAATAAAGAGAGAGAGAATCTTAGCAGCAGTCATAGCAAAAGTGCAGGACTTGGAATGGCAAAAATAAGGAGCACAAAAGTTTACCAGTGGAAACAAGGTAAATGAAAAGATCATGAAACACTATCTTTAATAACACTATCTTAATAAACACTATCTTTAATAATGAAGGGAAAAAATGGAAACATAATGCAAATGCTCTCAACCAAGATTTCTGTGCCCTGACAAAATATTGTTAGAAAACAAAGGCAGAAAAAGACTTTTTCTTCTCAGACAGATGAAAGCTAAAAGAAAACCTGCATACCCTGGAGATATAGTAGGTTCTGTTCCAGAGCAGCACAATAAAACAAATATTGCAATAAAATAAGTCACACCAACTTTTTGGTTTCTCAATGCACATAGAAGTTATGTTTACACTTTAAGCAGTCTATTAGGTGTGCAATAACATTTTTGTCTAAAAATACAATGTACATACCTTAACTAAAAAATACTTTTTGCTAAAATGCTAATGAGCATTCATTCAGCAAGTCATAATTCTTTTGGGTGGCGTAGGATGTTGCCTGAATGTGGATGGCGGCTGCTGACTGATCCAGATGGTAGTTGCTAAAGGCTGAGATGGCTGTGGCCATTTCTTGAAATAAGACTACACCAAATTTGTTGCATTGATTGACTCTTCCTTTCACAAAAGATTTCTCTGTAGTATGTGATACCATTTGATAGTACAACTTGTTTCAAAATTGGAGTCAATTCTCTCAAACTCTGATCTTGCTTTGTCAACTAAGTTTATGTAATATTTTAAATCCTTTGCTGTCATTGCAACTATGTTCACAGCATTTTCACCAGGAGTAAATTCTATCTCAGGAAACCACTTTCATTGTCTATTCACAAAAATCAATTCATCATCCATTAACATTTTATCATGAGATTGCGACAATTCAGTCCCATCTTCAGGCTCTGCCTCTATTAAAGGCTGGTGCAAAAGTAAATGAGGTTTTAGCATCGTTGAAATTTGCCTTTTGATATTGGAATAAATTCTCCAATACATGTGGTTATGTTATACATCATTTTAATGTGCATTTCTCACTTTATTTTCTTGCTAATGACTTATTACTTGCTATTTATTTTATATTTATTTTAGACTGTGGGAATGATATTAGACAAAAAGCAAGTCTGAGCAATTTCTTATTTGAGTTCAAAATGGGTCGTAAAGCAGTGGAAACAGCTGGTGATATAAACAATGCATTTGGCCCAGGGACTGCTAACAAATGGACAGTGCAGTGGTGGTTCGAGGAGTTTTGCAAAGGAGATGGGAGCCTTGAGCTGAGAAGTGCAGTGCCCAGCCATGGGAAGTTGACAATGAGCAATTTTTGAGAGCAATCATGGAAGCTGATCCTCTTACAACTTCACGAGAAGTTGCCAAAGTTCTCCACGTTGACCATTCTACTGTCATTCAGCAGTGGAAGCAAATTGGAAAGGTGAAAAAGCTCGATAAGTGGGTGCCTCCTGAGCTGACCAAAAAATAAAAAAAAAAAATCATTGTTTTGAAGTGTTGTCTTCTCTTCTTCTACACAACAACAACGAAAGATTGATTTCTCCACTGGATTGTGATGTGCCATGAAAAGTGGATTTTAAATGACAACCAGAGATGACCAGACCAGCTCAGTGGTTGGACCAAGAAGAAGCTCCAAAGCACTTCTCAAAGCCAAACTTGCACTAAAAAAGGTCATGGCCACTGTTTGGGTGTCTGCTGCCAGCATGTTCCACTATAGCTTTCTGAATCCCATTGCAACCATTACATCTGAGAAGTATGGTCAGCAAATTGAAAAGATGCACTGAAAACTGCAATGCCTGCAGTCAGCATTGGTCAACAGAAATTGTTCTTTTCCACCACAACACCCAACTGTACGTGGCACAACCAACACTTCAAAATTTGAACTAATTGGGCTACGAAGTTTTGCCTCATCCACCATATTCACCTGACCTTTCACCATCTGACTACCACTTCTTTAAGCGTTTTGACAACTTTTTGCAGGGAGAACATTTCTACAACCAGCAGGATACAGAAAATGCTTTCCAAGAGTTCATGCAATCCCAAAGTATGGATTTCTGTGCTATTGAACTAAACAAACTTATTTCTCGTTGGCAAAAATCTGTTGATTGTAATGGTTTCTATTTTGATTAATAAAAATATGTTTGAGCCTAGTTATGATTTAAAATTCATGGTCCCAAACTGCAATTACTTTTGTACCAACCTAATAATTTTAGTTCTTTTGCTATTTTCATCACATCTACAGTAGCTTTTCTCCACTGAACTCTTGAACACCTCAAAGTCATCCATGAGAGTTGGAATCAAGTTCTTCCAAGATTCTGTTAATATTAATATTTTGACCTTCTCCCATGAATCACAATTGTTTTTAATGGCATCTAGAATGGCAAGTCCTTTCCAGAAAGTTTTCAATTAACTTTTCCCAGATCCCTCAGAAGAATGATTATCTATGGAAGCTATAGCTTCACTGAATGCAATTTTTTTAAGAATTGGAAGTTGAAATCATTCCCTGATCTATGGGCTGCAGAATGTACGTTGTGTTAACAGGCACAACACTGACCTCCTTATGTATCTCCATCAGAGCTCCTGGGTGACAAGGTACATTGTCATTGAGCAATAATATTATAAAGGGAATTGGTTTTTCTCCAAGAGTAGGTCTCTGCAGTGAACTTAAAATATTGAGTAAACCATGCCATAAATTGATGTGCTATCATCCAGACTTTGTTGTTCTATTCATACCACACAGGCAGAGCAGATTCAGCATAATTCTAAAGAGCTCTAGGATTTTGGAAACAGTAAAGGAGCATTGGCTTAAATTGAAAGTTATCAGCTGCATTAGGCCCTAACAATGTTTACCCTGTCCTTTGAAGCTTTGAAACCAGCCATTGACTTCTCTTCTCTAGCTACTAAAGCCCTAGATGACATATTTTTTCCAATAGGAAGCTGTTTTGTCTATATTAAAAATCTATTGCTTAGTCTAGCTACTTTCTTCATCAATGATCTTAGATCTTCTGCTGCTGCAGCTCCTATGGCAGCAGCTACTGCTTCACTTTATACTTTATGTTATGGAAATGCCTTTTTTCCTTAAACTTCATAAAGAAAACATCTGCAAGCTTCAGACTTTTCTTCTGCAGCTTCTTCACCTCTCTTCCCTTTCGCAGAATTGAAGAGAGTTATGCCCATGATCTGGAATAGGCTTTTGTTTAAAGAAATGGTTGTGGCTTATTTGATCTTCTATCCAGATCACAAAAACTTTCTCCAAGTCATCAATCAAGCTCTTTCACTTTCTGATCATTTGTGAATTCACTGAGTAGCACTTTTAATTTTCTTCAAGAACTTTTCCTTTGTATTCACAACTTGGCTAATTGTTTGGCACAAGGCACTTAGCTTTCAGCCTATCACGGCTTTTGACATGCCATCCTTACTAGGTTTCATCATTTCTAGGTTTTTGGCTTAAAGTGAGAGATATGTAACTTTTCTTTCCCTTGGACATTTAGAGGCCTTTGTAGCATTATTAATTGGCCTGAGTTCAACATCATCCTGTCTCAGGAAATAGGGAGGCCCAAGGAGAGGGTGAAAGATGAGGGGATGGATGGAGCACACACAACATTTTTATATTGTTTGACATCTAATATGGACATGGTTTGTGGTTACCCAAAATAAATACAATAGCAACATCAAAGACCACTGATCACAGATCACCATAACAGATATAAGAAGAAGAAGAAGTTTGAAATATGATGAGAATTACCAATATGTGACAGAGACATGTAGTGAGCAGATGCTGTTGGAAAATGGCACCACCAGACTTGCTTGGCTGGGGGTTGCCACAAACCTTTAATTTGTAAAATATGCAATATCTGCAAAGCACACTAAAGAAAAAGTCAGTAAAATGAAATATCCCTGTACATCATCAGCAGAACTGCACTAAAGGAATGTGAAAGATTCCTATAGACTGTATGGAAATATTGATCTACACAAAATAATGAACCAGAAATGATAAGTGCATAGATCAGTATATAAGAAATTTTTTTATTGTTCAAATTAATTTAAAAGTACTTGGCTGCTAAGACAAAAATAAAAAAAAATTAGTAAAGGGTTTATAGCTATGTCAAAATAAAATGTATAGCATGAATATCTGAAAAGAAAAAATGGAGAGATACCATTTTAATGTTCTTATACTATGTGTGAAGTGATATAATATAACTTGAGAGTAGCCTGTGATAAGTGAGAACATGTATACTATAAACCTTAAAACAAACACTAAAATAAAATTAGAGCTAGTTAGCTAAAAATATAATTTGGAATCATCACAATTTGATTCAGCCAAGGTAAGTTAGGAAACAAAGAAAAGAAGAACTGACATGAAGTGGGCATTGAATCACATAGTTTAAATGGGCAAATTATATGCTATGTTAATTGGATCTCAATGAAGTTGCTAAAAAAAAGAAAGACAAAAAGTACCAAGAAGTCAGATGACCATATTTCTTTTGGGAAAACGATGCACGTACAAGTCTCTCTGACTGAAGGAAACATCCAATATTGTTTTGTAGATCCCTCATGGGTCTTTTAAACCACATGCTCACACCTAGTTTCTGTATGTCATTGGATGCCCCACAGTAATATGAAAGATCAGAAATATAATAGAAATCGAAGAGTCTGTTATAGGTTGAATTGTGTAGGCCAAAAATTAATATGTTGAAGAACTAATCGCTGATACCTCACAATGTGACTGTATTTGAAGGAGGGTCTTTAAAGAGATAATTAAGTTAAAATGAGGTCATTATGCTGGGCTCTAATTCAATATGATTGGTGTCTTCATAAGAAGAGGAGATTAGGGCACTGACATACAAAGAGGTATTATCACATGAATGTACAAGGAGAAGAGTATTTATAAGCCAAGGAGAGGGATCTGAAACAAATCCTTCCCTCACAACACTATGCAGGAAACAACCCTGCCAACATCTTGATGTCAGATTTCTATCCTTCAGAACTGTAAAACAGGCCTTGCATGGGGGCTCACGCCTGTAATCATAGCACTCTGGGAGGCCCAGGCAGGAGGATTGCTTGAGCTCAGGAGTCGGAGACCAGCCTGAGCAAGAGCAAGACCCGGTCTCTACTAAAAATAGAAAAAAAAAAAAAAAGTGAGCTGCACAACTAAAAATAGAAACAAAATATTAGCCAGGCATGGTGGCTCACACTGGTAGTCCCAGCTACTCAAGAGACTTAGGCAGAAGGATCGCTTGAGCCGAGGAGTTTGAGGCTTCTGTGAGCTAGGCTGACACCATGGCACTCTAGCCTGGGTGACAGAGTGAGATTATGTCTCAAAACAAAACAAAAAGAACTGTAAGACAATAAATTTCACTTCTTTATGCTCCCCATTCTATTACACTTTGCTGTGACTACCATAGCAAACTAACGCAGATCCCATGAAGTAAAAAGGGTGAGAAATGTTTAAAAAGCACAACAGAGATGCTTTTTGTGTAGGTCACTGGCTTCTGCATTTTACAGAAAATGCAGGTGTCTGTTATTGTTTGTATGACATAAGACAGAAGTAATAAATCTTGAATGAGCAGCAAAAACCAAACAAAACAAGAACAGCAAAAGCAATTGAGGCAAATAGGAAACAAGTACAAAAATTATTAAACAATCTATATTAAGGATTACATTAAATGTAAACGTTCTAAATATACTAAAAGGCAAAGCTTGTAACAGTAAATTTTTAAGAAAGGCTAAGCTATATGCTTCATGGGAAATGCATTCAAATATTAAGAAGCATATAGGATAAAAGAAAAATTATTAAAAATATAGGATGTTAATGTTAATTCAAAAAACCTGGTGGGACTATTGTAGCATCAATTGATAGAGATTTCAGAGCAAAGAATATTGCTAGTGTTAGAAAAAGCCATTTCATAAAGCTAAAATTGTACATTCTTCACGGGTACCTGATGATCTTAAAAGCTTATGCAGCTAATAGAAAATATTCAAAAAATATATGAAGCAAAATCAGTTACAGCTAAATGTATAAATGTTTAATTTCACAATCTATTGTTGAAGATTTCAATATCCTTCTCCAAATACTTTATAAAACAAGTAGACAAGTCATAAATCTGAATATCATTATCAAGCAGTTTGGTCTACTTGACATTATAGAAACTCCAACTACACCTGAGAATAGCAGAATACATACACAGTCTTTTCACGTGCTCACAGACCTTATGCAATGATATACACGTTCAGGGCCATAAAGCAAGTCTCAATCCATTTGAAAGGGTTTAGGACATATAAAGTATGTGAATTGATGATAAGGTAATTAAATTAGAAACCAATAACTAAAAAGGACTATGGGAAATCACAAAATACTTGGTAAGTAATTAACACACTTCTACATAACATATGATTTAAGAAGAAAACAAATGAGAAAGTATTTTGAACTGAAAGGAATTGGAATCACAACCTATTAAACTTTGTAAGATGCTGATAAAACAGAACTTGGGGTGAGGAGTTACAGCAGTAAACATCTATATTAGAAAAGAAGAAAGGCCTCTATCCATTGGCTTCAATTTCTGCCTAATGTAATTAGGATAAAAAGAGCAAATTAAATTTAAATAAATCAAAGGAAAAAATTAATAAAGATTAGGAGAAAATCAATGGACTAGGAATAGAAAAAAATAGATAAAATCGGTGAAATTAAAGCTAATTCTTTGAGAAAATCAATAAAGTATATAAACCTGGACTTTTTATCTTTCATGAAAAAAGAAAGATACAATTTTTCTTATCAGGAATTACATAAATGATAGTTCTGTAGATGCTATTTATCTATTTATTATAGATATTTATTATAAAAATAATAAAGACATGAACAACTTTATAACAAGTTAGATGAAATGGACAAAGTCATCAAAAGATACAATCTACCAAATTTATAATTAGGAATAAATAGATGCTGCCCTTATAAAAGAAGCCCAAGAAAGCCTGTTTATATTTTCTACCATGTGAGGAACTGTAAGAAATACCTTTCTGTTGTATATAGGCCGTTCAGTTTTTGCTATTTTTTGTTATAAGCACAAACAGACTAAAGACAGTGTGATACCTTTTGTGTAAGAAAAAGTTAATATAAAAAAATATATGTATATGCTCTTGTGCAAAAGGAAAAACAGGAAGGATGCATCAGCAACCGATGAGATTAGTTCTCAATAAGGATTTTGTGGGAATAGGTGCAAAAGGATGAGGGAGGAATACTTATTTGAGTATATCCTTTTATAAACTTCCAATCTTTGTAAAATACCAATATTTGCACACATGCACACACACACACACAAAATCAACAGTGAAGGAAGGGGAAAAGGCAGAATATAAACAAAAGAAGATAAATAGTACTGTATTTTAAACAAATAACATAACTACACTGAGGAAGAATGGACGTAACTATGTTCTGAAAACAGAATGTTGACTGTATACCTTCAGGTTAAAGAAAAAATGAACTATAAACAAATATACAACTTACTATAAATCAAAAATACGTTTTAAAAATAAGGTGTTTATAAAGCTTTTTGAGATTATTCTTGAAGAAATTGTCATAGTTTTTGATTCCAAAAATGAAAACAGAAGAGAGATGTCACAGAGAGGTGATCAGCAGATTACATTATCTGTACTCCAAACGATTTCTTAGTTTGTATTAATATTAATAGTACAGTCAGCTCATGATTTTCTGTGATAGTGTAAGAAAGGTATAATAATTGATATATTAAGTAACACAAAGTTCTCATTATGATTTACTATTTCTTTTCTTTCCCTTTTCTTTCTACTAGAAACCTTTGCTGTCAGGTATTTTCGAGTCAAAAAAATTTCACTATAGTTATCAATTGCAGATTTGTGGTAAGTCAAACCTGGAAGTGAAACTTGCTGTTCTACTGATTAGAATTTGAACCCTACATAATTTACATAAAATTTAAGATCCTCATCTTTCCTTCTATAAATTAATGTGAACAATCTCCTAGAAAAGAAGCTGTAAACATTAAGTTACATAATTAATTTCAAGCACCAAGAATAAATCACAATACATGACAGGGCTTCAGGAGGTGAAAATTATTTTCATTGTTTGTATTCGTAAGCAGGTGAGCAGATTGCCTCATTTCCTTTTGTAGCTCCTAATCTGTTTTAGTGAAATATGTGGACAACAAATGGGAAGGCTAAAAAAATTCTACAGAATTAATTCCAAGTTTCAGAAAAAGAAATGAAGGACTATTTCTCTCTTCATACAAGTTCCCTCCTGTATCTGAACCAAGGAAAGAAAAAACATTTAGAATGAAAAAGGCGCTGTGGACACTAACGGATAGTAGAGTGTAACGGATAGAAGAGAAAGTGTCTTTTAGTGAAAAATCTGTTCTGCAACTTGCAAAGAAAGCAATGTCGTGGGATGAAGTAATGAACTTTTCTTTAAGCCAACAAATGATAAATTGCCATAAGAGCTTTTTAGCTACAGAACCAGGTTTAATCATGTTGGGAACTAAAAGAATTCCAAACGCATAAAATTTTCCTTAACTAAAATGGAATTACACCATCAAATGTGAATGCTCTGTACACAAAAACACACGCAAACTGGAATATTTATGAGACTCCATTTGCAAATTACACTTACAAAGTGATTGCTGGCAAAATGACTAAATATGGAATTCAAAAAGAGGCCAAATAGGCATTTTGCTGTAATGGGACCTTGTGAAGTTTTCGAGGCCTAGGGGAATGGAGGAGAAAAGCCATTTGGAATGGGGAGCGGTATTATAGAGCAAGATCTATTTGACTCATTTTCTCAGATTTGAAAAGGTGAGTTTACAATAGAAATCTCAGTTCCTTCCTTTCCAAAGGTCTCTTCTATATAAAAACAAGTAAATAACTTTTAAAAATACATAATGTAACTCATAAAATAAATCAAATTGCTTTTAATAATGTCTAAAACAAATTGACATAAAAAGTAGATAATTAACAGAATGAATACCATTGCTCAACAGATCATTCTGAACAACACGTAATGTGATAATATTAACATATAGAAAAGGATTTTGGAAAAACATATTGCTAGATGGTAGTTGTTGTCTCCCTCAAGTATGATTATTAGTGATATTTTGTTATTTTTCTGATTTTGATTATCTGTATTTTCTTACTTTTAGTGCGCAATGAAATATTTAGACTTATCTTTCACTAAGATAGATAACGTTTGAAATATATGATGTTTATGAGAAGGACACTTTTAAGGTGTTTCAACAATCACATAAGTAATATATATGGAAAACTGCCTATAGTTCAATATTAAGTATAGATGTATAATAAAATCAGTTCCTTTTCTTCTCCTTGAAGTGAATTCTACTTCTTTGTAAATAACTATCAGTCTTCTGGAAGCTTGAAATGCAGTGTTAGAATACCACTGGTTTCCATAACTTACCCTTCTAAATGGCCTGAGTTATAAAATATGCATTCTCTAGGACTCTTCTATCTGGTATCTTGTGTTCTTTACAAGCTAGAACATGAGTTTTTCTTTGCCCTGATAAACTATGCTCTGGTGCATTATACCACTTTTAAATGCTACCACAGTGACAAGAAAATGGCCTGTTTAATCCTTATTTTTTTTATTGTTTCATAGTGTGCAGGATGTTAAACTAATACCTTAACCTCAGAAATAAGTTACACGCAAACTAAAAACTGGAAAGAAAGATGTCCATGTACTATTTGTCAGCATGCGCTTTACTATTGTCACCAAAGTAATAGCTGAAGGAGTTGTTGTTTGCTCCTGTGGCTATAGTCATGTAAATACCCTAAATTCCTACAGTGGCTCTGTAGTGACTTCTGACATCTCTTTAGAATTACTAGACAGTCTATTCCTGGGACCAAACACAACAGATAAATAGGAAGCATTTTCCTATTATCACCTTCACCACTCTTCACTGACTTTAATAAGATTATAATAAAATTATTTATGGAATAAAACTATTATTATTTACCACTTTTTAAATTATTTTTTCACTTGAGAAGTCAACTTTCTACATTCTTAGTGACTCATTGCATTTAGAAAACATTTTTTTATAAAAGCTTAAAACACTACCCACATATAACATTATTTTTAATAAGTACCTCTCAGATGAGTCTGCATTTTATTAACCTACAAAAAAAAAATAATTGTTTCTCTTCATTAATCACACACAGTTGGGACCCAATCACGTTGCATGTTAGCTATTTTCTCACTTACTATGTATTATCTGTGACAGACTCTAACTAGAGTTAGAGTCCAGAAATGTCCGTATTTATTTTGATTGGCACTCTGCTATCTAATATTCATGATGTCACCTTTTGGCTGGCCATGTGACTGAGATATGTGCAATGCAGAGCACAGAAGTGGTGGGTGGTGGATGGCACTTGCAAACCTGCCCTACACCTCTTATTTCACACATCTGTGCAATCTTTCCCTGTTCATTTGTTACTGGACACCAAAGTGTCCAGTGAAAGACCGGAAGCCCCAGGGAGGGAAGGCCCTCCCTACCTCATGACTACCTGCACTCCACCAAGACGCACCGCAGAAACTTTGTTGTGTAAGCCACTGAGATTTTAAAGTTATCTGTTATAACAGGTTAGCCTATTCTACAAATATGACTTTTGCCAGTTGCAGTATAACAGCAACAGGGGCTGTTACTGCTTTAACTAATGTGCTTATGACATGCAGTACCATAAACTAGAAGCTCATGTGTCAACTCACACTTTTAATGATACCACAGGCAACAAGCCGCTATAATCAAATTTGAGCTATTACATTTCTGACTCCATTTACATAATATGAACCACATGGGGTGGAGAGGTTATATCTGGAGCAGGAGAGGATGATTAGATTTTTTTAAACAAATTGCACATAGAAAGTATAATCAGGATTGGATTGGCTCACAGAACAAGACAGTCTTTTCTGCTAGGTTTTGTCCTCAGAGATCTGAAGAAACCAGACCTTCACACTCTGTGTTCCTTCCTTTCCTCCTGTGCCAGTGTACTCTTTTGATTTTCTCATGTGCTCATAAGATTTCATAATATATTATTATTTTTCATTTAAAATGCATGCCTATTTTAGAAAATACATTACTTCTGGTAATTTGCACTGCACTCTAAAGAAAAATAGAACAAATAAACTATTTTAAATGAGTATGTAATCTGGAATGTATCCCATTTTAAAAGCTAAGTTATGTTTGCTTGTTTGAAACATAGGTACTAAGTCTTGCAAAAAGACTTTCTGTTCCATACACAATGTATGTTCACACATGTGCACATATTCATACACATGAATGATCGCCAAATAGCAATCTTGCTCCTCAGTTTGCTGGCTTAGCACTGAGGAGGTGTCTCTGGAAATCTTTGTCTGTATCACTTTCTCTTACCCTAATGAAAACCATAAACATCAACAACGAAGTAAAAGCTCCATAGCTAGTATCACAGGGCAGAGAATGACCTGTGAAAGGTGTTTCTTTCTTTATGAATGTCCTGTGTGTCACCTTTAAGAAAAAGAATTAAATTATATAAGATTAACCTTCAGTTTGTTTTTGTATCTTTGATTTCTAGCACTTTACTATTTTTCATTCCCAACTATTATCAAGAAGGACTCATTTTTTATTAATCTTCCCCCTCCACTCTGCCCTCTGTTGTTGTAAGGATTTAAAATCTATCAAAATGTATGTACTATGAACTCCGGAGCAGTGACCATTTTAGGGGGAGGACTGTCCTGGGGTGGGGTGCCAATCTGGCCCAGGCTGGCTCTGAGTTGGGGGTGGGGTACCTGAAACATAGCTGTCAATTTCAAAGCCCCAAAATTTTACAATTCTGCTTAAAATGTAGAAAACTGCACTAGAATATCACCAAAAGTGGGAACAATTGTTTTGTTTTTTCTTTTTCAAATCCATCAGAGAGCTAAATTCACAAAAGCGAACTGAATTCTAGAAGTGATAAACCACTCCAACAAAAGACAGGCCACATAATACTGTTTCACCTTTGGCAGAGCACTGGTGGGAGAGTTGGCGACCATAAAACTAGGTTAGAAAAAAATAAATGAATTTTTAATGAATTCTTAAAGGCCAAGTGCAGGTGAGCATAAAAGTTTATGACCCTTGGGAACCCCAGACAACAGAGGAGCCTGCACCCACTCAGCACTCCTATCCATGGGACTCTACCAGGTCATCATCAGAAAGATAAGGATATCAGAGAGACAAAAATGAGGAATAATATAAAAATGTGGATGCTATTCTTGAGCAACTGGACCTGATTAAGATTTTCAGAGCACTCTACACAACCACAGTAGAATATACATTACTTTCAAGTGCATACGGAGCATTCACCATGATTGATGATATTTTGGTGCAGAAAACAAGTTTCAATAAATTTAAAACAGTCAGAATATTATAAAGGGGTGGCATTTGACCACAAAAACATAAAAGCATAAATTGATAACAGAACAGTATTTTGAAGATCCCCAAATATTAGAAAATTAAGAAGGACATTTCTGAATCCATGATTCAAGAAACACTTCAAAAGAAAAGTGAGAAAATAATTTCACTGAATAAAAATGAAATCATAGTGTATTCAAATATATAAAGTGCAGCTCGGGTAGTGCTTACATGTCTACTGCTTTAAATGCCTTTAGTAGGAGAGAAAATAATTCTCGATCAATGACATAAACTTAAACTTCAAGAAATTAATAAAACGAAAGTTAAATCCAAGGTGATTAGAAGGAAAGTATGGTAGGTAGAATGTTAAAATGACACTCGATGGCATATGCCATTGTATAATCCACATCCCTTTGAGTGTGGACTGGACCAGTAACTTGCTTTTAACCCATAGAATATAGCAAAGGTGATATAATATAACTCACATGATTATATTATTTTACATGGCAATAGTGAAAAATTTTGCAAATGTAATTAAGATCCTTGATCTGTTGGTTTTATTTTTTTTTTTCTTTCTTTTTTTTTTTTTTGACAGAAGAGTGTAAGCTAGAGATCTGTTGGTTTTAAATTAATGTAAAGGAAGATTATCCTGGGGGTTCTAAGTGAATCAGGCGAAACTTTGAAAAGAGGATCTAGGATGCACAGAGTATCTCTCCTGCTTTTCTTGAAAAGCAAGTAGTCATGTGAACTGGTTAAGAGACAGGTAACTTCTAATTGCTGAATTCCTCAGTCCTACATTCACAAGGAACTGAATTCTTATGACAACCCGAGTCAGTTTGGAAAGGATGCTTAACTACAAATGAGAACAGAGCTAGGCAGACTTCTTGATTATGATGGTAAGATAACCTGAACAGAGAACTCAGCTGGGCTCTACTGATAGTCTTGGAACACAGAAACAGTAATGCTATAAATAAATGCTGTTTTATGCTTGTGAACTTATTAGAAAGTATAAAAGCAATGGAGGAAATAAATGAAACCAAAAGGTGGTTTGAAAAATATCAATTAATTTGATAAACCTTTACCTAGACTACTCAGTAATAAGAGAATATATATGAGGGTAAAAAGAGCTGATGTGAGCAATAGAATATCAACATAGCTTCTGCACTAAAAGGAAAATAAGACATTTCATGAATTTTATGCTCATAAATTTGACAACCTGGAGAAAAACAAAGTTGACTTACAACCTACCAAATTTCATCTTGAGAGAAATAAAATAAGTAGTTTTCTATCTGTTAAATACATTTAATATATGGTTTAATTTATTCTACAAAGAAAACTCCAGGCTTAAATGATTTCAATGGTGAAAGCAACTGAATATTTAAAGAAAACATAATGACAATTCTATAAAAAACATTCAGAAAATTGAGGCTAAAATAATTCTCAAGGCATTTTACAGAGTTACCCTCATACTAAAACATTCCAAAGCTCTTACAAAGAAAAAGATAACACGTAACATTTCTTCATGACATAAAATATTAGTGAAGTAAATCCATATGTGCAAATGTGTGTCACTTCATGAGCAAGAATGGTTTATCAGGGAAACATACATTGGCTTGCTATGTGAAAATTAATCTATATAATTAACCATCCCAACATACTAAATAAAGAAAAGCGGTATGATTTTCTGAACAGATACAGAAAAGCACTTGAAAAAATTCATGATACATGACAGCTATCTCATAACTTTCAGCAAATAGGAAAAGAGGGGAAACTATTTCGACATAATAAAAACCACATATGAAAGGCCCACAGCTACCATCACACTCAACTGTGAAACATTTAAAGCTTTTCCAACATGATCAAGAACAAGGCAAGGCTGCCAACTCTCGCTACTTCTACTCCACATAGTATGGAAGTCTTAGAGCAATAAGGAAGGACAAAGAAATAAAAGACATCTATATCAGAAAGGAAGAAATAAAATTGTCTCTGTTTTCAAATGACATGATCTTATATATAGAAAACTCTAAAGACTACACAAACACACACACACCCACAAACTATTAGAAGTAGTAAATAAATTCAGTAAAGTTGAAGAATACAAGATGAATATACAAAAACCAGTTGCATTTCTATACCTCAGTAAGGAAATATCGAAAAAGAAAATTAGGTAAACAATCTCATTTATGCTAGCATCAAAAGCAGTAAAATAATTAGAAATAAACTTAACTAAGGGAGTGAAAGACTTGTACACTGAAAACTACAAATCATTAATGAAAGAAATTAAAGAAGACATAAATAAATGGAAAGAAACCCTTTATTCATGATCTGAAGACTTAATATTGTTAAAATATCTATACTACCTAAAGCAATCTACAGAATCAATATAATCATTATGAAAATCCCAGTGGCATTTTTTAAAGAAATAGAAAAAATATTTGAAAATTTATATTGAAACATAACAAACCCTGTAATACCCAAAACAATCTTCAAAAACACCAACAAGACTTGAAGCATCACATTCCCTGATTTTAAAATGTATTATAAAGCTACAATAATTAAAACAGTATGGAATTGGCATAAAGACAGACAGAAAACCTATAACTAAAGAGTAATAAAACAAAATAACTCAATTTAAAAATGGGCTTAGGTACTTGAATATACTATTCCCCAAAGAATTTGTACAAATAGTCAATAGGTATATGAAAATATACACAATGTCACTAATCATCAGGGAAATTCAAATCAAACCACAATGAGGTATCATCACATCACACCTCTAAGAATGGCTATTATGAAAAAACGTGAGATGACAACTATTAGTGAGGGTGTGAAGAAATTGGAATTCTTGGACATTATTGATGGGGAGACAAAAGGTGCAGCTACTATGAAAAACATTGTGAAGGCTCTTCAAAATAAAAACAGAACTTATATATTATCTAGTAATCCCACATGTGGATATTTATCCAAAATAATGTAAAATCAGGATCTTGAGGAGACAATAACACTCTTATTTTCATTGTGCCACTATTCACAATAGATAAGATGTGAAAACAATGTAAATATTTATGGATAGATGAATGGATAAAGAAAATGTGAGATATTTATGTGTGTGTGTGTGTGTGTGTTTACATGCATACAATGCAGTATTATTCAGACTTAAAATAGAAGGAAATTCTATAACATATGACAACATGGATGAACCTGGAGAATGTTACTCTAAGTGAAGTAAGTTAGTCATACAAGTTCAAATACTGTATGATTCCACTATATATGAACTTTTGAAAATGTCATAGTCATAGAGGAAAAGAATAGAAAGGTGATTGCCAATAACTAGAGAGTGGGATAAAGGGGGAATTGTCAATCATCAGCTATAAATTTCACTTATGCAAAATGAATAAGTCTAGACATGTACTGTATAATATAGATAACAATACTGTATTGTATACTTAAAATACGTTAAGAGGATAGTTTTCATGTAAATTGTTCTTACTACATTAAAATAAAATAATAATAAAAAAGGAGAAAATGAAAGCAATATGTGATTCTAAAACCAAATAAATAAACACATAAAAGCTCTGCTATGGAAAGCAAACAAACAAAAATCAAACAAAACTCCAAAACTTGCTCACACAGAGCCCCTGTGAGAGTCATAGACTCATGGTAGATTGTAAAAGATGTAGAGATGGAGGAGATCTTTATATTTTAGCAACATAGGTAACTTCAAATTTACTATTTGGTATCCCTGCTGTGGCCCTAAAAAGCCCAATTTTTCATTAAATAGTATTGAGATATATTCATACTCTAATTTATTCCCCAGGAGAAATTTAGTATCTACTATTAAAATAATATATCTTGGGGATTCCTTGGAAAAAACTACTAGTGATGGAAGAAAAATTAGTGTTTGCATTCTGAGTTCCAGGCCGAATATTGTTTACCTTTATTCCCATTGTTAACATGCTAAGTCTTTGGGGACTTGGTGGAAAAACTAGATAACTTTGCTTTAAGGAATGTCTGAATATGGAGGAATACATGAGGGAGGGCTTCACAGCAAAGTGATTGTGCTAGGTTCATTTTAGTGTAATTTAAACAGGAGAGAGAAGGGATTGAAAGTCATTTCTGCAGTAGAGAGAAGAGCGCATTGTAAAAAGCTCTTGAAAGGTGAACTTGCTTGGCAAGTGACTGTTGGTGGAATATTGAATGTGTCTGAGAGAAATTTGTGTGGTAGTGGTAGGTAGGATGGGAATTCTGAAGCAGATTGTGGAAGGCCCACATTTACAGAAAAATCAAGACTATTGAATCTTTCCCCGAAGACAATGGAGGACTATTTAAGAAAGTTTAAGTTGGTAGGTGATTTTGCCACTTTAGTTTTGCAAAGCAAAATCATTTCACAATGCTAGTACTGAATTGTGGTCTTAGATGTGAAATAGTTGCGGCGATCTTCAAACTCATTTGCAACTGCTGTTCTCTTGGGCAACAAAAGCACATTTCTAATCGGATAATTCATGTTCATCTCCTTCCTTGCTAACAGTTTAAGTGCATTGCATTTTAAAATGTGCTGAAAAGACATAGATGATTTAAGTAATGAGATGATTACAAATAAGGTAAATAGAAGTATTGTATAAATCTGTGAGGAAGTGTGCAGTTAAGTAGTGTTAAGTGTATTCAGTATTTATGAAACAGATTTCTAGAACTTTATCATCTTGCAAAACTGAAACTTTTTATTCACAAAACAACTTTCTTTTTCCTTCTCCCCCTAGAGCTTGATAATAACGTTCTACTTTCTGTTTCTATGAATGTGAGTACTAGATACATCATATAAGTGAAATCATATGGTGTTTGTCTTTTTGTAACTGGCTTATTTCTCTGAATAATTTTTAATATCTGCTAATTTTTGGTAAGGCAGAAAGCCCATTCTCCTTGATTTTAGGCTTTCTAACAAAAGAGAGTGGTTTAACCCCATATTAAAAGAAATATTTAGCCTCAATATTTGGTAGTAATTTATATTTTTGAAAAGTTTGCTTATAGATTTTTGCATATCAAGCTTTAAAATAAAGATAATATAAAACATTTCAATGATATTTATTCTCATGTATTTAATAATTTAATAACTGAATCAACACATATTTGTTGAATTTCAGCTTTATTTTAGGCACTGCCTGAAGCTTGCAGACATAACATTGAATTATAGAACTAAATCTTTGCTTTCATTCAGTTTATGCTGCAGAGGAGTAAGGTAATAAGATGGATAGAGAGTTGATAGATAAAAAAATATCTTTAGGTAATAGTAAGTGATGTGAAGTAGTATGAAAAGATGATGGTAAATCTGTGATACACATTGAAAGAAGGAGCTAAGAAAAAGAGAACAAGGGTGAGAGCATTCCAGGGATAGCGAAGTGCTAACATGGAACCTTTGGGGCTTGGGAGTTCCAAACACAAATTTATCTGGGAAAACAGTTATAATATATTCATGTCCTTAAAAAATCTCTCTGTACAAGACCGAATGTTCTTGTCTTCATTGTAGCAGCAAATAACTTTTGCTTGTATTGGTATCATAGAGATGTCTCTTTATTGTTTTATCCAAGCAAAGTTCAAGAGAATTTCATTGTTTTGTCCCATTTGGCCTTAGACTTACCACCCTATTTATTAGTTTTGCTAAGCTGCAAGACTGTTGAAAGAAGAAAATTAGATTATATTGATGAAAGTGATGTGTGCCCTGCAAATTGTTATTTAGTAGTAGTAGCAGTGGTGATAATAATAGTAGCATATATTCAGCATTATTTATAGATTGAAGTCCCATTCAAATTACTTTTCAGTCTAGCATCACAGGCTCTCAAAGCTGAAAGGAATACTTTATATAATCTAATCACACATTTATAAATAGGACTAGATCAGGAAGATAAACGAGTGATTAAATTAACGTGGACAATCTGTTACAAGTGATATTGTGTTCAGGATATCAGGCATGAAGTTAAGAGTATAGTTTGTGAATGAGGGAGTGGCTGCCTAATTAGCTCTCTTACCTAGACAGAAAAAAAAAATATGTAAAAATTGAAATAGAGTCTCCTTTAATCTCCATCCTCCATATATATCACTGGGGAATAGAATCTGATTCTTCATAGCCAAGAATTTCCTGGGAATATGCAGATCTACACAGATACCAACCTCTGGGGAATGTGGCAGGCAGATGAACTTGGACACTGCTCTAATTAAATCCCTGGAGAATCCCAATTACTAAGAGGAACCACTGTTCACTTACTTTGGATATTTGCATATGTAGTCAGGATCAAAGGCATTTGTAGATGCAAATACCTGTACAACAAACATTACTTGTCTTCCCGTCTCATAATCTCCCCAGAGAGTATCCCAAGAATGAAGCTGGGAAAAGTACATGCACTTCTTGTGTGTATCACCGGAGCCTCATGCAGAACTTGTCTTCCTGTTTACCTTAAATATGATTCTGTGGCAACTGGGCTAAATATTAGTCTTCTGGACACTGTGATAATTGGTGATGCTAACCAGAAGAAAAACAAATAAAGATAGTGTAGTTGACAAGAGAAAGATTTATTCTAGGCACTATTAATAAATACTTATGCCAATTTAGGCAAGTTACTTAAACTTTTTGAACTTCAATTATTTTTTAAAGTATTATTTGTAAAACTGAAATAATTATAGCAACTTTCCACGTCATAATTAAAAAAATTACTGATTCACATATTATGTTTCTAAATATAGTCAAGTTCCTTTCACTTTTTGGAATTAAATTAAAACAAAGTGAGGTTCTTTGTAGGTTGTTAGGTCAACTAATATTTGACAGAAGTGCCAAAAACATACAATAGAGAAAGAATAGTCTCTTCAATAAATGGTGCTGGGAAAACTGGATATCTGCATATAGAAGAATGAAATTGGACCCTCATATCACACAATAAAAAAATCAACTCAATAGAATTAAAGACTTAAATATATTAGATGAAACTATAATACTACTAGAAAAAAAAAAAAAACATAGGGGAAAATCTCCAGGATATTGCTCTGGGTTCTGGGCAAAGATTCTTGGTATATAAATCCAACAACACAGGCAAAAAAAAGCAAAAACAGACAAATGGGATTGCATCAAATTAAAAACCTTCTGCACAGCAAAGGAAAACAATCAACAGAGTGAACAGACAGCCTAAGAATGGGAGAATATATTTACAAACCATACATCTGATAAGGGGTTAATATCTAATATATGTAAGCAACTCAATAAGAACAATAACTTGATTAAAAAATGGGCAAGGGACCTGAATAGAAGACATACAAATGGCAACAAGCATGGAAAAAAAGGCTCAACATCATTAATCATCAGAGAAATGCAAATCAAAACTACAATGAGATGTCACCTAACACATATAGAATGGTTATTACTAAAAAATAAGTGTTGATGAGGATCTGAAGAAAAGGGAACATATATGTATTTGCTTGTATTAAAAATAAAATATATGTTTGAAAATATTCCCTATAAGAAAAGGGAAGAATATGGTAAAATGGGATAGAGATATTAAAAAAAAAACTTCTTTGAAATACCATCATTTATAGTTTGACTTTGAAATCATGTATTTTCAATAATTTAAAATATAATGAAAACAAAGTTTCAAAGTAACTGTAAGCACTTAAAAATAAAGTAAATTAATCTGGTGTTCTTGTGAACATGGATTCTCAGCATATATGGGAGAAAGGAATCTGCATGCAAGACATTAAAAAGTGAAAATGTCTTTGTGGTCCCAAATTTAAATTGGAAGTTCCAATGATTTCTGAAGATAGGATGTATAAAGGTAAAGATCTATCTATATATAAAACTATCTTTATAAAGAAGTGTATGACTATATATCAAAAGATATTGATAAATATGTAAAGATTATATACAATTACATAATACATTTATATATTATATGTATGTGCTTGTTTATTTATTTATTTCAACCCACACATGTAAATATTCTAGCTTTGTTTTCTGAAATGGCTTAGAAACAATGAATATCCTCAAAGCAATAAGCTGTCCCCATTAAACAGGTTATTCCAGGTAATGATCTCCAAATACTATTTAGCACAATAGAGAACAAGACTACTTGGAAAAATACCTTATTCCAATATATGGAATTTTCATAAATTTCTTTCTAGTTACTAATTTCCATACTGACTATACTGGTTCTCATTTTATAGGATATTTTATTTACAAAATATGTATAAAAATAATTTTAGCCCTAGGATGATCTTTATCTTCCTTCTAAGAGGAATTTTCCTTTCTTTATTCCAAATGTCTAGATTCCATAGAAATCCCAGGTCTAAATCCAATTTAAGCACTTGAGAGTTTTTGGGCCACCAGAAGAACACAAACCACAAATTATAGGCCCTGATAGAGCTGGCTACTTTTTATATTCTTAATTCTGGAAAAAATGTTTTGAGTTTCTACACCAAAGTGTAGATATTTTATCAGTGCTGCTATTCTTCATGGCTCTGGACACCACCTTTTGTACACCTGTTTACCATCTGTCCCCAGGAAAAACAGGATTCCTAAAACAAAAAAGTCCTGAATGCTGGACAAATACTTTTTTATATCTTGACCTAGAAATTCTTCTCTGTCTTCAGACAAGATTTAAAATGTATATTTAATATGATTTTTTAAAAGCTGTTTTATTTATTTTTTTTAGTTTTTTGTTTGTTTGTTTTGTTTTTCATGTTAGTATTTCAAGAGTTGTGGCCCAAATCAAACATCTTGGTTTTCTACAGCATATATCACAAAAATTAAATGACTATGAAAGGAAAACAGAGAATGCAAACAAATCAATGAAACAGATCCAACAAAACATTAAAGGTGTAGGGTAGAGACTATAGGAATTTGCAAGATTTTTTTTTTTTTTTTTTTGAGACAGAGTCTCACTTTGTTGCCCAGGCTAGAGTGAGTGCCGTGGCGTCAGCCTAGCTCACAGCAACCTCAAACTCCTGGGCTCCAGTGATCCTTCTGCCTCAGCCTCCCGGGTAGCTGGGACTACAGGCATGCGCCACCATGCCCGGCTAATTTTTTATATATATATCAGTTGGCCAATTAATTTGTTTCTATTTATAGTAGAGACGGGGTCTCGCTCTTGCTCAGGCTGGTTTTGAACTCCTGACCTTGAGCAATCCGCCCGCCTCGGCCTCCCAAGAGCTAGGATTACAGGCGTGAGCCACAGCGCCCGGCCAGAATTTGCAAGATTTGCCTAAGGTGTTTACTTTAAAAGTATTTTAAAACATTGGAGCAACACACACACACACACACACACATGCACACACATCTCTAGGATAGGTTATAGTTGAGCAGTAGGTCACTATGATTTCTGGCATAAACACTGTCTCTAATATTTTATTCTGGGGAGAATTTTCTTTTTGCTTTTGTTTGTTTGTTTTTCATAGTAACCAATAAACACACACACACACACACACACACACACACACACACACACACACACACATTCAGTACCCTGGTCTTAAAATGCTTTCAAATTAAACCCCTTCTCATAACAGAACCAAATTCATTTGATTGGCTTTTGTATCAGTCTCTGAATCAGGGACAATTTTCTTAAAAACAAAAGAAAAATAAAAAAAAAGACTTTACCTTAAAGAACTGAAAGAAAAAGAAAAGCACACCAGTTACAAGTTTTGGAGACATATACAAAACAACTAATGTATATGAAATAGATAGCTCCATATTTTACACACAGAAAGAGTTGCTACAGAACCAAACTAAACAAGATGGAAAATAGGAATTCAAATGGTGTCATTTAGATGTATCTGTCTGATTTCATTCTAGCCATAAGCATTTGCCAAATTTGTACAAACAACATGTTTTCAGCAGGTTATAAATTTTTTTAAACTTCCAGAAAGTGTTTTCATGTGTTTTATCAAATAAATTTTAGCTATGTGTTTAATATGAGAAAAGACAAAGAAAATATTGAGTTTATACTCTTTTAAGACAGGTTAAATATGATGATTATTAAAGGAATTTTGTAAAAACACAAAGTCACAATTAGTTTGTAGGAAAAAAAACTTTTTTTCTTGGTGGGTTGTATTTTTCATGGTTCAGTATAAGACTTTTTTTTATCAGCTAAGGATTATTCCCATATGTTGCCAATCAACAGAAAGAGCAAAGGAGTTCACAAACTGATAAAATGGTTATTAAAAACAACACCTCAAAAGATCTTTCTGCACTTTGTCCAAATCAATATATGTATCTATTTTTATATAAGCTAAGGCAGTTACCTGATGTATAGTGGAAAGGGTCAGCAGAAAACTCTCACATTTTTCTTCTTGCAAATATAACATTCTACTTGAAAAGGAGACATTCTAAAGCAGAACATCCCTTGCAGTCTAATTTCAAATTATGCAATGGGTATGATAATATGACATTGCGTTCATTACCAAATTCTTGTCGTCATTTCTCTGCAGCTACCATGATAATATTGTTACTCTTAAATTATTGTTTTAACATTTGTAATGCTGTAGATATCTCTTTCTGGAATTCATTTACTTTGGCTGGCTGTAGGTAGAGTATGGATAATTGTGGTTCATAGAGTAGTAAAAATTAATTTATGGAAAACTAAAGCCTTACTAATAGCTATGGAAACAATTTAAATCATGCTACATTTAGCTAATTTCTCAATAGTTTAAGACAGTATTTCTCAAGAGTTGTTTCAGGAAAGAAGTAAGATATAACATTCTAGTACCATGTGTAATGAATTAACTTCTCTCCTTTGAAGAGCTTGGAAACTTCCTTACTCCAGACTTTATTGGCAAATAAATTCACTTGCCAAAAACTTGAAATTTATAGAAATAAATCCTTCTCACTCAGCAAGAAGGAATAGATTCATGTAAAATTTATTTTTATGTGTTTGAGTACCTCATAGCAAAATGAACCGTAAAGCGACAGCCCCTCATCTTTTTCCCAAACCATCACCACTAAAAAGTAAGCAAATAATCATTAACAACAGATTTGGAAAATTAATAAGCTGTGAAAATACATAGAAATTGATATTAAAAGGCTAATAGTTTAAAAATGATATAAGTGCAACATAGAAATACTATATTTAATTCATTCTTTTCATAAGAAGTATATATGCCTATTAATCACCAGTAATTAGGTTGTAATTTGAGAATTTGAGGATTAATAACTTTCATGTTTTCTTTTAAGGCATTCATGATTATTTCATGGATTATTAACATAAATAAATAGTATTTTGCCACATATTATATGATCTAAGTGAGAGGGCTATATAGTGGTAAGGCTTTTATAAGATACAGAAAACAATATTGCCATTAGCAGTATTAAATTAGACTACACAGAATTGCAGAGATATGATGTTTTCTGACTTACAGAATATGCAATTGTATGTAGCTCAATACAATATTATTAGTTTCCATAGTGTTGAAATGGAGCTTGATCTTGAAAAATGATATATGGTTAGAATTAGGCTCTGCAGTCAGTGACCTGCATATTACAATAGTTTAAGTAAGATAAAAGATCATTTTTCTCTTGCTTACATTAATTTTAGAAGAAAGTGATCCACAGCTGGTCTGTGGCTCTGTAGCCACAAATTCCTGATGACCTTGGTCCTTTCCGAATTCACAATCTGAAGTGTGATCCTGGTGTGACCCTTAGTCTCCCCATTCCAGAAAGCAGGATGGAAGCAATGAAAAAATAGATGGACAGAGGATACCTGCCACCACCACTTCAGGAAAGGTTCACATGAAGCTCACAGACTATTTCATACATTCTGTTGGCCAGAGTCTAACCACAAGACATAACCTGAAGGGCTGTGGGGAAATGTATTTTGCAGGCAGCTATGTGTCAGTTACTAATTGTAGCACTAGGTGAGGAAAGAAGTATGGGAATTCAGCATATCTCAGCTTCTTTATCATTAAAGGATAGTTTACTAGTTGCATGAGAAATGGAAAAGGCCTGCCAGAAAAAAAAAATCATTTGCCATGGTGCAAAATCTTGTAACTATATGAAACATTCAGTTGACTATATTTTTTATCATGGAAGGACCATAAATCACATTAGGACAAATGGAAAAAGATGCACTTAAAACAACAGGACTATGTCCTTTAACATATTGTTTGTACAAATTTGGCAAATGCTTATACCTTGAATGAAATCAGACAGATACGTCAAAATGACACCATTTGGATTCCTATTTTCCGTCTTGTTTAGTTTAGTTCTGTAGTAACTCTTTCTGTCTGTAAAATATGGAATTTCTATTTCATATACATTAGTTCTTTTGTATATGTCTCCAAAATTTGCAACTGGTGTGCTTTTCTTTTTCTTTCAGTTCCGTAAGATAAAGTATTTTCTGTCAGTAAATGTCCTTATATGGAGGTAAAGAATATTGGAATTTATAGCACTTCTGTAAGTAGCTATTGAAATGATTTTGAGCCAGTGACCAAATGAACAGAGTTGAATTTTAGGAGGACCACCCTGGCTGCAGTGCAGAAGAAAGATTGGGAAAGGATGAGAAGGAAAAAAAAGGATAAATTTGGCTACTTTTGTGTGTGAGGGAGATAACATGCTAATTTCACAAATTCTTTGCCCTTTAACATGAGTTTAAAGAATAAAGTGATAAACATATGAAAGATGTGATAATGCTAATACACCTTGTTTCTGAACTGAATTTTAAAAGGTGTTATTTTAACTTTAAGCAAGCTCTACACAGAAAGAATAAATACAGTGGGGTGCCCATGGATAAAATTTTTTTGCCTAACTTACATTCTAACAACAGTCAGTACAAATAATTGATAGAAAAAAATTATTCTACTAGAAAGAGCTCAACATTGTAAATATCAAATACATTATTTTGTTGAATAAAATGTTGATGATTTAAAATTCCTTTATTCTTTAAACACATAGTGATTTTTGTAAATATGATCAAAATCTTATTATATGGAATAGTTAATTTTTTGGAAGTCAATATTTTAAGTAGTATTGCATTTTAAATGTTTTATAGTTTAAAAAGTAAAAATAAATGCAATTTTGCAAATTTTTAATTCCCCCTTCTAACTATCTGAGACAGGGAAGAATAAAGTGTTTAAGGGAAAATGATCTAAAATTTGAAGTTATGTTGCTGATAGCTGCTTGGACATTTGGCTTTGTTGTTGTATCTAAAAGCCAATAGAGTGGTACATAAAACTGATTGCAGAGCACATTTCAGAACTAATAAAACAAATTGACTATTGATGATGTGCACAGGGCAAATCCAATTACATCTCACAAAGCTTTATATTGCTCTATTTCTTCTTTAATGTTTTCTATTTATTTATTTTAATTTAAAGTTTGGGTAGCAAGCCCAAAGATGCAATATGGGTAGGCAAAAAGTATCTTGGACTTTAAAACCTGAAATTCTAAGGGAAATTCTGGTTTTACTGTTTGTAGCTCTCATTCTCTGGACATGTACTTTAAACTGTTTCAGTTTTATAGAATTAAATTTGTGGACTTCTTTAAAGATTAAATAAAATGGCATATGTGCAAATATTAGTAAACTATATAATTTATTAAAATGGAATGGTTTACTTTTATTAATTTAAAAATGAATGAAACATGAATATAATATGAAGGACCAATAAATAACCCAGATCATAGTGCATGCATACGTAACTACACACAAGCACACGTGCACACGCATGCACACACAGACACACATTTAGAGATTGCTTCCTTTGTTAGACTTTCCCATCTGACTCACCTTGCTTTTTCCTAATGACATTTTGGAATAAAGTGATAGGTTTTCTTATCATAGCGTTCCCAGAATTATGGCACAGCTCCATGTGATCATAAAGACAATAATTTATTTTTCATTGTACCCACACTACCTTCTACAAGGATGACAAATGCCAAAGGGATGACAGTGCTGCTGCTTGGAACTGGGAAATATAATTAGCAGATACATACAAAATACTTTAATGACAGCCCCCTTCTGAATACCTACACCTGCCGGACACTGTAATAATGAGGCTTGTGTGCCACTTGAACATTGATTGAGTGTCCCAACTGGGGCTTGAGTAGTGTGCTTCAGTTATTACAGACCTGGCACAACCCCACAACTGGAATCAGGGATACTGTGAAAAATTCAGCATCTGCTGCTTCACCAAGCAGCACTTTTCTTTATTTAATTCCATAGGCTTATTTGCATTCTCATAATTTTCTTATGCTGAGGATTAATCATTCATGAAAATAATAATTACAAAACTCATTTAAAAGCTTGGGAAAATAAAAAACAGCTTCTTTTGATGGGCGTTGCTCCTAAAGGAGGAGGAAAAAAAAAGATGAACTCATGCTTAAAAGAAACTTCAAAGCTACATGTTTAAAAATTGGTATGGCCTCGATTTTCTTTCCTGCAATAAAATTAGGCATGTCGCTTATCACATATACAATGTGAGATGAAGAGGGAAAACTGTAAGTAGTTATCTAGTAGTTATCAGCATGTGCTTTTACATTCTTACAACCAGATGAAGAAATGGATAGCTCTTTTGTACAAATCTAATTTTTAGAAAATAATTTCTTACGTTGAGTTCATATGGGCTTTCCTACAAGGCAGCTCTGTAGTCCTAAACTTTCATTTGGAGAGTCATAAATTAAATACAGTACTTCTTATATTTAATTATTTTACTATGTGAGTCATCCTGCCAGGATACATGGCAATTCAAGACCCTCTTAACCTTGTGACACCATCAAACTTATGACTGTTATTGTAGTAATAACATTTTCATTTATACATTTCATTTATTTCATTTACAAATAACATTAGTTTGTATGGTCATTTCAAAATAATTTTCTCAATTTATTCTCACAAAAATTCTCTGAGGTTAGCACTGTTACACTTAGTCTAAAAATAACAAACTTTCAGATTGGGGTTATTTCAGGTCGGGATTCAAACTTTCAGGTGGGTTATTTTTCAAATAAATATTAATTAATTCTCTAGCATTTTTGGAATGCTTATTCTATGTCACATACTAAGCACTGCCTTTTTAAAGCTTGACGAGAACTCTATGGAATTGGTACTGTAATATCCTCATAATATAGTTCACAGAATGAATCACACAGTGGATAACAAACTTCCTCAATGTCACAGACTTAGCAATCAACAGAGTGGTAGCCATTTATGCAGAAGCTGTAGAATTTTCATAAAGTATCTCCTAAGTGCCCATCTTTATCTATGTCAAGTACTATGTTAGACATTGTAGGTATAAAAATGTATTCTGCAATCAAGCTGCTTTAGCATAAAAAGTAAAGAGCTATGTACATACATAAATTCAATAACATTTTGCAAGGACTGTAATAGACAAAAGCACCTCTTACGGATGTTGTGCTTAGGAGCTTTTAGAAGGCAAGACAAGGCTTTAGAAAAATTTGAACCCCTGGTTTTGAAGGATGGGTTGGTATTATGCTCCTAGGCAGTTAATTTAGAAGCAAAAGTAGAATTTTCTGCACAAAACTGAGGAATTGTGAGACAAAGGATATGAGGGTGAAATTATAAATACTTCTATGTATCCTATGGCTTGGACATAAGTAAAGGAAGCAAGTGAGCTGTACTGAACTCACAGAGAAGGCAGAGAGGTAGGGGTAGATCACAAAGTGTTGTCTCTGCTAGGTCCAAGGTTTAGAGATCATTCCATTTGGGAATACTTTGGGAGTTTTGAGATTAAAAAATCAATATGATTCATTCAACCTCATTTATTCATATGTAGTGCACCCAATTTATTGAGTATATGCTTTTTCCCAAGTGTTAAGGAATCAGGAGAAATAAAAAACAGATAAAACCTTTCACTCCTGGAAATTATTTCTGATTAGCATTTTAATAAGTTAGTTTTAGAAATAGTATGGGGAGGATAACATAAGGGAGAAGACTGAAGGCAGGGATGCTAATTTGAAGCTATTGAAATGGTTCAAATAACAAATATGAGCCTAGATGTAAGCATTGTTAGTGAAGATTAAGAAAAGGTGATGTAGAGTTAGACCTGCATGATTGGTGACAGACAAGATTTGAGGCTAACAGACAGAGAGAGATGTGCTTTTAAATGAAGGCTAAACATGGGTTTATCAGTCTTCCTTTATATTTCCAATTTGATGTAAAAAACATGATGAACTAGATGGGTAGAGACACAAAATCTCTTGACATGTCACTAGAGATAATTGTTCATGTAGAAATTGGTACATTAATCTATAGCTTGTGATACATTTGTTTCAACAGCTACAGAAAGCTATAATTCACCAAGAAAAGGGAGGGGCCTACTGAGTTAAATCAGAATACTAATCTCTATCCAGCTCTTACTTATTTTTCAAACGTGGGGATTTTGCCAGACTTGCGAATGCCTTAGTTCTTATTTGCACATTTAGGGTAACAATAACACATTTCTAAGCTTCCTGACTTGAGGAACATCAAAGAGGTCTCATGAGGGCTCTGAGAGAGCAGATGCGACTGAAGTCAAAGAATGGAGAAAAGGGAGGTGGAAATTACTACAAAATGAATTTTCTTTAAAAAAATTTGGAGACTTCTTTAAAAAATAAATAAAATGGCATATGTGCAAATATTAGTAAACTATATAATTTATTAAAAGTGAATGGTTTAATTTTTACTAATTTAAAAAATGAATGAAACATGAATATAATAGCAAGGACCAATAAATAACCCAGATCATAGTGCATGTATACGTAACTATATACAAGCACACATGCGCACGTACGCACACACAGAAACACATTTAGAGATTGCTTCCTTTGTTAGACTTTCCCATCTGCTCCTTGATTTCAGTCTTCCCTCTCTCTGCTCTTTTACCTATTTATAAAATTGCTCCTCCTGATTTTCATCTCAGAAAAAAACAAAACAAAAACGAACTTTTGTCTTCTCTCCTAAAAATGACCTTTCTTTGGAGATCTTTGATCTTTTAATTTATTTCTTGCCTCCTGTGAAATATTTCTTTCCTTTTCATTTTTATTGTCTCCCTCTCCTCAGGTACATTTTTCCTCAGACTACAAATATTAAAGTGTGATCAGGCAGTCCGTGTTTTAAAAGACTCTTCATCTAATTCTTTATTCCAACTTTGGTCACTTAATCTCTTTCCTCTCTGTTACCAAATATATTGAAGATGTAAGCACACCAGTTATCTCCTTTGTACCACTCCATGGCTTGTTCTCATCTCATTTTTCCCCTTTATACACTTTATCTTTATCCACAAGGTAGAGCTATTACCCTATTAGTCTCTATATATTTTATATGACTTACATTTAAAATGTATTTTAAAAATACATTCATTATATCACCATTTTAAACAATTTTACACAGATATAGTTTAAAGTACCATCTCTCCCCAAAAATATCCCCTTGGCTGACCATTATTTATATTGTTTGCAGTACTGCACCTACATTTTATTTATATTATTATTCTTATCTATTTTTCAACAGAATATATATCTGCCTATATCTATCTATCCAAATGTATCTATAATATAGATACACATACATATCTAGATATCCACACATATTCATGAAAAAGATGTGTGTGTGTGTATGTGTGTGTGTATAGGTCTGCAACCTATATTCACTCTCAACTATTTATTTATTCATTTTCCTCTTATCATGGATATTTTCTTAGATACACAGAAAGCATTTTTTAATAAATGATTTTTTAAAAACTCCAGAGATCATGTTATTATGACCACACATAAATATTTCAATATGCATCACTGAAAATGAAGAGCACTTTTACATAATCATTGCCACTATTGCACAAAAAATTAATATTGTTCCTGAGCTATCAACTTATGTCCAGCTCATAATCAAACATCCGGAAACATCTCAAATATTCTTATATATGATAGTGAGGATTCAAACAAGATCCACACTTTGCATTCAGTTATTGCATTTCTTTGATCTTAAATCTCTATTAAACTACATAAAGCTATATTCTCTCTCTTTCTTCCTCTCTCTCTCTCTCAGTTTTTCTTTCTATGTAATTAACATTTTAAAGAAACCAAGTCAAGTATCTGGTGAATAGTCGACATTCAAGTTTAGCCTTCCAAGCTCATGAGATTGTTGGCAAAATTCAGCCTGTTACAATTGTAGGGCCAAGGACCTTATTTTCTTGCTGGTGGTCAGCTAGAGGCTGCCCTTGGATTCTAGAGGCAGGCTTCAGTTCCCTGCCACTTGGGATTTCCTGACATGACCATTTACTTCCTCAATGCTGGGAAAGGAGCAAGAGAATCCAGTAAGTTGGACACTGCAATCTTATGATAAGCACAGATATGTCATCATATATATCCTGTCACCTTTGCTGTATTCTGTTGGTCAAAAGCAATTCACAAGTCATACTCAAGGCGCACATCACACAAGGCCACAAACACCTGGAGGCATGAATCATGGATCCCCCCTAACTGTGTCTTCCACAGCTATCTTTCACATAAGGGAGGACACAATGAAGATAGTGAGAACGCCCTGAATATATTAATTTACTCTTACACTTCTGTATGCTTACTTTTATTAATTTCATTTACTTATGTGGCTTCAATCATTATTTTCTTCATATCATTTAGTGTATTCCAACTCACACTCTTTCCTGAAATTCAGGCCAGCTTTTCAATTGCCTGCTGTTCATCACTGTTTGGATGCTCTACCTGGGCCTTAATTATAACATGTCAAATCATTTTTTACTATTCTTCTATGTCTGCTTCTGCGTCTCTGAAATTACCACTCTGTGGATTCTGCAGTCATCCTCAATGATCTAGAATAATTATTTCTTCTTATTTACTGTACAGGGACATTTAGATTTTAAGTTTCTTAATATTCTTCTAAAATGATCTCTCTCAAGTCTTTCCCCATCTTTATTCTTTCAACTTCTTTGCTGGGTCACACCCTCACTCTGCTAAAATCATATGGAAGTATTTCTACTTACATCTTCTTACTTCCTCTCTATTATCCTCTTCTTTAAATTAATTTTACTCAATGGTGGGGATTAATATTCTTAAAGCACTGATAAAGTTGTATTACACTGCTCAGGAGTAGTCAGTGGATTCCCGTTGCCTACAGGGTATAGTTCATATCTGTAATTTCTCAAAATGGCCTTTCATAATCCATTCCCATCCTGCCTTCTCAGGTTTATCTCTTGCTACTTCTTCCACACACTTATAGAGTAAAATGTTACATCACGGATTACTTTTTATTCTGCAAAGGTATCACATTTTCCCTCATCTTCAGGCCTTTGCTCTTGTAGCTTTATCTTCTGATACCCTTAGTTAGAAGCGATCTTTCTTTCTTTTGAAATTTGATTGTATTTGTACTGCCCTTATTTAGCACTGCTTGACTTTTATTATATTTTGTGTATGTTCTTTTGTTCTTCCTTTTCTTGAGAAGTATTGTTCATGTAGTTTAATGTCCCCTATGACTTCTAATACAATGCCAGACACATAATATCTACTGGATATCTACTTATTGAATTAACCATATATTAATTATATTAATGCATTTCTCCTAACAAAGCCAGAAAATACCTATTACAAATTTATTAAGTATATTTTATATTCAAAATGTATGAAAACAAGTATAAATAATACATTGTATTTATTATGGACATTTGTTTATGCATATATACATATTTAGTTGTATTAACAAACATCTAACCAAAGATCTACTTGATGGGTACAATGAATACTATCTGGGTGACAGGCACACTTATAACCATGACTCAAGCATTTTAAAATGCTTATTCCATGAAACTAAAAATATGTGTATGCCCATAATACTTTGAAATAAATAACAAATTTAAGTTGTTGAAATAAAAAATTATAAAGGAAAACAAACAAACAAAATAGTCAAAGCTTCCATCACAGCACTGTCTTCATGGTTACTTCTTTGGTTTTCATTGAAATAGCTTTTAGAAAATAATAAAAATGACTCTTTTCTCAGATTCTCAAGAACACGGAGGCCAAATATGTGTACAAAATGTAAACTGAGATCACAAGCCATCATGTAAGAGAGGATTTAAGTCACCTGCCATTTATACATTTGGTTTAGAATATGAGTTCTTAATAATACAATGAAATATTAAAATTTACTTTGCTCAGTTTAAATTATGTCATAAGGAAGGACAAACAAAATCAAGCAAACAAACAAAAAAACAGCCATTCCCTTACTGTCACAGAGCTCTGAGATGGAACACCAAGCTGGTATACCTTTAATAATGTAACATGCAGTGAAATATACACATACGGAAACTTTATGTCATTTACTGCCTTATAAAACTGTAAGTACCCTCTTAAAGTCAGTATATTCTGACACTTTGCTACCCACAGATATCATGTTGAAATCCACAGGAGTTCAGCATTAAAAATTGAGAGCAGAATGCAGTTCCCTGAAAGTGGATGATTGGAGCTACTGAAATATCTCAAATATGGGTATAATAACAAGTAGGCTGCTGGCAAAACATGAGTAATCTGGGTGCTGTATTTAAATTTTTAACTGACCCTTTGGCATAGTGAACCACGGAATATATCCTTCATAGAGATAAAAGGTCTGTTTTGCCAATTTTTATTTTTCAGTTGACAGACTATCAACAACCTACTCTACTGGTGTTACTTAAAAAAATAAAATAAAAATTTTAAAAAAGATTCCCTATGTACTCTACAGGAATTGGTATCTTTTTAAGGAGCTTATACAGTGGTATCAAGTGTTATTATCAAAACTTTCTGTAAATGGCAGTGGAACAGTGTGATCACGGTTTGTGTATATAATTGGAATAAGTGATTATAAATTTGCCATTTATGCTGTCCCATTAAGGGTCTACTTGTAGAAGTCACTTTCTAAAAAAAAAAAAGTAAGTTTATAGACAAACAGCTGTGTTTCCAAATAAGAGACTGCTCTACTGTACTATGTGCATAACTTTCCTGTTTCCTGGCCAATGCCTAAATGTTCTCTTTTGGAGCGTTATTCCTTTAATGTTGTTTGTGTTTACATGCCAATGGCATAGAGAAGGGTTTTTAGCATAAAAAATATAGGGATACTAGGTTAGCTCCATGTTAGAACGAAGAGGATGTGCAACATATTTGGCTAAATACATAATTTTACTAAGGTATATGCTGAATAATATAAAGTGAACTGAAAATGACCTTTACCAGTTGAGGTTCTGAAAGTCTACATAATGATTTGATTTGAGCAAGCATGGTTATTGAAAAAATATATTATTTTAGATATGTGAGAATTAGTTTAAACAAGACCACACTGTTTTACCACAAACTTTAAAAATAATTATATTATACACCAATGATGAAGGTACTGCAATGATTAAAGAAAATATACTATTAAATCTTTGGTTTGTGTTCAAACAGATTTTTATAAGAGGTTGGGATTTCATTTTGACAATTTTTAAAAATAGAAAAATTTTCATCCAGAATGTTTTAATTGTACTTCTGTTCAGAATGATATTTCTAGTTTCCTTACAGTGGAGAGAATTTTTGCTCATTTAAGATAATGATAGTTTCAGAAATGTAGTTTTGAAATCTCAATAGGTAATAAATTAACATATTATGTCTACACTTAAGAAAGTTGAAATTCAGGGAACTCTGGGATAAAATAAAATATGCCAATGTTTAAAATAGATATTTACAAATTTTTAAAAGTTCATCCATATTTTGTTTACTATTTTTCAATGCCTCCACTAAAGAAATGACACCAAATATTATCAATAAATAATTATTATTTCTTATCCATAGGTCTGATTTATGTTACTAAGTATGTAGAGAGGAGAAATTAGGAATATTTGTGAAAGAAGTATCGATAAAAACTCTGAAATTTTGTGTTTCACTGGGCATGAGGCAGGGGTTAACTAAAATTTCTGTGAGCAACCTTTATTATCACCTGTCTGGGGAACAAATCTCCCTCTACCCAACGCTATTCTCCAGCTACCCCCATATTTCTGTTTTCCTTTACAATGATATTTTTTGGAAAAAAAAATGACTTAATTTATTAAAGGCAGCTTCTCCCTGCAACCCATTTGTCCATCCTTGCAGCTCTACTGAATCAATTCTGATGTGGATTCCCCATTGTTCCACGTGGTCAAGCTCAGTGACTACTCATTTCTCCGAACCATGACTGAATTCTCAACAGCAATATACATGGTTCTCTCTTTCTGCCTTTTTAAAACAATGTCCTCTTTCATTCCATGATGCTGCACTCCATGAGGGTTTTCTCTTCTTTATTGCCCATCCCTTTCAGTTGCAATTGTTGATTTCTTATTCCTTCTTTGATCCTTAATGGTTTTAAAATATATATATGTTTTAAAATATATATATGTCATCTGTTTCTCAGATACCTATCTGAGCACAACTTTCCTAAACTACAACTGACCAGTTGACATCACCACTCTTCTATCTAATAGCATTTAAGCATCTACATGTTTACCCAGCCAGAGTAACACACTCTCTGTTCACCAGGCAGAGTGATGTTTTAAAAATGTAACTCGAACATTTTTTTCTTGCCTGTTTGTACCTGTCTCTTGCTTCCCATCACATCATAATCAAATCTAACCTCACTGGGTTACTCTACCCAGCACCTTGTGATTTGTCCTATGTCTCTGCTTCTGTCTTCTGGAGCTCCATTGTACCTTCTTAATATGCCCATTTCAACTGCTCTTATTCCTCTTTTTTATCATATCAAGATTATTCACACCTCAGTGTCCATATACTAACTACGTCTTCTGCATGACACACACTTCACCCCAGATCTTTTGGTAGTTGCTTTTTCATCATTTAGATTTCATCTATAATACAACAGCAGCTCACCAAAGAAGAATTTTTTAACCACCACATTTAAGTTATACCCATGCCCTCCAACAATTTACAATCATATTTTCATATTTTTAAACTCTTTCCTGAAATCTTTTATCTTTACTTTTGAAAGTAAATATTCTATCTCTCCACACTCTGATACAAGCACCATGAAAACAGGGGCCTTGTTCAGTCTTATTTACCAGGTGAATCACAGTTCTTCAACAGTATCTGATAATAGCAGACACTCCATATATATTTTCTAAATGAATAAATGGAAGAATGCTGTTGAAATGGAAAAAAAATCTTTTAGCTTGGTTATATTTTAATTAAGAGAAGTTATGAGCACACTGGAGCCAAATTGTGCTACTTGAGCCATTTATATTCTTTTTATCTTCATTAAACTGTAAAATTTGGCATAAGCAAAAAGAACAGCGTCACCCATATTGGCCAGGAGACAATTTTTGTTCTTGTTTTTCTGCCTTATTTCACCTGCATCACATTACACAAAATAAAAATTATTATACTAGTGGATTTGTTTCATATATCCCCATTTATTCTGCCATTATCCAATTATGCAATTCAATAAGCTAGTTTACAGTTAATGTTTTTGTATTTGTCCTACCAGAAATCTGCTCAGCCCATGAACATTAGCTGCGATATTCATCATCTCCTAGCTGAAACTTTTATGTGTATATTTCCTTCAGAACTACTGCACTAGTCTACTTTAAAAAGTCATGATAAAAATGTGTTACTTTACAGTTGATGTGGGGAAAATACTACTTATAAATAACAAGGGTTTGTTTTGAATGAGCATAAACAATCCTTATCTTCTTCCAAAGAAGTTAGAGACTACATAAGATAGTGTGAAATTGACTCTTCTGTTTGATTTCTTTAAAGCTCTGACATCAGTACGTTTTATACCATTGTGGAGAAGAAAGTGCAATTCATATACTTCTTGTTATCCTCAATTTCTGCTAGAAAGTCTCTTTCACCGTGTGTTCCACAGCTTATATTTTCATGCACCGCTGTTTCTGCAACTGATCTTCCTTTTCATCTCACTAACCTGGCAATGTACTTGCAACACTTTATTACCTGGTATTCCTAATTCAAAGTGTGTCTTGCTTTTCAAAAAATGTGTTTGAGCTTCTGGTATGTCCCTCAAAATACACCTTCCAGAACCACCAAAGTGATCAATGACCTTCCGACTTAAGGCCAACAGCACCAGCAGCATTCTGGCATCCTGGGCATCAAAGGGGGAGAAAATTTACAAATACAGAGTCCTGTGCCTATCTCTAGAATTTCTGAATCCCAATCTGGATTTTAATAAGCTCCCCCAATGATTTGTATGTGCATTAGATTTTGAGAAGTATAGTCTATGACATCCCCTTGCATAAATCCTCCAGTGGATTTCCCTGAGTTAAATTAGTAGGTGAGTTAGCTCATGTTTCCTCTCTGAGCCCCTTTCGTGAGATTTTTTGAGTCAACCTATTCTCTAGCAATACTAAGATCCTTGTAATTCCACACCCCTCAAGCAGTTCTATGCTTTCACATTTTGTCTTAAAGACAACTTCATTTTGTATAAGTTTAAGAGTGTGGGTGTTGGCATTAAAGAGATCTGGATTAAAATCTCAGTGAAGCATATTAATTGCTGAGGATTATTGAGAAAATTATTTGAATTCTCTAAACAGCTGATGTTTAACCTTAAAATAAATATAATGGCAGTAATTACTCCATAAAGGTTTGAGGGCTAAATAAGGAAGTACAATGAAGACATTTGATTATAGTGTCTGACAAATAGTAAACACATCATAAATATACACAACATTGTAATGACCTGTAGGAGAGCTCATCTCTTCATTCTTGGTGACCAAAAGCTACTGGGGTAAAATATTTTCTAACTCTGTATTACTTCCATCTGACTTAGGTGTATTTTCTTCACATGCTTATCATACTTTCATACCTAAATTATTCTGTTATTATTAGCAATTTCTGAAGCTACTTCATTAGTAAAGGTTTTAAAGTCAGTAAGGGTAGTAATTCATTTAGGTGTTATAAAGCATATTCCAAAGGAGGTACTTAAAAAGCACCTACTTAAAAGGATAGAGTAGAGATGTACAACTATCATATACCTATAATAATAAAAAATTTAAAAAAATTAATGATACTTCTAGAAACTGCTAGTTGCCTTGGATATCCATTCTTACTTTCGTCTTTACTAGTAGAATCACAGTCTTGTTTGGGGCAGCAATGTGCTGTCTTACAAGAACAAGCTTCTTGATCTTTAACTCACGTTAATAACAGTTCTGACCAGTGAGTTTGCTTTTGACAAAAGCAAACCATTTTCATTTTCCTTATATCCTTCTTCCTGCTTATTAAAGTGCAGATTGAAAACTGCCCCATGCCTTTACTATAAGACGTGTGAAAATGTGAGTCTTGTGGCAAAGATAGCTGAGCAGAAAGATTCTGAAACACTGGTGATATTGTAGAGCCATTTGTCCAGTTCTGGACTGACAACATGTGAGCTTTCTGGAAGGTGAGAGGAAAAAATGTTTTCATTAAATGATAAACTATATTGGAGGTCTTGTTACATGCATTCAAATATAGCTAACAAACTAGGGCTAATTAATGGACTCTCCAAAGTATATTTCCATTACTTGAGCTACTTTATAGAAGATATTAAGGTTATTCACATGATAAAATATATATTATGAAACATGTATACATACCCATGTACAGTATCTTAGATACTTTAAAGTTGATGAAAAAGTGTTAGTTTGCTAAGTTTTTCTGTATTTATATCTAATGGAATGAAAATTTGGATAAATTCCAAGTTGAGTGCTTATGCACAAGGAAAAAGTCCTATTCTCTGAGAATGTTTTATTTGCTGGAATAAACTAACAAGATAGCACGTCAATTGTATTTACTCTTAAGTTTATTTTTAAAGTAAATCTTGGGCTGGGTGCAGTGGCTCATGGCTGTAAAACCCAGCTACTTGGGAAGCTGAGGCAGAAGGACTGCCTAAGCCAAGAGTTTGAGGATGCAGTGAGCTATGAGCACACTCTTTATGTTCTTAAGAAGCAAAAGATACTTATAACAAATACCAAATTGATCTAGGGAATTCATAATGCTGTAAAATTATATGCAAAATTCTGTCTGCATGTTTATTTTCTGGGAAGGGTTCCTATAATGCTCATTAGTTTCTTAAAGTCATGTAAGAATAGCTCCTTTAAAGGAAGAGCTTATTACCTTAACTTTACTTCTCTTTCCCAGTATTACCTTCACTTCTCAGACATAGAGTGACTAAATAAACCATACTGGGGAAACAAAACATAATTTATGTAGTTTTAGAACTTATTCTTTAATATCTATCTTCTAGAATATACATAACAAAATAAGAAAAAAGCAAAAAACTGGCAAACAGATTCTGGTGCAAACTCTGAATTTATACATATATAACATCAAAAACTTACTTTGCTGATTCTGCTCTCATTCATCTAAATTTAGACAGCAGTAATGAAAGCTGCAATTTTCCTTTGAAAATTACAAATCTGCAGCAATAATTGTATCTGCACCTACTCTCTTCCTATTTTTGCAATGTTCAAAAATATTCATATGGCTAGAGAGCAGGTGTTCGCTACGGCATGTGCTTCACGACTGCCTTCCCGTGCAAAACAAGAACTCAGCAGCATATTAAACTTACACCCAGGTGCACATAGAGAAGAGCTTCTCCAAATGCCCAGCCTGTGAATCTTAGCCCTGCCAAGAGGATCTCTAACTCTTGGTGATTTTGATAGCCTGGGAATGCCATAATTTCCCTTGTTTCTTTGAAGAGCATAAAACTTACACTAAATATCCTTTGCTTACTTTAAATTATTATTCTTTTAATTTCGCTTGTAAAATACTTTTCTGTTTCTGTGGTGTCCTTGGGAACAGTAAATCATATGTCATTCAACACTATAAAGACATGCAAAAGTTTTAGCAATAAAGCTTCTAGCACGATCTTTCACTAGAATGCAAACTTCTGGAGGGGAAGGCCTGTAACTCATAAAGACTGCCTATACATTTAGTCTGTTGTACTAAACCCAGTGATACAATAAACTATACTGAGAAAAAATGTGACCTTAAATACCAAATCAATGGAAACATGATAAAGCCAGAGATAATGAACACTACGATGTTATTTATACTCCAGAGCAAAATAACGTGGCAGAAAAGCTGTGGGTTCCTCAGTTCTTGTCCTATAAGAGGACAAATTATGCTCAGATAGATCTCCGACACTGGCCATGGAGAAAAAAAGCCAACTGGATTTTCTAAAATAAAAATTCTTATCATTGAAATAAAAAGTATGATATTTTAACTAATGGTCCAATTGTTAATGATAACTAAAATATAAGATAAATATGAGCATGTGTACATCAGATAATATGCTCTTCAAGCAAGTAACAAGAATCAGATTCAAGTCAGCTTTAAAAATAAGACAATTCACTAATGTGCATTACGGAATATACAGCTATAGTAGGGACTATATAGCTATATTACAACCCACTGTTGTAATAGACTTTAGACGCATGGTTTGTTCCCTATAGCACGAGACCTACTGCCAACTGGTTTGTTCCCTATAGCACGAGACCTATTGGTGGGAGAGGGAGGGTCTGTGGATATATGAATAAAAGTATGATTTGGGGGAAAGTAGTGTTCAAAATAATAGACAAAATAAAGGAGTTGCAGAGAGAAAAGATCATTTCTTTCAGTGAAGTATTTAAGTAAAGACAGTAAAATAATCTGGGTATGAAAGGAACAGCTCACACAAGTAGCAGATGACTGGGATGAAGCAAAATTCTAAGCTTTATAATTATCTTGGGCAAAACAGATTCTTTAAAAATGATAAAGTGTTTTAAATATCACTAAAAATATTTATATACTTATACAGCTATAGGGTGAAAATAGCTGTTGCACAGTGGCACATGGAAGATCTAAGACCCTATTAAATCACCAAAACCTGTCTTACCTGCTGTTTGGTGTCCTTACTTTTAAACCCTGATCTTGTGTTCCCATAATGCAGAGACAGAACCTCAGGGAAAAATGTGTTTTAGCCAGAATCAGGATACTGGGATGGGATCCTAGTAGATCAGGATCCAGCTGAAAACCTGGTATTTGGGACATCATGTTTGCCAAGCAGAGCTAATTCTGCCTCTTCTGGCCTATCATGCCCTGAGCTTGCAAATGCTCTTTGGGTTGTTCCATTTCTGCTTATGACAATCCTGTTGAGTTTTTAGTGAGTATTTGGTGGGTTCATTTTTCTTTTTTTTGTATTTGTGTCTTCATTTAATCAAAGCTTTCACTCCCCCATATATCCATACAACATACCTTATTTTGTAATTTAAGCTCATCATATTTGGATGATATAATGTAATTTTTAGAGCTCTGTCTTAAGGAAACAGGGTTTTTAAACATCAGGTCTTTAACATTCATTTGTTCTACAAAACATGCCCCAAACCTCCTTCCCTCAAAGCTTCACTTGTTTATAACCCAGCTATATTTAAGCAACACTTTCTTGTGCTCTCACCCACTATCAAATAGATAGGTATTATAAATTTTATAGTAGTGCTCCTAAACCTGACATTGCAATATGTGAGGCACCCTCATAGTTCTCTACTTTATATATTATTTTTATGGTGAGAATTAAAGCTTTTATGAGGCTGTAATTTTTGACATTACCATTGCTTCCTGGGAACTCAATGTTATCCTATTCTACAAAGAGCTATCCAGGAGAAAGAACACATTTCCAAGGTCAAGTGAATGTTCTGAATCTGGGAGTGTGAGGCTCTAAGCAAGCAACATCAATGCATTCATTGAAAATGTGTATACCATATTGAAAACAATAGAAAATGCATGCCTAATTTTTGATAATGCAAGTTAATTTATTTGGAAAAAAGTTTTGAAAAGTAAAATATTTATGCTTGAAATTTCATGACATATTTTATTACTGTAAATAAAACCAAAATATTTTAGAAGCATGTCAATTATATAAAACCTATACAAGCAAATGATTTAAGAGAACTATTAAATCCTTAAAATAAAATAATATATACCAATACAAAGGAGTATTATTTCGTACAAGAAATATGCAATGTGCCTTGAGTATGCATTTTGGTTAATTTAAAGAGGCCTGCATAGGATGGCTCTCCAGTAGGAACTTCAGATTCTAAAACATAGAATAGCTTTTTTCATGATTGGGGGTTTGGAGGTGGGTAAACTCACAACTAATGGAAAAGGTGAGTGTTGTAGGGGGGAAAAGGTTTGGGGGTGGCAAAGTCATAACATGTAACCAACATGTTTGTACCCCCATAATATCCTGAAATAAATAAATAAATAAATAATAAAAATAGAAAAATAAAACACAGAATATGCTAGAAGTCAACATGGAGGAAATCTTTTGCAATCATGAATAAATTTGAATTATGAAAATTTTGATGGAAAATATAGTAAAAAATATTCAAAGTTACCCTTATTCTGTAATACTGACCCTAACACAATTTGGTGGAAAATTTCTTAAGATTCATCTCATGAAGCATAGTGGTAAAAAGAGAGTAAAATACTTTGGAACCCGCTGTTCCACTTTCTGTCAAAGTGTTTAAGAACAAACTAGTCAATTTATCCAATATTAGATTTATTTTTGTTTTAAAATAGCTATCTTCAAAATATATAACTTATAATATTATAATGGATATTGAATTAGATATTTTTCCACTACTGTTTTTCAGATAAAATTCACAAAACCTAGATAGAAATCACCATTTTCATCATTTTTAAAGTAAACAATTCAGTGGCTTTTAGTAAATTTCACAATGTTGTGCAATTATTACCACTTTCTAATTCCAGAATATTTCCATCACCCCAAATAAAACCTCAATACTTTCTAATTTTCTCTTCATCCCTGGGCAACTACTAATTTACTTTCTGTTTCTATAGATTTGCCTATTCTAAACATTTCAAATGAATGGGTTCATATAATGTGGTCTTTACTCAAAGGTTATCCATGTTTTTGCATGTATCAAACTTTGTTACTTTTCATGGCTGAATGATATTTCATTTTATGGATAGAGCATGTTTTATTTTTTTCACTCACCCATAGATAGGTGTTTGGATTTTTCCCCCTCTTTAGTTTTAGCTATTACGAATAATGCTAATATGAATATTTATGGGCAAGTTTTTGTGTGAACATGTGTGGATTAGATAATATTTTAATATTTTAAAAGCCTGGCAGTGTCTGATAGTACCTTATAGTACTAATGAAATTGCCTAACAATGCATTTTTCAAAACACAGCCCTGCCATTAAGTGATATATAACTGCATTTAGCATATCCATCACCTTATACATTTATTATTTCTTTGTGGTGAGAAGCATTGTATTATTCATTATTGTATTTTTCACATCCAGCATGTTGCATCTAAAAATAAATAAGACTAATTAAAAAATACATTCATAGGTCAAAATAAATTCTTGTCAGCATATTTGAGCTTATGAGCTAAATAAATATCTTAGGAAGCCAAGGTTCCAATAAATATATATGACATCCTCATTTTGATCATCTTGGAATATGTTCATCCAACAGAAATCAAATGATAGTAGAATTATCAACATATCATTATCACAGTTACTATCTGTAACTTTTAAAAACTTTTAACAACAATTTCATAATTATTGAGGAAACTAGTGTTTTCTCTGGAGTCCACAACTACTCAAGGGTTGTCACTTGGCATCTCTTTACTGATAACTGCTACCAAAAGCATTATACCCTCATTAAAAATTGACTTTATTTTGTTTGCTTAATTTCACATAAGCAGTGTAATGATTTACCAAAGGGATAAACAATACCATATTTTCATTTTAATAAAATGTTTTTGATTACATATGTCATTTGTGTTTTTACTGTTTTTCCATACAAAACCTTCACAACTGAAAATAAACATATAATAGTTATAGAGATACAAGTAAAAACACAATGACAATAACAAAGTTGAAAAACTGCTCTAATCTTTAATCCTGACTCTTATACAAAAGGGAAAGATAATAGTTTTTGAAATGTTTAAATGTAATTATTAAAGAATTAATAATATAAAAGGATAACATATATTATTGACAGCAGTTTTAGAATGTACTTTCTTTAGGCTCTTCAAAAAACAAGAAATATCATAAATTTTCAGTTGTTCAAATAAATGTATGTGTCCACATTTGAAAACAACAACATGGACACAATTAGATGAATAGCAAAAGAGTTCTTTTACTCTTGGGATCATGATAAAATTTTCTAGTTGAAGTAAAACTCAGTTGAATTTTTCTGCTCAGGTAAGGTAGAGCTTCACTGACTGTGGCCATAGTTTTTGAGGCTTATCTTTGTGAATAAACTATACTGATGAATGTAATATTACACTCAACATAATGTATATTGAGGTTTTGTGGATTATTGTTTTCATTATAAAGAACCATTCATTTAAATATTGAATTACCGATAATTATGTGAACATATGGAAGTGACATTCATTGGAAATCAAGGAGGTGGGAGGGGGAAAGAGGATGGGTGAATTCACACCTAAGGGGTACCATACACACTATCTGGGGGATGGGCACACTTATAACTTTGACTCAAATGGTACAAAGGCAATTTATGTAACCAAAATTTATGTACCCCTGTAATATTCTGAAAGTTTAAAAAATTAAATAAAAAAATGAAGTTTACTGTAAAAACAAAAACAAACAAACAAAAATTAAATATTGACTTATTTATTAGTGAGCTTTTATCCAAATTCTTTGCTGGCTACCTTATTTTGGATAGAACTACTGGGATAATATTAGGTACATATTTCATATAACATCACATAATTCTAATATTAAAACAGTATGAAAAGAAAAAAGTCTTATCACTTTTTCATCTTTATTTACATCTTGGATAATTTTGCATTGAATAGTCTGTAAACATATATAGAATTTCTCCAAATTATTTTTATCTGTTCTTAAGTGAGGTAACAACATATTTAAAGAAAATAATGTGACAGATAATGTAGTTTAATGGAAATGGCATAAGAATATAAAACAAAGGCTGTTTGTGACAAATATGACAGCTTAACTTTCAGAGGAAAACAAAAGTAGAGGATTTGTCCTTGAACGCTGACACTACAGCCTTTTACTTTATAACCATTTAGTTCATGTTTAATGAGAATATGGCATATTTTCTCTCAGGTTAGGGGGAAATAATAGCTTTAAACTTTATCTTTGACCCTCAAACTATAGAGGTGAGGTGAATAATGATGAATCAAGGGGTAGAGAGCATTTTAAAATAGCCCACTGTGTCTCAAGTAGAGGCACTCGACTATTAGTGCTAAGAATAACTATCATAGCTTTGAACATCTAACGTAGGTCACTTTTTAAATAGACTATTTCATACTCTCAGAAGATTTTTTTTTGAACTGCAATCTAAAGTCTTAGAGGTAAAAGGCATATGGTAGCATGTTAGTCCAAACTTAGATTTTGCAGAAAAGTAACCAAGTCCTGGAGATATGAAGTGATTTCTCCTAACCATTTTAATATAGTGCACAATCTCATATCCTGGTCCCCTCTTTCCTTGGGTCACCCAGGTTTCCACTTCACCAAGTTTCCTGGAAGAAGATTTCTCTTGGAGAAGCCGACTGTATAGGACACTTAGCTGAAGATCTGCTCATTCGAATACTCAATGGCACAAATAGGACAACTTCTTACAGCTAAAAAGCCATAGTCCTCAAGTCATTTTGATAAAGGTCACCTGATCAATAAGGAGTCACATTCTCAGCAGGTTGAATGAGACCTGTCCCACTAAATTACAGCCAAGGATCTATCACCCATAGCAAATGTCTAACCTTAAAAGCAACCTTGGCTTTAGGGGAATAAACCAATCCCTCAAGAGAATCTTAGGTTAAACTAAAGACAATACTCTAAAGCTTGTAGTGATTTATTACTTCTGAGTCTCAGCTTTTTTATATTAAGGAAGCTCATTTTAGCAATTTACTTAATATTTTCAGGCAATAATGAATACAAATTATCAAATATTTTAAAGGTAAAATATCTTTTTCAATACCTAAAGGTAAAATATTTTTTTCAGTACACAGAATTTTTTATTTTTTATTTTTAAGAAATAAAGTGCAAAAGATCACCTTAAATAGATACATTAAAAACTAAATCTTATTTTTGGTACTATTATTCATATAATTGTGAATTATTGCATTGATTATTTTCATTTGTTCAGTTATATCTTAGTTAATTAGTTAGCAAAGTTACTTTGATCAATAAATGGTAAATTTATAAAATTCAGCTACACATTTCTGCATATGTACATGCACACACACACTCAAGTTTTTATTATATAAGAAAAGCTTGCCTGCATTATTCTAATTCTAATGGCAACCTTGTAGAATAAGTGAAATGTTATTATTTCTATTTGTTATATAAATGGTTCAGCACATGTAATGTAAATCACTCACCTTAAAATTCCACAATTTTATACCTGAGGCTTTCTTTTTGCCCTTCTTTTGACTGAGAGCACCTTTCAGGAAAATTCTAACAATAATGATTTGTCTAATGACTTACTGTTAGTAAGCATTCCAAGTTGAAATGTAATTGCATTATGCTATACATTCATTTTCATTTCTAATAACACCTTAAAATAGATTATGTGCCATATCATCATTTTATCTAAAAGTATGTGAGAGATAGTAAAAATCCAAAACTTACAGAGAGCCTAGAAAAAGATTTTTAAAAATAACAAATTGCTTTCTATTGTCATACTCTAGATGTAATAGTCTAATGCTCTACTTTATTTAAAATTATCTTTATTTCTTCTCCAATCACTTATAGAATGAGGAAAAGTAAATAAAAATTGAATAACAAGACACTTATTTTAGTAGTAGATAATGCAATAAGAATAAAATAACTGTGACAAAAATCATTTACATAAATAAGTTCCAATGACAACTAATAATATTCTAATTCTCACCTTTAACCTTTATTGATGTAAACTCAGTGAGAGTTTGGTTTTGTATTATTCTTCCTCCTATCTCCTTAAATCAATTTGTAAATTATTTATAGGTAAAAATTTATCTGCTCTTGAAATCATCTTTCTATCTGTATGTGGGCTGAGATTTTCATATATTGTTCATAGTATTTACTAACCTGCTCACTGGTATTATATAATATAAATAATAAAAACATAGTGAGGGAAAGCAAAACACAGGTTTATTTGTTTTTTGATCTATTATCTTTCTCTGTTCATGCTCCCAAGGTAAGAAAACTGAGGAAACATATAGCTTTTTAACATGAAAATACTTTTATTCTCAGTAGAATTTCCTAGAAAATAAAAGATTCTGATTCATTTTATTGATAACAATGGCTGATAACTAAAATACTAACCAATGGACCATAATGTTTATAAGGAAAGTAGGTCTTTCAAATCATTACCTCTTAAAAATGTGGACAACACAACTATTGTGTTTTTGATAAGATTAACAACTCACAAAAAGAATTTATATAACTTTACCATAACTATACATATTTCTAGGCAACAAAAGACAACTATATACCTCTAATAAGACCAGCAATGATGACAATTACACCTGTTTTGTGATACCTGGAGCTCACAGGTAAATTAAGGAGAAGAAATGACTACCTTGCTGAGTGTTAGGTTCACAAACCACTTAATCCATCCTTCCTAAAGAGGCAGCCTATTCTATAAAATAAATCTATCCTGTTTCTTTTCTTGAAAGATTTTGAAAGAAAATTATATACTGGAAAAGCATTCAGAGCCACTGTTTGGCTCTCACTTGGTTAGACAGAAAAAATAGAAGTATATAGACATGTTGCCAATCCTCTAAAAGTATTTACTGATTATTTATTTCTGACTGGTTTGTGTGTGTGTGTATCCATGCACAAAAAAGTAAATATATCTAAATAAAATAAAGGCACATTCGTATTTTCATTTTGTTATGTTTACTATATTCAGTTTTATTCCAGTAAGTATCCAAATTCTATGCCAGACCCACCAAACATTTTCTTTTTAATCTTCAGAGGTTATGCAATGTTATTTCTTCTAAAATGATCTTGATACATAACTTTCACAAACTGTTTTGGTTAAATAAAGATATATTCTCATTATAGTATTTTAAATAGCCATGTAATTTATCTAAATTTAAGAAGCAAATAGGTTTTAAAATATAATAATTTGTCTTGTAAATTTAAATATGCAATTCCACTTAAGGTTGGCGAATTGACCCATAATTGGTCAATTATGGGTACCATTATACACAGTAGTACCTTGCATTTGTAAATAATCATAGAAAACAAAGATGTATACATAAAAGAAATAACGACTTTTAAAAATAAAAATCTTCATATTTTATGTCTTCCAATGGCATGTGTATGTATGAAATTCTAATTGACAAGCACAAAATATTTTATAAATTGGAAGAATTCTTAATATACTGGAAAAATACTTCTATATCATACACCATGGAGAGAATAAGAAGAGACTGCTATCAAAATTTTTATGTATCTAAACATCTTGTTGTATGAAAACCAGTTAACTCAAGAGTGGCCCTCACCTTTAATATTGTGCCAGTTTCTTGTTGTATTGATGTTCTACCTAGTTGAACTCTTGACTGCTTTGCTATAACAGGATGTTTCCAAAGACAGCTGACACAGTAGAAAGAGCTATCACCACTACTGGTCGTGTGTGATCTAGGGCAAATCACACAGCACATCCAAAATGAATTCTTACAGAAGAAGAAAGAAGGAAATAAAACTTGTTATTTAAACTTTTTATACTTTATAGACAATGGCCTTCAGGACAGCAGAGAGACATTCTAGAATTAGCATTTCTTTGACATAACATAAATCAACCCAAAGCAGCAGTAACCTTTGTTATCATGTAGTTTACTGAAATATAAAACACCTCAATACTACCCTGATTAGCAGACAAATACCTTCTGTTTCCACAGATGCTAAGTACTTATTGATTTAGTTTTACCTGCTAGTGGTCATTAAGGCCTAAAAAAAAAAAAAATGACCACAACACCATAAATCATTCTCATGCTGAAGCATTGATTAAGCACCTGTATGTACATGAAGGCATTTGGCGCAAGTAGACAACAAGGATAATGTAAAAATCTGAACATTTGGAGGATGTGAAGATGAAAGAGATAATGTGATCCAGATGTAGATTACAGCCTCACGCACTGCTCTACAGAGTCTACATAGAATCATTCAAGTCTAAGAAGTGCAAGCATGCCCAGTAACTCACATATACTATTATTTGGCATAGAATTTATCCAGGCATATTGTCAAATATGATATTACATCAAAACTAGATCTGTTTTTCATATTCTGTGCATCTACATAGAAAATTTTAGAAGCATATCTATATTGGTTTTTTTGTTTGTTTTTGTGTTTTTAGGTGTTTTTATTTTAATAAGTAAACTAGGAAGCTTAAAATTCTGAATGTAATGTATCTGTTTTAATTTTATTTTGTATTTTCATCCTTAAGAGAAAATGGGTTTCTCTAGAATGTTCTGACTTTCGCTTAATCACAGGCAGGGATTGGGGGGGTCCTATGAAAATAACACCAAGTGATCAGTTAGAATGAAACTAGAAATTCATCCTACTTTTTAAAGATGTTTATATAAGTTTCAAAGCCATGGCAATTTGTAAAATGCCCTGTCTATGCTATCGCCTGCATAATATTTTCCTTAACACTGTGAGTGCTAAAGAAGAGCCACATGATTTCAAAGAAATTTCAGTTTTGCCTGTTCTTCAAAAGAGCCAGAGAGTACTCCCAAGGACAAGTGCATTCTCTTTCCACTCTGCACCCTCATTGGCAAACATGAGGCCACACACCTGTGAGCCGATTAAAGCATAACAAAGCTAACTACTAGCTCTAAGAATCAGACTCTGGCTTTAAGCTACAGCTCAGAACAAAAGTGATCACTGCTGAACAGAAAGAAAGTTAGACAGGCCGGGCGCGGTGGCTCACGCCTGTAATCCTAGCACTCTGGGAGGCCGAGGCGGGCGGATTGCTCAAGGTCAGGAGTTCAAAACCAGCCTGAGCGAGACCCCGTCTCTACCATAAAAATAGAAAGAAATTAATTGGCCAACTAATATATACATATAAAAATCAGCCGGGCATGGTGGCTTGTGCCTGTAGTCCCAGCTACTCGGGAGGCTGAGGCAGGAGGATCGCTTGAGCCCAGGAGTTTGAGGTTGCTGTGAGCTAGGCTGACGCCACGGCACTCACTCTAGCCTAGGCAAGAAAGCGAGACTCTGTCTCAAAAAAAAAAAAAAAAAAAGTTAGACAGATGCAATCCTTGGTGACAAGCAAGAGAAACAACCCTGATGGAAGGGGAAAGAAAAAAAAAAATTAAGGACAAACCAATATTCAAGCAACTGCACAGACATTGAGCCCATAAACTAAATGAAGCGTTAACAGGTTATATAATTTCAATTTAAGTTTGTATATGAGAGAAACTTTTTATACTGAAGACAAGAAAATATGCAGACCAAACTGAAAATATAAACAAAACACTTGCAAACCACTGTGCTTACCCTGTTCAGATGTGGTTAAGAATTTGACCTTCAATGATAAACAGTTGCATGTATCATCAGAAGAAAATAGTAGAGATAAATGTTTTCCATGCTTTAAAAATGAATGTCCTGACTCATGAAAAAAGCAAATGAATGAATAGTATCTTAGATACTTCAGGCCTTTTATACATATTTTTGGTTCAAAAATTATCAACAATTCTTCTTTAGCTTATATATTAATTAATTCAAACATTGATTAAATGTTCATTATATGTTAGATGCTAAATTAGGCCTTTGGTGCATTAAGGCAATAAGGATTCCATCTGTAGAAAAGAAGCATATGGTGATACAGGTGTATTTAAAATAAGCCAACATCAGCAGATGGTAATTGAGATGATGGACAAGTTTTACTTATAATTTTTACTTATCCACCAAAATTTTTAATAATTTCTTGATCTGTATGTCATGCCTTAAGCAAAACTAAAAAGAATAATTTTTAACTCTATTAAAAATGTCATATATATTTTAAACTACAACCCAAATAGTAATAGTAATAGCTAACATTCTGACATTCTAGGGTTCCCAAACAATTTCTCTAATTTCGGAGATTAATTATGTGCAAGTGGCCACAGGGCTTGTGTTTTTGCTTTGTTTTGTTTTGTTTTTTCCCCAAACCATAGTCGGTTTTAATCTTGGGAGATGTGTCCTTGAGATACATATATTGACTAGTGATTACCAATATGTAGAGTTTGAAATGAGAATGGAACATTGTACTTAAGCAGTGAACAACAAGAATCTTTTTTCTATAAATAGGTTTGTGGGACATAAAAACTTTGTTTTGGAGGAATCTAGACCAAGAGATAAAGTTGTCTCTTTTCTCTTGACTGAAGACAAATGTTAAGGTAGATTGTAAGCAAACATCTAAAGTTCAAGATAAGAGAGTCTAGTTTACAGGAATAATTACATTACATCCCTAATATAAGTGCATGAGTAAAGTTATACAATTTGGAACATGAAAAGTACACAGAAGTTTTTAGAGCAGACCAAGAATACCAAATATCTATGCCATAAAAATAACCATGTACAAAGTAAACATAACTAAAATTAATTTCAAAGAACCTGAAAATTCAAGCTGAATAAATCTTCTTTTGGCCTTCTTTGTTGTTCCTTATGCTATATTAGCTTTCACAAAATTTCTTTTGTAAACATATGTCAGTAATATACAATAAGGTGTGTTCTTTCCAATGTCCTATCTGGGTGAGTGTGATGTCAACACCCATTTTATCAGCTTCAAAATGGAAAACTACAACATTGAGCAGAACCTAGGAGGGAGAGAGATTCTGAATTATTCGGGGATATTTTTATTCTTTCTTATGTCAAAGGATACTGCTCCACAGCCTAATATATAGTTTCATAACCTCCGTTTCCAGAAAACTCACACCAGTATGACTACATTCCCTTAACAACAGGTATATGCTCTGAGAAATGTGTTGCAAGACAATTTTGTTGTTGTGTGAACATCATATACAATTTACACAAACCTAGATGGTATACCCTAGACACCCAGGCTATGTAGTTAATCTGTAGCTCCTAGGCTACAAACCTGTACAGCATCTTAGTATAATGAATACTGTAGGCAATTGTAACACAATGGTAAGTATTTATGTATCTAAACATATCTAAGTATAGAAAAGGTACAGCAGAAACATGGTATCAAAGATTTAAAAAAAAGAAAGAAAGAAAAGGTGTGCCTGTATTGTACTTACTATGAATGGACCTTGCAGAACTAGAAGTTGCTCTGGGTGAATCATTGAGTAGGTGATGAGTGAATATGATGGTCTAAGACATTGTTGTACACTACTATAGACTTTATAAACACTGTAAACCTAGGCTACACTGAGTTTATACAGAAAAAAAAATTATTTCTTTCCTCAGTAATAAATTAAATCTATCCATCTGTAACTTTTCTTATCTTATAAACTTTTTATTTTTTCAAAATATTTCTTTTATAACAACTTAAAACACAAACATATTGTATTCCATATTGTAAAGCTGCACTAAGTAATATCTTTCTTTAAATTTGTATTTTATAAGATTTTTCTGAATTTTAATTATTTGTTTTAAACTCTAAATTTTTTATTGAAAACTAAGAACAAACATGCTCACTTAGCCTAAGCCAACACAGGGATGGGATCATTAATATCTCTTCCTTCTACTTCCATATTTTGTCCCACTGGAAGTTCTTCAGGGACAATAGCAAGCATAGAGATGTCATCTCCTTTGATAATAATGTCTTCTTCTGACATACCTTCTAAAGGACATGGCCGAGGCTGTTTTACAGTTAACACTTTTTTATAAGTAGAAAGAGTACACTCTCAAGTAGTTACTAAAAACTATAGTGTAGTAAATGCATTAAACAGTTAACAGTCATTTTATTACCATGATTAATGACTCTGTACTATACATAATTCTATGTGCTACTTTATTATGACTGGAAGCACAGTAAGTGTTTACATTAGCATCACCACAAACACATGAATAATGTGTTGCACTACTAAATTAGGGTAGCTATGACATTACCAGGCAGCAGGAATTTTTAGGCTGCCTTATAATCTTATGGGACCACCATCATAAATGTGGGCCATGACTGACTTAAATGTCATGCATGTCTGTCTCCTGATTTAGTTTTTACACAATGAATACATGTATCAAAACATCACTTCATATCCCATAAATATGCACAATTATTATGTCAATTAAAAAGAAAATTTATAAATATTAAAAAATATTGAAAAGCATACTGTCTAATGGAAGGTTCAGACTAGCAAACTCTCTTATTATGTGTAATAAGCATGTCAAAGCATACAGGAGATTATAGGGCTTCTTGAGGAAAAGTGTTGACAGGCAGCCACGAGTGTGTGACACCAAATTTTGTGGGGAGGGCACAAGTTAAATAAGAGCAGAACAACACTTGCACCAAAAACCAACCAGAAAATTTGGACAAAACATGAAAATCACGTCCAAGACATCAGAGAAGTATTTAAACCATTAAAACCATTATAATTAAAGACAGTAAGATTCCAGAAAGAGGAGAACCTCTAAAAGTTGAGCTGACATTTGCACAAATCCCGTCCCCCACCCCCATCCCATGAGAATTGCTGAATGTGTCTTTGTGGAGGAGGCTGAGAATGTAGGCTATGACCAAGAAGAGGTTTGCTGCTAGACAGAGTAAAATTAAGCAGAACTCTTTTTGGTCTTTTGGGACTAGAAAGAGAAAATGGAGATGTGATGGCTCCTACATATATAACTAATTTTCTCCTATGGCTGCATGGAGGATGAGGAGGTTAAAAAGGCTAAACAGAAAGCCTCTAAAAAGCAAAAGAGAATAAGTCTGTTCTTCCTGAGGAGACAACAGTTAACATTTTCATTCAATGGTCCAGGGACATGGTCACAGAGATTACACCAAATTTTCAGGTGGTGCAGATACTAGTTTAACAGAGTAGGACATTAAAATAACTATGGTGACATTGTTAAGGAAAATAAAGGAAAATAAAAGGTAAAGCAACGGTGATTATACCAGAAAATTGACATACATAAAAATAATATAATGAATATCTAGAACTGAAAAAAGTACCACTTTTGAAATTAAAAACTCAATCATCAGGTTTAACAACAGATTAGACACAGCAGAACACAGGATTAAAAGTCCGGAATACATGTCAATTGAAGATAAACAAACTAAAGAACAGAAAGAAAAGGAATAGGAAATACAAAAAAGAAGATAAGAGAAAGTGAACACAAAAACATTGTGTAGCATACCTGTAATTGCTGTTCCAGAAGAAATAAACAAGAGAAAGGGGAAGATATTATATTTAAAGAGATAATAGCAGAGAAATTATTGAAACTGAAGAAAGGTTTTTTGGGTAGCTAGTCCCAAAGTTGACCTTCAAAAGAAGGACATGTTTTAATATTCATGCCCTGTGTAGTCCCTTCTTGTATCAAGTATTAGTCATCCCTGTGTCTTGTTTTATGAATATACACACATACGTGAAAGACTTAAAATGCCTGATCATTTTTAAGACTTGTATGATGATTTGTAATTGAGGATTTTATCTCAAAGTAGATTTTTAAAGAAAAGCATATCAAATTCACAGAAACTAGAAGAGATTAATGAAAAAATAAGAGCAGATGTCAGTGAAATAGAAAACATGTATATAATATCATCTATATAGGCAAAAATCAGTTGTTCAAAAAATAAATAAAATTAATAAACCCCTAGCAAGTATAATCACTAAAAGAAGAAAGAAAACATAACTACCAGAAACAAGAATAACTTGATTCCTATATTGAATGTCCTAGTAGGACAAGGCAATAAACAAACAAACAAAATAATTAAATAAGCATTTACCAGATGACAACACAAATAAACTGCAACTACACCAAGAAAATAAAAAATTCCACAGACATAAATGTAGAGTGAAAGAAACCAAACACAAACACTCATACTGGATAATTCATTTCTATTAAGTATAAAATCAGGCAAAATCAATTTAGGGTATTAAAAGCAGATAGGTTTTAACCTTCTGGGGTTAGTTAGTTAGTAGGTTTTGAGAAAGGGTTTCTAAGGGTTTGATATGTTCTGTTTTTTCATCTGGGTGATTGTTATATGAATATGCTCGATGCATAAAAATTATTTAAGATGTGTAACTATAATTTGTGTGCTTTTGTGTATGTATGTTAAACTTTAAAAAAATATTTGAATTCAATAGCAACAAAAAGTCTTGAGAAGGCACATATCCTATAGTTAGATACTAGATAGATACCTAAAAACATATCAAGGCAAGAAAGTTAAGAGTTCTTAAATATTGAACAGTTTTTTCTTTGAACAAAAGTACACAGAGATATTTATGTGTAAGATTTCATACTGTGTATTTGAGAGATTAATCAATTTTGTCTTCTGAGAGATCGATGTTTCTCTTTTCCCATTTCAGGGTGTTTATTGACCCCAAATCCCCGTGTCTATGTGTGGGGAGAGTGGGGGAGGTGGAGATTAAGTGTAGTTCTTCATGTTACTGGTTTCCCAAACATAAATTCATCATTGTAATTATGCTAGGTACTGAAACAGAGACAATTTCTCTCAATGATTAATGTAAATAAATAGATAGATAATAAACAATAACAAAAAAATGAGAAAATCAATATGTATGCCTTTTTCCAAAATGGATGAGAGTGATGGTGATAGTTCATCACAATATCGTAGGGTCGGACATGAAGGGTCCCCAAAGGAGAGTGAGGATCCTCCCACTACATAAATGGAATTCTCATTGTCAGTCTGTTCTATTTCTGAGAATCACCACAGAATTTCAGTGACAGAAATTTCAGTTGAGTTTAAAACGTTGACTGCCATGTGAGTTGTATTTAACTTAGGCTAATTTTGAGCCCAGTGGCCTCATGAAGCAAAACCCTGTAGTTGGTTCATGAAAATCTTAATTGTTGATGTTTTTATTGTTACTATTAACAATTTAATTCTAAAAACATGGATGGCATTGCATATAACTCACACACAGAAAACAATAAAAGATAGCAAATTAAAAAGGATAATTTTGAGGCCCCAGAGAAAGTTTTTTTTTTTCCTAGTGTGGCAGTCAATGTGTTAATACTATATCAGTAAAATTTTGCTTATTATGACACAGATACTATAGTACCTATAGGAAAAGAATAGAAGAAAATTTAATAATGTCGTATCTTTGGATCATGTGAAGTCTAAATGATCTTGCAGCATATTACATAAAAGTACCAAAAGAGAATGGCAATTGCAAAAATGTGGCATATACTTAGTATAAACAGCCAGATTTGGAAGAATCAGTCTTGTGGTGGCCATCACTGACAGAATCACATTGTAAATGACAACTGAATTGCAGCATAAAAGAAGTCACATAACACTAATGTTGTAAATTTTTATTGGATTTTAATTTTTATTTTTCTTATATTTAATAATAATATTGATTTGGATTTTAAAGTTTCACACATGCCATAAGCATAGAAACTTTATAACAATTTTGTGTGAACATATACAAACTTAAAATTTTACTTTAAACTTCACTTTATTAAAAACAAAATTTTCTTTTGACTTTTCAATGAATAACCATGTTTTAGTAAAGTTAGAACACTAGAGTAAATGTTCTTTTCCTGAGTTGTGTGTTTGCTTTTCATGTTCAACCTCAAAGCAAAAAGAGCCCTGTACAAAGTTAAACAGGTAAGGAAGACTTTACTCAAGACTATTTCAATAGGGGAGAGAGGTAGAACTCAGTTTGAGCTCAACTCAACTGGAAAAAAAAAAAAAAGTCTGGAGAGCTTCTAAGAAATGGAATTGGGAATCAAAGGGTAGGCTCATTGTTTGCAAATTGGCCTTGCCTGAGGGAAAAGTATACTTTCTCTCTTCATGACAAGAAGTAGTTTCAAAACTTAGAGCAAGGTGCCTGCTGAAGTTAGGTTCCTGCCCTCCCATAGAAACTCCGAGATGGGAGCTCTATCTTCCTTGAGGATGGTTACATTTCAAGGAGATGGCGAAAAGGTTTTTCAGAATAATGTTCATTGGTTGTAAAACTGGCAAGATAAATCTTTGAAAAGATTTATAAATCAAAAGGGCAGAGAAAGAATGTATTAGTTTTCTACAGTAAATGTTCCAAGGCAGGAGAGTCAGGAAGAAGCCTTTCTAAAGTTTAATCTAGCTGAGAGGAAAGCAAAGGCTGCCCTGGTCAGTAACATGACATTGACTTGACATTGGTCAGTATTTCCTGATGACTGTAATATATTCATGTGATATGCTCATCTTGATTCTGCTGATTAATGCTGATAACTCATGTTTGGAATTCAAAAGTCCTGTTTCATTCTATAGGAAAACCTGGCATAGGATAGTCATTCTTTTGTTTCTCTCAATGCCAAATGTCCAAAATATTTATTAAATTCATCTCTATGTAACAAAAAATTAATGAAAGAAATATCTCTTGTAGTATTATCATTCAAGAAAAAATTGTAACTATTAAAAATATAAAAAGACAAAAAATGTAACCTAATTATCTGATTACTAGCAGTTGACCTCAATTTTGTATACTTACTAGGTACAAAATATGTTTATTAAATCTACTTAAATAAGTGATTAATCAAATTGCATAAACTTTGCATGTGTACAACAGGAATATTTGAGATCAGGCAGGATATTTTGTGTTATACCCCTACTATATTGTAATAGTGTATAGACATATCTCCTAGAAGACTTTGAATATATATTTTGGAAAAATACATTCCACACTTTACCCTGTGTTTGTGTGTGTACATGGCCACGCGTGCATGTTTTAGTTATTGATCTTAAGCCAAAAATTCATACAGATGAATGTGGATAATGCATTGCAATTAATAGATAAAGGACATCAGGTTGCTGAGTCTGTGTGGGTGAAAACAAGGAAGCCCTAATGGACTATATTTCATCACCCCAAACGAGATTCAAATTGTGAGAAGTAAACGATCAAGGACAGTCTTAAAATTTGCCATTGTAGAGTTAGCATCTAATTTGTAGAGGCTTAATAAGATAAAGGTGTATGTTTCAGCAGTATACATTAATAAATTAAACAAATTTGCATTAACAGTTAATTTCTAGTCCACAAACATTTTGTGATAACCTGCTATGTACCAGAGATATAATTAGGTCATAGCCCTCTCCCTCAAGAGTTTAACTTCTGGTAAAGGGAACACACATACAAAAAAAATTTTTGATTGAATATGCTATAATTAAACTATCTTCCTTTTATTCTAAAGAGTACACATGAGCAACAAGTAGGCCAATTTAAGATCATTTGGGAAATACAATTCATGCTTTTTCAGTGTCACTATGTTGGTCCCTGGTCCAACTTCATTAAGTAACAAAACTAAGGAGAATTCAGAATATGTAAAATGTAATACTATTTTGAGGTTCAACACTTAGCATATGCATGATATATAAAGTTATATTCATTAAAATTGTAACTTTGATTGATAGTCATAATTTACTGAGCAGCAAATATCTTTCATCTGCAAATACTATTTTTGAGACATCATTATCAATGTTGCCTGTAATATATCAATGATACATTGATTTTAAGAGTTAGACAAATTAATCCTCAACAGAAAAGAGAAGGAATAATTAACATTTCCTGAAAGGCATAGCTGAATCTTAGAAGAGTAGTGGCATAACTAGTCTAAAAAATACACCCCAAATATTTTTATTTTTGGAAATTAGAAAGCTATTCATTTTCATAATATATACTGCACAACCAAGTATTCATGACAGATAGATATATTTAGAGGATAGACTGAGCCAGGTGTAGTGGCTCACACCCATAATCCCAGCTACTAGAGGGGCTGAGGCAGGAGGATTGCATGATCCCAGGAGTTCAAGGCTGCAATGAGCTATGATCGCAGTACTGCACTCCAGCCTAGGCCACAGAGTGAGATTCTGTCCTCCAATCCTCAAAAATAAGATAGACTGAGTACTTTTCTATACTCTGAGATAGTGGTAAATTTTGTTTCTAAAAAGAATGCCTTGAAGGAAAAGAAAGAAAATTGTGTAACATTAGGATAGACTATTATTTTCAGAAGTAAAAAAATAATAACATTTATTGGGGCAGTTTTCAATTATGGTACACTCAAGCTAACCAATGAAAGATAAACCATCATAAAGGTGGAATTGAAAGGTTTCTTCTTTCAGATTTGTTCACATGAGGATTTACTGTGCCCTTCCCTGTTAGTTAATAATTTTTATTTACTCATCAATTTATTGATGAGTAAATAAACATTATTCCACTAAATTTATGAGTAAATAAACATTATCCACTAAACATTATTCAAAAAAATGAAGAAATTAAAATAATAAGAAATCTTCCTTTTTCTTAAGATCAAAGGGAATTAAAACAAAGTTATCACATGTAAACATTTTACAACATAGCCATAGAATAGTATCAGCACACTTTGCTCTCTTGCAGAGGAGAAAAATCTCCACAGTGCTCCCAAGTCTTGATATGAGTACCTTGTGTTGATATTTACATTCAAATGAAGACGGCATCTTAAAGGGTTTAGCTAGAGCTATTTGCTCATCAGGACTATAGGCCCATCAGGACCCATCCTTTTTAAGTGTTCCATTTCTTTAGAGCAGAATCTAATTGTTTCTTGAATGATCCTTGTGTTTTGCCTCTGCAATTGTGCCTGATAGGCCATTCCATATGTTTATTATGTTCTAAGTAGGAGGAAAAAATCTTGCTAACATCTGCTATGGGTTGGTTTCTTTTTAATTCTCATTTACATCCCTTGCAATTCTTCCATTTCTGGAAATGAGTGTTTAATTGTCATAACATATTAATAAAATTGTATGTGGTTAAATGTTGAAATGTTTGTAGTTTAATGTGTTAATTTCATGGTATTAAATCCTATAATATTAGAAATTAGAATGATTTTTATATTATCCTCTACCAGAAACATAAAAGAATAAAATAAAACCTATATAGCAATTGCCCTTCATCAACGAAAGGGAAAAAATTGGAAAAAAAATAAAGCTTCTACATAATTTATGAAGCATTAGTTATTACAGATTACACAGTTCTAAGAGTATATAAAATAAAGCAGTAGCAAAGTAAAGCAAATAAAATGTTTTTTACATTGAAAAACTCAAATTATACCTATTTACTTTTTCATGTTTATATTAATACTAAGCATACATCTTGGCTTTAACTATCTGACTTTTATTGTTCTTTGTTTTAAATGAAAATAATGTTTACATTTCTATGTTTTATTAGTATACTATCATAAGTTATTTCAAACTTTTGTAGGGAAAAACAAGGTATAAATAAATGAAGCCAATATTAGTAAAAAGGAAAAAGTCTAAAATAAGTATAAAATTTTTAGTGTATTTGCTTATATCCTCTCACATAACCCTCCCAATAACCTCCTGAAGAAAGGATTACTATTTTCTTTTTCATATCATTTTGAAAAGAAAAGTAAAACTCAAAGAAATAAAATAGCTTACCCAAGGTGGCAAAATTGGAACAGAATCTACATCTTTACAGTACAGAATTATTTCAATGAATAGGCTTTTCATAAACATTTTGTCCAATTTTACATATTTTCATTCTGTCAATCATTGACTCATGACAAGCTTCAAATCTGGCCGGTAGTAGATTATGCATATTTTGAATGGTGTGTGTGTGTGTGTGTGTGTGCATGCGTGTTTGTGAATCCATACCAAGATAAAAACATCAAGATTATAGAATTTGTTAAGAACTTAAGGGAAGCATGAACAACATGCCAACAAAAGAAGAAATTCAAAGAGAAAGGAAGGAATGTTGAAGTTCACTCTATATATAATCTCATCTAATTGGTACGCTGCATTTGCTGAAGATGTCCAGGGATCTATAGGTGTTTAAAATCAGGCTGATGGCAATCCAATGATGGGAAATATTCTGACATTGCTTAGGAAGGTGAGCTCCAAATCTAGGTTTTATCGAGTGTCATAATTGCAATCATTCAGTAGCCTGAGTCTGATTTCGTAACTTAGGCCACAGATTCTCTAGATCCGTGAACCATTCCTCATGGCTCTAGCTATCATGCAGTACCAAAGTAACATGCTTTGTAGCAATGCCAGTGAGATTAGTGGCTCCACTTCCTGCAAGTCAGCTGTGATGGTTCACCCTTGTCAGAAAAAGGTCATCAGGCTCTATAGAGAGAAATATATTTGTATTAAGAAGCTTTCAGGTTTTCTGTGTATACTGTCAGGAAATTTGATGAGAGGTTGTTTCTAACTTTTACAGTTCTTTTCTTTTCATAAGACTTAGACTTTTAAGAGAGCCATTTTTTAAGGGCAGGTGGGAAGAAATCAAGATGCTAATACTCTAGTCTGGCTCTGGATTGGCTTGCTGAACACACATAGATATCAAGGGATACCAGAAGCCAAAAATGAAGAGAGAAAAAAACAGGACCTATGGATCATAGCGACTCAACATCAAGGAACTTAAATTAAATGTCACATTCTTCATGCTCTTGTTTTCTACATATTTTGTTTGTCAAAGAGGACACATCTCTTCCTAAGGTCTCAGTAACTAGTAATTTGGTTTGAGAAACACCAGCAGGATTTATATACATAGTCTCATAGATGATTTGGAAAAGGCAATAAAAGGATTAATTGTTCCTTCAGTTCTTCAAAACAGACAATACTATTTTCCTGGGAGAAGTGGGGAATATTTTGTTATTGGATCACATTGAAGAACATTACAATATTTTTATGAAGTGCCCATTATACATAGTGATATGTGAAATCTCTTTAGTGATCTAGATTTAGAATTATGATGATAATTAGTAAAGGTGTAATACTGCATAGTCTTTTTTGAAAAAAAAGCTATAATTTATATCTGTAGGCAGTGGAATTTTCTAACTGTGTAGTCATGTCTGTGTATAAAACTCAAAATTTCAAGGCAAGATTCATAACTGTCTCATGAAAATATGTTCTTCCTATTTCCATTAATGCATTTTCTACTTTGGTTAGAATTGCCACAATTCACAATTCAAACAATTTAAAATTGCCTGCTTAGAATTATTTTACCCGATATTGTATGACATGGGGTACATGGGTGATAAAATCATCTCCAATTTTGGGCTGAGATCTATGTCTGGCTCCTATTTATGCCTTTTATTTGTTGTTGATGTAAGCCTATTATGTAAAAAACTTTTTTTGAGATTCTATTTTCTCAACTGTAAAATGGGAATAAAATGAATCTCATTAATATAATGTAAACATTTGGTGAGACTTAACTGAATGTAGAATTTCTAGCAGTTTGAAACAGAAAAGGCAATTAATTTTAACCCTGCTTCTATATTCTTGATTCCCTCTACTTCTTTCAATCTATACACACTTTTATTAATCCCCTTTTTATAATGTTCAACTGCCACTCATCTAGGCAAATACCTTTTTCCTCAAGTTGTGTAATGGCAAGCTGTTTGTTTATCTTGCCACATTCCCCTGTCCACCCTCCCAATTTTGTTCCACAATTTTTTCTATAGCTTTCTTAAAGCACAGAAACTCATCCTGTTTCATTTATACAAAACAATATTAAGTATTTCTCTAGGTTGTATATAAAATAAAAGCTTCTAAGCTTGGTATGTAAGAGCCTCCATTATCTGGCACAATTTTCACTTTAATATAAGGTTTCTACTTTTAATGTCCTCTTAAATATTCTCTATTTCCCGGTCAGGCCGACCTATCTGCTCTATTTCTTAAACACTTCATTCCGACCTGTCAGGTATTATTTTTAATATAAATGTAAGAAAACAAAACTGATCATTTATTTATTTAAAATATATATGCCATCATTTTATGTATATTATTCCATTTAATCTTCACCCAAATGCCTGAAAGTTAGACACTATATAACGTAAAGAGAGTGGATATTGAAGGCATGCTGCCTCAGTTGAGAACTGAACTCTGCCACTTTCTAGCTGTATGATTCTGGCCAAATCACTTCACCTTTCATTCCTCAGTTTAGAGGGCATTTAATCTCAGGAATATGTTGAAATACCATAAGATTTTCTAGAATCTAATTCCACAAGGCAGACTTTTCATTCATTCACTCATCACAAATATTTAAGTGTTTAGTTTATAACACTAACAATAAAAATATAAAGTTAAATAATTACATACTCTAATGTATATTACTATTTTCATAAATACTTTAAGGAATATGTGCACACACACACACACACCATTCTGTATACACACACAAAGACATTTTTGACTCTGTTGAATTTCCAGAGTATAAAAGTGATTCATCAAAGGCAGTAGCAGAAAATTTGACCTTGATATTCTTTAATAACAGGAGATAGTAATAAGCCTAGGGAAGAGAATGAAAAGTAATATGACAAAGTGCCCATAGAAGTTTACAAATTCAGAAGATGTTTCATTATATATGACCTTGAGTTTTGATGAATAAAATTTTAAATCATTTCAGAATAAATCTTGCACTTGTCATCAAATGGCCTACAGAGTGAAAACAGTCTTAAAATACACATTTGTTGACGTTTTCTTAATTATGCTAAACTCTTTTTGTAAAGATCAAGAACTATAACTGAAGACGTTTCTCCCCATAATGAGGTGTTTTCCTTCCCACTGTTCTCCTTTTCATCTCTTTTTCTTTTCATGTGTTTGTTAGAAAATGGTAATGTCTCCTTCATGTTACACCTCCAGTATGGAATGCTAATGAGGAGATTTGGGGTTGAAACTTAGCTAACTGAACAGTTTGGTTTGGGTTTAATATTTTGGGGAGGAAATGTGCATAATTCCTTCAATGACAGTCACCCTAAGTCATCACTTCTCTAAGCAAGACAACTCTTTGAAATAAAGTTTATTATTCCTATATAAAAACAGCACAAGCTCAGAGGTAAATATGGAAAACATAGAGAATAAAGCAAAATCTGTCTACAAATAGTCATACAATACAGAAAGTAATTCATTTGTTTATTAGCTACTCATTCATTACTTTAGAAAATACATAGACGTAGTCACTCTCCTGACAAGTTTTGTGATAGAGAAGGATCAACCTAATATCTGAGGACACCAGAGTGTGTAGATTCAATTTGCCATATTAATGTAAATGTATATGTGTGTATGAACATATATGTGTGTGTGTATGTATATATATATATATATATATATATATATAATAGTAAAAGTCATCTCTTAAATACTCAGATATATTCTATATATTTCAGAATGTGACATGGTACTGAATACACAATAGCAGATGGCATATGCTCTCAGTTTATTTTCTGAGTTTTTCATTTTAGGAAGCCTAATGAGCATTAATGTATGTCATAACTGCAAATGACTTCAGTTAGTTTGTACTTTAATTCTTTTTATGAAAAAATTAACTAGTTCTCAAATTTCATTTGTAAATCTAACCCATATTCCCCATGAAACTTAAAATTTAAAAATTAAGATATGGAAAGATTGATAAAATCACTGAAGCTAGGATTTTTTTGTGCATTTATGTTATTAGCAAAATAATAGTAAAGTAAGTTAACTGTAACTAAAATATTTGGTCAACCACCATTGCAATCGAAACAGTTCTATTGTAACCAAGTTTGCATGCACATATGTATAAAATCAAATCCAGGTATGAAAAAAAAAGCAACATAATTTCATAAGATGGAAAACATTAAAAAGTTACCTACACAGGTCTCTGTGTTTTTCTGTTCAGTAACAATGGGAAGTACTCAAAAGAATTATTATAAGCATAATGAGAACCAGCAGTAGCTATCGTGAGTCCAAAACCTAAGACCGATGCCTAATTCTATTTGGACAAGTTTCTTAACCTCTAATTCCTCCTGTGTAAAATACAGTTAGTAACTTTGCTCAAAGGCTTGTCGTATTAAATGAATGTCTATAAATTGTTTTTCCCAGTTCCTGGAACTCACTGAGAACATCATGTCAGCTGTTGTTAATCTTTTCTTATCCTGTTTTTCTATTCACATTGCAACACTAATGCCATGGGTGTCCCTGCAACACCAACTTATCACATTTTCCAATCATTTATAGATTATGAAAAATCCAAAATTATGCCTTAGGCATTCATGAAGAAAAAGCAACAATACTATCACAATTTGGCCTATATTGAAAAGTGTGCTTTACTATTCATTTTTGCATGCACTATACAGTCTTCTGTAATAGGACGAAGTAAACACTGATTTTTTAAAATGCCTGTGAAATTGTGTTGGCCCAGAAAGGATTATTTTGGAGAAAAGCCTGTTCTGTTTTTCCTTTTCTTCAACAAGTAAAATAGATACATAAGCTACCTTAAGGGGCTATTAAAGCCATACATATCGAGCATGTAGGGGAGCACATACATTTAAGGACACCAAATTTTAACTATTTACCTCTTGAATCTAGCTAATTGACGTACTGGAGCTGCAGATTCTCATATTATTCCTGTTTGAGAGCAAGATGTTAAAGTTACTGGCTCTACTTACTTAAGGCATTCTTTTAGTTCTATGGAAGGTTAATATAATTATTAGGCTTCATATTATTAATGATGATGACTAACATCTATTGAGCTTTTACAACTACTAAACACTGCTCTCATGCTTTATACATATTATCTCATCAACAGTCATAGAACTCTGTTAGTTTGACATGATTGTATTTTCCATTTTATAAAAGAAGAAATGGTGGCATGCTTACTAAGAAACTTGTACAGTTAACCCCAACTAGTAAATGGCAGAGATAAATTTCATATCCAGGGTGCCTGTTAAATGAATCAGCTATACTAAAAGATTCAAAGAGCAGCAGGAAGTGTAAACGCTTAAGAGGATCACGATAAGCCTTTCCCAGATCTCAGCCAGAAGTCAGTGATTTAGGAGAAGGCTGCAGAACCCCTAAGTACACAACAGGCTTTTAGTGTTCTCAAAAGCCACTCTCCCACATTTAATGCATCTTTCCTTTCATGATGATTTTGGGTAGCTATCAAGCGGGAGTGAAAAGGCACGCTCAGTGATGCATGCTTAAATTAGATTTGCTCTTATTGCTTTATTTACCCTGTCATGATAAATCATAACATTTCCATCCTCTGGTTAACTGCATATTAAAATGACATGGGCTGGCAACACTTTAGTGGGCAGAAAATTAAAAAAATGTTTCTTTTTTTCTGAGAGAAATATTTAACTTTCAACTCCATTTCTTTCTGATTTAATGTGAGTGGCATTTAAAAACCCCATCTTGTATTCTTAATATCAATAGTCATTGTCAAGTAAAAAAAAAAAAAATCAGTAATGGTTATAACAGTCCAGTAAAATAAAATAGCAATCAAATAAGGAAAAATAGTATTTTAAACTATATTTACTGGTGACATTTACTTTATCATGATAGGCCTTGAAATATATAAAGAGTTATTTTAATTTTTATAAACCCAGGTCTTTCCACATATCCTAAGATACCATGGCTAACAGACTGCTCTATTTGTTAGTGATATTCAAGTATTTACAAATCCAGGGAACCTTCTGAAGTCCAGGACAATTCTACCTTCCACTTTCTTCTTTCATGAGCCTCCAGAGATTTTGTTCACTTTCATAATGCCCCTTTCATCTTGTGAAAAAGAATACACTAAATTTTTGGAAAAAAGAAAAAAAAAGTCAGTGTTAATTGTGCTGATTAATGTGTATCACTCTTCTGAGTAGTTCCCAGAAAGCAGGTCTTGTCTTGATAAATTCCCTCAGTCTTTGCTTGCCTAAGAAGGTCTTTATCTCTCCTTTATAGAAGAATCTTAGTTTTGCAGGATACAAGATTCTAGGCTGGGCATTATTCTGTTTGAGAGGAGTGAGAATGGAATCCCAATCTCTTCTGGCTTTTAAGGTCTCAGTTGAGAAGTCTGCAGTTATTCTGAAAGGTTTTCCTTTTTAGGTTACCTGCTTTTTTTTTTTTTTTTTTTTTTTTTTTTTTTTTTTTTTTTTTTTTTTTTTTTTTGCCTTACAGCTCATAGGAGGGCCTCTTTCGTGCTCATTTTGGCTAGTATGATGACTATGTGTTGTGGTGTCTTCCTGTTGGCAATCAATATCTCAGGAGTCTTTGAGCTTCTTGTACCTGGATATCTAGATTTCTAGAAGGCCGGGGAAATTTTCCTATATTATATTCTCAAGTAGTTTATCCAACCCTTGTACAGTGTCTTCTTCTCCCTCATTGATCCCTATAATTCTAATGTTAGGCCTCTTCATATGATCCCACATTTCTTGTAGACTTTGCTATTTTCTCTTATTCCTCTGCTCTATTTCTGCAACTGACTTGTCTAATTGAAAGGTGTTATCTTCAGTCCCCGAGATCCTTTATTCTGTTTGATGTACCTTATTCTCGAGGCTTTCCATTCCATTGTGTTTTGTAATTCCTTGAATAAATTCTTCATTTCTAGAAGTTCGGATTGATTTTTCTTTAATATTTTAATTTCTTTAGTGATCTAGCACCTCTTCTTTGGTGATGTGGCCCTTCTTGTACTATCCTGGATAGAGCTGGAGCCCACTCTACAAAGTGAAGTATCACAAGAATGGAAAAACAAGCACCACATGTACTCACCATCAAATTGGTATTAACTGATCAACCATTATGTTTATATATTGTAGCAATATTCATTGGGTGTTGGGCAGGTGGGGGGTTGGGTATGGGTATATTCACACCTAATGGATGCAGTGCACACAGTCTCAGGGATGAACATGCCTGAAGGTCTGACTCAGGAGGGGCAAAACAATATTTATAACCTAAATGTTTGTTCATTTATAACCTAAACATAAACATATTTATAACCTAAACATTGTTCATTTTATGCTGAAATAAAAATTAAAAAAAATAAAATAAAAAGGTCACTATTTTCTATTTATTATACAAATGATTGTTGACTATCTTGTTATAAGTAATTAAAAGGGAGGAATGTTAAGCAAGAACACAGTTGGAGACTTTTGAAAGAGATTATAGAAACTTTCACTAACTGTTGTGTTCAGAGTTTACTGAAATAAAAATAAGAATGGTTTATCTTTTATATAAACAATGCAACACAGTCTCTTAGACCAAATGCATGCTACTGTAAATGACCTCCAAGATTTTATAGAAAGAGGCAGGCATTTGTATTTCATGAGATCATTTATAAGACCTTTCATATTCATGTGTCATGTCTTTTCAAATATGGTTTATAATGTTTTACCCTTATTTTGTAATTTAAGCCATGCATAACATAAAGTTTGGCACCTAATAGGTGATTAAAATAAAGACATCTGTGTTGAATCAAATAGCTGTATAGATGACAATTCTGGGGTCTATTTTAGAAAATAAAGCAGAACATGTATCTTTGATTTGACTACATGACATATAAACTATTTGTAAAATCTCAATTATATCTTATTATATTTTATAGGAAATGTTCTATATCCTGTATAAAATAAGGTATTTACTGATTAATTCACATATTCATTAGTGACATCAACATCACACAGAAAGACACATTAGTTTCTTCTAAATATAAGTCACTGTGATAGGAGCCAAAAATATAGTAAAGAGAAAAATGTTTTAGACATCTATCTTGTTCTCAAGGGGTTTATACAAGGACATGTCACTTTCAAGATAGATAAGTGAACATAACAGAACAAAGTACAGATAGAAGGTATGGAAGTCCATATTAAGAGGAAAATATTTGAAGCACTATGGTCTGAGTATATAAAGCTATATTAGGGAAAGAGTCATTTCTCAGGTTTCTGCACTCCCAGGCATATTTTTTCTTTCTTTACATAATTTATCTGCCTTCACTGTTTCTAAAATATTTGATATTTAGCAACATGAGACTTAATATTTTATATACTTTCTCTACATCTTAGTCTGTTTTGTGTTGCTGCAGAGGAATACCTGAGTCTGGATAATTTATAAAGAAAGAGGTTTATTTCGCTCATGATTCTGCAGGCTGTACAAGAAAGATAGTGCCAACATCTGCTTCTGCTAAGGGTTGCAGGGAACTTCTAATCCAGGCAGAAGGTGAAGGGGGAGGAGGTGTGTCACATGGCAAGAGAGGGGGAAAAGGAGAGAGAAAAGTTTTCTCACACTCTTTTAAACAAACAGATCCTGTGTGAGCTAACAGTAGGAGAACTCATTCATTATCTTAGGGAAGTCACCAAGCTTTCCATGAGGGATCCACCCCCACAGCCCAAAAATCTCCCTCTTGGACCCACCTCCAACATTGGAGATCAAATTTCCATAAGAGATTTGGAGGGAACAAATATCCAAACTACATCATGCTATGTCTTTCATTCATAATTCTTATCTTTCTGTTGGTCATATGGACATTTTGGGAAGCTTATATACAATCTTTTGCTAAAATGTCCAACTCATTTTCTTTTTCAAGCATTTCAAATAATTTATATATATTGGCATCGTATCCAGTAAATATTTATCTGAAAGGTTTTTTCTGTCATTCTTTTCTTTTAAAATGCTGGGCTTATTTCCACTTTTGCAAAATAGCAAATTCTACCCAGAACAATAGATTAACAAAAGTTTAAAATATATGTCTGACTGTTAGGAAATTTTAAAAATATGTATGGAGGGAAGCCAGAAATAACAAAAGAAAAATTTGTAAGGGCAAATTACAAGGGATCAATATCTGACTGTTTTTGTCTACCTATAAAGAATTCTAGAAATTGAGTCCTAATAAACCAGGAAGAAAGTAATAATGTAAGAAATAATGAAAAATAAAGTAAATGGCAAACATAGTACATATGCAAACAGATGTATAAACATCACTGATAAACACCAAAAATAGCATCTACATTTTTTGGTTAAAGAAACCCAGGTAGAAAGAACTAAAGTTCTGGATTATGGTACATTAATTAGGGGTAGGGGGTTGGAGTTAAATAATTTTCAAAACCTTGTATTGTCCAAGAGAATGGTAAAAACAATATGTATGCTCAAACATTTCAATTTAAATATAAAAATTACAATTTATGAGATAATAATAAAAGAATAAACATACTGTACAAAATTCCATACTAATTAAGGAAAAATAATAACAGTTTGAAGGGAAGTTCAATTAAACAAAAACCCCAAAATAAGGAAAACAGAGAAAAAACAGGAAAATAGAAAACAATATCATGTTAAAAATCAAATAATGTATAAAAATTTTGTAATTATATATAATTTCAGTGCCTTTAAATTTTAAGTACACATGCAAACAACCAGAATGATTGGTATAATATAAAAATAAAAGATAAAACAAATATTCTAGAGTAAAAATATAGGAGAATATATTTGTAACACAAGGTTGGAAATGATGTTTCAAGAGTACAAAATGAAAAAAAATAATAAATTTAACTATCTTAAATTTAAGAATTTCTATTTATCTTTAAATACTATAAATAAATGGAAACTAAAACTATAATCTATACAGTAAACACTTGTAAATTATTAATATTTTACCTACAAATGATTCCTACTCCGAATACATGAAAACTTTCCAAGTATCAAAAATAAGACAAAATTAGTTGAAGAGTGGATAAAGGCGAAAATATAATTCCATGGAAATGGAATTACAAATAAGAATAAGATAAATGTTATCCAGTAAATTTACAACTATTTCTCTTATTCAGCTTCTCTGTGGCTAGTGACATTTGAAATGTCTCATAATTAATTTAAACTTCAGCTTTACCATTAAATCAAGACTAAATGTTACAATTTTCTGTAACATATTATCGAGAGTGAAACAATAGCATAATATCATATTATGATAAATTTGGATTGTATTGAATTTTAATATCATTGTTCTGGATTTATTTTCAGTTAACACTGTACTTCTAGGAATAAAATAATTCACATTAACAGGCATTTGAATACATATTTTGATATCATTGATTGACTAAAAAGCAAAAAGCCTGGGTTCTTAAATTATTTTATTTTGCAACCATATGAGAGTGAAATCTATGTTTCCAGCAGGGGAAGTGAAAAAGACATCCAATGTTCAGATGCATGCAAGGCCTTCGAAGGCTGGCAGTGAGGACAGAGAGCTTCGCTAAGTGCTTTGCTGGCTCCTGGCCATGCAGTGGGTGGCAGTAGGATACTCAGCTGCTTGCAGCTTAGGTTCTGATATACATTATAGAGTATCAGAGTGGAGATATTGATCAGAGATTATTTTTTCGCATTGAGAAATAGGCTTTCGCTACCTTTTGGCCTTCTTAGTAAAGCTAGTCAGTAAGAAAAATGTACATTACGTTTCAGGGCTACAGGAGAGAAGAAAAATATTTCTCAAATGGCATCATTAGATTCTGGCAGGATGTTCTCAGAACTACCATTTGAATTTAATTAATGCATCAGTTTGTTGAATTTAATCACTAGTTTAATTTCTTCTTCCTCTACTACCAAATATGGGATTTCTATAACCCATTTTCAAATAGAGGCACTAACTTCAGTTTGCAATACAATTTTTTTCCTATGTAATAATACAGCTTATAGTGGACATTTGTTTAGGTAGAGTTAGAGTTGCAGTATAAAATTAATGTAAAGAGTCTCTTACTCTGTATGATCTCAACCAAATATTACAGGTTTTTATGTATATACCCAGTGATGGTGAGAAAAATCTTGACCAAAAAGCTAACTCAGCTGTGAGAGGATTCATGCTCATGGATCTTCCCCAATACCCGTCTAAGGGTCCTTGCAGGCCCAGGTTTCATGTTCTTTCCAGCCAGTAGATATTCTAAAACTAGACCTGTTTTTCTGTCTGGCCGACTTCAAAATCTATGAGGATGAGAGACTTGGAATGAAATCAAAGGGCACACTACAGAGGTAGCCTCTAAGGTAGCCTTTAAGAAAATTCTTCCCTTGAATCAATTAAATCTATGCTTCAGAGCTCTGGCCATATAAAATGCTGGACCTTTCCTTGGAGAAAGAAAGCAAGGAAGAGCAAAAACTCTATTAGGACACAAGTGTATCATTGTTTCTAAGGGAAAACATCCAAATGCAAAACAAAAACAGCAACAACAACAAAAAAAACTTATTTTGTGGTTACCATTTCATCTTGCACAGTATATACATAATGCACACACAAAATACTAATTATATTAAGATTTAAATGAACATTTATGTTAGCTATAGCAGAACAAATGGAGGGTTGTTTGGAAAGTACTTGCCCAATATTAACAACAAAAATAACTTATTGGATACTCTTCTTTTTGTATATTCCCTGAGCTATACATTTCTTGGATTCCTACCCTCAGTAAATGGTTTCTTTATTAAGGTGTCCAATAAATATGAAATTAAAACAAGTTAGGATAGTTAAAAATTACCTAATGACCTTTCTCTACTTACATTTATTTTCTTGTTTGAGTCCTCAGAAAGTGCTCAAATTATGTGTCTGTAATATTTTCAGAAATGTTGTTAAGGCTGCTATATATGGAAAAGTGGTAGCACTCATTTCTATTCTATCTATGCTGCTAACCTAATCATTTCAGAAAACACAATTTTGCATATTAACCTCTTCACATAAGGTCTTATGCAGAAATGACAACAGGGAGATATCCAGGAATTAATTGAGAGTTTTATGGAAGTAAAAGAAATTTGAAATCACGCACACAGTCGAACAAGCTGAGCCACTTCAGAGCCCGTCTCCTGCCTTATCAATCTTCCACTCCCTACTCCTGAGTCATTTCTACTGTTTTGTAAGGTTAAGAAAAGTGAGACATCCTTAAAGTCAGCCCCCCAACAGAATACTAGTTTGATATGCAAACATTGACAAACTTTCTCCATGCTTAATGAAACTCTTAAAGTGGGTATTCTCTTTTCTTATAAACTGCCACAGAGTTACAGATTACAATCAATAATGAGCTTGTAATTATGGTTTGTCCACTAGGAAAAAAACAATAAGGTTAAGAGTTTAGAGGTAATTATGGGGATTTAAGAAAATCTTGCCAATTTTAAACATTAAGTAAATTAAAAGAATACAGTTTTCAATGGGCCCATTAGTGTTAAATATAACTATTTTGATGCTTTTTAAAGAAATGCCATCGAGTATACAATTTTGGAGTTTATTTGTGTATGATGAAGACTGGATATATATATATATATATCTTTGGGAGTTATCACTATGCACTTAACATATAAAATAATGGGGCAGTTTAAGGTCAACCAGAGAGAGAGAGAGTGAGCATCAGTGCAGAAGATAAGTGGTCTTCTTACTGTTTCTTAGAGTACTGTGTCATTTCCAGGGGGTTCAGCATAGAAATAGCCAGTCAAGGAGACCAAAAATGGGCAGTGGTATACAAGTAAAACCATATTCCCAGAAGCCAAGAAAAATGTTTTAAAAATAATTTTTAATATGCAAAATGATGCTGAGAAGAACAAATACGACTCTGTTACATAAGGTTACATGGAGATCATTATTCCTTGACAAAAAGTACAACACGGTATTTTATCAGTTCCCTATTGGTACATTTCTGCCCCTTCATTACCCTCCATGTTTCTTTGAATATCAGAATATATTGTATAGTTAAAAACATGACCTCTGGAACCAATTTACCTGGGTTCTTTGTGGTATCGTATATGACACTCACCCTCTTTTTGACCTAGTCTCCTCCTATGGAAATGAGAATAGTAATTGTACTTATCTCAAACTTGGATCTATATCAGTTATTAAATATGGAAAAAGTCCTTAGACTAGTGTCAGGCAAGATGTAAATGTTATATAATTTATTTTTTATTATTTCTACTATTACTATTATATTACTGCTGTGGTTGTTATTGTTATTATGGTGATCATTATATGCCATCATTCGCTAATCTTGCTGTGAAATTCCTGTTTCTAATGTTTATCAAGGTTACTTTCTTCTCATTTCTAACAGATTCTTTTCCCAGCTTCAAAATCTCTTCTGTTACACTTCTTTGCTTGTGTTTATCATGTCACATCTGCCATTTGCCATTACAAACATCAGCCAAAGGAACATTCAAAATGTTAAAGAATTTTGCCAAATGGCATTTATCTCACTCTTTTTCACCAACTGATCAAGATGCTCAAGTGTGAAGCTGTGATTTCTCCTGTTAAATCATGTTTCTTCATCCTTTATCAAGTTCCTGGCAGTCATCCACAGACTTCTTTCTCTCTTTAGCTCCCCATGCTTTTTAATCAAATCTGCAAAAATATCCATTATCCATGGATCCTTTTTTGGCACAATCTTAGCTGTTTTTATTTTGTCTAGTCTTGTATCTCTTCTAACCACTCCATTCTGTCTTCTCCTTCTCACATGCCAAAAGTTATCTATAGGTAGTGGCTTCATGCCTTAATACTTCATCATAAATTCAGTCTGAAAGCCTGATAAAACTCTCCTTATTTGCTTTAGAATTTCACTATTTCTGCTATGATTTCTCCTCTCTCTCTCTACCTCTCTCTTCCTCTCTCTATATATGTATGTGTGTATATACACATACACATATACACACACACACATCTAAAATTATGCTTAATGACTTCTGCAGAAAGGTATGTATAGTGTATTTTTAAGCATTTTACTTATTTTTATCATGAAATAATTCATTATAAATGTTTTAACATAGCTCTATAATCTTGGGTACCTAGAAAGCAGAGTTTTCTCCCTAAAGACTTCTATTGATACAACATGATTTCTTCCAATGCTAACTTGAATCAGATCACCCTTCTCACACAGAAGCCAAATTATGAGGGCTATATTTAAAAAAAAAATCACAACTCTACAACTTATATATTGTCATAAAAAATGGATGATGAAATTTCCCTTTAGAAATGTATTCTTTCATGCAAAAGTGCTGACAGTTTTATTGAGGTACATAAGTTTATGCAGGGATATTTAAAATATAATATGTATTTATCTTCAATTGTCTTTACATCTTGTCATTGAACATGCTGAATTTAAATATTTGTGATATGTATATATATATATATACATATATATGTATATATATATTACTTTTTGGTTAGAAATCTGTTCCATCTACTGGTTTTAATTATGGGATACTAGCAAAGACTAGAATAAAATGGTTTTACAAACTAATGTGATCTATCCCACCTAAAAATTTATTTAAAAAATTTAAAACCCATAGAAAATTTGTAATTAATATACAGTAACTTACATACACCAAATGTAATATTTTGCCACATTTATGCAGTCCCTCTACTCTCTCTCTCTCTTTCTCCAGATACCATATATATGCAATGAATTGAGGACATCATAATATCTTTCCCTTAATGTACAATGTATACATTTTTCCCTAAGAAAAAGTGTACTCTTGTTTACAACCACAGTCTAATGATCAAACTTTGGAAATTTTACATTGATAATGTAAATCATCATATCACATACTAACATGAAATGCATGTTCAAATATCCAAAGTTGTCCCAATTAAGTCTTTTATAGCTATTTTTTAAAATGCATGATCCAATCAAGGATCACACATTTTATTTATTTGCCAAGTCCAGACATTATCCAGTCCTTTATCTCATATGACTAAAATCTAGGACATTCCCCAGCTATGTTTTCTATTTTCTATTTTATTTCCCTGGCATTTGTAAGGAATCTAAGACAGATATATATTTTGTTTTTTTTTTTACAATCCTCTCCATTTGGATTTTCCTAATAACATTTTTTACAAACATATAGTCATAGTGAACATTTTTTTGCCACTGATACCACATATACTACATTTTTAATGTTATGTTCTTAGAGCTACGGAACAGGGCCACATACCACCCATATATTTTGAGTCATGATGATCACTTGGTTAAATAGAGGTGATGTGCCAGATTTATCTGTTATAAACAAAACTTATTCTCTTTATAATTGATAAGTAACCTGTATGATGCTATTTTAAATTCTGTGAATACTCTGTTCTGTTATTAATTTTCATCTGGTGGATTTAACAGTCATTGATGACTTTTGGCTCAATCAGCTATTACTGTGTGTGTGTAAAAAGGTGAATTTCTATTCTATTATTCCTTCTAAATTTATCCATTGATGTATCTTAAGAATAACTCTCCCTTTTCTTCATTCCTAAATAATTCACACATACATTTTCTTATAAAAGATGTAGGTATTATAACTTAGACTAAATTATCATTTTATCATATTTAATCAAAACCTCTCCTCATATCTAGAATATTTTCTAGAAATTTCCATTATATATTTATTAGCTTTCATAAAAATATACAATTTGTTATTTTATAAAAAGTATTAATATCAAACGTTTTTGATATTTAAGTTTCAGAACTTGTAACAATACTGATTCCCACAAGTAGGGACTAATTTCTTTCCAAAGTGACCCTACATTTTTTATGTTATAATTTGTTGTTTCTTTAGTTTCATTAGTGATTTGTTTGTTCCTACCTCGAGCTTGGGCAGAATTTCCAAATCAACTGTCTCAATGTCATGTCACAACAATTATGCAAGTTATTATTATAAATATCCTACAAGCATCAGGCGGCAAATAAGTTAGTTCCCACTTCAAATATCAGTCTTAAAACGATCTCCCCAGTCTCCTCCCTGCATGATTATGGTTTTACTTTCAACACTCATCTTCAAAGCACCAATGAAAAGGAATTATGTGTGTCCATGGAAAGGAAGTGTGTGTGTGTGTGTGTGTGTGACATTTCCCTTCAGTTTTGCCTCTTTTTTTCCTACCCATTGCCAATTCCACAGATTTGTATCATCTACACTGCATTGACAATTTCAATTTAATGTAAAAAAAAAGAAAAGACTTTACTTTTATAAATTATGGGTGAATTGGCAATCATATATAGATTTAGAATTTAACACTACCTCACCAAACTTTGTTACCCACCAAGATTTTAACGTATTGAGCCTAGAAGGTCTTGTTACATACTAGGCACAGATTCCCAGGTCCATTTACCATGGCCTTGGGCTTAGTTGCTAGAAATGGAACTGAAGGAGGTATAAACTGCAGCAAATCAAGGTAGCTTCACTAATCACTTCTTATCCTTTTTTATTCTGTGCTCATTACATAGCCCTTTGGGAGTAAGAACAAGGTCACATCTCCCTGCATGCTCTTCATTAATCATAGACCTCCCAATAATGTTAATAGTTAGGGCATGGTTTGCTTTAGTACAACATGACACAAATCAACATTTCATTTATTTTAAACTATTGTTTCATAGAACACCATTACAAGAAAAAGAATACAGGGACAACATACTAAGTTCCTGCTTCTGGTGTAAATAAAAGCTTTCCTGTTACTACAAAGTTCTATAGTAAACATGTCTTCATTTGAACATATGGGTTTCCCCAGAAATGGAATTATGGATAAAATGGTATCTGCTTCTATAAATTCACTATATAAATGGTTTCTAATGCTCCCATTGCTGTTTGCCTGATCACCAACCTCTGCTCAGTGTTGACCTGTTTGACATGCTGCAGCATATACACTAATCTTCTATTCCCAGTGTTCATAATCTTACGGAGAAAGCTCATTTGATTCTCACAACATCCCTGTCAAACATAGGGATTAATATATTACTTCATTTATACATGGGAAATAGGTTAACTGGTTTGATCTGGGACTAATGTCTCCTAAGTATAATACTAGCACATTTATTTACCCTGAAATATGTGTATGTCTCCCCTCAAGTAGACAGCAAAACTTAAAAAAGAAAATCAGGAGTAATTTTCTAACAAGTGTTTATATGAAATTTACATTTTTAATTAAGTATAGAAGCAATATACAACTCATATATGATATGTATAACTCATTATATAAATATTATATAAGCAATATATAATATTATATATTATATAAATATAATAGAATTTTCTATTTTCATAATGAAAAGATGAACATTTAATATAAAATAATACTAATTTTCAGATATTAGGGAAACATGTAAAATAATGAGTGGTTATTTTTATACTTATATTTATGTTACATTTATGTTAATTTTTATAATCAAACTTGTTCATAAATGTGATTTATATAAAATTACATTTGCCTGAAATATAGGTGAGAAATGTTTATGACACGGTAATCTATATGACATGGTTGTATTCTCCTGCTCCTGTTTTTATAAGTTTTAATTGTATTTCTTTTTTAAGTGAAATTAATAGTTTATTTTAATTTGGAGAATATTACTATAGCTCATGAATTACTTGTATACATGCATTTTTAGAAAAATGACCTTTTATACTTTTATTGTGTAGAGCAAGTTGGACTTAATTTTTTAAAAAAATTATGAGTAAATAAGCAGCTCTTGATTAAGCATGAGTATAAGGCAGGAGGAGTAATGATTTCAAGAAAACCGGGGCATCTCCCTTTCTATAAGCCTAGATGTGTACCTGGGCCTCAGAAAAACAAGAAAATAAATATGGGATTAGCATCATAAACTAAAGGAGGTTCTTCTTCTCTTTCTTGAGTCTATGGCCTCTCTTCCGTGTGTACCTGCCTTATTTAACCTCTAGCCATAGTTTTCCTCTGGGGTCAGGTAAAATAAATTTAATATATTATGAGAGTTTTCTGTATTGGCTGCTCTCATACCTACCTCCTTCTGTCTTGCTCCAATCCACTTAAATAAAAATACACTTTGTGCCAACTTGTTAATTTGTAGAGCTTCCCTTGTGTTTATTGGGGTGGGAAGGGGATAGATTAATTTGAAGTAGTCTTGAGAAACAGATCATTTCACATATGAATAATACTGAAGAGGAAAGAATTAATAATGGAGTGACAGCCTTGTGGCACAAAATCATTTTTAAGAAAGTGATGGAGGGAGAGGAAGGAGGATTGATTTTACCCTCAGACATGGTCAGTGTCCTTTTTTGGGAGGGAGTGTGGAAATGAGGTTATTAGGAAGTCTCTAAATTTTTTATGCAGTAAAAACCTACCTTTGCCAGGTCCCCCTCCAAAAAATGGCATTAAAGTGTTTTACTGCTTTTCGATGTTTTTTGGATTGGATTTGTAATTTTTACTTTTAGTGTGACACCTTGCTGAGTCTATTCTCAGTTTAGCCTTGTTTTGTCCAGGTGGTATCTACTTCATTCTACAAATAAGAGAGAAAGAAAAGGCTATGTCTTCCCCTAATATAATCACTCAAAACATAACAAAGCTCATTCCTTTATAGTCTAGATTCCAAAGAGGGAATTCTGTTTGGCCCGTATTTCTTAATTGGCTTGTCTTAGCATAAATATTGGTGGGGAATGGAGGCAGAAATAGAAAGATTTGCTAACCTAAGTATTACTAAAGGAACTTAACTGTGTGTGTGGGAACTCAGTTCTCAAAGAAGATCCATTAAAGTATAATAGATTCCTCTACAACTCATGGTTTTCTAAAGGCCATCATACTGATTGATTTGATAGTATTCCCCATCACTTATTTGAAATCCTTTATTATCTACAAAGTAAATACCATAAATTATTAGATATCAACCTTATGAAGGTTTGTACACATAAAACTCAATGGCTTTACTGTTCTTTTCCTTCTAGCTGCTTCTCATTCAATTAAATCACACTGCCAAGAAAGCACCAAATATCATTTTCATGTTCCTTTGGTCAGTACTCACTTCAAAACCCTTAATGATTTTCTAACCATTATAGTAAACTTGTGAGATTCAGTATTGGAATCCATACCTCATTGGACTCTACCCCAACTCTGTCTGGACTGGTTCTCTGCTCCAGATACATTGTATTTTGTGTTTTATAGTTTCCAGCTCAACCTCACAGTTATCAAAGAGTTACACATACTAGAAATAGAATTAAAGTTTTTGTAGAAACTAGAAGGGATCTCTGAGTAATCTAATCCAGCCTCTATCATTTTTTTCTATAAAGGAATATTAAACTAGAGTATTTAATTGACTGCTCAGTTAGCCAGATGGAGAGCTAAGATGAAAGTGTAAGTTCCCTGATTTACAGGTAGCCACATCACAAAGACATTGCACCAATATTACCACCCTATTCTTTTTCTTTTTCTTTTAGTGTTCATAGTAAGCAGCTTGTGTATTTATTAGTTATGGGAAGAACATAAAGTTAACTCAGAACAACTACACACCTCCTTGGTTTTGTGTTTCTACATTTAGATGGCAGATACCAATAAAGGCAGGCCAAGTTTCAAATTTCATCTCCCCCTTGGCAGGGAATAAAACAGCATTGAAAATTTCAGATGTTTTAATGTCATAGAAGAACAAAGTTAGAAAAGAATGAGGTGAAAGTGTTTATAGAATAAGAAACACAATCTGCAGTACAGCAAAGAAATAGCAAAATGGTATAAACCATACAAATATCAGAAAACAATAAGAATTAACAAATCAAATTACCTTAATGAAAATCTTTTCTAGACTCCAGAAAATAACAGTAAGTTTAGAAAAAAAAAATAGACACAACATTTGGAACTAATGAAATTATTTAGTTTTTTTTCAGAAAAAATTTCAGTTACTGTTTAAAATTATACAAACATGTTAGTATAAGATATAAGATATCAAGCATGTATCTTTTAAAGTCAAATGACAAAAGAGACTTGAATTTGAAGGTTTTTTTCACATGAAAAGATTCCCTTAATGGATACCTGCAAAACATAGGGTGGTGGTTAGGTGTCTTATATTTCATAATGGTGGTGCACGGCCCAGGTCTCTGCTTACTTCATTTTCTGTTAAACCCCTTTGTCAACAACATATTTATGCCTGTATATTACATATATCTTTTCTTCTGCTCTCTCAACTCCAATTTTATGTTTTTCTGCAACAGAATGGACTTGAATAAATCTGTGCACTTTCTCAGAGTGTAGCAAGCTGTTAGAAAATACTACCAAGCATAGTTGAAGCAGCATTTCCTATGAATCACATTATCGCCGAAGCAGGGGAAAAAGAGGTAAATGGAAAACTGCCCAGCCTCATTCGTATTTAAAGAATAGGAACCTCTTACCCACTTCCCAATGAAGTAGGAGGAGAAGAAAATGCATATTGAACGAAAATGTTTCATAAAGACGTTAATTTAGAAGTGCCCATATCCCAGGCCTATGTATCGTAATGTGGAAATAATTCTTGCTGTAGGTGTAAATGTCCGCACATGGCCTGTAATATGCAGTCTATGAATTGAAATCAAGTATTTCCAGGAAGGTAGAGAGGTTTTAAACTAAGACTGAAGTGTAGGATTGTTTTCTTTCTGATTTTTTCATAGTAAAATTGCTTTAGGTAATACGGAAGCAGCATTTTATTTTCTAGTTACATTTCAGGGAGCATACTCTCCAGCCCCTGATTATCCTGATGCCTCCCACAGAGGGATGTGCTGCCCGCCTTCCTGGAGTCTGAAAGTGTCCAAGTCCGGGACTGCATTCAGTGTAAGGTGGCTATATCCTGCAGCTATACATGCATCTTCAACAAGCTACTTGCCATTAGACCTATCACTTCCATAATGGGATTCATTGCTTTCCTAAGCAGCCCTTGTAATTTTCAGCAAGGTCCTTTAACTCAGTTAATGTGAAACATTTGTTCATGCCTAATTTGTCGAAACCGGGCCATGTTTGTGTTTTCCTTGAGTTGCAGAAGGTTGATTGTGGGGGTAGAACGGCCAGCTTCAAGTGACTACATTTCTCTGCTGAATTATAGTAATTACGGTGGATTGCATTTGTTTGGTGTTCTCTGCAAGTGGCCCTCCACTACAAGGTTAACAAGCAGAAGGTAGCTGAACATCAGAATATAAGCGCCTCATCACGCACGGACAGTCATTGACAGTGTGATTATTTTCTTCCTGTAATTATGATAAGGTTCCATAACAAGGACGCGGCTGTACAATGCTCCAGAAAGTAAAATCCAGAATCCAAAATTTAAGAAAAATTTCAATACAGTAGTCGTATTTTTCTGCAAGTTTTGATGTTAAGATTATCCTTTGCACTTGCCTTTTAAATGTTAGATAGCCCCACTTGTATGAACTCTGGTCAACCTCACCTTATTATGAGCCAATTTCAGGCTCATAGCATACTCTTCCGGTTTGACAGTTTTATTCAAAGTGAGAAGAAAATATTCTTTGGCTTCAATTCTAAATGGCAGCTTAATTCTTTTTAATTGTTTTTCTTCTAACTTGGAACATCAACACTGATCTTGTTTCATATGTACCATCAAAGAGACCATTTATTTCATTTTATTTGTTTTTATATAAGACTTAAATTAGCTTTTTGCCTTTTCTTTCCCTTGTATCTGTCAAGGCCACAAAATTATTTTTTCAAGTCGTTGGCATTATGATGACTTTAAACTCTTAGCTGTGGAATTGTATTAGAAAACTAACCTTTAAATAATTTTTGGATAGGTGACAACTGCATAATAAGCTTGCAGACATTTGAGTTTTAGCTTAATCTTCCTTTGAAGTGTTATTTTAAAACTGTACACATATTTTATCATTGTACATAATTTGATGAAGTATAATGTGGAATATATAAAATAATCTTCCAGGGGAGGAAATTAACATTTTTAATATGTATGCATCTGGTGCATACATATGGAAAATATTTCACATACTTTATTTATATTGCTAACTGTATACAGTCACATTGCATGATATTATTTTTATTTTAGAAACAAAATCTTGAGCTGGGTAGTTTGAGTAAGTGCCAACAGTAAATATGTTCCATTATTTCCCAGCTTTAAAAGTCAACCCATTATATACGTTAAAAGGAGCTGTAACTTTGAAATATAATTTGAATATAGGTGGTCATTCATCCCACAGGAATGACATTTTATAAAAAGATAACTTGAGAACAGATAGTGTATAACCATGCCAATAGGGAAATTGTGTTTCACTTTCTAGTTTAGCAATCAAGGGATGAAACTTTATTTTGCTCTTTCTGATTATGTGTGTATGTGAGTGAGAGGGAGAGAAAGAGGAGAGAGAAAGAGAGAGAGAGAGAGAGAGAGAGAGAGAGAGAGAGAGAGAGAGAGAGAGAGAGAGAGAGAGAGACTCCTCAAGGGAAGATCATTAAAAAACAATAAAAAAAAGATTAAAAGAAGATATTTTACTTCTCATGGACTTCTGAGGAATTTAAGATAAAACTTATTTCAAGAAAAGTATCATGTAAAAATGTAAAATTTCTACAAATACATGCATCATTAACTAAGAAATGAAATAAAATAGAGGAAGAAAATAGAGTACAGTGATTAGGAAAAAAGAAGCAATACAAATAAAATTTAACAAACAGAACATCCAACAAGAACAAAACCAAAAAAGACAAATATACCTGGACACAGTGAAGAAGAGAGGGAGAGAGAGGCAGAGCTAATTTAATTTTCCATGGAGCCCAGTCTTCTAAGTGAAATATCAAAAGAATGAAAAAACAAACACCACATGTACTCACCATTAAATTGATACTAATAGATCAACACCTATGTGCACATATGGAAAGTTAACATTCATAGGATGTCTGCCAGGTGGGAAGGTTGAGGAGACAGGTAAATTCACACCTAGTGGGTTTGGTGCGCACTGTCTGGGGGATGAGCACACTTGTAGTTCTGACGTAGGCGGTATTTATGTAATCAAAGCATCTGTGCCCCCGTAATAGAGGCATCTGTGCCTCTGAAATAAAAACATTAAATAAATGAATTAAATTTCCAATAAGCAGTTGCTGACTTTTTAAAATGTCAGTTTGCTTTAGTTAGTGACAAGCTCCCGTTGACAAAGGCAGATAATTAAGTTATTTGTTCTTTATTATTGCAATCTATATGTGTAGTTTTAGGTCTGGAATATGGTGGATAACATCCAGGCTGAGACTTGACCATTTTCATATTCAAGAACAAAAATCAGGTCTGCGTTTCGTGCCAGTAAGACCCTGCTCTCTTTTCGGTCACAATCAATCATATAAAACAGTTTTTTTTATTATTATTATTTAGCTTTGGTACAAGTAGATTATCTGTGTGTGTAATTTTGAATAACAATCTCTATGTGAATCAGAACTAGACTTGTGAGCCTAATATAGCTTTACTACGTTGACATTTCTGTCCTTAGAAAACAGTTTTGTGAGAAAGAATTTTATCACTGTTAACATAAATCTTATAAAATGAGTCAGAATGAATAAAAATTATTATAATATAGACAAAATGGTCTGCAAATCAAACATAGAGATATGATTTTTGAGAGCAAATTCCATTAATCTATCCTTTTATTACACTAATTATAAGAAGTAAAAACATTAGAATCTCTTCATAGATAAGGAATCAAAATAAAATTTATATATGCAAAAAGTGATATTTACTGTTTACTAATCTATATGGCAATAGTTATTGACACAGATATCAGTATCAGGGAGTGAATATCAATGAAATCAATGAATCATGAAGAGATTTAACGATTTTATTTCTGCTATAGCCTAATGGAACAAACATCAATTGAAGGCATATTATGTATTTGGGCTTTTATACATTGTAATTTATTACTCAAACTATTCTATTGAATATATTTATTCCTAAATTACATGCATGAATACAAGGCCCAGAAACGTTAAATCACATTCACTGTATCTCAAGTATTATAATTTGAAACTTAGGGATTTGGTCTAGGTCTATCTGAACTATGAATTTGTGTTCTATCCACTCTCAAACATTTTGAGGATGAATATAACTCAGCAATGAATAGGTGTGCTCTTAGGCAGAAAATTTAAGCCTCCAAAATATTATGCTAATAAAATAACCCAGATATAAATAGGTCGCATGTTGTTCAATTCTATGTATATGAAACATCCAGAATAGGTCAATCCCTTGAGACAGAACTCCGATTGGAAGTCGCTAGGGTGTAGGGAGATACAAGAATGGGGAAGAACTTCTTAAAAGGATAAGAAGTTGTACTGAGGAGTATGAAAATGTTTTGAAACTAAAGAGAGAGACAGATAGTGGTTGCACAGCATTATAACTGTGCTGAATGTCAATTGTTCACTCTAAAATGGCTAATTTTATGTTGTGTGGATTTCACTCCAATAAATTATTTTTAAATGAGAAAATATAACTGTGATGACAAAGAACACTACCATTATAACAGCGAATTCATTCAAATAAATATAGTTCTCTCCTTCCTCCACACACCCACATTCTCAAAAGAGGAAATACTACTGGAGAATACCAGTGGCTCCAAGGCAGCCTTAAGAACAGGTGTGCCTCATGTGACTCACTGTGATTCACATCTGTGTTTTCCCAAGTGCCAAGCAGAATACCTAGTGTAATACTTTAGCAAAGTTTGGAGAATTCTATTTGAAAGTCAGGATCAATATAAATAAGTAATTATGAGTTTTTACAAAGCTAGTACATACATATTTCAGTTTGGCCAAATAATTTTAGCAGTCAGGTCACAGCACCTTATTCTAAGCTTAAGTAAAGATATATTCTCCATACTTCAGGGGAAAGAGAAGAAAGAGTGTAAATTGGATTAAATTTAAAATGTGGCTTTTAGATGAAAGTTGAATTCTTTGACACCATCCATCCTGTTATAGGTCACTTTATTGCTACTCACGTATGTACACGTAGTGTAAATATCACTATAGTTTATCTCAGTCGACGTGCCCTTTTTCTTTTAAATAGCTCTATAAACATCAAACTATTTTGTTACACGTAATTAGCTATACTTTGCTGCTTGATTAAAAACGTGATTTCATCTTTCACTGGATGACACTTTAATGAAGAAAAAGAGCATGATGTTAAACATTAGAAAATGCAGGTAACAAATAGTTTCCTGCAGTTGCCAAGGCCTTGGCAAAATATGATCAGTCAGGAAAAATTCCAAATGAAAACAAGTGTTCCTCAACTATTTTGTAAAATTCAGCAGAACACAAAAATATTAGTCCTTTAGTGGCTTTTATTGTCCACATGTAATAAAAGAATTATAATCCCTCTGACCTCATGTCCAGCAAATTTGATTCTTTGAGCTATTATGTAAGTTCTGACATTAGGACTCAAAGTACGAAGAAAGCATAAAACATAAAATAATCAGTGATTACATTTTTTTATAATTTCAAAATATTATGGGCATACACAGCTTTTGGTTATATGAATTACTTTCATGCAGTTTGAGTGAAAGTTGTAAGTGTACTCTTCACCCAATTAGTGTGCACTGTAACTGTGAATTTACCCATCTCCTCCTGCCTCCCACCTACTTGATTCCCCTTAAGTTTTACTTCCATATGTGCACTTCAGTGTTGATTGATTAGTCCCAATATAGTATTGATTAAATATGATGTTTTCTTTTTTCATTCTTGCAATACTTCACCTAGAAGAATGGTCTCCAGTTCCATCAGTTCATGAGTGGATGAATAAAATGTATGTATAGCATGGAGCACTACTCAGACATAAAAAAAAAATGGGTGTTCTAGTGACTACATTTTTCAAACTTGAAGATCCCTCGGATTTTAACCTGGAACAAAGATGAACTATTTTACAAAATTAACTACATGAAATGTAATGATCCATTCAATGTAAAACAAACAATGGGAAAGTAAAATGCCCATTTTCCAAATATATTCAGACTTAATCAGAAATCACTTTCCATCAAACAGAATTTATTTACACTCAGTGTGTATCCTGCTTCTGAAAGTCAGTAATGATTTACAAATTACGTAGTCATGGTGAACATGCCAAAGATCTCTCTCCTTTGATAACTCTCTGCTCCGTTTTTCATTCTCACTCACTCTGCCTTCTTCCAGCTTTCCTTCACTTTCAAGCTTTCGCTGGCCAATATGTTTTGAACTTTTGGGATTGCCTGATGTTTCAGCAGAGTAGTTTTTAAACAGAACTTTCAAATCTTAGCTACATCCCAACTTTAAAGGTCAATGTAAAAATAATTTAAAGTATGAAGTTTTAAAAAGGGGCCAAAAAATCCCCAATTCTGCTCAGTCATCATTGCAACAGTGCAAAATACCTTATAAATAGCAAAACCTGGGAAAGGTCAAAATGGAAATTATTAATAAATGCTAAATAACCCAGAGCCAGTGCCAGCAATATATAAAATGATGAAATGCCAATTTAAAACCACCATGTGAAGCAAAAAAATCTTTACATTTAATTGAAAATGTCCATAACAGAAGAAATAAAACAAATTTCCAAGCTACAGCTGTCCAAAGCTTGATTACCAGATAGGTGTCAGGAATACCATTTCTGCTTATGATTCTTTGATGCATAAAGGGGTTTTATCACAGATTATTGTATATACCTCATTAAAATAAATCAATCTGTCAGATGACCTATAGTTATTGCAAAAGTTCACTAATTAATGACAATAGGAATAATTTTTTTAAAAGCTTGGAAAGCTTAGTCTTTAATGATAAACTGGTGAAAGTTGGTTGCTGTCTCACTCAAGATCATTAACACTAACACTTCATATTCTATATGCAGTCTACCTAATGTTTCCATAGTCATATAAAACCTTGAAGTTTAACATTGAATGCAATTCTAGAATTTTAGATGACTTCCAGAAACTTAAGCATGTCTTTAAAGCTAGTAACCTGAGAAAATGTCCTGTTTTCTGTGGCAAGTATCTGCATGTGTGTGCTTATTTATGATCAGCATTTAGCGAACTGACCACACTGTATGACTGCTTATTTCCTTTATCATTTCTCTTTGTTTTTGTATCAAAATAGCATTATAAGGAAAAATTAGAATTATGATTATTATTATTATTTAAAAAATACCACAAATTAAAGATAGATGGCTTATGATATTGTTAGAGTTGCTTTACCCAAACTATATTTCTATTTTTTGATTTTTTAGACTCCCTTTATTTCTCTATTTCATTCTTCATTCTTCCTGAAATATCTTTAATTTGTTGGACAAATCATAAAATTCTCACCAAGATATTATAGTTAAGGCTCATATACCTAGAGAATAAATGAACTTCCTTATATTATAAACAATAAATTAGGTAACTGTAAAATCATAAAAAATGTCCTTGACTTGCAGAGACAATGGTAAGTGGCAGACTATGAAAGTGTCTTCATAACTTTTAACTAAATTTTTTGGGGACCCATTTTATTATTGTTCTCTTCATGCATGACTTTTCTAAAATGAGATTTGGAAGGAATAGTATTTCAAGAAAATCCTAAGTTTTAATGATGAATGTTTTAAGTAATAAGGATAAGAAGATTTATTGTGATTACATTTATGCATTTTCCACAGTGGGTGCCCTTGGGGAAATCTGCATTCTGCGTGGTAATTAAAATTCTGCACATGCTATAATGAATAGAACAGTGTAGAAATAATTCTTGGCTCTATAGTTTTAGCATCTATTTAGTGGAATGAAAATATCCTTTGAAAAAGTAGGGAGACATCAATTAACTGCCAATTCACAATTTAGAATACTAGCATAAAGATGACAAGTAAAACAAAACTAAAATCAATCAAAGCAACAATGTACTCTAATGACATCCTATTTTACTCAGGCCCAGGAACTATGACATTACTGTAAGAATATTTTAAATTATAAAAGTAATATGGCAACATTGGTAGAAGTTTGAAAAATACTTTTAAAGGAAAAATAAATTAGTACCTAGAACAGTGCCTGATAGGCACTTAATACATATTTTTGTTGAATTATATCAATGATATGAACATAATCATATTTCAGATAAAAAATTTACAGTATCGTAATCATGTCATATAAAATTTATGATAAAATAATATAAGTATTTATGGGATGTAAATGGTGTTGAGACCAAAGCAATTTTTAGAAACCAAATGCAATTTTAGTACATTGAAATGAGTTTATGGAACTGCTAGTAGACTGAAATACCTTTATGGAAAAACATATAAAGAATGACTGAAAACTCATTTATGTCAGTAATTTTTAAAGCATATATGAACATTCATTTATTATTTTATGGAATTTTCAAGAGAAGGATTTAATTAATTATTCATTAAATGTTGATATCCTTGGAAAGTATGTTTAAAAAATCAGAAATTAACCTTTCATACTTTATAATATAATGCAGTACAGACATGACTGCCCAAAACAAGAATGTGAAAATAAAGATATATAAGTAATTTAAAATATCTTAAAAATATGTGTAATGTTAAAAGTAAATAAAATCAAATGAAACCAGGAATATGTTTATTCCAATTCATGATTGATGGGGATATATTTGGAGGTGCTAGCAAGAGGTAGCAGTTGTCAAGACCAGTGACTGAAGAATAGAACTTGTTTATGGAGAAAGCTTTCTTTTCTCTTGACCTCATGTGTACACATGAAGCAATGAAGGGAGAAGGAGACAGCCACCTTTACACTTGATCAGCCAGCCAAATCAATCTTAGAAAGCAGTGGAGTGTTAGCCATATTGCCTTCAGTCCAAAGTTAAGAAGGTGTTGAAATTCTGCATTTTGATGGAGGTCAGGGAGTCTTTCAATTAGTATGTGACACCATACGAGTTTAGCATGGAAGGTGAGAATTCAGCTTCCTGATGGTCAAATGTACTTTCTGAGAAGGACACTATACATAGAATGACACTGCCTACATGGGAGAAACTAAGAATATACTCTATTTCATAAAGCTACCTGAAGTAGGAGGAAATAGGGTGAACAGTCTAATGGTGGCATTAATAATGGATAAGTTCATCTGAAAATTCTGGGGCATTTGAAAGCTCCCTATGCTTTTCCTAGGGTATTCCGTGAAGAAAATTTGAATGTACAGAATATGGTAGAAGAGAGAGGCAGAATATGTCAAAATCTATGTATATTTTGAGGGGGAAAAGTATATTTGAAAAAATATCTGTATATTATATTTCAAAGAAAGGATAATTTGTTAACTTTTGGACTGAATCAATGATGTAACTACATATGGTATTTTTTGCTGTAGCTGCTATTAATATCTGTTAAGACAAATTACTTAATGGAATCTTTACTTTAATCTCTATGTTTTACATTCAAATTTCTGATATTGACAATAACATGAGGTGATTTTGTGTGTATACACATCCATACTGAAATAACACTTGTGAATTTCCTTAGAGGGGCTGTCATTCAAAATAATTATATAAAAATTGACTTCAATATAGCAAGTACTTGAGGAGAAGAATGTAAATGTTTTTTCAGTGGCCAAGAAAACCATGCCAGTACCCTTTGTATCCCTCTGGGGGCTGAGTAATGTGAGTGGCTGTGGCTCCCTGATTTGGGATTGGAACCACAGACATTCTCCCATTCTCTACCCACTGATGGGAGAGGTAGTTGTTTTCTTGCAGCTGCTTATTATGGTCTACTCCAGTGGCAGCCTCAGGGGCAGTGGCTTCCTTGGTGTCCACAAAAGAATCTGCCTCTGCAAACCTTTTCTGATGGTTTTATACACGTAATTCCCTGTGTTTATTCCCACCATACGTAAGATGCCTGGAATATTTTCCATTTTCTAATAAATGACTGAAGTAAAAGACAATCATAAACTATCTGGATCACAGAATGAATAAAGTAGGAGTAAATTATTTGAAAATGTTTGACATCCTGTTGGTTGTGAGGAACCATTTCAGGATTTTTTAAAAAAACATTTTTCTTTGCCTCAAATAATGTATACTTATAAAAATTTGAAAGCATAAAATATACAAATCGGATATGTTTTCTGTTCATATTTTAAGTACTTTGGATCATACTGAATTTTTTATTTTATAGTCTAATTGCTTATAATCTCTGTTATAACATGATTATAGATGAATACTTTTAAAAATATATAACAAACATAATTATTGGGTTTTTCTCATCTATACATGTGTCATAACAAAATTCTTTATCTTATGGATATTAGTTAAGACTATTCCCTCTTGAAACATATTTAATACATTAGAAAAAAATCATCATAAATATTCTGTCATAGCATGTATTTTTTACATTGAAAGAATGCCAGAGCTAAAACCGTAGGAAATAATTAGTTTTGTTTGGGTAATTTAACCAAATGTGTAATCCACTCAATTGAACAGTCAGATAACTTATGGCTACTCTAAATACTTATTCCCCTTGTTAAAATTGGAGAAGCCATTATTAGAGTACAGATGTCACCTCTTTTATTACTAATCAACATATTTTAAATGTATTATTCATTATGCTCAGCAATTGACTATTCAGATTTAAATGTGATTCAAAAATCTTTTCTTCGATGTATTAGAGTAATTCCAAACTTACTGTTTCTTTGTGTACCCACACCTAGCTTCTATAATTTTACCCATCCCAACTGTTTGAAATTGTATGCGTCCATGGTTTCAGACCCCAAATTTTGGTGTCCTCACTGACTGCACTCTGTTTCTTCACACTTCACATATCTACATTTTTTAAAGAAAACCTGTTGGATAACTCTCAAATACCCAGAATATTTCTATATCTTATGACCTACCCAGTTACTCTGTCTCAGTTATACCAATATTTTTTACCTGGATTATGGTAACAGCTTCCTAACTAATATATTAATATTTCAAACTTTAACCTTTAAATCCACTCTTTTATCACAGCAACTGAAAAAGATCTTTTACATATCAGATTGTGTGATCCCTCTGATCCAAAGCCTCTAATGGGCCCCTGGATCCATGAGCATCCTGGAAGGAAACAGGTAGCATTCTCAATGTAGGTCATTTGAAGAATGACTGATACAGGGACTACTTTCAATGGTGTCGGCAGGGTGTAGTCCAGGGAAACCACAGGGCAGTTCCTAGGGGCTGGTAACTGTAGGTTGGCATTACCCACAGGCTGATATTACAAGGAGAGCAGTTACAAGGTCCAATTCAACTGATAAATACTAAAATATATACCATGTTGCCCCCCAAATAAGACAAGAGTCTTAGGTTTATTTTTCCTCAAGAAGACACACTAGGGCTTATTTTCAGGGGATGTGTTATTTTTTTAAGTACGGTACAACAATCTACATTTACTCAAATATAGTTAAGTCGTCTTCTTCTGGAACATCATCATAACTCTCCAAAGCCCGAATTCCATCCTGAATTTCTTGCGACTCTATTTCGTTTAGAACCATTGGCCCCAATCGCTCATGTGGAGCAATAGAGCTCTCATGGGGCAGATGAGAAGGGCTGCTCTTTTTCTTTACTGCTCTGCGAGGAAATGCATGGGTTGTGCAGACACACTGTGTAGCCACGCCCATCGCTAGGTCTTATTTTCAGGGTAGGGCTTATACTGTGCAAATGCTTAGAAATCCTGCTAGGGCTTATTATATGGGTAGGTCTTATTTTCAGGGAAACACGGTAGAGACCATGGTAGATAAAATAGGAAAATTGATTGTGCTCTTTTTAGTGTGTAAATAAGTACTTTCAAAATAAAGGTAACCCAAAGTAATAAAGAATGTGTTCCCTTTTTCTCTAAATATAAGGATAAATAGATCAATATATATGTGTGTGTTTATACTGTCTTCATTTGCATGCTCAGTGCTTTATCATTTGCAAGATGTACCCAATCATATTTCACAACACATTTTCATCTACCTCTACACATTAGAACCATTTAAATTCTTCCTTGGAGAGAGAATAAGATAGTTATTAGTTAGCATAACTCTTGAGAAAATATAGGAAATTATAATGCATCCATTTTTTTAGATCCTGGTGACATTTTTATTAGCTCAATGTTTCTATCATTTAAAACAGGGGTCCCTAACTTATGGTGAGTTGTATAATTATTTCATTATATATATTACAATGTAATAATAATATAAATAAAGTGCAGAATAAATGTAATGCACTAGAATCATCCCAAAACCATCCCTCCCCTCCCTGGTCTATGGAAAAACCATCTTCCATGAAAACGGTGCCTGGTGCCAAAAAGGGTGGAGACAGATGATTTAAAATATTTATGCAATACTTGTTAATTTTTTAGTAAACAAACCAAAAATTAATTTTGAGAGTAATGAAAGAAGATATATGTTGTCCATATTTTCTTCCAAAGTTTCCACTAGCATTATTATATAAATTAATGAGAATGGTAATATTCATTTTCTCATGCTTCAGCTGCAACATCTGGTGAACTGCGTAGATGCTGCATCTCTACTTGACAAGTAACCTAATACATCAGAACACTAACGAGGAATAGGTCCATTTACAATTTTAGGAATTAGCAAAAACTATTATGATTTTATATATTTGTGGAGCTCTTTAAAGGGAAATGAACACAAAGAAGTTGTGAGAGTTAGCATTGTGAAGTGCAATACTGCTAGCATTGGACTGGTAATATCACCTACTTAAGGAATTGACCTAGAAACCACCTGTTACTTTCATGAAAGCAGGTTAATATAGTATTTTAACTGACATGTTTTAACTTCTTGGTCCTTCAATTCTATCTCTGTCACTTTAAAAAATATTCGTTCTATATAATCAGTTGACATAATTGCATGGAAACATAAAGCTGGCTCATCACCATGTCCAGTGAATTTTGGTGTTGGCCATGGGTTTGAAAATTCCTAATCACTGTCTATCTTATCAAAATTTGCAAATTATTTTTAAATACAATTAAATGAAATATAAAATTTCACCCCCTTATTTAGTTCCAGGATCTGATTTGTGCTTTAAATATCTAAAATATATGGTAAACTGTGTGAGTAAAATTACTATCATATTTGCCATCTGAAACAACATTAACTTTGCCTTTTTTCCCTCTTGAATGATAAAACTTTTGGTTCTAAAACAAAATATTGATAGAATTCTAGTTGTTTCTCTGTAAATAAAAACTCAGCTTTCACTTCTTTCTTATCGTCAATAATCCCTCAGTGCTATATTGCCTTATATGAGTTATCTGATTTAGTGTTTGTCTGAAACTCTGCTGTCAGGAACCTCAAAAACAAAAATATATACCAGAGTAACTATTTCTGTCCCAGCTTCTACTTACTCTTCTTTTTCTCTTTTCACTAGATCTTGATCAAATATACAATTTAATTTTAAAGTCAAACAATTTTTTCATGATGTTAAATCTGTTTAACATCCTCATAAATATTTTTTTTTTACTTATAGTCTTGATAAAGTATAGCTTGTAGCTTGTAGATTGAAAATGTTGATATGGTATTATAAGCATCACTTTATCAGTCCTCACATTTCTAAGTAATATATCAGTGTATTTGGAATATTCCACATAAAAATGAGATATGATATCTTTCTATTCTTTGAAATTACCCATATCTGATAATAAAGACAACATTTTAATAAAGAGCCTTGTATTTATCTGTTAGTTTGTCTACTAGTAGATGTTTTGCCTATTAAGTAAAGAGACTTGGTTTACAATTGCATTTTTTACTGATGTAGATAATAACTGGACAAATGTTTATCAAAATTCCAAAATGCCTTAAGATATTAGTGCATTATTATTTCTGTGATTTATTACAACCAACATTTCTTGACTACTCACTATGCATGAAGGTGACGCATTGGGTTAGATACATGTTAAATGCGAAATGGCACCTTACGGAGTTACACTAAAGGAGAGTTGTTTTCATTACATTATTTTTAAATGTTCACAATTTTATTTTGATAAATGAAAAATGAGAAAAGTCATATCACGGCTGTCAGCTAAATCCAAAGCTGGGCAGTCAGTGCGCCTTTATATCATGGCTGTCGGCTAAAGTCGCTGTGCGCGTTCATCCATGGCTATCAAATATAGTTGACACTGGTACCGAAGTGGTTAAATAAGAGTTTAAAATAAATGACAGGGAATGTACAGAAAAACCTGGATTAGCAAACTGACCTCCGTTGTATACCAACAAAATATTTTAAATCACTTCAGAAAAATTTATTTATTTTCCTTCATATACTTTCACTAAAAATCAGAATATTTTGAAATAATTTTTAAATCACTTCCCTTGGAAAAATATAGACTTACGTATTTGGAACTTATATTGTAATTATTGAAAAATTAAATCCACAATTTAAGTTCTAGGACAAAATCAGGAATACTATTGAAGATAGATTACAGAGTTTTGAAGGTAGAGCAATGGTTTTCTTTTCTATTAGGAGAAGGAAAAGATTGAAAGCAGGAAGTGCACTGAGATGCAATATAGAAACTAAATTTGGGTAGGCAAAGTATTGATACAGTGTCTCCTAGAACATAAAATGCTAAAACAGCCAATTATATTCTTTTAAATTGGATAGGAAATTTTAAGAGGAATTAAATTTTTAAAAAGACAAAATTAAGCTGTCTATGATTTATAAAAGACACAAACATCTAAACCAATGTATATTTCAATTAAAAATTAAGCAAATAGGTACATAAACACCTATAATAAACTATTACAAACAACAAGTGTGATGATTTAGAGATGGTAATATCACAGGCTTAGAAGTTAGAAGGGTGAATAGAAGGAAAGTATTTTTGTTGACACTCCTAGGTTGCAAGAAGACCAATACAATGGCATCTTGCTAAACTCTCAAACAGGAAGCTTCTGCTCTCTTGCCCACAAGCCACTTCAAATGCAAGAGAAAAAGAAAATCTCTCTTATGTGAGATGATTGTTGAATTTAATTAAAAAGTAAAGCAAACAAAAAATGGATCAAAACTTCAGTTCCCAGGGATCTGAAGTACAAAACCCAGAAGGCCAAGATAAATTAGCAGTTATGAGCCTGTCTAGTAGTCATACTAACATGATCTCACTTAATTCTTAGAATAATACTCTCAAGTAGGTGATATTAGAAAAATTTCTAAATATGAAAAAACGGAAAAAGCTAAGAATCAATCCCAGATCTGTTTTATTAAAAATGTAATATATCCATCTCATTATACTACATTTCTCTTCAACAAATATCCAAAATGTCAAAGGGATTTTTTTCACTTTTTATTTAGATATGTTAGCATTGGTCAGCCATGACTACCAACAAATTTTTAAAATACATTTATCCTTGCTTTCTTATACTTTCTGGGCCTAGTATAATATACCAGAAGTATTCAGAAATCTTTGAAATCAGGAAGGGTGCCAGTATTTGTGTTTGTTTTTGTTTTACTTTCTTTTGAAATTGTTATTCTCTGATTTTAAAAAATATTTTTGATCCAGAATTACAGATTAGAAGTGTCCAAATAATATTTTCTACGTGTGCAAAGTGCTTTTGAGCAGAAACGATGACATTTTTTTCCCTCCAAATCAATTGTGGAGATGCTAGAGAAATTTACCCTGAGATAATTCAGTTACATACAAGGAGCCTCACAAAAGCTGTTAAGCACTGAAGTGGGAGAAATCCTTGACTGGAGAACTTTAAACATAAAAGATAGTTTTCAGCCTTTTATAAACAATTTTTAAGGTTTAGTCTTAAGAAAAATGGCTTACAAAAATGAACCACTTAAATGTCCTTTGGTGTCTGAAGTTGTTTCTTTTTTTTAATAGAATTCCTACTATTTTATCTAGAAGAGAAAAAGGCACTAACATATAAGGAGTACATAATTTTAGTTAGGAGTCATACATTATCATCTCCTTTGAATTTTCGAGTCCATGTGCAGATTTTTAACATGGTTTTTCAGATGAAGAAATCAAAGACTAAGAACTAAATAATTTTTCAACCACACACATGGGTGGTATTTGGACACTTGTATGACTTTTCTCTGAAATTCGTTTCTTTGTTTGTTGTCATCTTTGTTGTGGCTATTTTGCTGGCAGTAATATAATGGGTAAAATTATTAGAAATGGATCCACTAGACTGAATTTGTAATAGAATTTTCAGGGTTTTTGTTTTCTTAATTTATAGCTTAATCTCTCTCAATAATCTATTCTGGTTATATTTAACTGTTTTAAGATCAAGAGTTCACTCTGCTGTATTAAAGTGGCACTAAGATATGAGATTTAATATGACTAATAACATAACAAAATTAGATAGCACCATAAGGTAAGAATTTATGTGTTTATAGGCCTTTATTTCATATGGTATTCCTTGTCACTTTTTGTAAGTGGAGAAAAGGAATCTGAGTCTCAGAAAAACTAACAGCTATGATTTCAGATCCTCAGTATTTATAAGACTTCAAAAGCAAAGTCATTCCTTGCTTACCTCCTAGAAATGTGGCCAAAGAACTAAGAAAAAAATGGCAAGGGAAATTTTTTAAGGGCCTCACCTCTGTGCTATTTCCAATGAAATATCACAATTCTACATTAGCAAGTAGGTCAAAAATGATGTGAGTGTTCAGTTAAACCATTATCTTAATCTAATTCAAATCCCAACATCTTACTTATACAATAGAGGAAAAGTATTTTTAAATGAAAAGCATTTCTGAATTAAAAATTATAAACATTTTGCACAAATAAGAGTCAAAATATTCTTCAACTAAAAAACATAAACTAGTCTTATGATCAAAATTTTCACCCCAGAAAATGTGTTTTTGTTTCACATGCATTAAACTCACAAACCTTAGTTATCTGCTTTGTAAAATATTTCACAAAATACTTCAGAATTTTCAACTGTATCAAATGAAATTTACACATTTCCTAACTGGAACTCTGCTTTACAGATGAATAAACAATGCTTCTCAAAATTAAATTAACCATTTATAGCTTTCTTTATTATTTAAAAATTATGTGCACTGTATCTAAGAAAGTGTTTATAAGCTGAAGCTGTTAGAGTATAGCTTAGAATCCATTGACTATTGAAACCCTAAAAAATGAAACTCTCCTCTCTTAAATAACATGTTGTAATTTGTAGATTTTGAAATTATGTCAATATTCAATAAATACAAATTTGGACCAATTGAAAAAATAAATGATATTTCAATGCTTTCAAAATATTTTGAATTTACCTTTAAATTGGCAATTATTTTTAAAATGTTGAATTAGAGTCTGATGCTCATAGAAATGAAAACAAATGCCAACAATGTTTGCCTGGTTATAATCATAGAACATGTCTCCAAAGTAAATCTACATTAGCAAAACTCAATGTGGTAATTAAGATAGAAAAAAGAGTACTAAGCTGCATGTTCTATCAGGTTCCTTTGGGAGAAAAAAAATCACTGACGTGACTTGAAATGTGTCCAAGGGGTTTAGTTAGCCTCCAATTATCTGCAAAGTTCCACTATTAAAATGCATAACAAATAGTAGCCTCCATGTCCCTGAACCCTTTATTATTTAAGTCCTAATTTCAGATGGCTTCTTCATTAGAGCATATATCCCAAAAGCTGCCTTTGACTTTTAATTACACTATACAATCAGTGCTGTCAGGTGATAAGTTGGAAGGACAACAGACTCCAGGGCATATCTTGGTGAACCTCAAAGGTCCAGCTCTTAACCAAAAGCAAACAACAGAACAAAGGCAAACATTCTAGAAACAATCTACCATGAAATGCAGCCTGAACTGTCGCCCCTGTTTAACCTTGCAGTTTACACCTGTCATGAAATCCATACAGGAAATTCAAGAGGCCTAGCAGAGATATGAACACACGGGATGTCTTAAGAATAGTAAATTGGAATCAGTTCTTCTCAGATGCAGCAAGCACGTGCCATTTTCTCTTTTCCCTTCTCACTTTCTACTTTCCCTCATAATCATTTGGATTTACAAGAAATGCTTGTTTGCACTTTACCAACTTGATAATTAATATCCATGTTAGATGACAAAAACATAAGCTTGCTAAATACTTAATGAATACTATTGAGACCATAGTTTGTTTATTCTTTTGAAATATTTACTTATGTATGAAAAAGTCTACTTTTAAGTTACTTCTTTGGAATCAGAATGCATTTTTCTCTCATAGAAGATGTTTTAAAATATTTTTCAATACCCAAGGCATGTCAGAAGTAGTCTATTTAACCCAGGATATAAATTGAACTGCCTTAGTAATTCAGTTATAACCATTTGTGACAAAATTATTATATATTAGTTGTGTCTTGACTACTAACTCAACTCCTAATAATACTCTGTTCCTCAAAAGTAAGAGTATTTTAGAAAAGAACTGATTCTTTGGCCATAATGGCTCCTCTGACAATATCAATAGGTACAAGAGAGTGGATGATGGAAAATATTTCTATATGGAAACAACTTTCAAAATAAATATGATTTCATAAATAAAGGGATCTTTCACAATCTTGTTAAGAGAAAAACAGTTACCACAGTCAATAATCTGTTTGTCTAAATAAGAGAAAATTGTGTGTGTGTACTCATTTGTGGGAGTGCGTGTGTGAGAGTATGTCAGAATGTTGGAATGAGCATCTGACTATGTGTATATGGATGTATGGATGAACATTGCATGAGTATGAGTATGTGTTTGAGTTTATGTGTACATGATCATGCACATGTGAGTGTATAAGCATCTATGAATCAATGTGTGTGTGGAAGAAGAATGCGGTACTCATAGACTGAGATTGGGAAGCAAAGCACATGAATAAAAAATGGAATAGTTATAACCTACGAGCAGTTCACAGCAATTTCAACGCCATATGGAGGAATTGGTGGAAAAAGCTGGTGAAGGAATATGTTAAACTTGATTGTTCAAATAATACTCATCTAAGGCACATACTTTTCATATGATCTTTTTGTATTAAATAACCATATGAAAAGAAATATGATTTCATAAGTAAAAGAATCTTTCAAAATTTTGTTAAGAGAACAACACTACTAAGAGTTGATAATCCCTCAATTGCTCTAAATTGCATTAAATTGGATTGCATTAAATGGTACTATTAAGAGAGTAAAAAAAAAAAAAAGCCGCAGAGTGGGAGAGAGTATGTGTAATAACCAACAAAGAGCTCATATCCAGAATATATTAAACTCTTACAAAATTCCATTAGGAAATTCAGGCATTGCCTTAGGAAAAAAAGTGCAAAAATTTGAATAGATACTTTTCAAAGTAGAATATTCAAGAAAGCAATAACTGAAAAAATTTTCAACTTTTCAGGGTAATCCCATATAAAATCATAGCATTGCTGTACTCTGAAAGAATGGCTCCAATAACCCAAATGACGTTAGAACTTGACTTGCACCAGGCTATAAATAACCCCACACTGAACTGCTTCATCTGGCTCTGCAGCTCTCATCAAGCAAAGCGTCTGTGGGCCAAAGGCAAATACCCATCACAGTCTGCCATATACTCCTTTCCATATCAAGCTTCAGGTACTTGAACCTTAAATCCCTTGTCTAAATGTCCTGGAACCTGTTTCTGGCACATGCTTGAAGTTTTTCCCTGGGTTTCTTTTATCAGAAGTAAAATAATACCACCTATGTGTGTGGCCCTAAACCCCAGGGATGGCCAGTGGTCAGGGGGTTTCAGACAGAGCTTCAGTGTATAGATTGGCTTCCTCCAAGCTTCTTTCTCCCTTTGCAGGTTCATGTTTTCCCCACTCAGGAAGTCCTATCAACTTCATATTTAAATACTTCTGGTATCTTTCTATTCTTATGTCTACTTAAAATATCCTTTCCATTTCTATTAGTATTCTTTAATTTCCTGCCTAAAACAATCCAACGGCTCAGCGTTGCTCATGAGATAAGAGAAAAGAAACCCTTAACATTACAAGAGCTTATACTTCCTCTGTCTGAAAGAAAAATCACCAGCCTTTTCTCATATAACTCTAAACTTTACTCCCTGCTTCTCAGCTACAATAGCCTACTTAAAATTCTTCAATCTTTTCCTTCCCTTTTTTTTTTTTTTTTTTACCTCAAGACATTGGTCAATTTTGCCCCTCTGCCTACAACTCTTCCCTCTCAAAGCATTCACATTTCACTCATTCATTCCTACAGGTTACTCATGGCTCAGTTCATACATACTTTCCTCAAAAGAGCCTTATTTGTTCCCCCCAAATTATGTCAGATGCTTTATTATGGACTTTTAATAGTGTCAGCATTGCTTTCTTAGCTTTTACCATAGTTCAAATAACATAATTTCACTATTTGTTTTCCACTATCTGCCTCCTAAGCCAAAAGGAAAGTTATGTAGGATATTTCTAGAACTAAACCTTTCGTATGTAAGCGTATGTAAGTGCTCAACAAATAGTTGCTTAATAAATGAATATAAATAAATATTTACTTTTGTAGCTTAGTAAAATCTGTCATATTTGGATTATATGAATAAGGGTTTGAATTCTGCTTAAAGAATACTTAAAAATATCAATGAGCTGTCCAAGACCTTTATAAAGATAGTGCTATTATATATATATATATATATATATATATATATATATGTAAATTTTAAAAAACCTTAAGATTCTAATTCTAGGAAGGACTATAGTATAAGCAAATAAATAAAGACATAAATTCATAAGCCTATAATAAAGATTATCATTTGAACAAAATATACATAGCTATATGTTCACAAACCATAGGTTTGAATATTCAAATAGTAATTGTAGAGATTAAATTCATATATAATGTAAAATATATTGTTTATGATGCATAGTAATAGATAACATTTACTGAGAATCTAATAAATATAAAACACTTTAACCGAATTATTCCTAATTCTCAAAAAAAAAAAAAAACCATCTCACAACAGATATAGATATTATCTTCCTTACTTCTTTGGTAAAGGAATGAGAATTACAGTTGCTGTAAAACTTGCCATGACTCCTGAGAGCTGCAGTTTGAAACTGTGTCCATCTGACTCAAAAGCTTAGACCTTTCTGCTCTTCCAAAAATTCATTTTCTTTCCTTTTATTTTATCATATTATGGGGGTACAAATATTGTTAGGGTTACATATATTGCCCCTGCCATTCCTCTCCCGCCCCCGCCTTGCCAAAACATCAAGCATGTCCAACCTCTAGGTGATGCGCATCTCACCTATTTTGTAAGTATATCCTCCCCCCTCCCCCCTCCCATCTGCCCACCACCCGATAAAAGTTTTTGTTTTGTTTTTCCTTTTTTGACATTTGGTTACATTGTATATCTTGCCTTTCCCTAGGAAGGGTTAGAGGTATTTCCTTCCACCCCCAACAATGCTCGCCACAACCCTAAGATGTGTATCTTCCCCTCTCCCAAACCCTGGTGAACACTATCACCATTTGAGTTTTAATCAGTCAGTACCAATTTGATGGTGAGTAGATGTGGAGCCCATTTTCTTGATCTTGGGTCACCTCACTTTGGATAACAGGCTTAAGCTTAATCCAGGATAGCATAAACGGTGCTAGCTCACTGTCATTTCTTAGAATTGAGTAGTATTTCATTGTGAGCATATACCAAATTTTAATTATCCACTCATGAATTGATGGACACTAGGGTTGTTTCCATGATCTTTCAATAGTGAATTGTGCTGCCATAAACATTCAGGTGCAGATGTCTTTATAATAGAATGTCTTATGCTCTTTTGGGTAGATGCCCAACAATGCTATTGCTGGGTCGAATGGTATTTCTATATCTAGCTGTTTGAGGTATCTCCAAATTCTTTTCCACAGAGGTTGCACTAATTTGCAGTCCCACCAGCAGTGTAAGAGTGTCCCTGTCTCTCCACATTCTCACCAGCATTTGTTGTTTTGGTATTTCTTGATACAAGCCATTCTCACTGGTGTTAGATGGTATCTCATTGTGATTTTGATTTTCATTTCTCTGATCATTAGAGATGTTAAGCATTTTTTTTTATATGTTTGCAGGCCATTATTCTGTCTTTTTTGGAGAAGTTTCTGTTCATTTCCAATGCCCATTTCTTGATGGGGCTGTTTGATTTTTTCTTGTTTATTCTTTTAAATTCTAGATAGATTCTTGTTATTAGATCTTTATCAGAAATGTAGAGAGTGAATAGTTTCTCCCACTCTGTGGGTTGTCTATTTGCTCTAACGATGGTTTCCTTAGCTGTGCAGAAACTTTTTAATTTAATCAGATCCCATTTGTTTATTTTTGATGCAGTGATGATTGTCTTGGGGGTCTTCCTCAAAAATTCTTTGCCTAGACCAATGTCTGACAGGGTTTTCCCAACATCTTCTTCTAGTATTCTTAAGGTTTCATACCTTAGGTTTAAGTATGTTATCCATCTTGAGTGAATTTTTGTGAGAGGTGAGAGGTAGGGATCCTGTTTCAATCTTCTGCATGTAGCTATCCAGTCAAAAATTCATTTTTACTTTTGCCAGAATTAGCTTTGTCAATTTCTAAATTTAGTTTTTTCATAACAACTTAACTTTTCCAAAGAGAACTTCCTTAATCAAATCTATTAAATATGTTGGGATTTGACATTTAGCACACATCATGAATAGTGCAGTAAACAGAAGAAAAAGAAGGGACCATGAAACCAACTAAGTAACTAATCAAACAGCCAACAAATTAGCTTGTTAAGCTACTATTTGAGACTAATTTTGAACAAATTCTTTCTTTCTAAAGTGGGAACTTCTAATAGATCACTCTGTATTTATTACAAGAAAGTAGATAAAAAATCAAAGTATATAACAGGAAGATACTAACAATACAATGCTAATGTACAAGAATGTAACCAAATATTACTACAGAATGACTATAATCTGATAGTTATTAAGGTTTTCACATTAGTTTGCAGACACATATATTCTTTCCCAGATAAGTGAAATAGCTATTACTAAGGATCAAGTCCAAGGCAAAAATCATGGGGGCATTGATGGTATAGTGGTGAGCATGGCTGCCATCCAAGGTAAAGTCATTGAACACTATGGCTCATTTTATGCTAGAATCTCGGTGTGAAATCCATTATAGTCATTGTCCTTTATCTATAGAGGAAGGATACACATGCACATCATAAAGTGCCAGATTGTTTCTTACATTTTCTTAGGAACATAACCATATTGAAGAGACAATTAACCACATGATGTTAATTACTGAAGAAATTATCATTGCTAAAATAAAATGAGAATTGTCATATATGTGTATATAGAATTTTGAAATTACATGCAATATGCTTATATATATTTTAACAATATATGTATATATTCTAACTATATAGATTAAGCATATATATGCTTATATAGATATGAATCCATATGACATGCACACACACATATATTTTATTTGTGTGTGTGTGTATATATATGTCAATGATTTGAGCATGGGTTAATCTAAACCGCAAAAATCAAAGAAACCTCTGCATTGCAATTAATAAAACTTGTATATAACTGTATTTTTACATGAATGTTTGATTATGATATAGGCCAAATTGGAAAGTTAGCCCTTAAAAATGATATTAATTCAGTCAAATTAAATGTAAGAAAGTCAGTAGGGTTATATAAAATGAGGAACTGCAAATATAACAATTACTTTTATATAAATGAAAGCAAGAAGACAAAATTGTAACTAAAGAAAAGTTTTTCATAGGTGATTTACTTCTAGAAAGGAATATATTTTCAATTAATGCAATAGATTGTCTGTATGACTCTCAACAACATTATCTAAGGAGTGTTTTGCAGAGGTATGAGGGCACCTCTACTTTTCTCTGTGATGACCTTGTAGTCATGGGAACCAGGAATACTGGACATCATGGAATATGTTTTCTCTCCATTTTTCCAATATTCTGTATAGCATTATGGTGACATATCTTCATATAATCATCTGATAACAGAACATAGATTTGTTTTACATAAAAACATACAGACTTCTTTGCAGAGTTTTAATATGCATATGTATATTTTCAAATAAATCAAGAAGAGAATTTTTAAAAATATCTTCAAGAGATGTTCATCATTTCAGATAAATACTTTATTGATATATTATAACTTATTTCATTAGAATCATCAATACAACCCAAGCTGTATGAGTTGAATTTGTGGCTGTTCCCTTCAAAGAAATTATACACATATGTCACTAGTGGGCTTGTTGTTGACTGTTTGTTAAAACCACATGAGAAGCCATTAAACTCTATTTCCCAGGCTACAGCACAGATTCAATAAAGCAGATCAGATTTCTGGAAGTGTGGTGCCCAGGGAATACCATTGTTCTCCACATTCACTCTAATCACAAATATTTACATAAAATACATATTATTTCACTATAAATTTCATTCCCTTCCTTCTTCATCACATAAAACTGAAAACATGCTTTTCTGAACTGAAGTGTAAAAGGCACATTACCAAATGTTCGTTATGAAATGGCAGCCCAGGATCTTATAATGTGGAAAACCTTGGTCTATGGTTCCTCACCACTACAGCATGTGAATAGTCAAATGAAGAATAATATGCAAGGTTAAGTTTAGCATCTATGGCAAAAACTTTTCAACACAACACTGAGTTTATCAACATCTTTAATTTACTTCTTTTTATCACTTTCAGAGTATCACAAGCTGTTCTCAATCTCTATCAAGCAAAGTATACATCTAGAACTCCCTTTCTCTTTTACAAATACCTCAGCCCCCCATTTTCAAGCTAACAAGATATTATTTTTTTATAAATATAAAATGACTGTAAAATTACATAATATGTTAAAACTCATTTTGTGGAAAATGTTAAACTAATTTATGTAAGAATATTGCAAATTTTATAAAGTATATTAAAAATATGAGTAGAAGTAAATGTGGAAATTAACTTCATGATATCTAGTTTTAGAGAAAATAATATTTTCCCCTTTGTTAAATCTCATTTAGCCTGATTCTATACAACTTTTCAATCCAAACATTCAAAAAACTACACTTTGGGAATCACTAGAGTACTGATAGCTTTTTTTGGTTGTTGTTGTGTTAAAGAGAGAAATGGAGAGGGAGAGAAAAAGAGAAGGAGAGAGAAAGATAAAAAAGGAGGTGGGGAGGGAGGGAGAAGGATTTTAAGTGTTATACAATGCAACGTTTATAATAAGCAGGTGCCATTTTGAATGGAGAAGACTAAAATGATTTCTTAGTCAAAGTTTAACCATAATCTTCATCCAATGTGAAGGTGAGAAGTTTATCCTTGCTATGTAGTTGACAAATTTTTGGAGAACATGTATTTATTTACCTGTTTGAAAAGGGGTTAAATAATACATAGAATAACTATGATACTAAATGTTTACAAATGCATAAAAATATTTTCTTTAAAAATACCTATTTTGTGTACACCATCGCTATAAATGCAACCCTTTTTTAGATAAGATAGTGCACAGACTTATAATATTTCTTCTGGACTTAAAACTATTATTTTGACAACAGTCACTTAAAAACTTCAATAGACAAAAAATTCTGCTGAACATGAACACATATTTCAAATGTTTTTAGCCATCTGGGAATGTGGAGTTCTTCATGTGAATTCTATTTCCCAAACTGCTGGTATCATAGCTACACCAAGCTTCAAAAACTTAATGTCAACTATATCATGTTGTGCAATGATAATTGACCTTGATCATATTAAACCAGTACATAAAAAGAAGACAAAAACGTACAGATAACTTAAGACAAAATATGCATTTGTGAAGACTGGTGGAAAGAGTATTAATAGATATTTTAATAGAATATAATAGGTGTTTTCCTTAGCTTTCTGGCACTAAACAGAAACCTGGTGCAAAAATCTTCTTTATTCTATTATTGTATGAAAGAAAATCATTGTCATTTTCATCACGCCTCAAAATTTGTAATATCTACCTAGAGGTATGAATATATGAATACGCTTTTCATGCATTTAAATGACTAACTAAAAATAACATTCTTTTGAAATCACCTATTAAGTTCCATGACATTAAAAGAGATATTGCCCCCTCAAAAATAATATATACATATTATGATTCCATAAGAGGATTTTGGGGGCTACCATTTTTCTGAATATTAGTAAAGCTCAATATTATATTTTTATCTTTAGCCACATGCCAAAGATCACTTAAAGGATGAGGCCAGTGTGGCCTCTCTTCCAGTGTACTTATCTGTGGTGGGACTGTCTTAGTTCATTAGTTGAATTGCCCCTTGTCTCACACCTTTCTAGGGACTTTCCTGATGTCCTGATATTCATACACTTAAACACACACATGCGCACACACATATACACAGTATATGTACACATGCACAGATATACACACACATTCCTTAACCTGTATGGTATTATATGATACTAGATGAGTATTTATATTATTTAAAATCCTGTAATTATTTATGCAAAAGAAATTTTAAAGTATACTTTCCTTGATATTATTACTTGTATATTTTAAACTTTGCATAATAGTCTAATAGCACAGATATACAGAAGGCAAATTGTTTATCCTTTCAAAAATGCCACAATAATGCAGAAAAAAGATTATTTGTGAATGTGTGTGTGAATGTGTTCATGTGTGTAGAGGGGGTCAGAGGGTGTGGAAAGATGAGGAGAAGAAAGTGTGCTCAACTGTAAATGTATAGAATAACAAAAGCACAAAAATGTTGGTGGTGAACAGAGAGTTGATGTAGTGTTCTCCTCTGAAGTGCTCTTGAGGGACCTTCTGTGTCATTTCTTTCTACCTATCTTAAAAGCTAATGCTGAAAACTTTCTTCCACATTAAAATGTCTTTTATAAAAATCCAAGTAATTCTAATCACTTATTGTTTTCCTATGTTATGTTGAGAATTTTTACATAGTATATGCTAATGGACAAATAGATATTAATGTTTTATGGCTTTTATCTCTTAAATGGATTTTTGTGCAAAATAAAAATTTAACTAATTCATCAAAATATTTAAGAAATGATAGATACTAAAGAAAAGTCTGAGACAAACTACCTAGAACTTCCAAATTATTATGACATGGTCATAAATAAATTAGTCAGGACTACAAGGGATAAAAAGACTATACAAGAGTCAAGAGGAAACATTTTAAGGACAACTTTTTAATGCAAAATAATAAAGGGGTACAAATGGTTTTGTTACATGGATAGCTTTGATAATGCTTAAGTTAGAGCTATTAGTGTGTCTATAACCTAAATTGTACCTATTAGGTAGGTTTTTACCCTCCTCTTCAACCACCTCCCTCCTTTTTGATTTCCAATAACTTTTACTTCTCTCTGTGCCCATATGTGCCCATTGATTTGTTACAAATTATTAGAGAGTACATGATGTGGTGTTTGTTTTTCTATTCTTGAGATACTTCCCTTATGATAATGGTTTCAAGCTCACCCAAATTGCTGCAAAAGACATTAATTCATTTCGTTTTATGGCTGAGTAGTACTCCATGGTATAAATACGAGGTCTGTCTGGAAAGTATCCAGCCACATAACAGGAAAACTAGGGACATTCATTGAAGAAAACATAAGATACAAGAAACATTGTATATAGGACAATGATGCCTCAGTCCCCTTCACAGTAGGCAACTTGGAACCTCAAACTGTTTTCCTAGTGTCCCTTAACCTAAACCCTACATGTTCAACATTCTCATGTGTTCTGCTTGTGGCAGGCCTTATGGAATGTGGATCACTTGCAACAGATTCTCAACAATCTTTGAAGTGTTTGCGCCACATTTTTATTTGTGCTGCACTCGTTGCATCGTCCCTGAAAGCCTTCTGAATCATCTGAATAGTTTCCGCAGAGAAATGTTCAAGCTTAATGCAAAATTTGATGCAGATTCATTGCGCTAGTCGCTCAGTCATTTTTAATGCGAGGGCCACACAGTACACATGTCTACTCAAGGGTGAGTAGTGCCTCACTGACCACAGTGAAGGCATCATTGTTCACACATGCACATCCCAGTCCACTTTCCTGCCAGGTTACGTCAATGTCGCACAAAGAATTCTCATTATATTAGAATGGTGCAAAAGTAATTTTAGTTTTAGCATTGTTGAAATTTGTGCTTTGATATTGGAATACATTCTTAAACAAATGTGGTTATGTTATACATCATTTTAATGTGTCTTTCTCACTTTGACAACCAGCTCAGTGGTTGTACTGGGAAGAAGCTGCAAAGCACTTCTCAAAGACAAACTTGCACCCAAAAAATGCCATGGTCACTGTTTGGTGGTCTGCTGCCGGTCTACAGCTTTCAGAATCCTGGCAAAACCATCACATCTTAGACGTATGCTCAGCAAATCAGTGAGATGCACTGAAAGCTGACACACCTGCTGCCCGTACTGGTCAACAGAAAAGGCCCAATTCTCTATGACAACACCCAACTGCAGGTTCCACAACCAGTGCTTTATAAGTTGAACGAATTGGGCAATAAAGTTTTGCCTCATCCGCCATATTCATGTGATTTCTCACCAACTGACTACCACTTTTTCAAGCATCTCTACAATTTTTTGCAGAGGAAATACTACCACAACTGGCAGGATGCAGAAAAGGTTTGCCAAAAGTTCATGGAACCCCAAAGCATGGATCTTTATGCTACAGGACTAAACAAACTTATTTCTCGTTGGCAAAAATGTGTTGATTGTAATGGTCCCTATTTTGATTTAAAAAGATGTGTTTGAGCTTAGTTATTAAGATTTAAAATTCATAATCCAAAATAGCAATTAGTTTTGCACCAATCTAACATATTAACAATAACTGGATACATTCCAGACATACCTTATCTATCATGTTTTGTTAATCCACTCATGAATTGATGGGCACTTAGGTTGATTCCACATGTTTGCAATTGTGAATTATGCTGTGATACACATTTGAGTTCAGGTGTCTTTTTGATAGAATGACTTCTTTTCCTTTGGATAGATACCCAGTAATGGGATTGCTGGATGGAATGGTAGGTCTATTTTAGTTATTTGAGAATTCTCCATGTTGTTTTCCGTAGAGGTATACTAACTTGCAGTTCTACCAAGAGTGAATAAGTGTTCCTTTCTCTCTGCATCCACTCCAGCATCTAAAAACAATAGATGCTGGTATGGACAATTTCTTTTAAGAGAGCTATTACTATGTTAAGAGTTACCTATGTTCTCCTCTAACCATTTCTTTTAAGTCTTAGACTTGGAAGAGGTTTTTGCTGTTGTTTTGTTTTCGTTTTATGGTTTGGGGTTAGAAGTGGATATTTATAAATAGAACTTATCATTAAGTTATTTTAAAATTTATTTTTTAATTGATACAAAGAACTTTAGTTATGGGTTGCATAGTTCTATATTTAGCTGTTAGGAAAAATGAAAAAGAGTAAAGACTAGCTTATAATTTTATCCTTTTTATTACTTACTCTGAATAACAATTATACATGTATGTATGTAATGTTACAGAGGTTTAAAAATAAGTAAAATACATCAAAAATCAGCATGCCTGGTATGATACAAAGTTTCTGTGAAGATTGAAAAGTAATAATAGTGATTATCATTTTAAAATTTCTATACCCCCAAGAAATTTTATATTTCATATTAGTCTAATGCTAGATATTTATAAATAATAATATTCACTATGAAATGAAGAATAAATTGAAAGGAAGTAAAGATAATCATAAAAGCTGGAAATCTTGTATTCTCATCCCCAGATGTTCAATTCCTTGTTTATGTCACTCACATTCATAGAATATGAAAATTGTATGACCACATATATTCAGTCATCCCTGCCCTTTGGCAGGTAACTGATATTTTTCCTCTGATAGAAAACCACTTTCAGGAGTTCTTTATTCACTGATTTATTTATATAAGATTTAAGTGAATGTTTTCCTATGGTATAGTCTTTTAACATCTGAATTTTCTATTGTTTTAGAAATTATGGCATCATCTTGTCATACTTTTATTCACTTTTGATTATAGAATTTAGTTTTGCTTTCTTTAAATTAGATCTAGTTTATGAATTAAGTAAAAAAGTAAAACACAGCAGTGTTTATGATTTCTCAGGGTTAAAAGAAACAATGTATATTCTAAAATATTTAATTTGAAATGTTTTAATTATAGAACAATAACACCACTAATAAATAAGCTATAATACTGCTTAACATACATTGGTATTTCTCTTAATGGCTGTCAGGGAAAGCTGAGTATATTTATAGCAAAATGAGAAAATGTCAGCTGTGTTGTTGCTGTGGATTAAGTTGGCATTAATTAAACATCTATTCATTAGTAATGAATGCCAAATAACATTAAGCTGTTAGTAGAATATTAATCACATGTTTAAGGATTAATGGTATCATATTAACAATTAATGGCACTTTAAGAAAATAGATATAGTATAATACATAATTGGTTTTAATTGAAAGCTATTCTAGAAGTGTGATTTTCTATTTCATAATGGGACAGTAGCACAATATACATATAATTATTGAGTTTTTTTTTCTTGAACATCATGGTATATATATATGGGTACTACCAATATATCCAAATATACACTCCTTAAAGTTAGAAAGCAATCATTACGAATTGTTCTCTTTCCATTCTTACCTCCCTCTGGCAAAAGGAAACCTCATTTCATGACTAAAATTTCTTTCTACTTAAAATGATGTGATAATTGAGTTCATATAAAATTTTAAAGAAATAAAGCAGAACTATAAAGATACTCATTTAAAAAAAAAATCTCTCCCTCTCAATGTGTAACTCTCAATTTTCTCTTCTGTACTTAAAATATAGCAGGACAGGACTCAGGTTCAGTGAAAAGCTAGAGGCTTCCTTCTCTGGAACCTGGGCCAAATATTTCCCCATTCCATATATATGCATTGAAATGCCTACTAGACCTGCTGCCTTGGTAGCACAAAAGGACATACCGAAGTAGTGTTTAATGTGAAAACAGAAGAAAAGAGGCAGATGATATTTTGGCATTGGAAGCTCTGTCGTCAAAAACTTTTGTGGACCCATTCAAATTTTGCCAAAACATTTCTCTTCAAATCAAATAGAACCCTACTCATGTACTTGAAAGTGTAATCAAATTAACTCTCTAATGCAGCCACATGATGATAGACTGAATCATTGACCACAAATGTGCATCCCCTATGCCCTTTACCATGTAACTTTTCAGTTTTTCCCACTGGTGGTGGAATGCATTCTTTCTGTCCCTCGACTTGGGACTCAGCCAAGGAGATATTAGCAAGAGTGTTTAATGCAACTGAGATTCAAATTATGCTCTACTCTTGGACTTTCTTCTTGTTCTTGTAGCATTGGCATGTATGGCAGAATAAAGGTGACACTCCTTCTGTTAGGAGGGATGCTCATTTCTTCCCTCCTGAATCTTGACTAGTAGGTAGAAGATAAAGGATCCCTGGCATACTGTTAGTGAAACTTGAGAAGACTGCCAGTGGAAGGAGACTATTAATAAGAAATGTAACAGCAGTGAGAGAAATGCCATTAGAGGTTGGAAAAAGAGCAACCTGTAACCAGGAAAATAGAAAGAGTAACTAATGATCTCTGAGGGTTGAGGTTAAGGATATTTGCAAGCAGAAGGTTGTAAGCTCCAAACTCTCTCTTGACATCAGTGATGAATTACAAGAGACTTATGAGATTAAAGCAGAAACTGTTAGGTTTCTGAGCAGAATATAGAGGCAATATAAAGGCACCAGGACTTGCTGGATATAAAGTTAAAATTGTTGCTTATCCCTAGTTTCTTCAAACAAAAGATGCTCAAAGTTGTAAAGGAATACAGGCTAGTGATCAAATTAAGGGCCTGAATAGTAAGTAATGGCCTGAGTATAAAGAGGTCAAGGATGTGTCTATAAGATCCTTTCATCAGATCATGGAAAGATATAAAAAATTGCCTAGTAAGACTTCTAACAATATGAAATGAATGTCTCTTAGATTCTGTTGGGTGAACAAGAGGGTAATTTCGGTATTTTAAAATTATACTTTTTAGACTATTCCAACATGAAATGGTATTTGTGGAAATATTTTATGGTCTCAAAGCACCCTGTCTTACAAGAAAGGCTAGAGCAGTTACTATCTTAAAAATAAATACTTTGACTTTTGTATAACTGTATGAATTATAGCTTGATACACAGGGAACCAACAAACATTTTAAAGCAATTGTATTAGATTAGATTATTGTGGTATCTGGCCCTTGACCTTTAGCTTTTGGATGATTTTACACTGATGAATGTTTATTGTGCTGATTCATGTGTAACACTGTTCTGAGGACTTCCTGGAAGTCAGGTCTTGTCTGGATGAATTTCCTCAGTCTTCACTTGTCTGATAAGGTCTTTATTTATCCTTTGTATAAGAACCTTAGTTTTGCAGGATACAAGATTCTAGGCTGGGCATAATTATGTTTGAGAAGAGTGAGAATGGGGCCCCAGTCTCTTCTGGCTTGTAGGATCTCAGTTGAGAAGTCTGCAGTTAGTCTGATGGGTTTTCCTTTGTAGGTTACCTGATTCTTTCATCTTAGAGCTCATAGGAGGGCCTCTTTTGTGTTTATTTTGGCCAGTCTGATGACTATGTTTCATAGTATCTTCCTGTTTGCAATGAATCTCCAAGGAGTCCTTTGAGCTTCTTGTACCTGGATATCTATATTTCTAGCAAGGCCAGGGAAATTTTCCCCCATTTTATCCTCAAATAGTTTATCCAATCCTTGTGTATTTTCTTTTTCACCTTCATTGATGGCTATAATTATTATGCTAGGCCTTCACATAATCCCACATTATCTTCACATAATCCCACATTTCTTGTAGGCTTTGTTCTTTTTTCTTATTTCCATGCTCTATCTCAGTGATTTACTTGTTTAATTGAAAGGTGTTGTCTTCAATCCCTGAGATTATTTTTTTCTGTTTGATGTACCCTATTCTTGAGGCTTTCCATTGTGTTTTGTAATTCCTTGAATAAATTCTTCATTTCCAGAAGTCCGGTTTGAATATTGTTTAATATTTCAATTTCTTTAGTTAATTTCTCTTCTAAGTGCTGAATTTTTGTGTGTATGTGTGGTTTCTTTGTGGTGGGTATCCATTTTTTCTTTCACATCATTGAGCTATCTTACAACCCATGTTTGAAATTCTTCTTCTGTCATTTTAGTGTTCTGAATTTGATTGATATCCATTGCTAGAAAGCTGGTATTCCCCTTTGGGTGTGTCCTTTCAGTTTAATTTATTATATAATATCACACTTATCTTTTGTATTTGATAAATTTGAGGCTTAAAAATTTGAGTAGGTTTCTAAATCATGCAGTTGAACCCAGGTCATTTGTTGACAAAACCTGTGCTTCTAATCTATACCTCAGAGCTCTCCTAAACTACACTATGTTTAAAGCTTTGTGTAAAGTGATAAGGATCATGAGATAAACAAATGAATAGACAAATAAACAAAAACAGGCACATTACCTACCATTTAGAGTTACATATTCTCCGTATAACAAAGAAATGTGATATTTCTATATAGAAATTGTTTACTTAGGAGTTTTTTAGGTACGACAATTAGAAATTTCTTTCTCAGTGCTTAATTTGTAGATAAATTTAGTCATTCCTACAATGATGAGTTCAGTCATTCAAATGGAGCTCTCATTCAAACTGTAGCAAAGGGACTCCTGGAGTAGGGAATACAGTGTTGTTAATAAACAAAGGGCACAAAGTTTCAGTTACACAGCTGGATAAGCAGTAGAAATCTAACATACAGCACAGCAATCATAGTTAACCAAAATCTATTGTGTACTTTAAATTTGATAGGAGAATGATCTTAATCAATACACACACACACACACACACACACACACACACACACACACATACACACGAAATGGTAACTATGTATAGGATATGGATATGTTAATTAGCTTGATTATGGTGATCTTTACACAATGTATACATATGTTGAAACATCATTTTGTACACCCCGAATATATACAATTTTTATACATCAAACATATTTCAGTAAAGTTGTTAAGAGAAAGAACATCTGGAAAGATAAAAGGGAGACCCTGGATTACTAGTTTGCTAATGCATGCTACAGTATGTACAATGCTACATTATATGCAGCGCTGCTTTTTAGAAGTTATAAAAAGCTTGAATTTTTTATCACAAATTTGTGTTTGGAGCACAATTAATCTCCACTAAAACCTGATCAGAGCTTTTGATAACAGTTTGCTAGTTATTTACCTTCTTGTGACAGTGGCATAGTCAGAAATCTTTGAAATGTGCTGGTGTTTAACTCAATATTCTTACCATATTTGACATTTTCTTTGATCATCTTGATGGATTTCCCCACTTGAATGAAAGGAACTAAAAACGATGGAAAATATAAGGACTATGAGAGCCACAGAGGCAATGCAAGAGAGGCAAGAAAAGTTAAACTTCTTTAAAAAGATTATTTTTATCACATATGAATCTAACCACATAATTGAGATTGTAGAAAATGATACATAAAAAACTAGCCTCTTTTTCTTATTTATAAAATAGCAGTAAAAGGAAAATATTAAATGATAAGTAACATTTTATAGGGAGTTACAATTTAGAAAATATCTCCACGGACATCAAAAGTGATGGTGAAGTATACTTTCATTTTGAAGTTAGAGAAACTAGGGTCCCAAGAGAGGTTAAGTGACTTTCAAGGTCAAATAAAAAGCAACAGCGGAACTTAGATGTAAGCCTAGTCTTGGCTTCAAAGTCCACATAACAGACTCAGATGCTTATGCCACCATTGCAATGTGGTGTCAAAGTAAAAGTTAAGATGTAACAAGTCCAGGTTGTTCGACTAATCCTTTTCCTCAAATTACTAACTCACAAGCGTCTCTTAAGGTTAAGGTGATTATTTTAAAATAATTTATATTAAGCAATTTCTATTTGAAATATATAATTTCAGTCTCAAAGACTAGATACATCAAAATGTAAAAGAGTACAATTCAGATATTGACTGATGGCAACAGAATGATTATATTTCAAATCTCTAGATTGATTACATTGTTTATTTTGATTTGAAAATTATGAAGTTCCACAAATTACCAAAAGCTTGAAGGTTGATCAAGCATATTTATATATGTAAACAAAATTATAGAATTTTGGTTCTTGCATGGTTTAAATATTCTATTTTTTAAATAGTAAACTATTGCTGAATTTTACTATACATACATCTTTTTTACATGTATATTTGATACTCTACAAAAGCTTATTTATATACTTTATAAATATATTCAATATTATTACTTTAAAAAATTACCACAGTGTCTAATTATTACCACAGTGTCAAAAATTACTGCAAACAAGTTGTCTTAACACAACACACTTATTATTTCATACTTTCTGTAGATCAGGAGTCAAGACATGGCTGAGATGAGTCCTCTAGGGTGTTCCAAGGCTTAAGCTTAGGTTGCAGCCAGCTGTGTTTTTTCCTAAAACCTGGGGTACTCTTTATAGCTCACACTGTTGTTGGCAGAGTAGCAGAGATTACTCTCAGCTCCTGGAGCCATTCCCTACTCTGGGTTCTTTGCCATGTGACCCTTCTACAGGTCCTTATATGACATGGGACATCACTTCTTCAAGGACCACAAGGGAGTCTAATCTCTTTACTCTTCTGAGATCAAATTTTAGATAAAGGAACATAATCACAAGAGTAATGTTCCATCTCCTTTTGCTACACAGACATTACTCATTCTATTGTGTTTTGCTTTATTGTGCTTCACAGACATTGCGTTTTTCACAAATTGAAAGTCTGTGGCAATGCTACTTTGAGCAAGTCTATCTATGAGTGCCATTTTTTCAACAGCCTGTGCTTTAATGTAGTGGTTTGGAACTCAACCCACATATCTCCAATGTGTGCCTCTATTCTATTGACCAGAAGTATGTCACGGATTCCACTAACCCTCAAGGGGAGGGTATGTTATTATACAATGGCATGACTGATTGGAGTTCAGCTTAGTGTATATCTGCTAAAATACACGAAGAAAAGAAGGAAAGTAGAAAATAATTAGGATTGAATTCAATTCCAGATTTTTAGCTTCCAAACTGTATGGTTTACCTAAGTAAGTCTATTCAAACTTTCTTTTGACTTCATCTCCTTGTTCTTTTTCCCAGGACAGTTTTTGAAAGAGTCTGGTTTGCAACTTCATATTTACATTCTTATAAATAGCTTGACCTTCATTCCAATTCAAATTATTATTCTCTGGAGATTTTCCCATCTTGGATAGAGTTTGACTTCTAACACCAGGTAGGAGTGTCATGTAAATAGATGGAGATGGCCTTGGTGGAGCAGGTGTAAGAACAAGAGTGGGAGGCATCTCACCTGTTTTCATTTTCTTCTCTTCCAGGCCTGGTAAGACTTGTTCATGATAGTGTAGCCTGCAAGAATTTGCTTTTAGGTCCCCATATTGTAACCTTGGGAATATCCCCTGGGAATATCTATGTGCAAACCTGGTACAATGCATAGCTTTAAATAATAGCTCAATTTTAAATGAATGTTATGTTTTATAAGAAAGCAAGATATAAAGAGAATATCAGGAAAAAATAATTATTAATGAAAGCTATTAAATCGGGACTAAATTCTATTGGGAAATGAGAAGCATAACACAAATAGATGACCTATTAAATGTTTTCTGTTTTTCAAAGTTTTATTTTATTTATAATTGAGATACAATTATTATACTAATACCTATCTATGGGGTAAAGTATTACATTTCAATACATGTATACACTGTGTAATATTATATAATGATAAAAGCAAGGTAATTAGCACATCCATCACTTAAAACATTTATCATTTCTTTGTGGTGGTAACATTTCAAATCCTCTCTTTTAGCTATCTTGAAATATACAATGCATTATTATAGTTCCCTTATTGTGTAATAGAACACCAGAACTTATTTTTCCCTGTTTCTAATGCATTAAACAATGTGAAAAGAAGATGATCATATTCAGATAATAAGATCTTTAAAGACTTTTTTCCTCTAAAATTCTAGTGTGAGGATATTGTTTAATTGCATTTTTTTCAAATTAGATGTCATTAGTCTTTATCTTAATGAATTTATCTATTGCTCTCATGTTCACAACATTAAAATACGTGGCTTTACCATGTGTTTCTGCTGAAGTTGCCTTTCCTTGTAGCTTTCTCATATATAGCAAAGCTTTGAGTTGTTTAGTGACACTGGATGATTGCTTTAAGATGTGGTAAATCATTGAGCATTGAGAAGTGTAAATCCATCTAAACCATGCAATTCCTTCTTTCCTTGCTTTTTCTTGGAATCAACTACAAGTGAACAAAGGAAGTAAAACTATGCTTGCTTTGATTTGTTATGTGCTGAGGTAGGTCGATAGTTTCTTATTTTTCCCAAGCCAAATCTTTGTTCCTTATTCTATATTTTCTGGAAAAGAAACATTTGAGTAATTAGGTTCATTTTTTTCTTATTTTATTTTAATTCACTCTGTGCACTTCAGATAAATCATTGTATTTAAATTCAAGCTTCCTAACTCTGATATCATGGAAACAATTTCAAAATACCAACTGAACACCCAAACACATTGCATTTGTAACCAAACCGTCACTAAAGTTATCTTCTCTTTTTTGTGCAAGTATTCTCTAGCCATAGTGTCACTGTTCACTCTAATGAACACACAGATGCACACTCTCCTTGGTGTCTGTATGTGTAACAATGAGAAAGATTCCTTATACTACAGAAAGACCTTTCTGTCCTCAGGATATCTTACAAGAAGAATGCAATGGGACTAATTGCTGCAAAACATAGAGGCAGATATTTGACCTCTCTCATCAGGGGCTGAGGTGACAGTCCCTCCTCTTGCCTCTTCCTTAAGTAAGCAGTGATTAAACTTCTCTCAAAGAGCCTGGCTCTGCCATTATTATATCAAGACTTCCATTCTGGGAGGCAGTGTCTTTTCTTCTTCTTCTTCCTTTTTCTTTTTATCCCCAGAGAAAGTGATCAAGAGGCAGCTTTCCCTTGAACTAGACTCTCTGTAGTTCCCTGATCTTTAGTCGGGTTTCAGACCTGTACTTGCAGTTCCTCGTGCTCAGCTTTAACTGCAGACTCCAGGGATAAGCTGCTTCAGTAACCTCTGAATGCAAAGGTAAAACTCTCCTTAGAATCTCTTTTAAGAGACAAAAGACACAGTTTCATTAAAGAAGTACCACTGCACATGGGATAGCGCTTTATGATAATGATTATAACAAAACTGATGATTTAAAGATTGCTATAAATTTCATACAGCTGTTTCACGTTATTAAGCTTGATTCTGACGGTGCCTCAGGGAGGTAGACAAGATAGTTTTTATCCTTATTTTACAAATGTGAAAACTAAACCCAGGGAGATTAAGCAAATTCCCCTAAGGCATTACTTCTAGGAAGTATCAAAATTGAGAAGGAAATCCAGAAGATCTCATCCACTATCAAATTATTTATGTATTTCACTTCTTGCCTTATCCTCTATATGCTGCCTCCACTAGCATGTGCTCCCAGACAGTCTGCTAATTTTAATTTTGTCTGCAGAGGTAGAAACTATTTTCAACAGTGTTCCCACCTCCATTTTACTTTAAGGAGATGCTTAGGAGATGCTTATCTATTATTCGTTACTGCCAATTTACAAAATTTGACCTAAATATTAGCTAGGTGTTTTGGTCGCTAAATAATGTGTCACAATTTATTGGTGAGATGCTGCAAGTGAATGCAGTACAGGTACTTATGGGACTCCACAAACATGTGGTTCAATTAGGTAAATACACAAAATACTGTCCCTACCAGAAGGCATGCTGGTTCTTTCTCTCCTGCCAAGCAGTTAATGAGTCAACTATCTTCTACATGTTTCTTTCCTTACTTCCCACTAATACGTCTTCCTCTGTTTTTTCATAGTGTGTGTTCGTTCCTACATCACTTTGGTTAGACCATCACTCAAATTAACAACCCCACTTGGTCCTTCTGTATAATAACTCATATTTTAAATGTCTACTGCTGACAATTTGTTTCTGCAATAAAAGTTCACTAAAAAGTGAAGATTATTGAAAGAGAATTTGGCAGCACAAATTCTAGGTTCATTCACTCAAGCCTTTTAACACAGAGAACATTTACTATGTTCCAGGCAGTTTCAGGGGTTAGGGATAAAACAGTAAACACGACAGACACATCTCTGTGTTCATGGTCTTTCTTCTTGATAATAAAAGTTGTTTTCCAAATCAAGGCTAGTGAGGAGTTACAGACAGAAAAAAAAAAAAAGAAAAAAGGAAAGAAAGACAGAAAGAGAGAAAGAGAAAGAAAGAGAAATAAAAGAAGGACAATGAAAGCATGAGAATGTCGTGATATAGAAGTTAAGGGAAGAGGCTGTTTCTTTTTTAATTTCTAACACTTTTCAAGTTGTAGGTTGGAGTTGGCAAGAACATATGGAAGGAAATATGTAGAGATCATGGGTGGTATCCTTTCCATTAGAATGAGGTATGTATAAAAGATAAGCTCTGAAAATGAAAGATCCACTTTTGTCATTCATGCTTTGGTAATTATAGAGAAATATTTTATTCTTACCTTCAAAATTTTAAATTTGGAAGAAATTGAGTCCTTTATTTAATGTACATATGCATGATGCCCTTTGAAAAACTGGTGCCGTTGTAATTATCCTAACAAAATTCAATTAGTGCCTGGCACAGTGGCTCACGCCTGTAATCCTAGCACTCTGGGAGGCGGATTGCTCGAGGTCAGGAGTCCGAAACCAGCCTGAGCAAGAGTGAGACCCTGTCTCTACTATAAATAGAAAGAAATTAATTGGCCAACTAATATATATAGAAAAAATGAGCCTGGCATGGTGGCGCATGTCTGTAGTCCCAGCTACTCGGGAGGCTGAGGCAGGAGGATCGCTTGAGCCCAGGAGTTTGAGGTTGCTGTGAGCTAGGCTGACGCCACGGCACTCACTCTAGCCTGGGCAACAAAGCGAGACTATGTCTCAAAAAAAAAAAAAATCAATTAGTAGAAAAAAATTTTTGAACATGCTTGGTTAATTAGGAGAATGACAAGATCAGAATTATATTTCTTTAAAAAAAGGGTTTATCTACTTGGATGTCTGCGGGTTAAATTGATAGGGGGCAATGTTTAATTCAGGAATCCTCCAAGGAGACTAGAACAGAAATCTAAGCAATTGATAAGTGTAACCTGGAAATAATAAATCTTGTTATTGGAAAGCAAATTGAAGGAACATAGGCAAATTAGAAACTTATTTAGGAAGTAGATATCACGGGGCTTGGGAATTTATGAAATGGGAAGAGATGAAGTGGGAGAATCCAGTATAATTCCCAAATTCATGGTTTAGGAAACTAGATATCCCCAAGTTATCCACAAAAAGAGAGATAGCTAGCAGGAGGAAATGTTCTAGTAAGACAATATTTAGGGGTATGCTGAAGTTGAACTGGTTGTGGGGCATTCAGAAAAGATATCATTATAGAATTGTGTATGTGGCTCTGGGTCTTAAGATAGTTTATGAGCATGAAATATCGGTGACAAGTAGATAACAGAGTCTTCTTAAAGTAAGTGATTCCCCAAGGATAGTGTGAAGTCAAGATGTAAGTGAGAACCCGGATTAATACCAAAATTTAAAGGATGAAAAACCATCCAAAGGCTGCTGAGAGGACACAGTCAGACAAGTACAACAAACACAAAAGAGTAGTGTCACAAAAGCAAGGGGAAAAGGGTGACCATATTTGATATTCTCAATTTAATGCTTTTTATTTTTTTTAAATTTAGAAATAGAACACATACAGAGAAATGTTCATAAAACATATGTTCCTGCCCTGTGCAGTAGCTCACATCTATAATCTTAGCACTTTAGGAGGCAGAGGTGGGAGGACTGAGTTTGAGACCAGCCTGAGTACCAATCACAATCCCGTCTCTACCAAAGAAAAATAAAATTAGCCAGGCATGGTGGTGAACACCTGTAGTCCCAGCTATATGCAAGGCTGAGGCAGGAGGATCCCTTGGGCCCAGGAGTTTCAGGAATCAGTGAGCTACAATGACACCACTATGCTCTCGCCCCAGCAACGGAGTGAGACCCTGTCTCCAAATCACAGCAAAAAACCATGTGTTCCACTTAAAGACACTTTAAAGTGAACTTTTATTACAAAAATCTAGATAAATAAATAAATAAAATATTTTCAGTACACTAAAAGAACCCTTCATGGCCTGCTCGAAATTTCTACCCCTTTCTCATTCATAAAACAATGATTCTCCTGAGTTCTTAAGCATAATGTATTTTGGCCTATATTTTAAATAACTAGAAGCATATTTTGTACACAGCTTTTTTCACTTATAGCAATTAATGTTTCTGAGATTAATCACATTGACGCATACAACTAAAATTCATTCTTTTTTATCATTTTATAATGATCCATTAACTAAAACTACCACAATTCATTTACCCACCATAATTCTGACAGATAATTTAGTCATTTCCAGTTTGAGGTTATTATACTAATACTGCCGTAACAATTAGTCTAGGTGCAGATGTGCAGACATAATGAAGAGATTCTTTTGAAAATAAAGTAATAACACAAGTTATTTTGCCAACACAAGTTAGATTGCTGAAAATCTAATATGATATGTCACGTGGACTATCCATTGGATTCTTTTAAAGGGGATTATTGATTAGTTTTGTTAGACCAAGTTCAGTGGTGTACACAGAGGTAGTAGTGAATTGCAGTGGGGGAGAGGGTGAGATGCATGAGTGGAAAACAATTCAGGGAATGATGGTGACTCTTTCATGAAGGTTGACTCTGAGGAGAGTAGATGAATAAAGACAAGATTTTCTATTTAAAAAGTGCCCATCAATCCAAGAATGGATTAATAAAATGTGGTATATGTATACCATGGAGTACTATTCAGCTCTAAGAAACAACGGTGATATAGCACATCTTATATTTTCCTGGTTAGAGCTGGAACCCATACTATTAAATGAAGTTTCCCAAGAATGGAAAAACAAGCACTACATATACTCACCAGCAAACTGGTATTAACTGAGCAGCACCTAAGTGGACACATAGATACTGCAGTAATAGGGTATTGGGTAGGGGGTAGGGGGGAGAGGGGCGGGAATATACATACATAATGAGTGAGATGTGCACCATCTGGGGGATGGTCATGCTGGAGACTCAGACTTGTGCGAGGAGGGGAAGAAAGGGCATTTATTGAAACCTTAAAATCTGTACCCCCATAATATGCCAAAATAAAAAAAAGTGAAAAAAAAAAAGGATCCAGGGTAAGTGCCAATTCTACTTCAAACAAAGATTGTTTCTATCAGTTAGTCTATTCCCTTTCCCTATTTCTCAACTTCTTTTTATCAACTATTTCCTGTCTGTATTTAAATATGCCTAATGTCTATTATTTTAAAAGACTTCCTCCCAGCTTTAAAGACTTAAAACCCAACTCCTTGCCCAGGTTTGTAAATACTTTTCTTTTATGAGCTGACCTGATTTTCTGGTATCTACTCCTAACTTTATGCTCCATGTTCAAAACATTAAGCACTTTTCAGTTCTTCAAATATGAAAAGCTTTCTGTCTCACCTGCAAGTCCACGTTTGTGCTAGTTCTTGGAACACTCGTATCTCTACATACTTCTTTCTTTTCCCCTGGATAATTTATAATTTATTCTTCAGATTTCTTCCTAGATATTACTTCCTTTTAGAAGTCTTGAAGAGTTTAATTAGATTTTCCATAAATGTGATTTGGTGTGTGTGTGTATGTATATGTCTGTATGTGTACATGCCAGGTCCTGGTGTTCTCATAGCTGGACTTCAATGTGAGATTCTTCCTACTTATTCCTCCTTCCTTCCTTCTTTCCTACATAGGTGTCAGAGGTATGTCAATATTTATTGCATTACAAATATATCACTGTATAAGAATAATTGCATCAAGTTATTTGGGTGGTTCTCATGCATTTGATTCATAGATAACACTTTGAAAAGGACTATAATAAAAGGCAAGGTGTGGCTTGAATGTCTAACATACCTCATTGCTTTCTTCTACCTCTATTGTTCTGACTTGTCATCTAAGATATATATAACGCATGTACCTAAGTGAATTCCCTCTGTTATCCTTTGTATTTGTCCAATATCAGAAAGCTAAAACGGGACTCTTAATTAAGAGTCCCTCACTCTTAATTAAGCATCAATGATTAAGTGATTCTGGACTTAATCAGGTTTTTCACATACAGACTTGTAAATACAGAAAGAATCCTAAGAGTATAGAGTATAACTATGTTTAAGCTCAAATGTTTGATAATAGTGTAGAAATATTGGAGGAATGCTATACTTGACAGTTAAGACATATGTTTCTCATATATAATTGCTGGAAAGATGCATATGTTGGTATACAAATAAGACTGGAGATTATATATATATATATATATATATATATATATATATAGCTTCACACACGCATGGGTGCATGTGCACTCATATACATACATACACACACACTACATTGCTAGGAAATAAACTATTTCACATAAGAAAACTTTCTAGATAGCTGATGTTTACCCCAACAATTAAAATGTTATTAATTTTAAATCTTTATTCATAACCTTGGGTAAATTGTGAAACTCAAATTGCTTTAGTTCCTCATCCACAAAATGAGGACTTAGTGGTTTAAATAATCTCTCTCATCCTTTCTTGGTTTAATTTTCTATAGTTTCATGAGATCAATTTAAAATGTATTATAACCTTTACTGATTTCTTAGCCAAAAGACACCAAAGACAGTTTCAGTTTTTGTGTTTTTTTTAAATTGATTCAAGGTTATCAGTAGGAAAACTCATCATACTCTATCAATTTTTTATAGTTCTTCTCTCTTGTTCCTTGATACCAGACTGTTAAATTGTCATTTCTACTATCACTGATATGAGCTTTGTTTGCTGTCATCATACTCAAATCCTTTGTGCCTCATTGTTTCTTACTTGCTATGGATTGTGAGGGAAAAAAGTCAAAATTGAAGACAATACTATGTTAAATTACTTACAGTTCTTAGTGAAGGTAAAAACAATAGCATAGTTTTAGAGTTAGTCTGGGCAATGGCTGTTTTATGTGTTTGGTGTCTTATGTTTGACTCTTCTGGAGAACAATCAGGTTGCTGGAGAAAAACAAGCCACTGAATAATAGTGCAGCCCTGAACATTGACTTTTCAGAGTACGTATGCAAATGGAAATTAGTGCCTTCACATTTTATGCATGTTGCAGCATTCACTAGAAAAAAGTAGACAGAACTTAAATTAACTTAGGTTTCACACTTAGTAATGCACTAGAATCTTACCTTTTAGTTAAGTGTGTTTATTATGTTTATATTTTTATTAATAGTATAATTTCTTCCATTTAGGCAGTATTTCTGCCTTCAAAGTGTCTCAATTAAAAGTCATAACTTTGTGAAACAGAGAAATACCTTATCTTTTTATAAGGTATAAAGTAGAGAAAAAGTGAAGAAGTGACGTGTCCAAGGTAACAGAAGAAATGATCGATTTAAAATTAAAACCCAAGTACTCTGATTTTCAGCTTCTACTTCCTGTGTTGATCATTAGTCTCCTATTGTCAATCTAAGTTTATGAACTTCAGAAGATATGAACTTCCATTATTTAACCCCATTTGTGTAGAGTCCCAAAACAATAAAAATATGTACTCTTAAGTAAATAAATCTTTTCTTCATTTTTTGAAAGTATTAAACATATTTTTATCCTAGTGGAATGTTAAAAGATGATTATCATATTTGGCATAGCTAGCCAATAAGACAAGTGGTGGAAACTAAATTTTATGTCGTGTTTCAGGTCTAATCTCTAACAACCACTGTTCAAGAATTACATTTATTAATTCTACTGTTTACCCACTATGCATAGTAATTAACCAAATTTTCAAATCTAAATGGTGATCCTTTTTCATGGAGCCAGGTCATTCATTCATCTAGATCCATTTGTAAGCCAGAGCCTTCAATGGCACATTTATACTCCTGTGTTATGCCTTCAACTGCAAGTATAATAGAATAGAAGTTATACAACTAATCTCACCAAATATCTATTTATATTATGGAAAATTAACACAATGGGAGATAACTGTCACCTTCTAAAACTACTGGTTATTTACTTTGATTTGAGAATGGCAGACTGTACCAAAGTATGAGCTAGACATGGAGGCTTTTCAGTAAAGTAATGGCATATACATGTTAGCAGCTCAGAATTCTTTATCTCTTAAAGCCATAGACTGTGCATTTACAGCATGTTAAATGAGTATTTTCCTAATAATGTACCATGTTACAGAGGTTTTGTTGTTGATGATTTTAAAAACTTTCATGGAGATTCATAATCAGTGAACAGTTATAACCGTTTGTTTTTCTTGGTTTCTTACATATATCACTATGTACGCAAAGTGCTGTATATGAGAAAATCAATAAATGCAATGCTTATATGATGAATGTTTACAATCTGCTCTTCCATTGCTACTGTGTTCTAATAAAAACAACACCTAAAAAAGAAAAGTGAGGTTACAAACATAGACTAGATACCTTCCCCTAACTAAATATTTTCCTTATTGTTAAATACCATAATGTTTCTATTGCTAGCATTTTACCTCATTGCACATAAATTACAGATTTTGCACAACTCATTCACCCAATTCAAAAAGAAAATTCATAGTTCCATAAAGTTGGAATAAACTTCATTACACAGTTGGGTAAATCATTTGTGCATTCAACAAAAGCACACAGTAAATATGAGTGAATGCAGTTGGGTCATCTGTAACTCTGTTGCAAAGAACATTTTTATGGATGAAGTATCTCAAAAGTTAAATTACCCAGTGTCACAATATTTTACATGGAACAGCTACAGACAGTTTCACATGTTTTTGAAAGGTAGGAGAGTATCATATGCGTTTCCAATATGACAAGGGATTTTCATTACATATGAGTCATTTTTTTAAGCCTCTAAGATAAATTCTTTTCTGCATTGGGAAAACTGTCATACAATTAAAGTAAAGAAAGCCATCCCATATCTCACCTGCTGAAAATATAGTTTCTAAAGTAAAAAGGCAGTGAGAAATCATTTCACTTGTTAAAACTGAAGACAAAGAAAGAATATTTTCTTTTTTATCCATGAGCATGGGATGTTTTTTCATTTGTTTGTGTCACCTACAATTTCTTTACTCAGTGTTGTGCAGTTTTCACTGTAGACATTGTTCACTTCCTTTGTTAACTATATTCCTAAGTATCTTACTTTTACTTTTTATTTTTTGCAGCTATGGTAAATAGGATTGAGTTCTTGATTTGGTTCTTGGCTTGGTCTTCACGGATGTATAATAATGCTACTGATTTCTCTATATTGATTTTGTAGCCTTGACTTTATTGAATTCATTGATCAAATCTAGAAGTTTTTTATAGGAGTCTTTAGGGTTTTCTAGGAATAAGATCATGCCATCAGCAAATAGAAATAATTTGACTTTATCTTTTCCAATTTGGATGCCCTTTATTTCTTTTTCTTGTATAATTGCTACGGCTGGGACTACCAGCATGATGTTGAGCAGTAGTGGTGAAAGTGGGCATTCTTGTCTTGTTCCAGTCTTTAAGGAAAATGATTTCAACTTTTTTCTTTCACTACAAAGTTGACTGTGTGCTGTCATATATAGCTTTTTATTATTTTAAGATATGTTCCTTCTATGCCTAGTTTGTTGAAAGTTTTTATCATGAATGTATGATGGATTTTATTGAAAATTCTTTCTGCATCTATTGAGATGAATATGTAGTTTTTGTTTTTAATTCTGTTCATGTGGTGAATAACATTTGTTAATTTGCATCTGTCGAGCCATCTTTACATCCCTGGGATAAAACGCACTTGATTGTGGTATATTATCTTGTTGATGTGTTGTTGGATTTGGTTTGCTAGTTATTTGTTGAAGATATTTGCATCTGTCTTCATCAGGGATATTAGTATATAGTTTTCTTTCCTATTGCTTCCTTTCCTGGCTTTGATGCCAGAGTGATACTAGCTTCATAGAATGAATTAGAGAGTATCTGCTCCTTTTCAAACTTTTGTACAAGTTTCAGGAACATTGGTATCAGTTCTTTGTATTTCTGATGGAATTCAGCTGTGTGAATTCATCTTGTCCTAAGCTTTTTGTTGTTGTTGAGATATTTTTGTCACTAATTCAAACTCACCGCTTGTTATTAGCCTTTTCAGAGTTTCTAATTCTGATTAAAGATTGGGATGCTATACATTTCTCAGAATCATTTCCTCTAGATTTTCTAGTTTGTGAGTGCAGAGATGTTCATAGTAGTCTTGGCTGAATTTTTTATTTTCCTGTGATATTACTTGTAATGGCTCGTTTTTCATTTCTCTTTGAGCTTATTTGAAGCTTCTCATTTCTGTTCTTGGTTAATCTATCTAGTCATCTATCAATTTTCTTTACTTTTTCAAAAAACCAACTTTTCATTTCTTTGATCCTTTGTATTATTTTGTGGTCTCAATTTCCTGTAGTTCTGCTCTGATCTTTTTATTTCATTTCTTCTAGTAGCTTTGGGTTTGGTTTGTTCTTATTTTTCTAATTTCTTGAGATCCAAAGTTAGGTTGTAAATTTGTGATCTTTTTTCTTTCTGATGTAAGAATTTCATGCTATAAACTTCCCTCTTAGCTGTGCTTTAGCTAAGAGAATACCCAGGACTCTCTCTCTCCCTCCCTGGATCAACAGGCTGCAGCAGCAGCAAGGTTCAGGGCAGGGCTCCGGGCCTTGGAGGATGGACTCTCAGAATGGCTCTCTGCTAAAGCTGCCTGGTGTTTGGAAGCCTATAGAACTCCACCTGAGTTTGAGCTGTGCCTTCACATTAACTCTAACAGCTCCCTATGACAGTCTGAAAGCCTATGGGGTTTAAAAATCTCTTCTGTAGCTAAGACTAAAAAGGACCACGATGGGAGTGTGAAGCCCCATGAGTCTCTCACTTACCCATTGCATGAGTCCAGGCCCAGGGGCTGCCCAAGGCTCTCAGCAACCTGGAGCAGGTAGCCCCACTTCCAGTGTCTCCCATTGCTTCTCTGCTACATTTCAGTCTCCTTTCCCAGATGATCTATTCAAAGTATAGGTATCTAATCAAAATTTTGATTCTCTTCCAAGGAAATGGTGAGCTCTAGCTATATCTAGTCAGCCATCTTGCCCTGGTCAGCATGTCTATCCCTTATTTCTTCAAATATCCTTTCTGTTCCTTCCTCTATTCTCTCTCTGAAACTCTCAAAATGCATATATTTATTTCTATTTCTTTATCAAATTTCTAATTTTGTTTACGCATTATTTTTCTGATATTATTTAGTTGTTTGTGTTCTCCTGCTTCTTCATTGAGCTTCTTTTAAGATGATTATTATAAATTGTTTTTCAGGCAATTCATTGATCTTGATTTCTTTAGGTTTAATTACTGATGATTTATCAATTTCCCTTTGTGGGGGTCATGTTTTCCTAGTTCTTCAAGATGTATGTAGATTTATGTTGGTGTATATGGATTAAAGAGAAGAATACCTCTTTTGATACATATAGACTTTTTAACAAGTATATTTCTTCTTTGTCACGTCCCTGAGTTGATGGCATTACCACCAAGGTTTTAGTCAAGTGAAGCTGGTACTAGGTGACATGGTTTCTGTTGGGTGCATAGTGTATTCTGTGGTTAACAGGCATATCACCGAGAGCTCAGGAGGGAATCTATCCTGCCTGGTCACTGTGTAGATGGGACTGCCTCCAGGACCTTGGTCAGTAGGACTGGAACTGGGATGAGGGTCCACATCAGAGTCTGATGTTGGGTTTACAAAAGGTGAGCCCATTATCAAATATGCAGATGGCTCTTGCCAAATTCCTGTAATGACTTCTGCTAGGTCACTGGACTTGCAGGACTGGTCTTGAACCTTGGCTGAAAACGGCTGAAACCAAGTCACCAGGCTATTTGAGGGCAGGTTTGTAGACTTGCCTATATGCATACAGATAGATCTGCTTTCCACCAGGTTATTATATGGGCAAGACTGTCCCTGGATTGCAGATGAGCAGTTTTTAAGCTGGGCCACAGGGCTGTTTCAGAATCTGCAGTTGGAACTGAGATCAGTGGACCTTCTACCCCAAAGACATGCTGGATTGGCTCGTCCTAGGCTCCTGAGTGCATTGTGCTGATGGAAGGTCCATGTGGAAATGTGGGTTGTACCCAAATCCTCAGGAAGACAGAGTTAGTTCTCAGTCTATAGCCAGAACCATGGTCAGTGAGCCCACCACTCGGGTGCAGACCTGCCATTTCAAAATGGCTCTTCTTGGTCCTGGGCTCCACTGGGGTTTTGTACCAACATCCTACCTGGATTCCAAAGCTCCCAGAAAGGCATTTTTGCCCGTGAATGGCTGCCACATAATTATTGTGGGGGATATGAAAAGGAGAACTTCTATTCTGATATCTTGCTTATGTCACTCCATAATATATTTCTATGATTTTCACTTAGACATGGTTTTCAAGAGGTACTCTATAATATTCAAATTATTTCTGCAATGAATGAATAAATGATACAATAGTCATTCATTGACTAGTAGGTCATATACTATAGAAGATATAGTATTCTGTTAGTCTCAAGATACGTACTACATTTTTTGAAAATGGCATTTAAGTTTATAAATATTCTAGAAAATTCTATAAGCCATCCTTGATACTTGATGTGAAGACATCAAATATTAATTGCATTATATCTGTATGTATACTTATATGTAAATTATCAAAGATAATCTCCATTTCATGTATTTCTTATACTTTTATTATCATTTTTCTTTCCTTCTTATGTTTGCAATAAATAGTAAATGCTCTATCTACCATTCATCTGTCTATTTTTCTGTTGATCTATGCTCAAATCTGTGAACCGAAACTCTATATATCTTTATGTCTGGTTTGATTTTTTTTAATCCTTTCAATGAATATAGACCATTGGCTTAATTTAAAAATTATGTGTATATAGCACTGTGCAATGAAAATTATTCTGCATGCTCACTGTGGATTGACTGAACAGCTTTTTGTATTTATCTAGATGTTGGGGATGTACTGAAGCTCAGCTTCCTGCATGGATTAGGAGGTGGGAATTTTCTACAGTTGCCAAGATCTTCCAATACTCAACTTGAGTATTGGAAGATCTGGATTCCTCAGATAATTCCTGCAAATGTCTGGCACTCCCAATCCTGCCTTTACTAGTTACTGGATATCAGCAGTGCCAAGAAGAGTATGATATTGGGTGAGATTTCTCCTTACAGTTTAGCTAATCCTTGAAGCAGCTGTTAGTTGAAGGTTAATTCCACTCCCTGCAAACAGGAAAACAAGTCCTTCATTGAAGAGTGATCCCCAACAGTGCCTCACCCTGACCATCCGAAGAGAACTGTAATTTCCCTTCTCTCACAGTCTCTGGCTGGGTAAGATTCCCTTTACCCCAGCAAAGCCTATTCTTTCAAACATTTCATGTGACATTGTGGAATTTGTCCAGAATCATGACATATGGTTAACAGAAAACACAGAGTCTTGTCCTACTTGACATCTTGATTGGGTAGTTTTTTAAATTATCTGGTCTGCTTTTCAAAATGGCTGAGCTAGATATGGTATGATACAAAGTCTATCTAGAGTTCAAAAAGAACCACAGGAGCCTGTGATAATTGCCATAATGTTGACATGGAAAGATTATAAAAGAACATTCTTTGAAACATGAAAATTAGTACTTATAAGCACTAATTGTTTTTCCATGATTATAAACCCTGCAACTAACATACTAAAAATAGCTAGGTTATGCTACCCTAAGTATGTACCAATTATCATGAAAGCATTTCATTATATTCATTCACATTAATGGTGCAGTCTTCATTTATAGGTTTGTAAACATTTCAGACTCTATTACCCACTAGCATTATTTCATTCTGTTGACAGAATACATTATCTTTTGTTTTATGGCTGAAGTAGAGCGCAGCCAACAAAGAAGCAGAAAAATGCACATAATCAAAATACTTGGAATGCTGACTGTAAAATTATACTCAGCACTAGCTGCGTGATAGTAAGATTTTTCTTGCTTCTTTGTATTTGTATTATTTTGTAAAGATAGGTCAATGTGAGAGTCTCCAGATAAAATAATAATCCCTCTTACTTAAAATGTTAGCAAATATTCAAGAGAATACAAATGTAAGGTATTGTCCACACAGCTAATGTTAATTTTCTATTTAGATAATTTAGGTAGCAGTGATAGTTTGAAAACATTATTAATGTTGGTTTCCTAACTAAATAGTTACATTGTGAAAGTCACATATATTTTTAACTGTCTTGTTGGTTTTAGTAAATCCCATTTTTTCTAACAAAATATTCAAAAAACTTTAAAACATCGTTAAAATTAATTAATCAATACAATTCAGTATCTTGCAAAACAGGGGGGAAATGTTAACAAAGTAAAACATGTTAAAATTGGGATGATTTCATACTTTTAAGCAAAATTTCTATAATGATTTATTCTGCTAATATGTTTGTCTGGTTATTTTGTTTGTTTGTTTGTTTGTTTTTTTGAGTCAGAGTCTCACTCTGTTGCCCAGGCTAGAGTGTCCTGGTGTCAGCCTAGCTCACTCAAGCAATCCTCCTGCCTCAGCTTCCCAAGTAGCTAGGACTACAGGCATGCACTACCATGCCTGGCTAATTTTTTCTATATATTTTTAGTTGGCCAATTAATTTCTTTCTGTTTTCAGTAGAGACAGGGGTCTCGCTCTTGCTCAGGTTAGTTTCAATTTCGAACTCCTGACCTTGAGAGATCTGCCCGCTTCAGCCTCCCAGAGAGCTAGTATTACAGGCGTCAGCCACCATGCCCGGCCTCTGCTAATATGTTATCTGATATCCACAGATCCCTTTCTTGTGACATGGCTGAATGTAATTTAGGTTTATTGCCTTTAGATAGAAAGTCTCTAAATTCTGCAAGCACATTGTACAGGTCCATCTCAAGTCTACAAATTTCTGGTATACAAATGACCATGCCTAAACCTGAAAATAATGCTGGAGCTCACTTTTTATGTTCAAGTTCTTATCCTTCCATGCCCACTTACAATATACCCTTATCAAGTATAGTTCATAAAAGACACCGTAAAGAAAATGCCTGAACTGAGTTTGAACCTTGGCTATACCATTTAATATCTTTGATATCTGAGCAAGATTTCTGGGTTTGTCTTGCTTTCTATTCCTATAAAATGAGGTGAAAATCAATACCTTGCTCACAACATTTTTGTAAGAATTAAAGGGAAAATGTATAAAAGTGTTTAGTACAATGCCTAGTATCCTGGTATCTAGCAAGTGCTCAAGTGTATTATCACCATCTTGATTATTCCCTTTCACTTCCTTCTCCTCTTCCTCATAATCTCACTCATGTTCTAAAAAGGTTTGGATGTGGGAGAAATAGTGAAGGATGTGTTGAAAGTATCACATGATCGATGTATGGGCGCCTTCCTTTGGAAATCAATTGGTAGAGCTTTCTCTTTGCTTTTGCCAAATATATATTTACAAAAATATATATTACAAAAATATACATACAAAAACAAACTAGAAAACAAAACTTCTCATGCAATTTCAGGATATTTAATATACAGTAAGAATTATTATGTCTGAAAAAATACAGAAAGCCAATATAAGTAGTTATATAAATTATAACTGGAAACTTTATAATAGATATACTTTTTTAAAAGGAATATATATATAAAAGAATAATATATATTAATAATTACTTTATTAACATGAAGATTTTAACATTCTCTTTAATCATTAACCCCTTTTTGATTTGTTTGTTTTGCAGACACTATATCAAGTAATAGGTAAGAACTTGGCTATTGGACCTGGCTCAGTGGTGATTTCAGTTTCCCCATGTGCTGCAGTCTAATAGCAAATGAGAATTACTTTACTTCTCTGACACTCAATGCCGTCTTCTACTGTTTTGAGCTGACACACAGAGATATAAAAATAAAATAAATAATATTTTCCTAATGCATAGGAGCTCCACATTAGTCTCCTAGAGATGCCATAAAAAGTATCACAAACTAGGTGGATTAAAACAACAGTAATATATTTTCCTATAGTCCTAGAGTCTAGAAATCTGAAACCACCATGTCAGCAGGGGATGTAGACTCCTTCCTTGATTCTTCCTTTCTCTTGGTGGTGGCCATCAATCCTTGGCATTACTTGGCTTGCAGATGCATCACTGTATTCTCTGCCTCTGCCAACATCATAGTTTCTGTGTGTTTCTGTCTTCCAATTGTCTTCTCAGACACCAGTCATTAAATTAGGGCCACCTTAATGACCTCATCTTATCTTGATTACATCTGCAACAACTATTTTCAATTAAGGTCACATTCACAAGCACCAAAGATTAGAATTACAATGTATCTTTTGGAGAGTGGCAGTTCAATCTCTAACAGGCTTGAATATGACTATAAATAAATTTAATCTAATGTTTAAATTCTTTGTACTAAAGCCCTGGATTTATATTTATAAATAGATGTTTCTGAGATCACTGACATCTTTAGTGACAAGATCTTCAATTTTCTCGAGTCATCCCATGACCAAGGGCTCTTCTACTTTTGTAGTCTGAATCTTGTAACTTTAGTTAGCTTATATGTCTCATCAGAGTAAAACAGGAAGACTGTCAGAAAGAACTGTTCCTGCATTTTTTTAGATTCAACCTATGATTTGATGCAGCATAAAGGTACAACTGGAGATCATCATCCTACTATGAAAGTGCCTGAAAAGTGCCACGTCCTTTGAAATATTTTCAACTTAATAAGGGAATAGAAAATCTTGATTCTTGGCAATCTGTGTAATTCTTCAAGTTAACACCTTGAATAAAAATGCATCAGGGTCTGTTAGCCACACACTACTCACCAGTCAAATATGGGTCATGATATTCATGACTGGTTGTCGTTCCTTTTCCTGAATCTTATAAGTAACCTCAAAAATTAAAAAAAAAAAATGCTTGTGAAAGAAAGTATGTAACCTATGTTTTTAAAATTAATTTCACAAATCTAAACCTAATGAAAATTTAAAAAATATTTCTTTTGAAAATTACGGAGATATTATTTTTCTCCAACTGGATTATAAATTATTATCTGCTGTCTTTCATAAATAGTTCAGCTTATGGTCTAATTTATCTCAATTAGTGAATTAGTATAATAGATGAAAGTATTAATTTTAATTGTGTAATGACTAAATTAGATAGGTATCAGCCTACAATTTTTTTACTTATTGAAAAGAAAACTTCAGAAGTAATGCTAGCCATAAATCATACCAGAACAACTTAGTTCATTAAAAAATATAAGTTCACATCAAGTCATATATTTTACTTAAGATGTTGAAATTGAAATGATAATATATCACAATTATTTCGAATAATATTTATAGAGAATTGAAAAAGGTAAAAGTTCTATCAAATCATTTACTGTTGCAATAATAATGAGTCCTGTCAAATTTAGACTCTGGACCCACTCAAGCCTATATCAGAAAACGGGCTCTGTCTCTTGCTGATGGTGAGATATTCTGAGAGGAAATGGAAATTTTTGTGTCCTAGATCTTTATTTTCAAAATGGAAACTGAATTTCACCTGTATCTTCCAAGTTTTGGAAGCATTGTCTGAGATGATGTAAATAGAGAAATTGGCACTTTCCTGTTAGAAAGATTTATTGAAAGCTAGCTATAATTATTTTTATCACTGTTGTCATCCCTGAGGTTCAACCTGATAAAACAAAGAAACATGAATGTTAAAGCCTATTTTTTTAAGTTAATCATATAATATTAAGGATCCTTCAATTGCATGCTTATTTTATTAATGTTATTTGAGTACTTAACAAATATTATCATTATTAAGTAAAAAAGAACCAAGTCATCAAGGCACTAGATCAGCAGTCCCCAGCCTTTTTGGCATCAAGGACAGGATTCATGGGAGACAATTTTTCCACGTGGGGTGGGGGCAGATCTCTGTGACCCGGTTCCTTACAGGCCATACCCGTCCACAGCCCAGGGCTTAGGGACTGTAGCACTAGATGTATTATACAATCTTTAGTACTTTTGGGGATATACATTTGGGTTGCAATTTGCTGGCCTCCTTCAGAACCAGAAAGAGAACTGAAACAATAGTAAAAATTGTTATTTAATTTGAAACCCAGAAAGATTTATGTATATTTCTAATTTATATTTTTAAATTTTACTAAGTAAAATAAGCTGTGAATTTGTAAGTAACGTAAATTAATGATCCAAAGATTCCTCCATGTTATTCAATCAGAATTTGACTCATATTAGTACTAAATGTGAAACAAGTTTTTTAAAAAGACAGAAATATAAAATAATGTTCAGAATATAAATTAATCTGTGTGGTGATGTGAAATATGAAATTTATTTCATATCTTTCTTTGTGTTCACATTTTTATGCTAATTTGAAGTGATATACAATACAACCAGGCATTTATATAGTCTTTTTCATTGTAAATGCCTTAACAAAGTTAAATTTCTTGCCAGTCTCATATATTTTTTAAACTGTTGATGCATAATACTCAACATATTCTTATTTTTAAAATTTATTGTTCTGCCCCCTACTGCCTCATTGGAAGAAAGTCTATCACATTCACTCTCAAGGAGCCTCCAGCTTTTTCCAGGAATCCTAAAGATCTTATTGATTCAAAGCATAATGGAATCCAAATGCTAAGGAAAGGAGTCGCATAGACCCTCTTTTTTTTTGTGACACACAAGCTCACCACGCAAGGCTGATTCTGTAAGGAAAAGTAGCCAGCTTCCTGCTGTATGGTAATGCTCCTTGTATGGTAATGCTCCTCAGCAGGACTGTTACCAGTTCTATGTGGTTCTTAAGACCAGGTTTCTCAAATCTACCTTGGTAGATTTGGTGGACGGCAAAGGCCAGAGGAAATTCTATCACACAAGTGTTGTCCTGACATGCACCAAACCTGAATCACCAGTCTAGTCTATCATGCTCTGCAGCACACTTTTATTTCTGAGCAATTACTTTTTCTAATTTTAAAATATTATGTGAGTACAAATATTTTTTGTTACACGGGTTGTTTTTGTAATGCTTAAGCTAGTGCTATAAGTGTGTCCATCACCAAAATAGTGTCCATTGTGCCTATTAGGTAGATTTTCACCCATCCTCTCTGCCCCTGTATCCCCTTACTTCATTTCCACTGAGTTTTACTTCTCTCTGTGCACATGTGTGCTCATCAGTTAGTGCCAATTTAATAGCAAGTGCATCTAGTGTTTGCTTTCCATTCTTTAGATACTTCACTTAGGATAACGGTCTCCAGTTTCATCCAAATTGTTGCAAAAGGCATTAATTAATCCTTTTTTATGGCTGTGTAGTACTCCTTGGTATACATACACCACATTTTGTTAATCTACTCATAAATTGATGGGCACTTGGGTTGATTCCACATCTTTGCAATTCTGAATTGACCTGCAATAAACATTCCAGGTGTCTTTTTGATAAAATGACTTCTTTTCTTTTGGGCAGATACCCAGTAGTGGAATTGCTAGATTGAATGGTAGGTCTACTTTTAGTTCTTTGAGGAATCTCCATAATTTTTCCATAGAGATTGAACTAGTTTGCAGCCCCATCAGCAGTATATAAGTGTTCCTTTCTCTCTGCATCCACATCAGTAGCTACTGTTTATGGATTTTTTAATAAAAGCCAGTCAAACAGGGGTAAGATAATATTGTGGTTATAATATGCACTTTCCTGATGATTAGTGATGTTAAGAATTTTTTAATATGTTTATTGGCCATTTGTCTATCTTCTTTTGAAAAGATTCTGTTTATATTTTTTGCAGACATTTTAATGAGTTTTTTTTTTCTTGCTGATTTGTTTGAGTTGAGATTTTGGATATTATCACCTGATTGGATGTATGGTTTGTGAATTTTTGTCCCATTCTGTAAGTTGTCTATTTGCTCTGTTGATTATTTCCTTTGCTGTGCAGAAGCTTTTTAATTTAATTGAGTCTTATTTATTTATTTTGTTGCTATAATTGCCATTGGGTTCTTAGTCATAAATTCTATGCCTAGGCTGATACCTAGAAGAGTTCTTTCTTTGTGATTCCTCTGGAATTGTCCCAGACCCACACAGCAGGTCATCTATCCTTGAATCTTACAAACAAGCTATTGGAAATTCATTACTTCCCTTACAAAAGGCCCCTGTTATACTTTGGTAATTAATCCAGCTTTTCCAGTGACCACATTTGGATAAAGAGGTCAGAAAATATTCATGGACTTCCCATTTCCTCAACATCTAAAGAGCTTGGAAGTCATCATTTCCATCTTCACAACATGAAAAGTTGAAGAAATTGGCTTTACTTGGGCACATCAGAGAACTGGAGTTACAGGGCAAACCACTACTGTGATAGTGGAGAGACAGGAAAATCAGAGAGGCACAGTGAACACATTATTTCCTTGAGAAGATGACATTAGAGCCATCAATTGGTAGGAGCGGTTAAACAGTAGATTTTTTGTTGTTGTTTTGTTTTGTTTTTTTAACAATTACTGGAGGCTGAGTGAGGACCAGCCCAGAACTGAGAAAGCCCTGGGACTTTATGCAGAGGGCTCCACAATTATATGCATTTTACCACAGCTACATGCATCAAGTTTGCACAGTGAGGAACCAAGAAAGATCCATTTATTGCTCCGGAAGTGGCAGGAGTGTAGAAATTACAGTGAAATATGCACACAGAATCCTCCACAGTGATGACTTATCTGCAGGGGTGAAAGACTAGACCAGACCATTATTTTGCCTAGAGGATAGACATTCCTCCCTCTCCAGCTCTTTTATTTTCCTGTATCACAAAGGGTTAAAAAATGCTATGCTAGTAAAGAAATACCTATGAAGGTCACACCCCAGGGGCACAGACACATTGAATGTCTGATGTTTAATCAGAAGATTACAGAATGGTTCTCCTCCCTCACACCTTGCCATTAAACCAACAGGTCCCCAGTTTAATAACAGTGGATTATAGCTAAAATGCCTGCATGATACAGCTCTATCTGTGAAGTACTTAGGGTAGCCACAAAATGGGAGGAAATGCTCAAGGAATTTGAAGCCTCTTCCATCTGCGCAGCAGGAAACATAACAGAGACCAAGCCCTAGCCAGGTTAATAAAAATTCTGACATTAAAGACATGTATATCTCAGTTTCTAGTATTTGATTCAAAACATATGGCTGTTAAATAAAATAAAATGACACTTCCAACGTAAAAACAAAACAGAACAAAACAAGAATCCCCACATTTCAAACATACAAAGTACAAATAACAAGGATAAAATCCAGACTCATTTAAGAAACAGATATTGAAATTACCAAGCAGGAGATTTAAAATAACTAAAGTTAATATATTAAGGGCTCTCATGGAAAAAGTACACGTTATGCATGATCAGATCTAAGCAGGCTGAAACTCTAAGAAAGATCAAAAGAAAATGTTAGAAATTGACAATACTGTAAATGAAACCAAGAATGCCTTTAGTGGACTCATCATTTGATTGAACTCATTGAAGACAGAAGCGGAGAGCTTAAAGATATATTGATAGAAATTTCTAAAAATAAAATTTTAAAAGAAACATACATAGAAATATACAAACACACACACACACCCCAAGCACAGAACAGATCAAAATATCAAAGAACTGTGGGACAATTTCAAAAGATGTAACAAATACATAATTGGGATACCAAAGGAAAAGAGAGAATAGGGCAGACAGGTCTTGATTTAACAGTCATTAATGATTTGGGGCTGAATCAACTATTACTGCATGATTGTAAAAAGGTGAATTTCTATTCTGTTATTTCTTCTAAATTAATCAATTGATAGTAATATGTCTTAAGAATAATTCCCCCATTTCTTCATTCCTAAATACAAATAAAATATTTATATGGTCTCATGAATTTATTTTATTCAATGAGTTATAATGCATAGCTATCATTTAAAACCTTGATTATTTGGCCAAGTGCAGTGGTTCACACCTATAATCCTAATACTCTGGGAGGCCAAGGCAAGAGGATTACTTGAAGACAGCAGTTCAAGACCAGCCTGATCAAGAGCAAGACACCCCCTACCCTTGTCTCTACTAAAAATAGAAAAAAAATTAGCTGGGCACGGTGGTGCTTGCCTGTAGTCCCAGCTACTTAAGAGGCTGAGGCAAGAGGAAAACTTGAGTCCCGGATTTTGAGGTTGCTGCAAGGTAAGCTGACACCAGGCTTTCTAGCCTGGGCAACAGAGTGAGACTCTGTCTCAAAAGCAAAGCAAAACAAAACTCCTTGATTTTTTTTTTTCCTAGTTTTGTCGTTGGACACCTCTTCAAGTTGATTGTTGAGTCCTCTTAAAAGTCCCATCAATGTTTTTAAACACTTGGTTTTCTAACCAAAGAGGTTCTAGGCTAACCTTGTATTTTCTCAGAACGAGGGGCTGTAAATACAGATGAAGCTTCTCTCACTTGCCTGCCACTCACCTCCTGTTATTCAGCCCAGTTCCTAACAGGTACTAGTCCATGGCCCAGGGGTTGGGGATCTCAGCTTTACAAGATAGGCAGTCAGCTTAACTAACAAATATCTGTACCTTGCTATATTAGCACATGGGAAATCCTGCAAAATACATTTAACTGATCAAGGTACATTTTTGGCTTACATTTATGCACACAGATGAAAATTGGAAATTTCTCTGTGTTACAAATATTATTTTTTGAACACCAAAGATTAGCTGAATGTCCAGAATATGCCCAGGTTTGAAAGCATTTACTCATTAGTTAAGACCTGATCTACTGCTACTTAACCATGACATCAAAAATATAAACTGTTGTTTTTGTCCTGTACCTCCCCATCAATAAAGTGTGGGCATTTTCAAACTAAAAAGCTCCACAGATTAATGGCTTTGTCTTCCTAAGTGGGCACACTTTTTAGAAATTATCACTCACCATTATATATTTCATAAGTGTGTTCTGAAGATGGTGTAAATAGCAGTCAGAATACTCATATTGTGATGTTTTAATTCTGAGATCTAAGTACTTGTGATTCATTATATTTATTCTAGCATAGTGAAAGCTTATTGCTTATGTTTCCATCTCTCTTTTTATTATTTAGTATTTATTTAGCTCAGTACAACTAAGAGTTAGAACACACCAAGTATAATGTTAGGGAAAGAAATACCCTATTATTATCAAGATCTGGTCCCAATTATTTTATTTATGAGATAGTCAAGTATATGTTTCTATTTGTTAGTATAAAAAGTGAGGTTTTAATAACTACATTGTATCCCCTCTAGAGTGCTATGAACATTAAATGAGATAAAATATATGAAATTAGTTATCTTTGTAATATAAAATATTCAGCACTCAAAAGTATTAGTTGAATAGTTCGTGAATTATTGCCTAAGACTATCCAAAAGCTCCCAACCAACACATAATAATGTTTGGTAAATGTGTACACTAATTGAGCTCTGGGCCAAAAGAACTCTCCTAATAAGTTTCACCTTTGAAAATATATTCTCTATACTGATGCCTCATTTGGATTCCTTCCTCATTTGAATAAAGTATAAAGTATAATAATAATAAATGTTATGTTTTACCTGCCAATATGAATCCATGCCAGTTGTAAAGGAAACACATTCAAAATGACACATGGTGACAAATTATAATGCAGTCTGAATGAGGCATAAAGTTCTGCAAAGTCCAAACTTTGGCAGGTCTTCTGGTTTTACTGCCAATTCTTTGCCAAAATTCTATTTGATAGATGAGAACAATTTGTCTTTTTGGACATTCATGAATAAGACACTACAGACATTGAATTATACATAGAGAGGTAAAATTCACTTTTCATCTTTGAATTTGGTAGATGAATATGCAAGTAGAATTAAATGTCTCAGATGTCTTGCCAATTTAAACTACAATAAATCTAAATGTTCAGACTAGTTCAACCAAATTACAGTATCTTATACATAGAAGGTATTCCATATATGTTTGTTATTGGTACTGATGATATTAATAGCATCTTTAAAAATACACATATATGATACCTTATTTGCTATTGAACACTTTTATTCTGAAGGATGGAGTTTATAATCCCCATCCTGCACAAGCTCATCTAATGTGCAATTTTGAGATATTTCTGGGATATTAGAGATTGCAAACACCAGATTGAAATCTCAGGAGAGATTATGAATGACATAAATATCTTAGATTTTGCATAAATTGAAGGCAATAAAGCTTCTAAAAGCTTCATATTGTTTATGAATCCAGGTCATTCAGAATTAGGAAGACCAACATATCTGTATGAGTAAACCAAGTTAGAATGGCTTTTATTAAAAAATCCAAAAACAAAATATGCTGGTGTGGATGCAGAGAGAAAGACATGCTTATACACTGTTGGTGGAACTGCAAATTAGTACAACCCTTATGGAGAAACGTATGGAGATTCCTTAAAGAACTAAAAGTAGACCTTCCATTCAATCTAGCAATTCCACTATTGGGTATCTACTCAAGGCAAAAAAAGACTTTTCATCAAAAAGACACATGCAGTGGAATGTTTATTGCAGCATGATTCACAATTGCAAAGATGTAGAATCAATGCAAGTGCCCATCAATTCATGAGTGGATTGATAAAATGTGGAATATGTATGCCATGGTGTACAAACTCAGCCATAAAAAAAAAGATGAATTAATACGTTTTGCAACAATTTGGATGGAGCTGAAGACAATTCTCCTAAGTGAAGTATCTAAAAAATGGAAAAACAAACACCACATGTACTCAGTACTAAATTGGAAAGAGCTGATAAGCACACATACACAGAAGGAAGTAAACCTCAGTGAAAAACAGCCAGGTGGGAGGGGAGAGATGGGGGGGTTCAAAAACCTACCTAATGGGTGCAATGAACACTATTTGTGTGATGGACACACATATAGCTAGTAGCACTCAAGCATTACAAATGTGATCCATGTAACCTAAAACATTTGTACCCCCTTAAAATTTTGAAATTTTAAAAAAAGAAAATAATATTTGAAGTCACTGATAATTCACTGTGTCCAGAGAGACACACAGTAAAGTCTTCTAAATCTCATTTAGACGTATATGAAAAGCACTCCTAGGTTTAAGTATAAAATATTATTTGAATAAAATAGAGTAAAATGCCTTGGGTATCTTACTTTGGGTTTAGAATATTGTTCTATCTGCCATGAAGATTATTCAAAAAAATTTAATTAGAATAATTGTAGATTGAATTTGTGTTTCAGAAATATAACTCTAGTCAAAATATTGTGAACCATCTAGAAGAGGGAGAAAAGAAAGACTTGCAATTTTTGAAGTGAAAATTATATGATATCAAACTAACCTGGTAACAATGAAACCTGATTCAAAGAAATGATTTGAGGCACATTTGAGAAATAAGAATGACAGGAATTTGTGAACTAGTAAATGTAGAAGATAAAGGGAAAATGAAAAGTAAGGAGAGATATATTCATTATTATAGACACTTTCGATTAAGTGTATATAGAACTGTTTTTTATATTTCAAACTTACGTCTTTATATAGTACCTTTGCAAGAGAGACAACATACAGGATAACTTAGATATAACAGAAGGAGGAAAAGTTCAGTTTCATGCATATGATTATTGGTATACCTCTGCAACATCTGGTGGTTATCAATTATATATTGCAAATAAAGACATAAAATTCAGAAAAAAAATGAACTGTAAAAAATACCTTGGGCTCAGCAAAAATGAAGTTGAAGAGATGAACATTTATAAAATGTCTGTGGAGTAAACTGAAAAAGAAATAAAGAAGGAAAAATCTGTAATAAGAAGGGAAGGATTTTCAAGTGCCTACAGCAAGATGCTATACAAGATTATCTGAGTACATCAGATAATATGAAATAGAGCAAAACATTAAAGATGAGCTAATTAAGCTATATTTAATAAGGTTGGCTTCATTGTGTCCAAAGATTTTGATTTTTTTTTTCTTAGATCTGAGTGTCATAGTGAGGCTTAGAATATTGGAGGACTTAAATAATGATTAATTTAGATAACGAAAAGCCTTCCCCCTTAACTCTCTAACAAAATCTGAATTTAGCAAGCTACAGCTTAAATGACATTCTGTAGCCTCCTGTAAAAGGTTTTATGCAGAGATAAACCCAAAATTTGTCAATGAATGGATTTAAATAACTTTTAAGTACTTTTTATTTTGCTAACTAAGAAGAAATATGTGTCATTCAAAGAACAACTTAAAATAAAATTTGTAATGACAAGATAATTTGCTAAGGGAATTTATGAATACAAAATACTGATACAATAAGCATTTTTAAAATCTCCAGTTTAGAGTAATAAATGGCATAATGAAACACAAATGTGGCATATCAGAGACTCTAAAGCTTACTGATATATAAGTGATTCTTATTTTAATTTAGGAGAATAAAAATCCTCTGTCAGTATTTTCATACCTGAAACGTATGCACGTTAGATATGTGGGAGTTCTATATATGTTTGTATATGCATATACTTATATCCACATGTATCACTTGGGCTATAGCTATGAAATAAATATTGAGAAGACATGAAAAAATATAAAAGTCTGAATAAATATTTGTTGTTAATACTGTATATTTTTTTAGAGTAAAGGCTGAATTTTAACAAAATTCTTAGAAATAACATAATGCAGTACACATATATGCCAATTGTCCTGCAAAATATTGATTTAAGAGACAATACTTAATCTCATTTTGCTGAAATGGATCAAAAATCTCTTGAGGATTCCTCTTTTGGAAACACTTAGGGAGACATTTTACTGGTGAATTAAGAAAATCAATCTCAATTACTTTAAATTCATACCTAATTTTAAACTCCAAATGGATTTTCTCAATGTGATTGCTCACCTTATTTACCAGACTTAGATCTGAAAAACTCTTAGCTATTAAAACAATTAAATTCACCCAGAAAATATGAAATGCTGCTTCGAAAGTGCATATTGAGAAGTATGATCTAAAAATACCTGAAGGCAGTTTTAAAAGAGTTCTAGTGCTTTTAAGATTCACATGTGGTATTATTTTTTTAATTAGTAAACTTTACTTTTAAATAAGTATTAGGTTCAAAGCAAGACTGAGTGAATAATGCAGAGAGTTTCCAAATACCTCCTGCCCTACACAGGCACAACCTCTCCTTCTATGGATACTCCTTTCTACAGTGTTATTTTTGTTATAATACACTGCCACATCACTGTTACCCATCAATGTCACATTAGGGTTCCCTTTTGATATTTTATATTATATAGATTTTAACAAATATATAATGACATGTATCCACCATTATAGTGTTACGCCAAATGGTTTTACTGACTTGAAAAATCCTCATGTATTGCCTATTCATCCCTTCTCCCCTTAATGCCTGGCAATTACTGATACTGTTTATTGTCTCCACAGTTTTGTCCTTTTTTTGGAATATCATATACTTGACATCATATAGTTTGTATCCTTTCCAAATTAACTTCTTTCACTTAGTAATATGCATTTTGGTTTCATCTAGTGTTTTTGTCATCTGATAGCCACCTCCCTCTATTTAAAATACTGAATAATATTCCATTATCTGGATGAAACACATTTATTTATCCACCAACAGTGTAAAAATATTCCCTTTTGACAGTATCTGTGCCAACATCTATGTTTTTGTTTTTTTTTTTTTTTTTCACAATCATGACCATTCATTCTAAATGGAATAAGGTAGTATCTCATTGTGGTTTTAATGTACATTTCTTTGATTATTAGTGATATTGAGCATTTTTTTTCATGCTTTTTTTGGTCATTTGTACATCTTCTTTTGAAAAATATTTCTTTATGTCTCTTGCCCGCTTTTCAAGGAGGTTATTTGTTATTTTTTTTTTTTTTGACAATTTGTTTTTAGATTTTGGATATTAGACCTTTGTCAGATGTATAGTTTGAGAATATTTTCTCTCATTCTATAGGTTCTGTTTGTTCTGTTAATTAATCTATTTGTTCTGTTAATTAATACCATTGCTGTGCAGAAACTGTTTAGTCTAATTAAATACAATTTATTTATTTTTGTTTCTATTGTATGTGTTTTTGAGGTCTTGGCCATAAATTCTTCATCTAGGCCAATATCCAGAAGAGTTTTTCCTAAGATGTTTTTTAGCATTTTTAGGGTTTGGGGTCTTATATGTAAGTCTTTTATCCATCTTTAGTTAGTTTTTTATATGATGAGAGAAGCCATAACTGCCAGCATGCCCATTATTTAAACATTGTGCATAAGCACATTGATTTAATTCTCACACCATTATATGAGATGGATATTTATTCTTTTGAACAGATGAAGAACTCAATAATTCAGGAATATATGCCTTTCTATACCATTGTGGTTCCATATTAATCAATTAACCTATGAATTTCTTATCTAATATGGTCAAATAAATTCATTTATTCAAGATTCTTCTAACATTTACTTAAACTTCTAAAACTTTGTAAATGTCACCAATGTCAACTGATTGTTTGAATGATTCTAAATGTAAAGTCGATGTCTAATTTTAAGAAACTTATGCTTATGTTTAATGGGTAAAAATTTTAAGTTTTCCTGTAAGCCCTTTATTGTATATAGGTGTGTGTATGTGTGTACTTGTGTCTGTGGTTGTGTGTGTGTGTTTGTGAGCTTGTGTGTACTTATAGATTTTATAAAAAAAGAAAGCAACTCTGATTTTTCCCTTTAAGCTTTTCGTTTTATAGTACTCAATGTATGCTAATCTATTTCTTTCAATCTTTCAGTTTTAATCAAATTTTTCCCTAAATAGGTAACTAGTAGTATATAAATACTTGTTATAATGTATTAATTTAAGTAAAATTCTCTAGAGTTCTTAATATTATACAGAAAAATAGAATCCACTTTAAAAAGATCATGCAATGCACTTTTATTATATAGAATATTTTCTGTTTTTATTAATTTCTACTGGTAATACTGAGAGCTTCCATCTGCTTTGACTACCAAGAGATCCAAAGTTTTTGGAGTCAAAAATATTTGCATTTATTTCAATTAAAAGTAAACTTTGAAGCCTGTTCTGGAAGTTGTTCTGAACTAGCACATGCAGAAACAAATTTCTTTTTCTGATAGTTGCAATCTATAATGAAACATTTTTAATAGTGAAAACCTTAGTGAGGAAGGAGCAGATATGTTAATATGGCCTCATAAATAGAGTACAAACCTAAAGATTTTGAGATTCTTTAATATTAAACAATGAGCAATTTGGTTCAATTGTTTGGTGAGGGGTTTAGTGCTGAGTCTAGCAACTATGAAACTAAAGAAAAAATTCTGATTTAAATATCTAAAATCTTCAATGCAAACATAAGAATTAGCTCACCATTTATGAAGCCTCAGTAGTAATTGGCTGAAAAGATGTTTCTTTATTTCAGAAATGTAATAAAATATAAAGCGTGGGTTTTTTTTTATTTTAATCAATTTAGGTAAATGACTAACAATATCATTGTTCCAAAAGCATAGTTCTATTGAGAGAAACACCAGATTGCCTCTAAATTATATTCTCCCCCAATGCTTAATTTGCCACTACTCTATTCATTTGGAATTTTCGTCCCATATTGAGAGACTGTGGGAGTAGTGCAGGATTGCTACAAGAATCATCCTAGAAAACATAAAAGATATCTTTATCATTGCAGTGATCTTTGCTGTTAGTTTTAGATTTGGCAGACATTCAAGGTCTTTATGGAAGCAAGAATTCCTCCTCACAAGTTTTTCCACTTTATTCATTAACATGCATATATTTGTGTGGGTTTATTCATGTTTTAAGAACTTTCCTATGACCCATCTGGTAGCTGGAAATAATATAGTAAATTTATCTCATTAATTCACAGAAGCTGGTTCAAATTTTGCTTAAAGGACTAAATTTTGAATATTTTGAGATGTGGTATAAGAGCAGGTAAAAACCTTGGGCTCCAGTGGCAAAAAAATTCTTTTAATATCATTTTTGCTATACACTCTTACATACATTTAGTTAATCATTCTCTCTTTATCTTTATAATAGCCATTGTTGGCCCAATTCTCTTAAAGCTGTTGTGAGAATCATTTGGCAAATAATAGGTGATACACATGTTAATGATTTGTGACATTTTCAAAATATTTCTGAAGAGAAAAATTTTTTTTATGTTTGTGTGTGTGCTGCTTTCCAAGTGGTCAATAGAAATTATTTTGTATTGTCATTCACAAATTTGGTAATCCTTAAGAAGTGTCTGTGGATAGCAAGGTAACACTTGGAATGAAGAATGTGAATATCAGGCATTAATATTATTAGAACAATAATTTATTTAAAAACACATTAGGCAATTTTTCTTTGTGAACACTATATGGAGAGTTAAATGAAAATTGCCTGTTTTCTTTCAAACAGCTGTTTGAGGAAAGCAAAGGAAGAAAGCAAAAGTTCTTAGGTTTCACTAACATAGCCAAAATTTCAATTCTCATTCTACTAGATATAAATTTTTATATACTTATGAAAATTGCTTAATCTCATAAACCTCTAAGTTAGTTTGTAATTCATCATAAAATTAGTGGTATCTCAGAATTCTCCCAAGGATTAGCATAAAGTTCAAGAAAGCACCTAACACAATATCTTAGTTCTTAGTAGAAATTAAATAAATATTATTTTCCATTCTTTAATCTAGAGGGAACAAGACAAATTGGTATATTCTCCTATCTATATATAATTTTTATGCCTGAGGCTTTATGTCCTTATTTTTATTAATATTTATGGAAGGATTCTGAAAGAATAAAATAAATCACATATCCATAACATTTATCAGACCAATGAAGCCCAAAATACTTGTTTAATGAAAGCACACAGATCATTTTATAGAATGATTTTTCTATTCCATTTTTAAAGCACTGTTAAAATACCAGATTATTGTATAACACATTTATAAAGATTAGAAAATAAAAAAACAATACTGTGTAAATAAATACAATTGATTATAACATAATGACATCTAAAATTTCACCTTGTCTCTAAAAGCTTTCATGATTATTGTCAATTTTTATTTTTTGCCAATATTTAAGTAGAACCATTTACTCCCTGGGTTATACCCTCATAGATTGACAACACACAATTCTTCCATATTCTGGCGATGGACTTCTTTCATACAGTTATCTTAATGTTGCTTTCTATTCACAGAAGGCAGTACATCTTTATAGGCTACAAGCATGTTGGGTTCATTTAAAGACCCTGCCTTAATACTGTTTATATCCCACTGTTACAAAACTAAGTTTTAAATATTGGTAAAATTGCAGTATAATATTTGTGGATAATGCCCAGCACTCCACATGCTACAATTGATAAATACAAATTAAGAAAATAAATAAAGTTTCTTTTATTCTTTTATGATATACATTTTTTATAATATTGACCATAATAATAACACATTTTAACTTCTTCTTAATAAAGATTTAAGGACTAAATGTTGGAGATATGGGAGGTTCTTTGTATATAGTATAAAATCAGTAGATATGATCCTTTCTATCATAGAGAAGAGTGAATGGAGGAGAAAGATATTGCACAAATAAATGCATAAATTATCAATCCAAGTTATAGTAAGTTCTATGAAGAGGAATAGATTGTTTTGAGAAAACAATGGGGGGAAAATATTAACAGTAGTGGGATTAGTGAAAACCACTTCTCTGAGGAAATGACATTTAGGCCAAGACTAGATGGAATGAGTTTAGGATACAAAGAGAGGAACTAAGGAAAAGTTCAAGGTCATTGGAGCTTGGAACAGCCCTGAGCAACTTCTAGAAGGTCAATGTGGCTGAAGTGTGTGACTGCTAAGTGTTTAATGTGGTAGCTGATGATGAGACAGGATTGTATGTGAGATTAGATCATGCAAACAGCACTTAGGAGTTAAACATTTATTATAAGATTAATTTTAAAAAATTAAGTTTATACATAGGTGAATGACCGATATCAATTTAAAACTTACTTATAACAAATGTGTCCTTCACATTATAGGATAAAGACATTTCATCCAACTTGAGAAAGAGGCTTTCTGAAAGTCAATAGGCATTTTTTAGTTACTTTAAAAAAAAATAAAAGCAGACATTTTCCTATGGAGGGTTAGTTATTATGGTGGAAAGATCTACTAAGATACAAGGTTGACTGTAGTGCAATCACATTTCTTCTTCATCAATATTCAAAATTTTGAAATAATATGATTTCTTATTTTTGGCCTTCCAATATGAGCTAAAGTAAGTATTTCATTGATTATGCAGTCATAACTAATTTGCAATACATGAAGCATTGTTTTGCTTTTAACTCAAAATACCTAACATCACTTACTTGCAAATACTCCTAGAAAGTGCCCCCAAACCACACATAAAATATTTCCTTACCCCACAATAAAGGGATTAATTTTTCATTTACATTTAATGAAATTAATATTTATATTATAAATATCCTTTTAAAAGTTTTAAGTAAAGTTATGTGTATTATATTACTCAAAATGAAAAAAACCCCAAAACTATTAAATGTTTTGAGAAAACAATGGGGGGAAAATATTAACAGTAGTGGGATTAGTGAAAACCACTTCTCTGAGGAAATGACATTTAGGGCAAGACTAGATGGAATGAGTTTAGGATACAAAGAGAGGAACTAAGGAAAAGTTCAAGGTCATTGGAGCTTGGAACAGCTCCAATGCAGCTCCAAGCTCTGGGGTAGCTTATTACCCCAGAAGACTACATGGGGCAAATATTTATTGTACCATTAAAAAATTGCATTTTTCTTTTTTTTTTATGCTTTCATTATATTTATGGCAAGTGAACTCAGCTTTTCCATATTAGACAAAATTCCTCAAATTCTTTGGGAGTATATGGTTTATGTGTGTTAACTCATCAAGAAGAAAAACATATTAACATCTTAAGTGAATCACAGTTCAGGATCTGGGGCAAAATATTTGGTCTGAGGGTTATATGTTGGGAGCTCGTAAATAAGTTGGAGATATTTTTTAAAAGGATATTTTTTTCAGATGACCTTCAGACCCTGAAGGCTGTAGAAGGATGGACAAGAATTATCTCCCAGGACCAGGATTATTCAAAGAGAAACAATCTCTAGATGAGAATGGGTTAACTGAGCTAAAAAAGAAAAAACTGCTTTCTTTTCCACTTGATTCCATGCTTTATACCAGTAGAGCCATGAGGTTCTATCTTCAAGGAGAGGTAGGATAACTTTCTCAGTGTCCATAATCAGGAACAGGACAGAGCAGATGCAAGACTTGCCCACTCTCAATGCCATTCCTGATGACACCCTGTTTAATCATTTAAAGCATGCTGTGATTCCAAATGGGAAGAAATGAAAAAATACCCAATACAAAGGAAAATTTCTCCATGAGTCAAGGTATTCTGGGGGAGGATAATCAGGAGCTCCTGAACCAGAGAAAAGGACCAAAATCTAACCCTACTCACACCTTAGGTTTCAAGTTTCTTAAAACTTGAGCTAAAAAGCTGTATTCCACACACAAAAAAGACAATATATTTCTCTGTAAAATGAAGTGCAACATAGCTGATTTTCCAAAGCTAGAAGTTAGGCATATGTCAACATTAAAATTCTAAAAATACAGTTTCAAGAAAGGCCCGTGTTTCCCCAAGTTTAAGAATAAAACTATTAAAAATGATCAATATTGGCAGAATTTGTCATAATATAGAGGCATGTGTATTTGTTTTCAAAAACAGAAAAAAAAATACATTTTTCTTAATTCAGAATTTCACTAGCCAATTTCATTTGCAGTTAAAGTAGTGGATAAAATATCTATATATTTTGCTCTGCTGATATTCAAAAATAAATAAATATGTAGATTTTAGCATATGGTGAGGAAATTAAATATTATCACCTGTTGAGAAATAATCTAGAAGTAGAGATAAATTTTTAACAATGCAAACATTTTTGGAATCCAGTATATTTATGTTCAACTCAATTGCCTGAGAAGAGATCAGCCCTCACTGTTCCAATTTCCTTACACAAGGATGAGTTACCATCTGAACCAAAAATTAATTTGCACCTCAAGAAATATAAGTAAAGGGAGAGTTACCCGTATGCCAGGTAAGAAATTGCTTTAAAATAGAATAAAAGTGCTAGCTTTCCTTAAAATTGAATTTTCACCTTGGTTCAGTGGGGGTGCAGGATAGGTAATGAGTTCACTCTATTATGTGATTTATGGTGTCTGCACATTTTCTCTATACTTTTCCAAAGGATACTGTTTCCTATTTTTATGGAAATACGGACAAATACCTGTAGGTGGAGTCAGGTGCAGCACACACACACACACACACACACACACACAAAATAGCTATGGAGGGGAGGCAATTCCAATCACTTTATCTGCTCTATATTGGACTGTTTCTCACCCAATTGCCAAAAAGTGAAGCAATTAGAGAACAATCTTTAAGTACCACTTTACAGGTGCTACCAAAAGGTCACACTTTATTGCTGTTATAATCTGCTGCTGAGTTTGAACTAGCATGTTGGATCCAAAACATTCTACTGCCCTTTTACTGTAATTATTACTTTTCCTTCAGGTTTTGAGGTGGACCTTAATTATGTGCTGGATTGAAGTCAAAAAATGTTAATCTAACTCAGTAGTTTGTATGCAGATCAGCAGCTGTGCAACACTGAATATACTGGACTGTTCCAAAAACAGTGAGTGTTAATTATGGGGGCATTGAGTTCATTAGGGTGCTGAGCAGAGTTAGCAACGGGATCACTGGAGAAGACATTAGGGGATAATTAGAATTCTTAGGTACATAAAACTACTTAGCCTATAAACCAGGCTGTATCCCCTGCACCTGAGTAAGTAGTATCTGTAGTTATTCCGTTCTCTTTTCTGTTAAATTATTAGATTATAATTGATTTGGCATATCTGAGAGTGCAATTACTCATTTATCTAAGATACATTGGCACCAACTACCTATTCTGGGCACTGATCAAGCTACCAGGGAAATAATCATAACATTTAAAACACGCGCATGTACACACACGAAAATTCAGAGTTCTGAGCAACAGAGCAGTTAAAAAATTGGGACCTAAACAGAGTGCTGCACGCTGTTTTTTTATGTCATATTAAGGCTTTGAAAGAAAAAAGAAAGAAGGAAACAAAGGAGGAAAAAAGGAAGGAAGAAAAATTAGTGGCATCTATCATCATTATTTCATAAATAAAGAAGCATGTTAACAATAACAACCACAAAATTGAGGAAGATATAAGGTGAGAATGAATAATGGTGCATTATATCTCCAATTGCAGCTTTGTGGAAAACTCCCTAAGTTGCTTTTATTTTTTTTTTCGTTTCTCCATTTAGAATAATAACTTTGACATAGATTCTTATCTGTCTGTAGAACAATATTTGAGAAACACTAGTCAAGGAAGAGACAAGAGACAGTGACAAATGATATATGCTAGAAGGTGGTTTGGGATCACACTGGCCTGACAATGACACAGTCTAGAAAAGATTTTCAGGCAAAAGTGAAAAAGATAGAGAAAAATTTGGTATGAGTTAATTAAAAATAAGATGGTAGCATGAATATTCCAGGCAGAGTTTAGAAAGCAATGTGCATACAAAGAGGCATGAGTAGGCACATTGCATTAGAGGAATTCAAATAGCTCTGTATAAGTGGGGTACAGGCTGCACAACTGACACAAGTGAGGGAAAGAGAGAGAGGTAATTTTTAGATCAATGAGACTGGGAACTCATAATACTGAAGGCCTAGCATAATATAGAGATTTTATATGAAAATTTATGCGGAGTTAATAAAAGTTTTTTTTCAATTAATTTAGAAAATACTTATAATCCCTCATGCCAATCTGATGGAGTAAAAGATTTAAGTAAGTAAATAAATATATCACATGGTATGTGATTAAGAAGATTAAGATACGAAAATATGAAGACGAGTTATCAATCTACTGTACTCTGTTGGGATATAGGATTTAACAAACTAAAAAGAAGCACAAGGGATCATTTAAACACAATATATTAATATAATAATTCCTAGGAACATGGAAAACGATGGCACATAATCAAAGATGTAAAAATACAAGAACTGCCATGGCACATTGTGGAAGATGAGGTTAAAGGCTGAGAGAATCAGCTGCTTTAAAGTGAATATAATATGTAAGGCCAAGTAACATATTATTCACCAAAGACATAAGGACTATGGTAGAGAAAAAAATTGTTCTGCTCAGTTGGCCAGGACTGATGATAGGAGATGTTGTTTACAGTTGTTAGCAGTAAGTATGACAGACTCCTTCGAGTAGTTGAGGACAGGTGTGATACTTGGTCATCAAAAGCCCAGTGGATATAAAATATTACCTATGAGTGGCAACATTTGAGGAATTTCCAGGTGGTTTGGCGTTGCCAATGATTGTTATAGAGATAAAAATAGAATATAGTATCTTTTGGGAGCAATATATATGGGCAGCCAAAAGGGGTACTTCTCAATCTATAAAATAAAATTTAAAAAAATTGATGAAAGCAATTGGCCCAATGAAAGTTGCAGTTTCTTCTCAATTTCCAGACTTAATTCAGTTCTTAGAACAGGTCTCACTGACTGAAAGTAAAACTAGGTCCAAGAGGAGGGAACTTTTAACACCACATCAAATGTAGGTGACAACGATTTCTTCAGATATTCTGCAAGGGATTGTTGGACATTTTCTTAGTCAATTATACATGGGGGAAACAGGGACACACAAACATTTTGAAGATACTTGAACACAAGATTAAATTTGGCAGCAATAGCCAGAGACTCAAAGTGTCATCATGCTCCCTCCTCAAATACTGGGGACATTTTTGAAGGAATAGATGGAGTCCAGACCTGTATCCACTTCCCAGTGGGTCTACTGTCTGATAGTCATCTCCTAGTCCTCCAAACTGGAACAGACATACTGGATGGTTGGCATAGTCCCCGTATTGGTTGCCATTCTTGTCTGCTGGAGTGAAAGCTTTTACAGTAGGGCAGGCCAAGTCTTTGTAGCCTCTGAAATCTCCCTCTGCCCCATGATAAATCAAAAACATTATCCCATCTCAGGAAGAAATGGAAAATATTTATAATTTGAGTCAAAAGGGAGCATAACTGATGATTCGATCTATTTCCATTAAATTCACCAGTCAGGAATCTGAAAGAACCAGACAGATCCTAGGGGATGTGAGTGGAATACTGTCAACTCAACCCAACAGTAGGCGTCATTACAGCCACCATACCAAATGCCATAATTTTGCTGATGCACATTAACTAAATCACAGGTGCATGTTTTGCAGCCATTGATGTGGTGAATGTGTCCTTTTTAATCCCTGGAAGAATTCTGGATTATATGCCACTCGCATTCATATGGACATGACAATAATACCCATTTATAGTGTTGCCCCATGGCTAGGTTAACTCTGGTACTCTATCATAATATAAACGCAAGAGTTCTGGACCATCTGGACATCCCACAAACTATTGCTCTGGTCAATTGTCCTGATTATTTCATGCTACTCAAACCATGTAAGCAAGAAGTGATTAGCACATGGTGCCTTTAATGAAACTCAGGCATTTCCAGAGGGTAGGATGTAAACCCTATGAAAACTCAAAGTCTCACAAAGTCTCACACCATCAAAAGTTTTAGGAATCCATTTAGATCCATTTCTCTGGTATCTGGGCCATACCATACTTCCCTTCCTAAGATATATATATATATATATATATATATATATATATATATATATATATATATATATATATATATAATTTGGTGCCTACCACTATGAAGAAAGGAAAATATTGACAGTCCTTTCTGGCTTCTGGAGGCAGCATATTCCAGACCTGAGATTAAATCTCTATCCCATATATTTGATGATGCAAAAGACTTTCAGCTTTGTGTAATGCCTAGCAGATTAAAGTGTTTTGTAGCAGTCTAATCTGTGATGGTAGCAGCCCTGCTGCTGTGCCATATGTCCCAGCAGGCCCAATGGCGTTATAGATACCAGAAGTGGAAAAAGAGACAGAGTTTAGTTTATGGCAAGTCTTAATAGAAGAATTACAATTTAAATCCCTAAATTTCCACAGCAAAGTCAAGCCATATGAAGAAGAGGATTATGAACATTTTGAAAAATAGCGTTTAGCATGTTACTGGACCCAGGTACAGATGGAGCCCCTGATCATGAGACATAAAGAGACCCCAAGGCCAGAACTGCTCAGCATGCACTGAGTTCTGTCTGACCCACTCAGTCAGTAATAATCCAATGGAAGTGACATATCCTGACTGAGCATGATGAATACCAGAGAACACAGCACACTACAAGCACATAGCTCATGACACCATGCCACATGCCATTGCTGAGTCAGTGCTGCCCCACACCCATCTAAGAATGCTAAGGAATCTCTAGGACTAGCTGATAAAGAGGAAATAAAGTTGCACCTGTTTAAGGGATAGGTCATCTTGGAATGTGGGTACAAGTTGAAAATGGATGACAGCTGCACAACAAGCCCACTAGGAGGTCACCTCTAAAATGTACACTGATCTAAGTAGTATATCTAGTGCATTTTGCATGACGAAAGAGGTGACCTGAGTTTACTCTTCATTGGAATTAACAGGCAATGGGAAATATATTGGCTAGAGAGCCTTGGAGGATAATAATTGGAAAACTGGGAACAAGGAGGTCTCAGATAGAGGCATTTAGCTTGATGGATAGTAATTATGATGATGTGTGAAGATCTTTCCATCTCATTTTAATGCTTGGTAGAAAGCATTCACAATGAAACAAGCGCTAAAGTGCTAAATGTCCAATATTAGACAGTTACTGTGTTTCCCCCAAAATAAGACAGGGTCTTATATTTATTTTTCCTCAAGAAGACACCCCAGGGCTTATTTTCAGGGAATGTGTTATTTTCCCCTCAAAGCCTCAGCTTTCAGCACGTACAGGATGGGCGGGACCTGACAGGGGAAGCCAACCTTGTTGGTGGGGCTGCCCGCACCTTTCCGGTCACCTGTGGGATAGTAGGTGTTACGATGGGGCAGATGAGAAGGGCTGCTTGTCTTCTTTACTGCTCTGCGAGGAAATGCATGGGTTGTACAGATACACTGCATAGCTACGCCCATCACTAGGTCTTATTTTCAGGGTAGGTCTTCTATTGCACAAATGCTTAGAAACCCTGCTAGGGCTTATTTTATGGGTATGTCTTATTTTCAGGGAAACACTGTAGTAATGTCAGCAGTTACAGTCTTGGTTAGTAGGAACCCCCATAGCATCCACTGTAAGACAGCAACTTACTGTCCAACACAGGAAGGGGTGGCACAGACGCAAGAAAATGGGATTCACTAGCAATATCACAAACTGCAACCACAGAAGCTGCCACACTCGTAGTGTTAGAACTGCCTGCTGCAGGCACCTCTGAAGTGTGAGCTCAGAAGCAATACTTTATGTGAATGAGGTGCCATCATTAAGAATACATTATATACTTTAAATTGCATACTTTTATATGATATTATGTCTACAAAATGTAAACTGCATGGATAAGGGAAACAAGGATAGAAACTGGAAAAGCCTAGCTTACCATAGCTTGCAGTGGTATGCTTGGGGATTTCGTGTTTCCTGTTACCCCAACCCTGTGCTCTGCGGGCAGTGATGCTCATTTCCTAGTAGAAAATGTTTCCACCAGGGAACACAGCAAAACTCTTATTGAGCATTTTAGAATATCGGTGTCAAGGGCAAAAATAGGGATCACCAGACTGTCAGAGTAATTAACCCTGGTCTTTAGGAGGAACTAGGGAAGCTGTTAAACAATGGGTACTGGGATGAATATATTTTGCATAATGCAATTCACTTGGGTATCAATTAGGTACCAAGTCTTTGTTTAAGTTTAATAATAAATGGGCATCCTCTCTGAACTAAGGAAGACCTATGATCAAGGACTTAGCAATCTCCAGGACGAGAATCTGGGTCACATCCCCAGGTAAGCAACCAAGACCTGCAGAAGTGATAGCTGTGGCTGGAGAAAATTGAGAATTGATAGGAGAGGGAATGAGATGATGAATATCAGTCGTATCTCTCAGGCTGTGCAGCAGTAAGAGCATTAGTTTTTCCCACTAACATTTTAAATTTCCCCCAGGAAGAAAAGCTCACCCAACGGGGCTGCTCACAGAACTTACACAAAAATAGTAGGCTGGGCAGCACCAGAGATGGACCATGATGGTTGCTGGAAGGTGCTGCCCAAGTTCCATTTTAGGAATAAACATTTATTACTCCAGCTCCTGGATGTGCTATAGGCAGACACTCTCAGCTTTCAACTTTTTCAGGGATTAACTGGGCTGAGAAGCTTCTATTTGAGGTCACACAGATTGATGCAGGTAAAAGAGCTCAGATGTCTCACCAGAAATGATGAGATTTCCAAAGTGTTATCCCTTCTTTGAAACTCCCCTCTGTGTTGGCTGAGCTTCTCTGTAAGACTGCGTCACAGCTCTGCCTCTGCCAAATCCTGATTTCTTCCCTTCCCTGTCATGGCAATTTTCATTTAAGAGTTTGCTTTTTAAGGAAACAAACCTGCAACAGTACAAGGAAGTAAAAGAACAGAGTATATGAGTCAGGGGCCTATATTCTATAGGGTCTTCAGGAAGGATATACTTTTATTTTAGTGAATGTAAAATTTAAACATTTTTAAATTAAACACAAAATAAGCTATAAACATAGTAGAGAAAATCTGGGGATTGTTTTAAAAATAATTTTTATTTTATTTGTACAGAAAGATATACTCTTATACAAAATCAAAAAGCCATCAAATATTAATAAAATCGATTGCATAAAAATTCAAAAGAAAGTGAAATAGTCATAGAAAAAGAGCTCAGCCAATTGGATAAAGTACCAACATTAAAAGGAAAAAAATCCTCCCATATCACAGAGAAATTCTTTTAGTTTATACAGAAGTAGTTCTGACAGTTTAATAAAATAGGATAAATATGATTGATCTGAGAAATCCTGGGAGTTTGTCTTGTAAATCTTGGAAGAGAGAGACAAAAGAAAAGGCTAAGAATAAGCCTACAGCCTGTGACTCTTGCCCTAAAGTAGAAAGGAAAGAGAGAATATATTGGCATGCTCTGTTTGATAGACACGTGATAGATACTAGAGAGTAGATTTCTAGCAAACAATCAAATGTAAAGTTCTGAAGCTTGAGAAAGCTTGCCTTGTGGGGAGTATAGAACTATGGTTCCTGGAAATATATGCTGGCACCAACAATCCACAGGACAAGTTACTCAACTTCTCTGTAGCTCAGAATCCTTATGCTTACAATGGAAATATTAATGATTACCTCATTATGATTATGATTAATGATTACCTTATTAAGATAATTATGATTTAATAGACACAGAGCACTGAAAGAAATACCCAACATATAATCAGTACAGAATGCATATTAACCGTTAATAGTCTTAGTAATATAGACACTGGAAGTATCAGAATATAGTCATTTGATGATTACCAGATGTAGTCACTGGTAAGAATAAGGTAGAATGAAAAGAGAACAATCTAGGTTATGGAGACTAAGAAATGTATGGATTACGTGGCACTCTTAAATACTGTGACATAATTAGTAAGATAAATTTTGAAAAATGGAATACAACAAACATGAGTAAAGAAGGAGCAAATACATAAGTGCCAAAGCCTTGAAGTTTACAAGTAAGGAAAATATTAAAATGCATTTATAGGATTTAGTAGTTATATTTGTTTTTAGTATCATAACTGCACACAATCTTCATTTGGATTACTTTTAATAATACCACAGAGCAGTATATTTGAAGGATAGCTGTGTTTCTGCATTATGCTTTATGTTTCCAACCCAACCACACCACGGTAGTCATACTCCTAATCTTTAACACAATACATGAAGATTAGTAGAAAATAGCAAGTTCAAGTAGAGAAAAAATATCTATTAATGATATTATTAAAAAATTATGTTAACCACTTTTCAATTTCAAATTTTTTTCAGAGTTGAAAGCCTAATTCATTTCTATTTCTAATTTATTAACAAATGCATCTAAGAATAATATACCACTAAACCAGGAACTATTAGCAAATATTTACATGTAACATTTTCATTAAAAATAGTTCTAAAATAACTTGTAATTTACATTTTTATTTTCCTTTTACTGCTGTCATTAAAAGTATTATCCCATTTGCTTTTTGTTTTAAGTTTCTGTGGCATAACTTGACTGGTTATTTGTTGAATAATTTCCTCTTCTCCCTACAATGCAGGTAGATTACATTTCCCAATCTGCACTACAGTTAGAATTTTCTGGAAATTTAGCCAATAGAATGTAAATAATGGTGCTGTGCTCCTCTGTTAGGTTTGGTCTACAAAATTTTCTCTTGCACAGTGTATGAGTTTCCAAGGATTAGAATAATATAGCACAAAGTGGGTGGCTTAAAACAATAGAAACTTACTCTCTTATAGTTTTGAAGACTAGACTTTCAAAATCCAGGTGTCAACAGTATTGTTTTTTTCCTGGTAGACCTGAGGAAGAATCTGTTCTATATATCTCTTCTACCTTCTGGTAATGACTGGCAATGCATGACATTCCTTGGCCTGTAGGTCTATCACTCCAATTTCTGTCTTCATCATTGCATGGCACTGTTTCTGTGTGCATCTGTGTATCTCTTCTCCTCTACTTTAATCAGTCATACTGAATTAAAGCCCGGCTTCATCCATTATGACTTTATCACAACTTTATTGTAGCTGCAAAGATTGTATTTCTAAATAATTTAACACTAATATGCATTGGGGATTAGGGCTTGAATATATCTTTTAGGGGGACACAATATACCCGGAGCAATCAGTTCACTTCATTTTGCCCACTTTTATTACTTTATACTAAAGGGCACAATGAATGTGCAAAGCACTTGTTGAAAGTGTCAGAGAAAGAAGATTATATTGTTATGCTATGTTATATAATATTGTATTACATTATAGTATATTTTTCAATTGTTCTACATTTAACTTTGTCTCTTTGATCCATTAGTTTCTCTGGAAAGTTGCTAAAGCTCACCCTTTATATTTATGGTTTTGTTCATTTCTGTTTGTTAATATCTGATTTACATAATGATTTTTGATGCTATGTTACATTTAAAAAAAATCATGATTGCCGCATCTTTATGAGTGATTGCACTTTTTATCAACATGTAGTGGAAGGTAATTTATGCTCATCAAATTGCTGCTTATTCACTCCTGCTAGCCATTTGAAAGTGTTGTGCTTTTCTGCCTTCTTAAATATGACTTGCTTTGGCTAATGAAATGAGAAAAGAAATGACACATGTCACTTCTGGGTGAAAGTGTTTAATAGCTTGTGTATGACTCCCCATGTTCTCTTCTACTGAAACAAATGTTGGCATCTTATGCTAAATGGCAATAATATAATTCAGTGAACTTATCTTCTCAGCCAGCTCGTGTACTGAAATATTAAGATTTGTTTTTACTGTTGCACAAACTAGCTTATCATGGATGATACAATAATGATCATTTTTACTGCTATTAATATGTTTCAATTATTTTTTATTCTATTTTAATTATGCAACCTCAACTTTCTTTTTATTAATATTATAATGTCTTAAGATTTTTCATCTTCTTTTTTAGCTATTCCTCAACATGACATTTTAGTTTTACTCATAAGGAAGAGTATACAGTTGGATCCTTTTTTTCTCAACTTAACAGCCCATTCTTTAATAGGTAAGGTTAATTTATTTTTAACTATCTACAGTGTTACATTTGAATTTATTTTTGGCATCTTAGTGGAGCTTTCTATAACCAATGGTTTTATTTACTACTTATTTACTTCCTTTTCCTTTTAGTTATATTTTATACATTTCATTTTATGCATATCATATTACATGTGGTAGATTTTATTTCCTTTTTTAAGAAATATTTTGATGTTTTATTTTACCATAAAATATTCCAATAAAGTGTAAAACTGTTAAATTCCAAGCATTTTTGGAAACAAAAAATACAAAATGAGGTTTTACTAACTGGACCAAGACATCATATAATGATAAAAAAATAAACTGAAGTTTCTTATTAATTGAAACCTTTTCCACTCTGAATCAAAATGTTACTATTAATATTTTAGATACAATTGTTATTTGCATTTGCCAACATAGATGTGTATCTATCTATAAATCCCTTTTCTTCCTTTCTTTATGCATATATTATATATTACATATATTACTGTATATCTATATTTACAGACATACACAGTCCTACTTCATTTTATTGTAGTTTATATTATTATGCTTTGATGATAGTGCATATTTTACAAATTAAAGGTTTGTGGCAACCCTGCATCAAGCAAATCTATTGGTGTCATTTTTACAATAGCACTTTGTGTCTCTGTGTTGCACTTTGGTAATTCTTACAATGTTTCAAACTATTTCTTTTATTATCATACCTGCTATGTTGCTCCATGATCACAGATCTTTGATGTTACTACTGCAAATGCTTTGTGGCACCATGAACCATGCCCATGTAAGACTACAAACTTAATCAATAAATGTATGTGCTCTGACAATTCCACCAACCAACTATTGCCCCATTTCTCTCTCTCTTCCCAGGCCTCCTTATTTCTTGAGACACAACAATATTGAAATTAGGCCAGTTAGTAACCCTTAATGCCCTCTAAGGGTTCAAGCAAAAGGAAAAGTCACATATCTCTCACTTTAATCAAAAGCTAAAAATGATTAAATGTAGTAAGGAAGGCATGCCAAAAGCCAAAATGGGTTGAGAACTTGGCTTGTTGAACCAAACAGGTAGCCAAGTTGTGACTGCAAAGGGAAAGTTCTTGAAGAAAATGAAAAGTGCTACTCCAGGGAACACACAAATTATAAGAAGTTAAAACAGCCTTACTGTTGATGTGGAGAAAGTTTTTGTGGTATGGATAAAAGACCAAACCTGGTACAACTTTGCCTTCACCCAAAGTCTAATCCAAAGCCATGCTCTGTCTTCAATTGTATAAAGACTGAGAGAGGGGAACAAACTGCAGAAGAAAAGTTTGAAAATAGAGGGTTTGGTTTAGGAAATTCAAAGACAGATGCTATCTTCATAGCATAAAATGTAAGGTGAAGCAGCAAATACTGATGTAGAAGCTACAGCAAGTTATCCAGGTGATCTAGCTAAGATAATCAATGACAGTATCTAGACTAAATGATAGATTTTTACTGTAAAATAAATAACCTTCTATTGGAAGAAGATGCCTTCTAGGTCTTTCATGGTGATAGAGGAGAAGTCAATATCTGCCTTGAAGTTTTCAAAAGACAGGCTGACTCTCTTATCAGGGGCTAATGCAGCTGGTGACTTTAAGTTGAAACCAATGCTCTTTTACCATTTTAAAAATCCTAGAGCTCTTAAGAATTTTGCAGAATTACTCTGCTCATGCTTTACAAATGGAACAACAATGTCTAGATGACAGCACATTTTCTTACAGCATGGTTTACTGAACATTTTAAGCTGACTGTTCGTTGACAATACACCTGGTCATCCAAGAGATCTGATGGATTAATGCTATTCTCATGCCTGCCAACTAAAATTCCTTTCTGCAGCTCATGAATCAAGGGATAATTTGAACTTTAACTCCTCTTTTAGAAATATATTTTGTAAGGCTATAGATCATGATTCTTCTGATGGATGTGGGCAAAGTAAATTGAAAACAATCTTGAAAGGATTCACCACTCTACATTCTAAATACCATTAAGAACATTAAGAATGTTTGTGAGGAGGAAGATAAAATATCAACACTAACAGAAGTTTGAAAGAAGTTGATTCTAACCTTCATGGATGACTTTAATAAGGGGTTCAAGACTTTAGTGGAGGAAATAACTACATACATGGTAAAAATAGCAAGAGAACTAGAATTAGAAGTAAAACCTGTAGATGTGACTGAATTACTGCAATAAATAAATTACTGGATTACTGCAATAAAACTTGAACAGATGAAGAATTGCTTCTTGTGGATGAGCAAAGAAGCTAGCTTCTTGATATGGAATCTACTCCTAGTGAAGATGCTCTGAAGATCATTGAACTGACACAAAGGACCATTACATGAACTTAGTTGATTTCAATCAGTCAGTAGCCATCAAAATTGAAACAAGACTCTCCACCGACAAAAACTTTACAACTTGGTGAAGGTTCAGATGATCATTAGCATTTTTTAGCAATAAAGTATTTTGTAATTGAGATATGTACATTGATAGACACAACTCTATTTGTTGTCCTATTTGTAGAGCACAGGCAGAGTAATTTAGCATAATTCTTAAGAGCTATAGGATTTTTGAAATGGTACATTTATTAAACTATAATACAGTGTAAACATAACGTTTACATGCACTGGGAAATCAAAAAAAGAAAAAAATTGTGTGGGCTGCACTGTATTGTGATAGTCACTTTATTGTGGTGGTCTTGGAACTTAACCCATTATATACAATATCTCCCAGGTGTAACTGTATATATACATATTCATGTATACATCATATATACACATATACATATATTTTTCTATGCTAGCTAAAAAAATTATTTCTTATTTAGCCAGGCTTGGTGGCACACACCTGTAGTCCTAGTTATTCAGGAAGCTGTAGCAGGAAAATTTCTTGAGCTCAACAGTTCATTACTAAAATAAGCGACGATCCTGCCACTGCACTCCAGCCTGGGCAACAGAGTGAGACCACATCTCTAAAAAAATATATAAATAAACAAAAATAAGAAAGTCTTTATTTTAGCTTCCTTTTTTATTAATAATGTAACAAAATATAGAATTTTAGGTTGACAGGTCTTCGAAGATAACACTATTTTGTTTTGTGGTATTTATTTTTATTCTGCTGTTGAGATGTCTAGTGTTGCTCTGATTATTTCTCTTTGAAATGCAATTTGAACTTTGCTTTTGATATATTTCATTTATTTCTATATGCTTTTCAGTTTATGTAAATTAAATTTGATCATTATTTTCTTATTAAAGAAACATATTTGTATAGTCCTTCTCTGAAGATTGGAAGGCGTATAGAAAAAAACGATATCTACTATTTCTCCTCCTAGTTTTGAGTTATTTCTAGGAATGTCTAATGTGTTCATTTTTTCCAGCTGTTTCTTCTAATATTTATCACATGTTACTATGTAATATTTTTGTGCCTTTCTTTTTTTACTTCAATTTTAGCCATTTTCATCCTCATATGGAAGATGAAAGATTAGCTTTCCTGTTCCTTCTCATCCTAAACTAAATTCATTTTTCTTTACTTTATCCTCTCTATACAGGATATTTTTTAACTAAATCATTATGCAAATTGTACATAATTATTACTTTTTAATATTATTTACAGGTAAAATGAATTCATCTTCAAAGGCTCACTTAAGAACTAGAAAACTTTAGTCAATACAGTCTATGTGTTAGATAATGTGCCATATTCATTTTTATTTATTTATTTTTGGAAGTGCTCTTCTATGACACATACATTGCTCTCCTTCGATATAAATTATTGCTTTCTGAGTCTGCTGCAATTCATGGGCAATGTCATTGGTAATTGAATTTGAAAGTACTATGAAAATTCTGTTTCACTCACTCGTTTTTTGCTACTCTGTTTCAGGTTCTCACATATTCTTTTTATAATTTGATCCCCCATTTTGGTGATTCATATCCTCCAGCAACTTTTTAGAAAATGTTATATGGGCTAATCTTACACAGTTGAAAATGTCTTTATTCCACCAACACGCTTGATTGAAAACTTGGTCATGTATTTAGTTCTAGGCTAAAATATTTTTTCCCACTGTTAGAATTTTAAAGGACTATATCTACTGACTTCTATGTTTATATATGACCTCCTTCTCTCCTCCTCTCTCCTCAAATTTAGACTCTCTTGAAAATTGCCATCTGTCCATGGTCCTCTGAAATTTCATGATGATTTCTGCCTGTCCCCTTTAGTGTATATCTTTAGTGTATAAAATCTGTATTTTGCTGTTTACTATTCAGTCATGGCACCTTGTTAAAAGTCTAGAATACTCGGATAGTGAACAGTTCTTTCCATTTTATTTGTATATAACTATTATAATCCATCAATCCATAAACTAAAATATAAATTATATACCTCTCTACATCTATGTACAAAATAGTGGATTCATAACTGGATAATTACAAAGAAAAGCTCCCAGTCCAAGAGGAAAGAGAGAAAACACAGCAGATGATGGTCTCTAAAATGATCCAATCTCTGACTGGGAAATTCAGTAATTCCCTTACTAAATCCATATCACAGCCAGAAGCTCGACTCTCAGGAAGGGATTATTTTGTCCACTGTCTTCCACAGGCTCTAGGTGTGACCTTGAAATGATCTTTCTTTATGAGTTGCCAAGGCCGCTTCTGCAATGTGAATTGAAAGTACGTTCTTCATAGGAAATGTTGAGCATTTCCAATTGGTGCCCTGCTGGAATAGATAAGAACTCTGGGCATTGATTTAATTTTCCGCAATGAATTAAGTAATACCAGGGTTCCAATGTCAAGCCAGCACGTTTCTTGTTTTAGGCACTGGTATTGAGGCTGTTTCTGGGTTCTTCTCCCTTTACCTGTGGCTTTATGTTCTGTGATTCCAGAAGCATATTTTACCCTTCTTTCACTAGTAGGAGAACCTTATCAAAATTTCTAAGTTCAAGCAGTGAGATGGATCAGAATCCTCACTTTCTTAGGGCACCTTTATTTGGATAAATTGTTAACATATGGGAAAGGAAGACTTAGTTCTCAATGCATCCTCTGAACCCGGAGGCCACTGCTACACAGGCACCTCAGATGACTCACATCTTTGCTCTTTGCCTTTTACGGTCTGTTTGGGGCTTCCAGGAATGCTTGTCTTGCTTTTTAATATAAATGTGTATGGACGCATGTTTGTGTATATGATCATTGCTATTGTTTGACGCTGAGGGTTGGCGTCCTCCAAGCTTCACTCATCTTGGTGTTATGAGTGTCTGTAATTATTTTTCCCCTTAGTCAATCAGATTTATAGATATTCATAGGCATAATCTAGATAATGTATTTTATTCTCTATTTTAATATTTAATTATTAATATATTCCAGATAAGATGAGCTTATTAAGATAAACTGCTAGGATAAAGAGATAAACATATAAATAAAGAACCAGTTAAAATGAATATAACAGAAGATGGAGTTTTAAAAAAAAAGAAAATGCAAGAAAAAATGAAATGGAAAAAAAATGAAATGGGGCACACAGTAGTTGTCAGTGTCCTGCTCAAATGCCTTCACACTTCACATTGCAGTGTACATATGCCTGACTTCAACTGTTTGAGACATTTTTCTGGAACCAAATCTGGCTACGCCACCTGTGATCAGGCTTGAAGTGCCTGGAAATTATATCGTCCCAGGAGCAAATCGCAACCAATGAGTCACAGACTTGATGTATAGGACACCCAACATCCACAAATGTGTGACAGAATAACTCTAATGTGTAAGTTTCACACACCTATGTCTACTTATTCACAGAGATAACTTATTTGTTAAAGAACTCTGCATTTCTCATTTCCATTCCCTATCTCTCTCTTCGACTTTCCTGTTGGTGTTTCCTGTGCTCACTCACAAAATAAACTATATGAACAAATAAACAATCGAATCTTTATTTCAACAGGTACTTCCAGGGGAAAAATAAACTATGAGAGAATACAACAAAGGGAATGGTCAACTCTATCATAGTGGGAGTTAGAACATGTTTAAAATAGAGAAATTCAATATCTTAGATCAAAGGTAAGTCACAGCTCCTGCTAGGCATTCAGGTGGGCGTCTCAACACTCACATTTCAAGGGTCACTCAGGAGGAAATCACTATAGGGCATTTGGATAACTAGTGAATGAGATTTGAAAGGCTTATTGGTGTCATGGAAATATATATATATATATATATATATATATATATATATATATATATATTACCTAGTTGAACTGTCATAATCCTGCAACTAAAATTCAGATATTGTAGCAATATAAGAAAATATAAACAAAACAAAATTCAGTCTACTGAAAATAGAAAATCCAATTTAATTCTCTCATCAATGCTATAATACTGAGAGATTTAAATGAAACATGAATTATGCTCAATAACATGCTAATATGAATCCAGTTGACTGATTATTTTTTTCCTTTTTCTGGTTTGGCCCATTTAAGAACTGCCTAAATTCTTTTAGCCAGCTATCCATGTTGCGGCAATGTGTACAGCTAGTGTTACAGCTCTTGTTACAGCTTTTTTTTTTTTAATTTATTTTTTTATTTTTATTTTTTTATTTCGGCATATTATGGGGGTACAGATTTTGAGGTTTCAATAAATGCCCTTTCCCCCCTCCCCCCACAAGTCTGATTCTCCAGCATGACCATCCCTCAGATGGTGCACATCTCACTCAATTGTTACAGCTCTTATTCGTTTGACCGGGGAAAGAACCAAGCGGCACACAAAGAGTTGGAGAACAGCCTTTATTCTCCTACAGCAGGCTCAGCACACCTAGTGTTACAGCTCTCTTCCCGTCTTCCCATCTCCAGACCCTCCTGCCCCTTCTGCTTCTGCTTTTATACCCTTGGTAGGGCTCAAAAAGTGTCCAATCAACTACAAGCTTTTTTTTTTCTTTTTTTTGAGACAGAGTCTCACTTTGTTGCCCAGGCTAGAGTGAGTGCCGTAGCGTCAGCCTAGCTCACAGCAACCTCAAACTCCTGGGCTCAAGCGGTCCTTCTGTCTCAGCCTCCCAAGTAGCTGGGAGTACAGGCATGCGCCACCATGCCCGGCTAATTTTTTCTATATATATTAGTTGGCCAATTAATTTCTTTCTATTTATAGTAGAGACGGGGTCTCGCTCTTGCTCAGGCTGGTTTCGAACTCCTGACCTCGAGCAATCCGCCCGCCTCGGCCTCCCAGAGAGCTAGGATTACAGGCCAACTACAAGCTTTAACATCCAATCACCAACAAGCTTTAACATCCAATCAAAAACAGTGGGATTCAAAAATTACCCAATCTGGATCACGCAAGCAGCATGGCCGGAAACAGGCAGCAGCGTGTGGGCTTGGGGGCATTCCAGCACGCGGGGTCCCAGGCAGCTCTCTGCCGCGGAGCCCGGCCCCAGCAGCGTGCCCTCCAATTGGCCATGCACAGCTCTGGTCCGAGGAGGTGTGGAGCTACGGGGAGGCGGCAAGCAGCCCCGTCCCGGCGCCCAACATTTTCCATATCATTCCCCCCTTTTGATCCCCTTATCAGTTTACACAGAGGCATCAACCTCTCTATGAATATAATAACTGCACTGGGAAAGCTGGGTCCCATGGTTACCATAGCCCTCTGACTTGGGTAGTTACAATTCCTGATTGGTTTACATATTCTTCCCCAGAGAGCCCCAACCAAGAACACAGAGTCACCCCATGTAAACCCAGAAAAGGATTACCAAAGCAAGTTAGTCCAGTCTCTTGGGGCACAGGCCCCAAGTCCAATTCCCATGAGAGTCTAGACCAGTGGTCCTATTCAGTCCTTGGCTTCTAGCCAGATTTAGGGACAATCCATATACAGTGGTCCTTATGTCTTGAGCATACCTGAGGGCTTGGATGAGCGCCCATAACTCTGCCCTCTGGGCTGACCATCCCTGAGGCAGAGGGGTTGATATGACGACTTCACTCCCTGTGGTGACTGCGTAGCCAGCCAACTGCTTGCCATCCTGGATGTAGCCGCTGCTGTCCACATAGAGCTCCAGGTCAGGTGCTGGCAATGGACCATCCCTCAAGTCTGGCCGGCTTGCACAGACCTCCTCCATGGCCTCAGCACAGTCATGGTCCAGGGGGCCTGGCCCGGTTGGAAGGAAGGTGGCAGGGTTCAAGGTCCGCATATGGACACCCTGCCCAAACACAAGCCAGTCCGCCTTCTTGACCAGCAAGATGGTCGCTGCCAGTGCCCACGGACAAGGCAGCCATCCCAACGCTACCGAGTCCAGCTGCTTGGACAAAAAGGCCACTGGCCTCTGCCAGGGGCCCACAGTCTGCACCAGTACCCCCATAGGTACCTGCCTCTCACCTCTGAGGGCAGCTTGTTCAGCCTCAAGCTGGGCCTGGAGCTCCCACACCATCTGTTCCAGTGTCTTCTTCGTACATTCCAGGTGTGCACTTGTGTCCTGCTCCTTCTTCAATTCTTCAGCCATCATGGCAATGGCCTTTTTGGCCTTCTTTGCCTCCCCACTCAGGTGGGCCAAATCCACCTCGGCCTTCTTCTTCTGGTTCAGGAGGCCTATGTTCTGCGAATGCAGGAGGTTGAGGCTCTCGGTGGCCTCCAATAGTTCCTGCTCCACCAGCCATTGGCTGTGCTCACCCTGCTTCAGCGCAGCCCGCAGCTCCTCCAGCTCAGAAGCCAAGAGTGCAGCCCAGCGCTCCAGGGCCTGGACCTGCTCTCAGAGCCCAGCTGCCAGCCACTGCTCCTCATCCTGCCCTGCCTGCTCCTCCTTCAGCTGGGCCTGCATCAGCTGTGTGGCCATCTGGGCCTCCGTGGCCTGCTGGGTAGCATGGCCCAGCTGCAGTTCCAGGTCACTGAGGGCACCCTCCATCTTCTCCTTGAGCCTCAATGCTTCATTGTGGGCCTGGTCTCAGCATCCAGGAAGGCCTGCAGGGACTCCACTGCCCACTGGTGGTTGCGCCTCAGGTCAGCGCACTCCTTATCTTTCTCTGCCAGCTTCTTCTTGACCTTCTCCAGCTCCTCAGTCCTCTGGATGACGTCTGCCTCATACTTACTCAGCAAGTCCCGTCCCAAGGGAGGCAACCAGACAGTCTGGCATGTGGAGGACCTCGTACTTTATAACTGAGTGTTCTGCTCCAACGTCCACAAATGTCATCTGTTGGCCCCCTACTTGCATCTCGACTGTTGGTTCCTGAGGGCTGAAGGAACCTGGTCTGCCCTACTTGGAGTCAATGCCAGCGGGCCCCACTAGCTCTTGGGCTTCCGGTTTCTGTTGGGTTGTCCTGAACGGGCCCTCCCTTGAGACAGGTGACTTCTCTTGTGGGGACATTCATTCTGCCGTGGGGCCCGAGCGGCTCTCTGCCACCCCGGCCCCAGCAGCGTGCCCTCCAACTGGCCACACGCAGCACCGGCCAACGGAGATGAGGAGCTACGGGGAGGCAGCAAGCGGCCGCTTCCTGGCGCCCGACATTTTCCGTGTCATCCTTAAGAGAGTTTAAAAATATATGAGCAGCTAAGTACCATTCCTAATGAAGTTCAAATCCTCAATAGTATTTTTCTTAAGAAATAGTTTTTCAGGGGCATTCTGATTTGAGCAAAGCTACCTAAGAGGCATCTCCGTAGAAGATTCATAATACAGTTTGTTTTAAATTCCATCATGGTATTAATACTTTACCCTGCTATAGACAGCATGTGTTGAAATTGTACAGAGATGTTAGCTTGGTACAGGAGAAGTAAAATGAATACTGGTAATGAAATACATAAAACCGAAGTTGTTAGACATGGAAAAGTCTTTATGGACCATTGCTGCTATGTCTTCCCAAGGGTGCACAGCCAAGATTAAGGCAAATTATGAAACTTCAAAAGCTTAATAAAGTGTGTGCCACATAAATAGTTATGAAAAACAACTTTCTGATAGAGTTTAAGAGATGAAAAGCTCAGATCATGATTTTAAGTAAAGTATAGCAATATTTGCACTTAAAGCTTCTATTGGGAAGGCATTCTCAGACACTGATTTAGATTACAACAGGTAGTCTGAGGCCACTGTGTGAAATTTATTAGCCTACATAGGACATTTTTCTACATAGACAATTTCAGTAAAGTTTTTTTATTTCTCTGATTGTTATTTTCCCATTCATAAACCATCTTTATCTGTAAGAAACTAAAGAAACTGTTCTGTTGCTAGAAAGAACTAAGAGAATGTTATAGTAGGATTAATATTCTTTCTATCTGGCATTTCACTCTTTGAAACATATAACAAATAATAATATTTAATAACATGTTATAAATAATATTATTAAATAAGAGCATGAGGGGTCATCAGTTTAAGTATAATATTTTAAAGACAAAATACAGAGAAAAGGAGCCAAATGAATGTCTCTGAGGATGTAATTAAAATTTAAGAATTTTTCACAGCCTTGAAAAGCTAAATAGATATAAATAGTTAAGTAGCATAACACTAAGGTATATTTTTATTTGCAAATATGCGATATCAAGCATTTCATTTTAGGGGCACAGGATGTAAGTTTCTAAGAAATAGAAGTAGAATTTAAACACTTCATGCTCATTTTATCTGCCCTAATCTAAACGGGAAATAACCTTTCCCTGAAACAAAAACTGTTTCTGATAGAATCAAAAAGACATTGCCTCTGTGTTAAGTGTATATATATATATATATATATGAATGAAACATATGCCCAGGTACATGGAGTGAATACAATGATATAGAGACTTAGCATCAAAGAATAATGATAAATAACATCACATCAAGTTGAAGAAACATACAGAGCACAGCAGCAGTTTTAGACTTCAGTCCACAGATAACAGATTATTATAAAGCACATTACAGTCAACTTTAGACTTCAAAACAAGGTTGCCCACAGACAACAACAAAGTATTTCGCTACAAATTTCTTTAAAGATATAAAATGTATACACAGCTTCGATGGCTTAAAAGCATGTTTTTAAAACAAAGCATCTGAAAATTCTAATAGCTGCTCGAGTACTTCACTGAATAAATCAGAAATACATGGAGCAGGGAACTACAAAATGATTCCAGTTATTTAAACAAAGGGAAAAAACAACAGGTAACTCTATCTTTCTACTCTGGTTCTATGATGTAGACAAGCCTCTTAAGATTCTCTACTGATAAAAATCACACATATTCTGTAAGAATTTGATTTCTTCTTAAATCAGGCAATTTGGGAAGATCAAAATTTTAATTAATCATTTGTTTCTTGTGAGCAAGGGGTCAGAGAAACTCTCTTCATATTGTGTTACAGTTTGTCATTTGCCATGGATAAAGGGAGAATAATTGTACATAGGGATGAACGGGATTTACAGCTGGAATATTTCGTAAGTTGCACAAGTGATGCTGTGAGAGACTCTTTGCAGGTGTGGAACTTTACACATGGACACAGGTGCTCACAGCCTTGACCAAACTCCTACTGAGAGATGAAAGCCTGAAAATATAGTCAAGTACTGACAGTAGTGAGGTGCTATTGGAACATATTTAACTTTTGAATGTGCCAATTGATGTGGCAATATGGAGAAATAAGGGAATTCTGATTTTGTTTCTTGGACTCCATTTTCCTGTTCATTCTGCTTTATCTATATACTTTTGTCCTGAAGTTCATCAAATGCTATAAATATGTTCTGGAGGTGTTCTTCCAGAGCTGTTCACACGGCTTACCAGCCTCATGCATCAGTTCATTCAGGCCCCTAAAGAGCTGTTACTTTCTTGAAGAGCTTCAACTTGAACACTTTATTTAAAATAGCGCCCCTGTTTTTTTTTTTTAATTTATTGCACAGTTCTCATCCTTTTTATCTATTTAGTTTCATTATTATCTGTTGTATTGCTCCTGAATATGTTCTGCACTGGGGCAAGAACTTTGTTGGTTTTATTCAGTGCATTAATGTAGGATTATGGAACTGCCTGGTACATCCAACAAATAAGTTGTCATTACTTTATCATTCAGTGGAAAACACCACACATGCAAGCAGTGCATTCATTCACTGGAAAAATATTTAGCATGTTTTTATTATGTGTTGGAGTACATGCTCATTCCAACTGAGTGCCAAATTTCTCTATGAAACACTCTATTCACGCAGTATCAATCCATTGATAAATTCAGTGAAGCATATGTTTGGTCATGAACTCATCACCATATATTGGCAAAAGTATTTTGAAAATTCCAAAGAGTAAGTGTTAATAAAAAATGTTCAATTTTATTTGGACAATATGTGACAAATCTGTGAGATACAGAGAGAAAGCTTAAATTGGGTATTCTGTCATTGGAAGAGCCATTGTTATTGTTCTGAGTCCTCCCTTTACCCTCACAAACACAGAATATGTTGACTTTGTGCTCTGAATACACATTAGAATAAAGATTGAAATGACAGGTAGAAAAACGAAGCAAAATCACATATGTAAATTCTACATAAACAATAATTACATTAATGCGAATAGAATAACCACTCTGATAGAAAGACAGATACTGACAAAATGGCTGGAGCCCATTCTACTAAGTGAAGTATCACAAGAATGGAAAAACAAGTACCCTATGTACTCACCAAATTGGTATTAATGTATCAAAATTTATGTGCACATACTGTAGTAATATTCATTAATGTTGGGCAGGTGGGGAGGGAGGAAGAGATGGCTGTGTTCATACCTAATGGGTACAGTATGCACCGTCTGGGGGATGGACACACTTGAAGCTCTGACTCAGGTGAAGCAAACTCAATATAGGCAACCTAAACATTTGTGTCCCCATAATATGCTAAATAAAAAAAGAGAAAGAAAAAATGGATAAATTATATGATCCAACGTTATGGTGACAACAAGACATAATTTGCATTCAAAGACCAAAGAGGTTGAAAGTATAAGGATGAATGAAAAATGATATTCCATGCAGAAATTACAGTATGGGATATCATGGAAGACAGTAGGAATAACTATCTTGATTCAACCTGTGCCACTCTGGGGGTTCTGGCTGCTTCATGTCATCCCAGGAATCTGAAAGTATTCCACCTGGTTTTCTTCCTTTGATAAAAATGGTAGGTGACCTGTGGAAGGAAAGGGTCCACGCTTTGTAGTGTCTCTACTCAGTTCCCTGAGAGGCAGAAGAGCCAAGCTCACAATCAAATCCTCATGCCTGGGAGAGGCTGAGTCCACCTACCAGGTATCACGATGCTGTTCACTTGATCTGGCACTCTGCCATACTGCATGGCATTCCTCCCCCTCCCCCACATGTTGTAAGCCTCTGATTCACAAATTTCTGAGAAGAAAATATTATCAAGCACCGTCTCTGTAACAGAAACTTTCCTAGGTGCTTGGAATTCAACAGTAAACAAGTAGAAAAAAAAAATTATGCCCTTAAGCTTTTACATTATAATGGGAAAAAATTGGTATGCCTTGCAGAAGGACTTGGACCCCGGACCTTCAGATTAAAAGTGTGAAAGCTCCAGTGTACCTGATACTCTGTGTATAATCGAACTGTACTTCTTCCTGAAAAGAGAAAAAAGCCTTAAATAAAGAAAAATGCACTGATTTTTAATATATGTTTAATGAGGCCCATAGTCAAGAAAATGGGAAGAAAATAATTATACCTAGAATTTAGATTCAAAGGTCTGAAGTGACAATGGGGAATTCAAACCGACACTGGAGTAATAGGAAGAAAAATTATTACATTTAGGAAGGAATACATTGAGAAAAATATGTATAATTTTCAGAGAGAAAGCAGATTTCAAAAATAGTCATATCTGCACAGCTTGACATTTTTTGTACAATCCTTAAGGAAGCTGCTGTGTTTTGTCATATCCAAGGGCAATTTTGAGCTGGAGGAGCGAGGCAAGGTAGCACCCCAATGTCGGATCCTTTTCTCATTACATATCAAGCTTGATGAAAGTCCTGCCTGAGTGACACGTACATTCCTTCTATATCTCTCAGGCCTTGTCTCCACTTCCTCCTAATCTACTCCCTCCACCTGATTCACCCATGTTCCGCCCTCACTCGAGCCATCTTACTCCTCTGAGTACTTGCTGTTCACATTTAGTTTAACTTCTCCATGAAGTGGACAAACAGCAAGAAAAATTCAAAACATCTGTCAAATATTTACAGATTCTACTCAGAAGTTATGTTTCAATTCATATTTTTAACTACAAGAGACTGAAATTGAAATCACTTAGTATAATATGTCGATTTTTATTTTTTAAAATTGTATCTTAATAAATATTTTAGTTTAGCAAGTAAGAGAGTACAGGATGAGGTGGGGGCAAAATAATTGCCTAAGTGAAACCAGAAGGCACATTTGGGTTGCTTCCAATTTGGGGCTCTTGTAACTAAGGCTGCTGTGGGCACGTTTGCGTGTGCTTTTAAGTGACGGTAAGTACCCATTTTGGTTGTAATAGAAAGGTTGCGTCATGGGGTATATACGTGTTGGATTTTAATAATTCTACCAAACATTCTTCTAACATGGGTCTATATCATTAGAATTATTGATAATTGCTCTCTTATCTTTAATTATTACTGGTACATAAGAGTTGTATATTTTTATAGGGTACATGTGATGTTTTGATACAGGCATACAATGTGAATTAATCAAATCAGCGTAATTGTGGTATCATAACATCAGGCATTTATCATGTCTTTGTGTTATAATTGAAGTTTGGTTTCATTCAGATGACAGCACTTTCTTGCATGTACCTCTTATTTACAAATTGAAATCACAACTTTATGCTCCTTAATGATGAGAAAAAGAAGAGAGGTCAATATAATCTTTCTCTCCATCATAAAATGCTTCAAGATCAGGAAATATGCTTTACCCAACTTTCTTGTGTAGCACTGGGGCTATCATACTGTGGATCCTTAGTAAATAATTTTGAATGGTAAAATTTTAACCCCATTTTGCTTCAAGATTCAACACTCCCTCTTCCTTGTATCACTCCCTCTTCCTTGTATCTTAGGAATATAACTACCTAAGATTTAAGCACTAAGCTCATGGACTCTCTATCCTATTTTGATAATTGTTTGTGGCATAATCACAACTGTGTAATAAAATACTGTAATTAATTGAGACAAATGATTTTCCATGTGTAGTCCATCTATGCCATCTATGTCTTGGGCCCTGTCACCATTCAAGACTTTGCAATCTACAGATGTTAAAATAAGAAAGTCTAGCTACTTGTTTTCTTGCTCTTCCTCTCCTTTAGAGCTTCCTGAATGCCTTCTCTGCATTCATCATGACCTTATATCAGTCTACCTATTTCAATCTCATAGCCCTTTATCCCATGAAATTTTTGCTTTTTTATCTCATAGTTTCTGTAAGTCAGGAGTCCAGGTATGTGTGGCTGGTTTCTCAGCTTCATCTGTTACAAGGCAGAAATCAAAATGTTCATGAGCCTGGGCCATAATCTGGAAGCTCAAAGGAGAGAATCTGCTTCCAGGTTGATTACAGTATTGGCAGGATTCAGGCATTTGAGGTTGTAGGGCTGAGTTCCCCATTCCCTCATTGGCTGCCATCGGAATCTGCTCAGCAACTGAAGTCTACCTGGAGTCCTCACCATGCCATGCATCTCCATGAAGTAAAACATTAAAAATATTAACAAAATTCTTCTAATTTTCATATATTATTAGACATATATTTTGTTTAAAATATACATGATGGTTTTCCATATATTCCTATTTTAGAAGTAACCTAAGAAGTAAGAGTGTATCATTTAAGTTTTAAGCATGCTAAATTTAACAATAATGAATTAAGCCTTTTGCTTCATAGAATGAGAAAGGTGAGATTTCTCTTTAAACATATTTTTTAATGTTTTTTTTATTTGTATTCATATACTATAATCTCTGATCCTTGATTTTCACAAAGACATATTTCACAAAAATATTATATATGAATAAAATCTTTGCAATTTACCAAATACTACAATTCTCAGGTCAACATTTGGAATTAGAATTCATACCACATTTGTTTTTTTCTGCTGTGCTTTGTCTTCAGTATTCCTGAATTTCATATATATTTCTCAAATAAATGACTTGTTTTTAATTCTCATGCAATGTTTGTATTTTTTAACTACTGCTATACCATGTCCACAAATCTGGGCGTTAATCTGTGTGAAGTTTACTTTTTATATCAGGTTGATAAATCAAAGTTATTAATCGCATTTTATAGACATATCATGAGGGAATACAAACAACTTCTACACATTTATTGACTCTACTGTGCTAATTATAGGCCATATCACATTATTTATTAATCTATATGAAATTAGAATATGAATGAAAACATAATAATTTGTTTTCCTTAGCAAACAGGAGGGATGAATATGTAAAGAGTTGTCTGAATCAGTGTTGTAATAGTTATATCCATTGAAACCTGATTTTTAATTTAGGGTTTGGAATAATATTTTGGTGGACAAATCACTTAAAATAGTTTTATTTAAATTCTTTTGTAAATGAAAATATGCCAAGGAGAAACTTTTGTTCAATTTCCTTTTCCTACTTCTATCTCAAGGAACAATATTTCATAGTATGTGAAAACTCTTAGTGTAATTTTTTAAATGTATAAGAACTCTGACATATGTTTTATATTGATGTGTTTCATTTTTGTAAAAGACTTAGTCAAAATGTTGATGACATATCCAAGGGTTATTATCAGTTCAGTTTAAGATAGGCCTACGTCTTTGTACTTTTTTCCTTTATTTTATACTTCATGCTACTGTGTTCCATAGAAAATACATGTTCATTTCTTTAGCTCTATAAAAAGTGCCATCTTAAACCCTATGTAATAAGTAGATTTTCCACTCATGTTCCACAAAAAAATATTAGAAATAATCACCCAAACATACAAAACTTCATACCAAATTCCTTGTTCAATAAGACAGAAGCATTGCATTGTTTTCAAGTGCTGGCAACTTTCCTATACCAACCATAAGTGCCCCAGATGGGTTTCTGATTCCGTCCTTTACAATTTAGTACTCTCTGCTGAAATATATCTGACTTTTATTGAATCTGGTCATATTTTTCTACCATCAGTATTCCATTCATCACCAGCTCCTGCTGCGTCCACGCCACATGTTTGCTCCATCTGTGCTCTTTCTATGTCGGTTGCTTGCATCCTTTCCTTGCTTAGTTTTATATCTACTCACTGATTAGCTACAAATGAAGCCTTTTGCTTCCAGTCTGCCAAAAGTGTACTGGGAATCTTTAGTTCATTTTTCTTTCCATGATCTTGATTTACATAAAATGAATGAAACCTTTAGTCTTTTCATGCAGTTGTAATGCCTACTGACAGCTTTGCAAATTAAATATTTAGAGGCATGTAGTTGGTTCAAAGTGAGTGCAGATCAGGGTATACTATTGTGCTTTGAGAAAGTAATGGGTATTTTGAAACTCCTGCCACTGCCATTATTTAGAGACTTCCAGTGGCATAAATACTTCATAAGTTATTTTAAGCTCTATTGACATAAAGTATACGTGAACCCACATTTTTATTTTAATTAGTCATCTTTCAAAATCCCGAGAGATATATCTTTGAGGGCTAATCAATATTTTTTTCTGGGAAAAAGTTTTAAAAATATAGAGACATTGAATTAATTAATTTTTCAAATACAGTATTAACCACTTCACTAAATATATTTTACTTAGCCATCCAAAAAGGAGATACAATAGCTTCATTATGTCATGTATTTATCTAATTATTCATTCACTTCATTTTTTAGTAAATATTTAAGAAGTTTCTGCAATATGGAATGCATTGCATTGGATGCCTACTATGAAAGAACTCACAGGTTAGTGGAAAACAGAGCAGGGTGCACAATTGCTCTGTGAGACCTTTAAACATGGAACAATGGCTTCTTATGAGAGAGTCTGACCTACACCTGGGAGGAGAGTTGTCAGTGAATTAAGGGGGTGAAGGAAATTTTGCACAAGAGATTCTAGTAATGGAAGTGTAATCAACTTAGTGAGGCATTGAACTTCTTTGAAACATAAAAATGAAAAGCAAATCCTGCCACTCCTTTAAATGTACTCTTTATAATTACCTTTTCCCTTTGAGTTGAGATTCATCTATTCACAGCTTGACCAGGTTTCATAATGTATCAGTTATCTACCTTTACTATTATAGTACCATTTCAGTATTTAACTTTTAGTCTTATTTATTGTCTTTTTATTTCATTTTTTCTACTGCCCTTATCAGAAACCATTTGATGATTTAATTAATTCACACAAAGATATACTTGAAAGTGTGAAAATAAAGCAACCGCTCTGGTAGCCACCACATAACTTAAATACAGATGACTAAGCCAATCTCCTAGGATCTTCCTGATGCTAGATCCTCTCTCATAACTTCTGCCTTAGCTTCTGACTCCTCAGAAGTAAGCTATGGCTACAATTTTGTATCTAACTGCTCCTCGTCTTTTTACATAGATTTACCACATGTGTTATCTATTCATCCCAAAACAATATATTATTTACTTTTGCATGCTTTAAAATTTTATGTGATTAGTGCCACTATATTTTCTGCAATTTGCTTCTCTCCCAACTCAGTATTACCTTTGAAAGGCCAATCAATGTTATGTTCAACTGTAGCTTATTTGGTTAAAGCTGTGTGGTATCCCACCATTTCTTTTTCTGTTTTTTATTTCAGCATATTATGGGGGTACACATTTTAAGGTTTCAAATAATGCCCTTGCCCCCCTCGCCTACAAGTCTGAGCTTCCAGTGTGACCATCCCCTAGACGGTGCACATCTCACTTATTATGTATGTAAATACCCACCCCCCTCCCTCCTCCCACCTGCCCAATACCCAATTACTGTAGTTCCTATGTGTCCACTTAGGTGCTGTTCATTTAATACCAGTTTGCTGGTGAGTATATGTGGTGCTTGTTTTTCCATTCTTGGGAAACTTCACTTAGTAGTATGGGTTCCAGCTCTAACCAGGAAAATACAAGATGTGCTATATCACCATTGTTTCTTAGAGTTGAATACTACTCCATGGTATACATATACCACATTTTATTAATCCATTCATGAATTGATGGGCACTTGGGTTGTTTCCACAGCTTTGCAATGAATTGTGCTGCTATAAACATTCAAGTGCAGGTGTCTTTTCTGTAGAGTGACATTGGATCTTTTGGGTAGATGCCCAGTAATGGGATTGCTGGATCAAATGGTAGATCCACTTGTATTGCTTTAAGATATCTCCATATTGCTTTCCAAAGAGGTTGAACTAGTTCACAGTCCCACGAGCAGTGTAGGAGTGTTCCTCTCTCTCCGGAACCACGCCAGCATTTATTGTTTGGGGACTTTTTGATAAAGGCCATTCTCACTGAAGTTAAGTGTTATCTCATTGTGGTTTTGATTGGCATTTCTTTATGACTGTGGATTTCAAACTTTTTACCATGATAGGAGGTTACAGAATAAATTTTATATTTTCCTTTTAATAGTAACTGATACATAGGGTGAAATTTTGAAAGCATGCGATTTTTTTTTCTGTTTACCATTTTTAACTTTGGTAATGATTTAGTTTTGCTGTTAATGATTTTTGTGTTTACTATCTTCAAGTTGGAAGGTAGCTAACTATTTTTTATACTTGTCAAGACTTTTATTTTTAATGGGATATTTATTTGGGAGGTTATAACATACTTAGATTTAATTCTACCAATGTCCTTCGTGCTTCATTTGTGCAACTTTTATTATATGTGTTTCCTTTTTTTACAATAATTCATAAATTTTTTCTCTTAGACTTTTCAATTTTCCCTCTCTGTGTTTGAAATTATACTTTTTCTATTCTTCAGTGAATTTTCAAGCTATTTTAATATTAACAGTTAACAAAGTCTAAAGTTCATTATTATCTTTTATCCTCTTCTTTGATATATTCATACAAGGACTATAAAATGCTTAACTTTGGTTAACCTACCAATGTTCATGATGTTTTGTCCAAAACTTTTAGTTCATCATGGATTTTAATCTCACAAATTAGACAACTATTAATGTTGTTTATTGAGTGATTGATTATTTTGATTTACTCATGCATTTTCCAGTCTTTAATTATCTTCCCCTCTTGCAACTCAGGTCTTTTTGGGGTTATTTCTTGGAAAAACAGTACTTTTAGAAATTTGTGTTGTGCTGTGTGATACATTCTCTAAGGATTTATTTGTGAGAAAAAATATTATTTCACACATTTTCATGAAAGAAAGGTTTGCAACTTATAAGGTTTGCAACTTATATGTGTATATGTGTTTTTTATTTTTGTTTTTGTTTTGAACATATTGAAAGTGTCACCCTATTGGTGTTGCCTTCAGTCTAAGTTCTCATACGGTAGATAAATTCTCCTTTCCTTCTAGCAACCATTATTTTTGGTATATTATATTTATGATTTTAAAGTGCAACAGATTTTTTAATAAAGACCTCCAAAGCATACAACATAAATAAAACTTCTAATAAGTTTGATTACATAGAATGAAGTGTTTATGCTACAACCACCACCACAGCAATGAAGCCACAAAGAGATAAGCCGCAGATGGAAGACTATGTGCTACCTCAAACCGGCAAAATATTAGTATTTGTAATATATATAGAATTCCTATGACAGTAAGAAAAAGACAAAATACTCAACCAAAATATGGCAAACAATATGAACTAGAACTAGATATTCACAGAAAATGAAGTTCAAATAGCCAATAAATAAACACATTATAAAAGGGCCCACTTCCCAACAGATAAAGGAATGCAAATTATAACAATGAGATATTATTTATAAAAAAATTTAAAATATATATGAAAATCCATGCATTGACAAGCATGTGAAGAGAAGAAATTATCTTGCTGATAAGGAAACCCCCCATCTATTACCTGGCACATCAACCACCTGAGACTCCACCCCTCAGAATACCCTCATCAACATAATACTAACCTATTACCTGGAGCATCAACTAACCTATTACTTGGTGCATTAGCCACTTGAGGCCCCACCCCTTAGATGACCCGAACCTAATAAAAGTGGGAAAAATCAGGTAGATGGGGCTCAGAATTTTGTGGCAAGACCCCTTTGAGCCTGCCAGCAAATAAACCTTGATTCTCTGACTCTCTGTGTGCCACTCAGTTTGTCCTTGGAACCACTCGTTGTAACACTTGCTGTAACAATACATTATTATAGTACTACATATTTATGTTTATTTCTGTGTTGTTGCCGTTGTGGTAAGAACACTTAACATGAGGTCTACACTTTTAATAAAATGTTAACACAGTATACAGACTATAGTACTGTTAATCGCAGATACAATGGTGTACAGCAAATCTCTAGAACTTATTCATCTCGCATAACTAAAACTTTATACTCGTTGGACAGCGACTTCCCATTTCCTTCTCTGCCAAGCCCCTGACAACTATAATTCTACTCTCTATTTCTATCAGTTTGACTTTTTTTGGTATAAGTGGAATCATGTGGTATTTGTCCCTCTGTGGCTGAATTATTTCACTTAGCCTTATGTCCTCTAGATTCATCCACGTTGTTGCATTTGGCAATATTTACTTTTTTTTAAGACTAATATCCCATTGTATGTATACAGCACATTTTGCTTACCCATTCACCCATCAATGGACATGTAAGTAGTTTCCATATCTTGGCATTGTGAATAATGCGGCAATGAACATGGAAATACAGGCATATCTTCAAGATCTTAATTTTGATTTTTTATTGTATACCCAGAAATGGGATTATTAGATCATATGGTAGTTTTATGTTTAGTTTTTTGAAAAACCTCCATACTCCATTAAACCTTTTTTTAAAAAAAATAATTTTAGATTAACATGAAGTTATAATACAGACAGACCTTGTGCATCCTTTACCCAGTTTCCCCAACGGTAACAACTTGAAAAACCGTAGTACAATATCACAAGCAGAAGAGTGACATTAATGCAATTAACCTCTCTTTCCTTTCCCCAGTTGTACATGTTCTCATTTCTGTGTGTGGCTGTGTGTGACCACACACATGTATGGGTGTACAGGTGTATGTTAAGTTGGATGCAGTTTTATTGGAGGTGCATACTGGTGTATCCAACATCACTTTCTATCCCCACAAAGATTCCTTATTTTGGCCTTTTATAAACTCACATATATCCCTCCTACAGCTCTACCTCAACTGCCCTGTCATGATCCACCAGCCCCCATTCCTCTGTTCTCAATCTTTATACAAAGGATTCATATATAAGAAATCACATGGTATGTAATCCATTGGGATTGGCTTGTATCACCCCATAGTTCTCTTGAGAGCCATACAAACTGTTGTGTGCATCAATGTTTGTTTCTTTTTATTGCTTAAGTAAGTCTTCATATAGATGTAGCATAGTTTGGTGGTTTTTTTAATTTGATTTTTTAAAATCCAGTCAACAGTAGAAGGACATTGGGATGCTTCCAGTATTTGTTAATATAAATAAAGCTGTCATGAACATTTGTGTATATGTGAACATATGTTTTCATTTCTCTGGGATAAATGCCTGGGAGTGCAATTACTGGGTTGTATGCTACTCACATAGTTTTTATAAAAAAAACACACAAAACTGTTAATCTGTTTTTGAGTGCCTGTACTATTTTATTTTTGCATCAGTAATGCATCAGTGATTATTTCCAGCATCTAGGACTGTCACTATTATTTTAAAAATTTCATTTTAGCCATTCAAAGAGGTATGTAGTAAATTTTCATTTCCATTTTAATTTGCATTTTCCTAATGGCTAGTGATAGTGACCCACTTTTTATGTGTTTATTTGCCATTTGTGTATCCTCTTTGATGGAATGTTAAAGTATTTTGCCCATTTTTAAACTTGATTATTTGTTTTCTAACTGTTGAGTTTGAGAATACTTTATATATACTAGATACTAGTTCTTTATCAGTCATGTGGCTTGCAGTTATTTTTCCCATTCTGTATCTTGGCTTTCCTGCTGCTATCAGGGTCTTAGGCATAGAAAAAAAACCTTAATTTTGATAAGATCCAATTCATCTATTTTTTTCTATTTATGGATTGTGCTTTTGCTGTCAAATATAAGAAATATTTGATAAGCCATAGAATCTGAAGATTTATTTTTAAAAGCTTTGTTGTTTTGTAGTTTACATTTTTCATTCAAGTTCATGGCCCATTATGAGTATAGGATATAAGGATTAAGTTGAGGTTCATGTTTGTGCCTAGGCATATCCATTCACCCCAGCACTATTTGGTGATAAATCCATCCTTCTTTCATTCAATTGTTTACACATTTTTGTTAAAAATCAGTTGAACATATTTGTGTGGGTCCATTTCTAAGTTCTCTGTTTTGTTCTATTGATCTATGTACCTGTTCCTTCTCCAATAGCACACTGTCTTTATACCTGTAGTTATATAATAAGGTTTAATATTTAATAAAGTAATTCCTCCCATTCCATTCTATTGCTGAGTATTTTTGCTATTCAAGTTCCTTTGTTTTTCCTTATACATTTTGAATGATTTTTCTACGTCCAAAAAAACACACCTTTCTGGATTTCTGATAAGAATTGTGTTAAATCTATAAATCACGTTGGATAAAATTAATGTTTTCTATGTTGATTATTTCATTTCATGGACATGATTTGTCTCTGTTAATTTAATGCCAATATTTAATTTATTTCATCAGCACTTTATAATTTTAAGTATATATATCCTAAGTGTTTTGTTAAGTTTGTAGATAACCAATTTCTTTAGGGGCAACTTCAAATGGTTTTGTGCTTTTAATTTTATCTTCTATGTGTTCATTTTCAGCATATAAAAAATGTGATTGCTTTTTGCATTTTAATCTGATACCTGGAACCGAGTTAAACACATTTAAATTGTAAAATTGATATTTTTTTGTATTTTATATATTTGATATTCCCTAGTGAAAGCATCTTAGCCTATAGATTTCTTTTTTGAGGACTTTATATTATAAATACAAGTTCTTCAATTATTGTAGGACAATTAAGATTATCTACTTTATCTTACTTGAGTTTTGGTAACTTGTGGTATTCATAAAATTTATCCATTTGTTCTAAGATGTTCAATTTATGGAGAAAGAAACCTTGTTCATAATAGTACATTATTATTCTTTCTGAGTAAGATCTGTGTTGACATCCCTACTTCATCCCTGATATAGATAATGTGGTTCTTTTCTCTTTTTATCTGTTTTAGTTTTCTGGAGATTTACCAATTTTATTTATTATTTTTAAAAACAAAACTTTTAAAATTGATTTTCTCTATTGTTTTCTATCTTCAATTTCATGCACTTATGCTCTTGTATATGTTGTTTCCTTACTTGTGTTTTTGGGATTTTACTTTACTTTTCTCTTTCAAGTTTCTCAAGATAGAAATTTAGATTATTGTTATAAATCTTTTCTCTTAACTAATATAAGCAGTTGATGGTATGGTATAAGATTTTTTCTCTCAGCACTACTTTTGCTGTGTTACACATATTTTGATATGTTTTATTCCCATTCAGTTTGTCTACATTTTTTATATCAATTAAGTATTCTTCTTTGGACTATAGATTATTGAGAAGTGTGCTGTATAATTTCCAAGTGCTTGGAAGGTGTCTTGTTGTCTTTCTGTTGGTGGTTTCTAGTATAATTTAATTATGGTGAGAATATATAATCTGTACAATTTTAATTATTTTAAATTTATTGAAGGCTAGTTATTTGACCCACGATACCTTTTCGAATTTCCCATGGGTGCTTAAAATAAACAGTGCATTCTGCTATTGTGAGACAAAGTTTCTATATATGTTGATTAAATTCTTTTGATGGATTGTGCTGTTAATATCCTCTAGACACTTGCTTCTTTACTTTCTAATAGGCCTATCACTTGCTGAGAAGTCAGTGTTGAAATCCTCAATTATAATTGTGAATTTGTCTATTTATCCCTTCAGTTCTACCAGTTTATGCTTTATTTTTTTGAGGCTTGTTTACTTGGCACATGTACATTTAGGACAGCAATGATTTCCTGATGGAAATCAGGAAATTTCTATTTCTATTTTTGGTAGAGACCGGGGGGGGGGTCTCGTTCAGGTAATCCTTTTATTATTACCTAATGTTCCTCTATATCTTTACCAATTCTTTTTGTTCTTAAGTACATATTAACTGGTATTCTCTCTACTAGTTAATGAAAACTCATTAACTGGTATTCATGAATACCACAAGTTACCAAAACTCAAACTCATGGGGTACAGGCATACCCCAAAGATATGGCAGATTCAGTTCCAGACCACTACAATGAAGCAAATATTGTAATAAAGTGAGTCACAAAAATATTTTTTGGTTTTTCAGTGCCTATAAAAGTGTGTTTATACTATGGTATAATATATTAATCTGCAACAGCATTATGTCTAAAGTAAAAATGTGCATGTCTTTATTAAAAATACTTTATTGCTAAAAATATTAATGATCATCTGAGGTTTCAGAAAGTCAATCTTTTTGCTGGTTGAGGGTCTTGCTGTGATGTTGATGGCTGCTAAGTGGGGTGGTGGTTGCAAAAGATTAGGATGGCTGTGGCAATTTCTTAAAATAAGACAACAATGAAATTTGCCACATGAATTGACTCTTCCTTTCACAAAAGATTTCCCTTTATCATGCAATGCTGTTTGATAGCATCTTCTTTATAGAACTTCTTTCAAAATTGGAGTAATCCTCTCAAAACCTGCCCTGCTTTATCAATTAAGTTTATGTACTAAATCCTTAATTGTCATTTCAACAATGTTCACAGTATCTTCACCAGGATTAGATGCCATCTAAAGAAACCACTTTCTTTGCTCATCCATCAAAAACAACTCTTCATCCATTCAAGTTTTATCATGAGATTGCAGCAACTAAGTCACATCTAGAGGCTCCACTTCTAATTCTAGTCCTCTTGATATTGCACCATATCTGCAATTACTTCTCTACTAAAGTCTTGAACCTCTAAAGTCATCTATAAGGGTTAGAATCAACTTCTTCAAAACTCTTGTTCATGTTGATGTTTTGACCTCCTCCCATGAATCTCAAATATTCTCAATGGCATCTAGAGTGGTTAATCCTTTCCAGAAAGTTTTCAATTGAATTTTCCCAGATTCGTCGGAGGAATCACTCTCTATGGCAGCTATAACCTGATGAAATGCTTTGCTTAAATAAGAATACTTGGAAGTCAAAATTACTCCTTGATCCATGAGCTGCAGAACAGATATTGAGTTAGCAGGCATGAAAATGACATTAAACTTCTTGTATATCTCCATGAGAGCTCCTGGGTGACTAGATGCACTACCCTCATTTAGCTTCCATGGTTCCTGTTTTGATCTCTTTAGAATCTTTACTTTTCCTGCTACATTGAGAAAGACATTCTTTTATAATATTTCCTCTAGTATTTTGTATTGTTTTCAGCAAATGTCCTGTTCAGGATATTTAATATAAAATGATGTTAAAATGAAAATACTTCATTTCTAAAACTTTATTTTTAGTCTTGTCTTAACATTTTCTTCCCCTTTTCCCTTCTCTTCCAAATACAGAATAGAGGTCTGTTCTTGATTGCTTGATAGTAAGGGATATGGAGATGGAATAGAAGCTATATTCAAATCTGGGATGTCACTTTACCCTCTCTTCTTCTAGACCCTGACATCTACTGTGGAAACAGAGGGAAGGATTAGAAAAGAATTGTTAGTGGTTGGGGTATTCCTTTTTTGCCTTCAAATAGTTTCACATTTTCTGATAGTATCTCAGAATATGATAGACTTTTATATTAATGAAATAATTGATACTCTCAGAATAAAAGTAAACATCAGCACCACTCCCATCACCATTTTTTTTTAATTAGAGGAAGAGGAATGTTTTATTAGCCCTTCTTCCAACCTCTTAGCTTGTTGTACATTGATTTGCTTGGCCCTTAGCACTTTAGACAGATAACTGTCCATTTTCAGTGCTAGTCTCTCTATTCACTTTATCTCCTTCTTTGGATCCATGGATATCAATGTCATCTGCCTCAGTATATAGAAAAGACAGCCTAAGAGTTCCCTTATCTTCTATCTACCACACTATACTAGAGTATCTTGAGGTCCCAGTGGTCCACAATACTTCAATATGGTTTTTTTGTTTTGTTTTGTTTTATTTTATTTTATAAATCTCCAGGCTAAAAATACATGTGGATATTAACATTCGCTTGTGCGAATGTTAAGGGAACTATGGCACCCACCTATTCTATGTAGTACTGGAGGGGACTAGATGGGCAGTGCTAACAGTCCCAGGACCCAGAACACTTGCACTTGCCTAAAAATACTTTCATTTTACACTCTAGCAGAAGCTACATCAGAGGAGGTCTATAATTTTTCTAGCACAGCAAGTACCCAGTCAGGGAAGAAATGTGTTTTTCTTTGGAAGTACTCACCATTTTATGAGACTTTTGAGGTTTTTCTTTTTATCCTCTTGGTTTATGGGAAAATAAAGCTTCTCTTTGTGTATACAGCCATCCCCAATGCCCAACTAAACCAGTCTTCTGGACCAGGGATTTAGTGGGACCTTGGTGATGTTGATGGTTGGCCTGATCTGTACTGGCACACATCAACAAACCCTATGGGAGACGTTGTCTGTCTACAAATGCTAGAAGTGATTTTAAGTTTATGGAGCATTTAGACAAAATTACAAAATCTCAAAAAGTTATCCATTTGCTGTTGAAATTTAAGAAAAAAATATAAAACTTGCCTCACTTATAGATGTTTCTTGTTTCTTTAATTTTCTTAAATGGTGACATTTGAATTTTGTTCAGTCTCAATGTCCAAGTCATCATTTCTAACACTTAAATGTCATTTAATTTGCAGTGACATAGTAGTTTATATAAAACTACAAATTAGATAAATATATAAAGAATTTAGCTTTGTGATTACTATGAGGCACACACCCTGTATTTATCATCTTTCTCCTTTTTTTCCCCTCATCTAATAGAGTTCAGTAAAGAATAAAAAAGACTCCAAGTTTCATCTTTGTATCTTTCCAATAAATAATATAGGCCATCTATGTCAAGGTTTTTGAGAAAAACATTCATTCTAAGATTTTAATATATCATGAAAAATGTAACCTATATAAAAGCAGATTATCAGATAATGAATTATTGTTCTGGCCAGAATAAAACAGGAGTAATCCTGAGGCAAGACTCTTGACAAATATCAGCCATTTCTTTGCAAACCCCTATATTTTGCAGGTGTAAGTGTAACATAGCTTGTGGAAACAATCAATCTTTTAGTCAGGAGGTTAAGAGACATACAGAAGTACTGAGTACCATGGTGAATCATTTCAAAGCAACTAAAAATTAACACAGTTTTATAGTAGCAACTATAGCTAAAGGTCAGAATATTCTTGACATAAATTTATCACACTTCAGAAAAACATGAATTCATTAATAGTTACTTATAAAAGAAGTAAAGTTTGTCAAACTAGCTTGGATGACTTTCAAAGACAGAGTCAGTCATACTAATTCAGCCTTTAAAATCAGGTCAATTGCATGTGTATTTTAATGTAATTTAGAGTAAATAATCTTAAATTATTTATTTTATTTTTTTTGTATATTTTTGTTTTATTTCAGAATATTATGGAAGTACAAATATTTTGGTTACATATATATAACATATATTTTTATAAATTTTAGATTTAAACATTTTTCAAAATAAGGGATAGTTTAACTTGTTACCTTATTTGAAATTTTGATCATCTGAGTGTATGTTAAGAGATTATAGCTGTATTAATTTGAATCCAGAGGATACAGATGTGCGCGTGTGCACAAACTCTTTTAATTGTATATGCATGTATGTGTTTGTATATTTATATATGTGTATGCAGGTGTACATACATGTGAGTGTATGTGTATATGACAAAAATATTTCCTCCCTTGGAGTCATTTCTGATACATTCAACATATGTCTTTATTTGATGGGTACATAAAATTCATAGAGCACATGAACTAAAAAATGAATTTCAGTTCATCCTCATAATTTGCTGATAAACAGGCTTATTTCCAAGTCTTTTAAAACCTAAATTTACTCCAGAAGCATGTTTAAATAGTTTAGCATCTATTTTGTTGTTTTGAAAATGAGAATACAAAATAGTTAAATAAACTCATTCAACAAATACTAGTTTAGTAATAGGCCGTTTTGTGAAATAAAAGCATTATATAAGTAAATTTCTGAATTCAATTTGCTTATAATCTTGATGGACTTTATTAACTGTGCCTCTAGATTTTCTGTATGTATTCACAATGCCTTGAAGTCTTTTCAAACAACAAAAACTTATATACATGGCAATGAGTGCTCAGTGTAAGAAAATATAAAATTGTATCAGTATTTATGGACATCGTAAGGAAAAGCGGTAAGTACTAAGATTCACTAAAGAAGATAAGAACTCTGCAATATACATGTCATAAGGAAGACTGCACTGAGATTAACTGTTCAGGTTTATCTCACCTCAGAACCCAGGTCTCTCTACCTTACATTTTTTAAAGTAGGATTTGCACTGAGATAGCTCCTAAATTCTTATTCTCACTTATTTGGTATCAATTTAATAAAATATTAGTATTCATAAGCTCAGAGACAGAGGTAGCAGAGAGAGTATATTTTTGTCTTTTTCTTTTTTTTTTTTTTGTTTGTTTTGTTTTGTTTTTTCTATTTTTTGCATGGGGATCCTCTGTCTCCTGTACACAAATTATCTTTTATTTAAGTGCTGGAAATATCAAAGCTATCACCTCCCATAAGGAGAGTGTTTTGTGTGTGTGTGTGTGTTTTAGTAACTTTTTATTTCAAAATAATATCAAATTTATGGAACAATTCCAAGGGTAGAGGTAAATATTTCCATGTATATCTACCCAGATTCACCCAAGTTTAACTTTTTGTTTCATTGGCATTATCTTAACTCTTTTATTCTTGTATACAAATTATTTTTTCTGAACCATTTAATACTGACTTACAGACTAGACCTTAACTATTTCAATGCCTTATCTCCTAAGAACAAGGACATTTTCTTATATAACTATATAAGTATATGGCTATACTTAGTATAGCCATGAAAACCTTTATTCTTTACATGTAGTACACAGTCTGAATTTAAATTTTGTCATTTGTCCCAATAGTGACTTTTATAGCATTTCTCTCCTGCACTGAGGCTAGGCATAGAGAGTTTTCTAACTACTATTGCAAACCTCTACTAAAATAATTTGTCTGCTGACAAGTCATTTAAGTCTCTTGTGGATTAATGAAAGTAATTTAGTGACTTCAGACACATTGATTTATCCAATACATGTTAACCTCTAAATATATAAATTTATTTATAATATGGAAATAACTGTTGGCTTTGAAATATTCTCCTGTTAAATTTAACTAAATTAAAATATATAATTTATTTAGCATCCTGCTCATTTTTATCACATAGTCACTTTTTACATGTGAACAATATCTAAACAATAATCTTTGGGCTCTTTATAAACAACTCTAATAATACTGACACACTAAAACTTAAATCTAAAGTTCTCACCTTGGCTTTTAAGCGTCTTCATGATTTGACACTTAACTAATTCCCCAACTTCATCCCTTGTTTGTGATCTCTGTTTTCTAACCTTAGTGGTATTGTTTTCTTCTCTTAAATACATCTGTTTTTTTTTTTTTAGTTTCAGCATCTACATTCTACTTTTTCTTTGAAAAACTAATAACCATTATTATAAAATATAAAATAACATATTTGCTAATTCACAGTGCTATATTATATTTTAGAGAATAACTAAAGGTATATATTTTAGATAGGATTTTTACTTTCTGCAGGATTTGATCTTTGAACAGAGACCTGAAAACTTAGTGCCAACTATATATGGTATAACTTCCTAAGCAATAGGAACAGAGAATACAAAAACTTATGATGAGAACAAGACAATCAAAGGGTAGCAACAGGTAAATAATGTACATCTATTCAAACACATAGCTGCTACTAGATAACTATTAGAAATATGCTTAAGTATATTTTTCACAGAAGCCTATGTAAATATTATAGATGCTGACTGTATAAAAATAGTCATTGAAAAACAAAATTGAGAAGTGACAGTGGAGAAATAGGAATTAATATAAGTGCAATACTTTCTCCTATTTCACACCTGGGCAGTCAGTCAATCCACAAAGTCTAAAATCAAAACATCAATATAACGAATGACAACAAGCTCTGCATTAGTTTAATAACCTTTTTTTTTTAACTAGGAGGAATTTAGGAGAATTAATATCCTTATTTTCTGAAGAAATGTTTATCATAATTTTAACAATTTGTTTTGCCCAATTTTTTTCTGCTCAATTAAAATAAAACTGATTAATTGCTGTCAAATTTTAAATAGTATAATTTCATTTTAGTAAAGTCTTATCTATGCATGTATTTATGTATTTCTCTATCATCATTCTGTCTCTTTTTTCCCTTATTGTGTGTGTGTGTGTGTGTGTGTGTGTGTGTGTGTATGTCAACAATGATGTTACCTTAATGTTAATAACAATGATTTGTAAATGATGGGATTGATATTAATATATATGAGGGCTCTAATAATTATTTTTATATTCAAATTTCTTTTAATGAATAGGTATCATCTACATAAAACATTTAAACATTCATTTCATTATTTTAAGGACTATCCATCTTTCAGAAAAAGTATTATGAGTGCCAAATTTATGCTAAGGGTATTGTTTAGAAAGCAGGACATTCCTTCCACTGGGGTTGTGAGAAAAAGCCTTATGGAAGAAAGAGTACTATTGTGGCTCTTGAATAGTATAGAAAATGTAGTGACAGACAATAAAGTATTGTAGGCAAAGGCCCAAGCACAAGGGAAAAACGATATAAAAGATTTTTTAAATATTCTTGAAAAATATGTAGTAAATACACAATTGAGCTTCAACAGCAGTTTCATTTAAAGAGCTATTGGTTGAGCAGGCAAGGAAATGTGGATTGGGACTACTCTGCCAACAGCTGAGGCATCAAGAGTTCAAGTCCATTCCCTCGGGTTGCACATTTAATAGCTGATGGAGACACCAGCAACCTATTTGGTGTCAATCAAGGGCACTCCATGGTATTCTTCAGGAGACCAGGAGTCACTGAATATCTTTACGTGGGAAAACCAATCAGCATTTTGAACCACGTTTGTGGGTACTGTCTTTACAGAGTATGGTAAGGATGAGAAGAAAGAGTATGGGGGCTTTGTCAAGGCTGACATCCATGTAAGAGATGAAAAAACTAAACCTCTGGCTGTTTTTCAATCTGACCTATTCACAGATTTCACCAGGTATATATTTCCTCCCACAAATTTAAGTCAATTTAACTTTTTGACACATCATTACATCTTTAAATGGACTAAGACCTGAGTTTCTAATAGCTATCTTATATTCTACTTAAAGGTGGCATGAAGTTTTTGATATATCCTAGGTTTTAATATGCAAAGTGGTTGAAGGGCATAAGAAAAAGTTGGAGTTGGAAATTTTTAATGCTAAGCTTAACTTTTCTGACACTAAGGTATTTGTAGCTAAAGAAAGTCAATTTTCCAAATAATGGCGTTTTTTGCTAGTATGGATGTATGTGCTTGTGAATGAGTGTGTGTAATTTTATCAACTATTCATTTTCCAGCTCCATTTTGCTATTGAAGAAGCAAATTTAAAAATACATGTTATTTTATGATTAGCGATGTACAAAGCAACAGAATCTGTCTTCTAAACTAGTAGCTTTTATAGTGGATTATTAAACAGATGGTTTTAGAAAACAGATGATCACTGTAAAACAGTATAAATTTACTACAAACAGATAAGTCATGGGAAGCAAGTCAATTTCCTTTGACAAAAGGGTTACTAGACTGATTGGCCAATAAAGCATTATAGAGATGCTAAAAAATAATATTCACATGAAGTTTTACCAATTATACTTTTATTCCCTAGGGCTTTAGTTCCCACTTTGGAAGCCATATTCCATACCCTTTGTTCCATCTTTGGGAATCAGATGGAGGAAAAAAGAGAAGAGATGAGAGAGAGAGCGAGAGCGAGAGAGAGAGAGAGAGAGAGAGAGAGAGAGAGAGAGAGATTACAGGAAATGAGGGAGGAACAAAAGAAGGGGGAGAGAGAAAGATTCTAACTACCTAGAAGTTTAGTGCATTTAAAATTATCCTCACGCCTCTTTTCTGGCTAACTTGCCTTCTAATAATAAGACAGTTTGGAAATATGGTGCAGCAAAAGATTTAAACATGTGTTTTAAAAGGACTGCACAGCACCTGCAGGAAATGGTAATGAATCAAAATGTAATGCCTTACCCAAATTCCATAGAATCATATTCAAACAGTATGCAATGAAGACATACATTAGGCCATTTTGGAAAGCTTTTTAAATGGAAAAAAAAAAAGAAAAACCTCAGACAGTCTAAAGTATCTCTACGTTTTGTCTCATGATTTTAGATGAAAAATGATGCTTGACATGACTGTCCGAATTAGTCTGAAAGATAACCTTGTAAATCACATCTATTTAGTAACTAAAGTCATTGTTTTTTGAAATATTGATATTAAATGTGCCTTCTTTACACCTGCTGTGCTTTATTCCCCATCTCTACAGCTTAGTAATCACTTTTAATTTGTTTAGTTGAAAGAAGATTGATACGGCTTTTCAGAAATTTTAGTTTAATAATCTCAAACCTTGAGAATTTCTGTTCTTATATCTGCCTAAAATTTAGAATTATTATTTTACTCACAGGTGGCCACTATATTGTAGAGCACTAAAACATTCTAGGTAAGTGACAACAACAAATGAGATCATCAGAAAATTAGAATGCATAGATATATTCAGGATGGCATGAACTTATTGATACAAATATACTCAGTACTTCAGCACAAATTACTTTATTTCATACTTTCACAATGTTTTTCTTCTAGTCATTTTTTTTCTTCACTGAAATGAGGTTTTCCCCAAAATATGTGTAAGTTCTGTCTGCTGGGACAAAGACATTCTAATGTCCTTTTATGCATACTCAGAACTATGCTTCCAAAGAAATCATCCATTTTTTCATTTTTATTTAGAATAAATCTGAACAAATAAGAGAACATAAGAATGAATGTTTTATGTTTATCCCTTTATAGCTAGAATATATTCTTCCCTCAAGGAGGGAAGAAATGAGATGCATGGCATGGTAAATTATAATCACCAGTCAGCAATTAATAGTTTCCATTTCCCTTTTTCCACAAAGCCGTAATGTTCAGCTCATTTGTGCCAGGCAGTAAGCCCAAACTTCGAAGTCTTTAGATATTTTTTACTTTCTGCTATGCTATATTAATGCAGAAAATGGAAAAATAATTAATTTCAAAATCTACTGGGCCCTTATGTAATTGCTTCCTTCAATGGTTATTTTTGAAATACCTATGGTACATGCTTGGGAATTAGATTAAAAGATTGGATGTGTATTTATTTAGCTCTTAAAATTCACATGCAACACCACACCCTGCATGGAAGCTTCCTTGAACTTCATTCCCTCACTCCCATGTGACTGAAGATACAAAGTAACTCTTTTTTCTCTGAATGCCAGATGGTTATATATACTGTTCTTAAGTCCTATTAGATAAAATAGATGGAAAGAGAATAAATGAGATACAGGAAAAAGAAGAGGATAAGAGAGAAAAGAGAAAGTATATCTTCTACTATTTTTTGAGACTATTAAGGAGTGAGTCCCTGCATTATACCTTGATGCTTAACACAGATCCTATCACACAGCAGGAGGTAAGGAGCCTAAAGATGGACATTTGAGTGCTTTCTGATATCTATTACAGTGAGAAAAAAATGTCTTGACAACAATAATTTCTAACAAAATTCTAAATTATACCTAAACACGTTGAGATGTAGTCAGTGTCTCCATGACTTTATCAAGTTTACACAAATAATTGGTAGTTCTGGGACTATAATTCAGGTCTGGATGTTAATTAGTCTTTCAACATTACTACCCTGCTTTGTCACTAAAATTAGAGAAACATTTTGTAATATAAATTTTATAATTATAAAAATCATAATTTTTTTCTAAATTTTTCTTAAAATTAACATCTATACTGATCTTGGGGGCAAGAGAGGCTTTAGTGTGATAGCTCTAGGAAACGCCATTCTGAAACATCCCATGTGTTTGCTTCATTTTTTATTGTGTATGTTTCTAAAAGTTGATGTAGAGTTTCATTAACTCTACAATACTTTAAAGATTGGACAGCATGAGAAACAGGAGATTGAAAGGTATTTTGTATTGTAATATGTTCATTGTCAACTGTTTGAAATTGCAAATATCTTTTGAAACATGGAAGTGAACCATAGACACCTTGGATGTTATAAAAATGAAGTTGATTTATATTCTCCTTTACTTACTACAAGGAAATTTTAAGGACACTTGGGTACTGAAAATCATAGCATAAGAATGTGTCCCTGTTGCTCAGTTTAGAATAAATTCTATCACAGATTAGTTCAATCTTCACAAGATATTTTTTAATTGGTTTTGGTTGTCCAAAGAGTGCTTAGAAAAAGTTTCTGCTTAAAATGTCTCTTTTGGGGCCATTATTTTAAAAAATGATTCTTTCAGAATAAGCTATCATAAAAATTTTATATTTAATATATGAATTAACACTATGGAACATTATTTATTAATATAAATAATGTGAATGGGAATATATTGCAGTTGAATGAGAAAATATTGCATTGAACAAATTCAATTTTCCCTGTGTCCATATTATTTAGTAATAGTAAATAGATCATAAATTTGTGGAAGATTAGTTGGGAAGCCAAAAATTTCATAGGAGTTTGAGAGATATTTCTTCAGTCTTCGAATTATTTTGTAGCTTATAATTAAAAGCATTTTCACTATTTAATATATTCAAAATGTATCTAAAGAATATCTTTCATATACAGTCATCCCTCAATATCCATGGGGGATTTTTTCCAGGACCTCCAATGGATACCAAAATCTGAGGATACTCACGTCCCTGATGTAAAATAGCATAGTATTGCATATAACCTACAGACATCCTCATGTACAATTTAAATCATGTCTAGATTACTTATAATATCAAATACAATGTAAATGATATGTAAATATTGTAATACTGTATTGTTTAGGGAATGGTGACAAGAAAAAAAAAACTATGTTTTCAGCACAACACAGTTTTTAAAAATATTTTCAATCTGCAGTTGGTTGAATACACAGACACAGAACCCACTGATATAGATGGCTGACTGTACTTGTCACTATTTGAGATGTTGGGGATATCACAATAAAACAGAAAGACACAGTCCCAAGGAAGCTTATATTCCATTAGGTAGTAGGAGAGCATAAACAATAAACAAATGAGTACAATCTAATGAAATATTAAGAGGGAAATATTGATATATAGCCTGAAATTATATAGAATGTCTGGCAGGAAAGGTGGTTTTGGCTTCCTTAAATAGGATATTCAGGGTAGACATCTCTCTGAAAAGCTGACATTTTATATAGGAAATGAAAAATAAGAAGTGACCAATAATAAAAAGAAATTAGGAAAGAGCATCTTAATCAGATAGAATTAAGAACAGAGGGTAAATGTATAAGTGTATACAGCTGGTGAATATTTATCACCCTTTACTAAAGAATGTCCTATGAAATTTTCTAAAAACCACACATACACACACACTACAATTACATATATGGTAAAAGAAGCTTAGAAAATATTATTGGAGTGACATTGTTTTGCATGTTAAAGAATCTAAGAAATTTTGCAAGAAAACAAGCTACTATTTTTGCCAACATTTTCAACACTTTTTAAGCATGAACTTCCCCAATGTTTTTGATAATTATTACAAGTTCGTGTCCAAAGAACCAGAAAAATAATTGATATGAATAAATTATCATCACCATGATCATCGTCATCATCATCATCATCATTGTGAGTGCATCACAATGTGTGTGGAAGCATCTATGTGTGGTGGAATTCAGATAGAGGTGTGTTTCAATGAGTTTATAAAGTCCATCTCTGTAGAGTCATTTAAGTGTCATTATTACTCCTCTGAGTCATTTAGATTTTTTTCGCCTACATTTTTAACAGGTATTTCCTCACTGATCCACACTTTGGTTGAGTCCCAGTTCATTCATTCCTTTCTTCTTTCCTAGAGGACTGCAACAGTCCGATAATAGGAATCCTTACATTTATTATTTTTTTCTTTCTTAAATGTATCCTTTACCAGCTTCCAGAATTATCTCTTTAAAAGTGCAAATATCACCATATCATTTTTTTCTTTAAAACATCTTATGTCTTGCAGTAACTCCTAACACCGTAACATTTTACATAAGATCCTGCATGAACTAATTTCTTTAGTTTACACTCCAGGAACTCTAGGCACATCTCACTCTTCCTCATATAAATGTGTCTCCTATTCTCACATCTACTTGAAACACCGTTTACTATCATTTTTCCTATCACATTTCTTTGATCTAGGTAATTCCTAATGCTCTATCATCATCATCATCATCATCAACATCATCATCAACATCATCATCATCATTACTGCCATGTACATTGGTTATGTGGCAGGTCCTAGAGGCAGTAGATTGTTTAAAAAGCAGGCTGTAGTTTTGGGCTTTGTTCGAATCACAAATCTGTCTTTTATACCTCCTTTTTATCTCTGTTTCTTGATTTGCACTATGTGACTAATCATACTTCCTATTTTTAGATATACTGAATGAATTATGCAAATTTATCTTGTAAAGAGCTTACATGAGTGCTTACCACATATTACGTACGTAGCTACTATTATTTTCCTAAGTCCTTCATATGCTTTATTCCATTTGAGTCCCATTATAGGTACACGATTTATCAATCTGTGCATATGAGGAAATAGAGATTTAGTAGTTGCACTAGGTATAAGTATTATAGGGAGTAAATACGTATTATAGGGAGTAAATAGTAGAGCTTGGTTATGAGTCCAGCTCTGTCTAATATCAAAACTTGTGCCTTTAATCTTTCTAACCTCTCCGGCTAATGCTCAGTGTTAAGATACTGCCTTTAAAAAATACTTGCTAATGTGTTTGTTTTATTAACTTCCAAAAACTACCCATATTATTTTTATTGTATTGTATTATCTGAGTATGTAACAATCTCTGTCAATGACATTTTGGAGCCTTGAGAATAAAAGCAGTGTCTTTTTTTCCTTTGTACTCTCTTCTTATAACAAAGCAACCTTCATGTAATAAGCAGTCAATTTATGTTTTTATTGACAAATCATAGTTGTATGCATTTATGGGCTACAATGTAATGTTTTGATATATGTTTACAATATGGCATGATTAAATCAAGCTAATTAACATATCTATCACCTGGACTACCTATCATTTTTATGGTGAGACATAAATGAGTAAATGGATGGCTGGTTGGATGAAGTTATCAGAAATCAACCTTCAGGATAACTGTTGAGTTTACTAAGATGTGTGTGTATAATTTGAATTTAACAGAGATTTCTGTAATAAAATGCTATTTTTCATGTTCTTTATGAAAAGTTAGTTATTATAGAAATATAATTTTTACTAGTTTATATTTAGCTTCATTACATCTAAAAAGAAATTATCTCTCACATTTCCTACAGGTATATAGTAGATAACTAATTTCCATTATACCAAGCAATATTTTATTGAATGCTCACACATTTTTTAAAAAAGACTAATTAAGCTTTTTTTTTACCTACCTCACCTAATCCAAATACTGATCATTTTATAAAGTTGACAAAACTGCAAATGTTAACAAGCTTAAGAGGGGAAAAGAAAAAAAAAAACCTCTTTATTAAATAATGGAAAACCTAATATTTGTATAAGAAACAAACATACCCTGTAGCATAGCTCCCCCAATTATGTTAAATGCTTCCTGTGAAGTGAGATGCTCCAATTTTTAACATCACCAATTACATATTATAAGCTTGGCTGCACTATGTTTTTGTATATTGACACCATTGTCATCAGCTCCATTAACTTACTATTTTTGGCTGTGTATACACACAACCCTCAGCCCCTTCTCATCAATGTACACATTTCTTTTATAAAACTTAATTTCTTGTATATCAACTGAAGTTAGCACTAAAGTGAAGTAAATCAGTAACTTCAGTCTGCTTCCTTTATGTCTGATCTTCATAACGTAGAAATGAAAGAAGAACTCCCCATGTTGGTCAGTTATAGATGAATTCTTGTTGATTAATTAATACAAACATTTGAAAATACCATAAAACAATGGAAGTCTACAGAAATATCACATTAATTCACTTACTCAAGAAGTAAAACATCTTTTCTCATCAATATTTCATGTAAGACAAGGAACATTTGGCATAGACGCAACACCCTAAGTGGGCTATCATTGTCAAGGAACTTAGATAAATCTGAGACGTCCCTAATTAGTATAAATAAGTTATGGCAAGTGCTCTTACTTCTTTCAGGCATTGCTTCTCATGCTAACAACATTATGATATTAATCTGAATAATGATATTGATGATTCGGTGCCAAATCCAATACAACAAATATTTTAAGCTTAATGTACACAATGAATCATTTACATATTACCATGCATAATACAGAGATGCATGAAGGAATCAATTTTAAAATCAAACACTTTATATTCTTTTACTGATTAAATTGGCATACCAGTTATAATACTCAGTTTATCTTTACATATCATACAAATGGTGAGTAAAATATGCACAAAATGTTTAAAATGTTTATGTAGGCAAAAGATGGAATTAAGAAAATGTGCCCTAATGGTACAATAGCATACTTTATAGTAATGAGAATTAGTGATCTACCATTAAACATAACAACATGCATCCACCTCAAACAATAAGCAAGACAGTCTACAGACAATGGTCAAAACTGCATGATTCCACTTATAATTTAAAGACAAAACTCATCTTTATTATTAAAAATAAGCATAAAGTTTTCCCTTGAGAGGGAAGTGGCTTCAAGGAAACAGGAGGCATTTTGTTTGTTTGTTTGACCCAAAATGCTGGTTACACAGGTGTGTTCACTTTGCAGAAATTTATGGATCTGTACATTTCTGGTGCTATATTTCAAAAATGTATTCCAATACACATAACTAGTACTAAGTGAGGAATCAGATATTTCACTAACATTTACAAAGCACAGAAAATAATTTCAAATTGAGAGAAATAATGTACAATTTTGCAATCATTAAACTTCTTATTTTTTGGAAACTCTTGGTTTGTTTAAAAATAAAGGGAATAATGCTGAGAAAATTAATGTTAACTAAAGCTATTATTTGGAACAGAAGAAAAATTATCAGTTTTCATTGAAATTGAATATGATACACTGAATCAAATAGGTAGAAATTAAGGACTATATTTTTTTGTTTCATTGATTCTGAATAAGAAAAACAAAAATTGTTTGTCTTCATATAAAATGTGTGGCACTGCAGAGATATGTCTTCCTCATGTTCCACACAATTGACTTCTAGGATAGTAGACTGACCTCATTTTAATTAGAAAATAAATATTTTCATGGTACATTAAATGTAATATTTTGTGAATTTATGTATAATTTATAATTAATTCCTCATAACTTCACTGACTTCCTTTTTCATGATGTGATGAATATATTACTGTTTTACTGAGTTAGTGTTTTTATAAACTATAATCTAAAAATCAGTGTTGTGTTATTGAGTCTATTTCTTAAGTTTTTTCTAAGTAATCCTGAATTTCATTTGAAGTAATGCTTCTTTGGGTATTTTGTAGGTTTTTATATAGGCTTATTTTACATGTAAATATTGAATTCAATAAGAATTATTCAGCCTAATACTACTTTTCTAATTGAATAAAGAAAACCTGCATATATATATATGTATATGTTATACATGCATAATACATATACATACATTTTGTAATATGTATACGAAATGTACATTGATAAACCAGGTAAGAAATAAAATCAGTAGAAATGGCCATAATAAAGGTATAATGTTTGTGATTTGATCTCTGGAAAGCTCCAGGTCTCCAGATAATTTGATTTGCAGAAATCTGGAAAGAAGGGGCCAACAGACTCACAATATCACTCTTCATTTTAAGTAGCAATACAGTTGGGTTAATGTTGTGGAACTAATATTTTTTTCAATTCCATGGTTTTGGAATTAAACCAAAATAAAAATGTTGTTTTTATTTAATATTAGTGTAATTATCCTTCATAGTTTATCATTGTTCTTTGCATCACATTTCCATCCTCTTGTTTACATGTGTGACCATTATCCAAAATACTTTGGACTGGATCATTTAATAAAAATCCAGGTAAAGTAGTTAGGAATCATAAAAACTACACAAAGATCTCAGATATTTCCTATTAGCTCAAAACATTTATCTGTATATTTATTCAACAAAATAACACCAATTTATATAACATGGGGACCTTTTTCACTGTATTAATAATACTACTGCTCTGATTTTGGTTCTGACTCATAACTCTAGCACACATCACACATACATCATCTACACAGTTTCCAACTCAGGGTTCTTTAAAGCGTTGCATAAGTGTGAGCATTTTACCCTTTAATGGTTGTTTGATACAAGTAGTTTTAACAATTTTAAATTTAGTGCCATGACTTATTAAGAACTTCCAAAGAATCAGGTTTTTTAAAGAAAACCATTTATTCTTTTTTTAAAAAAAAAAATTGGTTTGTGTAAGATTGAATTATGTAATTGCTATAACAAGAACAGAAGGCACAAGCTAGTTTGGGAACAAATGTGACCAATTCTTAATAAACATATAGCTCAACAGCAGAGAGCAGAGGTCACTAGCACATTAGAGAGTCGCCCATAAGCAGTGAAAACACAGTTTGCCACGGACATCATTCCATATGCTTCAGAAGAAATGGAGTGGGCAGGTTGATCTATGGAATCAGTTAAAATAGGGCTGTTAGGACAAGTTTCAACTATAAATGATTCATTTTCATTAAAATCTCAACATACATTGTCTCTTCTTTTGAATCAGAAAAACGTGACTGTTTCTCCTAAGATATATCTCAAAGCCCTAAAAGGATAGCTAAGCCTCTGAAAATTCTCTATGTCAGCTCCTGAGGCTGACAAGTCTGAGGATGGGGAATATTAGAATCATTATGAGGGCAAGTTCATCATCCAAAGGGTAGATCAGTTCAGGGTTTGGATGATTCTATCTCCATACTTAGTATAAATACCATTGCAATGCCACCAAAGCTTTGAGTGGGCAATGCAAAAAGGTCAACATGATCTGGAACGTGAACTTCTTATAGAGGCAAAGTTCTGCTATCCTGCTTCTTCTGCCCTTTATTCTTTTGCAGATAATAATTTAGAAGACAAATACCCAGAAATGCAGTGAGTTGATATTACAAAGGAAATATCACCAAGCAAAAGTGCCTGGCAATTAAAAACAAAACAAAATAAAAACACTTTAAAATATGTGTATCTTGGAGATATTCTAATTTGCCTGATGCCAGAAGGATTGAATAATTGATGACATAGCTGTCCGTAGTTCCAGTGCATGTCTGTTATTATTCCTTTCACCCTTCAGTATAATTGTTAACTATTCTCTCACCAACTAGAAAGCAACTACTTGAGAGAGAAATTTGTCTTTCTCTTTGAGAATCCAATATCTTCTTTAATGAATAATAGATGCTGGTTTACAAAAAAAAATGAAATTTGGATATTTATCAAGCAATTTGTGTAGACAGAATTAAACAATACTACTCTAGAGCTAGAAACCAAGAACTTTGTCTTGATATCTAAGGATGAATTAAGGAAATAAGTGTCTACAGATAAAGAGACAAAGCCTTGGCAATACTGTGATAATATTCTAGAAGTCTCTTAAAATAGAAAATTTTTATGTGAAACCTGATTGTAGACTTGAAAAAAATTGAAATTATAATGTTATTTAAATATTCACATATAATAGTTAGCATAAGTTACTCATGGTTTGAGCTTTTATATAGTTATAAAGACAAATAATATTAAAAAATACAAGTAAAAATACAATTAGTTAAATACATATGCTAATTAATATAATTATTAAAATGATAAATTTCAATAAAATTAAAATTAACAGGTTTAATAAAACTATTCCTATAATTAATTAAATTAAATATAAGTTAAATGTGGTTCATTGTGTTTTGTTATAATTTCATCAGGAACAACCCATTGCATACTATGTATATGCATTTAAGCTTTTGAATTTCATTAGTCTTTAGGTTTTTATCAAGATGACAGTCCATAGTCATTGCATTTTCTTTCCTACAATGTCATGTTTAACTACTAAGCCAGTGGTCTACAGCCTTTTGGGCATCAGAAACCAGTTTCATAGAAGACAATTGTTCTACAGACCAGCGATGGGGTGGATGGTTTGGGGATGATTCAAGAGCATTACATTTATTGTGCAGTCAAATGCCTCTCTGCTAATAATAATCTGTATTTGCAGCAGCTCCCCAGCACTAGCATCACCACCTCAGCTCCACCCCAGATCATCAAGCATTAGATTCTCATAAGGAGTGCATAACCTATATCTCTTGCATGCGTAGTTTGTAGTAGGATTCATGCTCCTATGAAAATCTAATGCTGCCACTGATCTGACAGGAGGAGGAGTTTATGTGGTGATGCAGTGATACAAGTGCTGGGGAGTAGCTGTAAATACAGATGAAGCTTAGCTCACTGGACAGCTGCTCACCTCCTGCTGTGCGGCCCAGTTCCTAACAGGCCATGGACTGTACTGGTCCATAGCCCAGAGTTTGGAGACTATAGCAATAAACCATTTATCAATTCAATAGTGACTTCTGAAATATAATATTGAAAAATATAATTTCTGATGAAAATCCTCATTTGACACAATAATTTTAGTGTAGTAAAACTGCACATATAAATGACTCATAAAATTATTTAGAAAAAAAATATAACACTTTGTACTCAGACATATCTTGAGGAGGTTGGCATTACTCTTCCCATTCTACCGACCAGAAAACTGAGGCTCAATAAAGTGATTTAACTAAGCTAACAAATGTCAGAGAAAGATTCAAAACGAAATTGTTTAACTAAAGATATATGTTTTCTTAAGCTAATTCTCTGTAATATCTGAATGTTGAATGAGCTTCCCGACATCACACTACCAATTACAAAGTTAGAATAAGAACCCTTGTCTCTAGACTTTTAAATCAAAACTCTTTTTCCTACACTGTCTTCTGATCTAATTTATTTTACTGTGCTTTTATGGCAGTTGAGTTATGAATATGCCCTTTTTATTTGGTCTATTTGTTCTCATGGTACAGGAATTGTTTGCTAATTTTATCTGAAATGACATTTGCAAATAGGATACTTGAGATAGTGGTAAAAGAATAAAATAATCAGCTTTTGGCAGTAATGGAAAATGTATTTAAATTGCAGAATATGTTTCATTATAAAATGTTAAAGTAAAATATCACAGCACACCAAAAAATCTTTGTATTTGATTTAGCACTACTGTCATTGGTGGTAGGCATGACTTATTAAAGTAGTAAAATAAATCTGTAAAACTTGATCTGAGGAAATTATGTAGCATTTATTATGCTGAGCCTGTTTCTGTAATAGAAAACGTTGTAGACATGTGGTCAAATAGTAGTAGAGATTATAAACCCTGGATAATTGTTGCTATTTTTATTTAGAGTAATTAAGAGTTACAAAATGAAAATATTATTAGAGGGGAAAATGCATTTCTAAATAAGGCCAAATATGAGTAACTTATAAGTTAAGATTGCGTTAATGAGTGAATCCAGAAAATTTATGGCATAAGTTTGAGGATAAATAAATTTACTAGTTCCCATTTTACACATATATTCCAAAGAAGAAAAATTTTGGAGTTTTTTATTAGCTCCTATTATAAAAAAATTCTCAAGAAGAGGATGAGAAATTGAAACAAGTAAGGAGCGGGAAAGGAATATGAAAAGAACTATTAGGTATCTAAAGCAGTATATAAAATGCTTCATTGTCTTATTTACATTGTCTTATTTAATGGACATAATAATAAAGATTTTTCTATGCAGATTTACATCACTAAAGATATGTGCTTGTGAGTATTGATAAAAAATTATAATGCATACTAATCAATAATAAATATGAATACAATCTCCTAGGTCTTTTTCAGTTTATAAAGTGTGTTCATGTATCTTGTTCAGTTAATCCTTATAATAGTCTTGAGAGATAATATTATAGGCTATTTACAGAATAGAAACCAATATTTTGTGAGTCCAGTGGAGGCCAGATTTCTGAACCCAGAGTTTTTCTGTAAGAGAAGGTTCTGAACAAATCAAATCCTCATAGCTGGAGACCCTAAGATGCTGGCAAGACAGCAAAGAGACTGAAAATGGGAACTCAACCAGATAAGACCAAAGAAAGAAAGGAAAAACCCAGGCAGTAAAGCAGAGGACAAAATGTATTTAAAAGGATTTATAAAAGGTATTGAAAATATGAGAAAAAAAATAAAGTCATAAATACTTCTGTCAATGTGAACAAAGGGAAGGAAAATATCAAGGACAAGATTTCATGCTAATGTTTTTCTAGAAAGTTGAACTACTGTCTTGGGTAATAACAGATGAGGGTGTTGAGGGTGTGGTTTACATAAATGGTGTGTAAATTTAGAGGACAGTTTGTAGAGACATGGTGATTTAACAGTGGTTTGTGAAATGCATTAGGAAGCAAGAATTTTGCTGAATATTCCTTGTTGTTGCATAAGAAAGAGAAAGTAGAGTAACAATCATGATCTTTGGAACAGCTAAAGACACAAATCTTGTTCTTCACTTGGAAATTTCTATAGGAGAATGGCGAAGATTATACCTTGGAGGGAAAATACTTACAGAAAACCTGTTCTGAGAGCTGTCAATATTATGCAGAATGTCAGATAAAAAAAATGCCATCAGTTAAGTCAAATTCCAGGTATACCTGAAAATGGGAATAAACATCAAATAACTCCATCATTCTTGACTTATTTCAAATGAAGAGAAAGGAAGTAATATAAATTATCATCATTAGAGTAACACATGGAAATCAAATGTAACTTGATTCCTTCTGGAGTCTCTCATAATGTGTATACTATATAGAATATTTTAAATTTGATTGTCATTGGAGGTTATTTCAATAGCTGAATTCTGTAAAACTAATTCAATTGTAAAAATTGATTTAATGTGAATGAAACATAAAATATAATCATTATTTACTAAAATATATATGGAGAGAAAATATGCGTCTAAAAATCAAAATAGAACCCTTCAGCCTCTGTCTCCACTATCTTAAAATCATAAGTGCATTGATCATCTCTATGCCATGGTAATTCAATTCATCTATCATGACAGATTCGTAGATTTTACATATTTACAGAGTTATAGATTTGGAGGACTGTTACAGCTAGACTTTCAATTTGTAGCCCAGATGTAAGAGAGGAGGAGATGATAATTATTTCATATCTTTTTCTGCTAAAACATCATAGTATAAAAATATTTACAATCACAGCCATATAGCCTTTCTATTAATATGAATGGAAGCTAAGCGGATGACAATATTTTTCTGTGCAAATTTTTAACAAATGGCTACCATAAAGGAGTTAAGAAGCAGTGTTTTCAGTGCATTTCATGTCAATTCAACCCTGTTCTTCTTTTGTGGAGCACTTAATTTACTACCCACATTGTTAGGTAAATCTATGTTTAAAGGGCTTTCTTAAACTGGTATATCATTCATTTTATAATTCATATTAGAAATGCATTTAACATTATAATTGATAATTTAGGGGAAATAATATTGTGTTTTGAAATTAGTGAGTTCTATGCCACAACAATAAATACAAAAACACTTTTTGTTTTTGATTTTATTACTCAACCCATATGAAGATATACTACTATGATAGACCAAGAAGGAAAATGATTCTTAATGAAGAAAACAAGTTTGATGTCAGTCTTCATAGGCTTGTCTTGTATGCAAGTAGGCAAGTGATTGGGTGGATATGGAAGTAGGTAGATACAGTAGGTATTAAATCATCTGCCATAGTCAAGAGAATACCATGATCTAGGTCTCACTGAACTCATATTAGAGTTTCTGCTCGAGTAGCACAGTAAATAATTCCCATTCTCTTTCCTAAATAATGTAATTCATTTTCCTTGACTTGCACTTTCCATATACGTTGTAATTTCATGATGGAAGGGTCACACTGGTTTAGAAAAGACAATTTTAAATAACACAATGCCTCAGTATCAAAGACTTAATAGACAAAACAGTTTTAAAAATGTAGACAGAAAAATAATTGCAAAAAGAAATTAGATACACCTCACAAAAATGCCTATGTTTTCACTATAATATGCAACTCAACAAATTAGAATTTAACTGATTAAAAATGAAAGATCAGTAGAAGTAAATTCTTCCTAGAAATTATTCCTAATTTTGCTTCTTTTATATTCTCATAAGTAAGATCTACTTGTTAAAAATACTGTAACAAGTGTGACTTTGAATTTTGGGACACAAATGACTTTTAAAGAACACAGAATTTTACTAATTTATAATATTCAAAAGGAAGTCTTTTGTGATTGGATATTGAATTATTTAATTTTCTTTCTGTTGTAATCTTCACACCATTTCACATTTATCAAGTCCTCCAAGGGCATAATTAATGAGGAAAACAAACCATGACAGGCTATTGCTATAGAATGCAAAGCAAATATGGCAAGACACATGTTAATATGAGGCTACATCAAGGTTTAATAGTGACATATAGCACAATGTTGCTATTTAATCATGTTAATCTGCATTCAATATTCTCATTATACACAGATCGTAATGACCTATCTAGGTTTTGAAGGGTGTTCAAATTCATCAAATCTGAAAAACTTAGGACGACCATGTTATCAGGGTTAAGCAGGAGATCAGAACATTTGTTCAGGAAGTCATTATTCTAGGCAGTGCAGAGGAACATAAATTCATTAAAACCAGAATGTATACTAAAGACATTCTATGTGCAAATTTAGATTCTGGGAGAATCACCATCGGTTTACATCATTTCTGCACTTAAAGAACAGTAGTAGACTATACATTTCTCAAACCCTGTGATCACACTTTATGTAACTGGATTTACAGCCTGTAACATTGCAAATCATAATATGGATTATTACATATGTGTAAAATCAAATTAGACATCAATGAGGGAGAGAAAATGATTCAATATTGGAAATTTGTATGAGTGTGTGCAAGGGGTAAGAATAAGAGGTAAGTGATAGGTAATAATTATCTGATGCCTAAGAGATAATTGACACCCATGAGCTCTAGATTCATAAGGAAGGGACATAGGAATAAAAAATAGACTAGTACGTGCACGTAAGGACTTAACTGTTACCAGGCTGGCTTCTAAATGGCCAACTGCAAGGAAATGAATTATTATTGAAGCTTATGATCCCAATAGGATTTATATCTATCTATCCAGACGCTGTACTTCAAGACAGAAACAAAGCTTCTGTCACTTGTTATCAATGCACGTTATAATAATGGTAATGTAAAGTCTTTGGCATTCAGCCACCATGAGAGTGGTGTATGCTGTAAGATGTCTTCTTTTCTCCATGAAGGATATACAAATTTTATTGATTTTTTTTTTCCTTGAACTCTTGCTGGATGGCCTATATTTACCAGATGGTTTGTCAAAGTCGTTGATATGACCTGGGCCATGCAGTGAAGGAAAGCTAACTGAGGTAGTCTGTTAACAGATTATTCATAGCCTAGGACAAAACAGATGAGATCATTCTGTGATCTCCTCTGTGATTTGTGAGACTCAGGAGGAACCCCGTTTTGTTCAGCAGAAAAACCTCCCTGAAAAATGTTAAAGACGTTTTATGGGACATTTTGCTAAAAGTGCTGGACAACATCAGGAGATCTACAATTCAAGGTTCAAAAATCCATGAGTCTGAGACCTGTGAACAAAGAGAACATCATGTTTCTCCAATAATGACATTCAAAATGCCCATCATCTATAAAGGAGTGTCTGTCTCTATAACAACAGGATAGTTGAAAGTATCCTTAAGCCAATTAGTTTCCCTCTGTTGTAGATTTGCACTGCATTGCTGTTTCAACAGCTCATTACTACATTAATGAATACAGCTCCAGAGACAGGCATTTGTACAACTGGTGAAAGTTCGACCTCTCCAAAAGTGAGCACCTAATTACTTCTTCATGCAGAGCATTAATTTAAAGGTTATTGCTCATTCTATAAGCCAGATGTAAAACGCCTTATTGATTCACCTGTATTTAAAATAACAATGAGAGATGTCAGGGCTTAATGACTAGATTTCTTTGTTACCAAAATTTGTCTGTAATATTAAATTCTGACTGATCTCTGAATAGCAATATTTTATAAATACAAAATCTAATATTTGATTATTTGGCCTCAAAAGCTAAATTGAGAGCTAATTTCAGAGTGTCTGACACATACTAGTGATAATGTAAATATTTCTTAATGAAGTTACAAAACCTAGTTAAGGACAGAACAATTCAAGAAAAATAAATTAGTTATTTTGTTTATTATAAAATGTAATTTAAAATATTAGAGGTGTCTATAAAAACAAAAAATGTAATAGGTAATTGTAACAAAAATAGTATTGTTACAACAGTTATTTGGGTTTTTCAAACTCGATATATCAAATATATTTGTTACTGTTGCATTTTCTTTAATGATTTCATTTTGAATTGTACATGTTCTTGAGTTTTGGTTTAACAATATAAAATACAATGTCTTGTCAAGAATAAAATACAATGTCTTTCTCAGAAGTACTTTGTAATAAACACGTCGACAATAATGAATAAAGTTAAAATAACTTAATTAAAGTTTGTTTTTTCACTACTGGAATTATTGACATTATTAATAAATTGAAAGGGTTCTATATCAATATTCTATCTGTAACTTTTTTTTTGGTATTTCAAATGATCTGTGCAGAAGAGGACACTTTTGCTGACCCTTGGTTTACCTCAAAGCCATAGGCTTTAAAGGAATCAAGTGAAATTGCAGATTTCAAGTCAGTGGCCTTGAAACAGCTATAGCTATGCTTATTGCCTGACACATCCATCAGGCACTACATGTGATTGATTGCGCTGTTTCTGAGGCTTTGGAACTGATCACCAGAATGAAGGATTTTTCCGTCTGCATTAAAGCACAAAGTCATTTTAAAGACCAATTTTAGGAAGGTGAGCAATAACTGTCATCAACAACTAAAATTTCATGACCACTTGAAAATTGGCACAGAAGCCTAAAATATGAAAAGAAGAACAGGTTTCAGGTGGCTGTCTGACACTTTTCCTTTACTGAGAATTCATGGTGCATTTATTAATATACTTTAAATTAAAGTCTCTTTATAATGACAGCTTTTCTTTCTGTGAGTTTGGCCTGATGTTTTTGTTCCTTTGTGAATGCATTGTATATCTTCTTGAGTAAGGAAACTTTATAAAGCCTTGACTTTTGCACTATTGTACAGGGTTTAATATGATCTTTATTCTTTCATTATCTGTCCTCAAAAGCCAGGTCTCTTTACATTTTCAGTTCAAATAAGGCAGGTTTGCACAGCGGATATAAGTTGGCACAAAGCATTCAGATTCTCAGATCCCTCTCAGAAAAAGTGACTGTCTGGATGAAATAGAGTACCATATAGCCTATGCTTCTAGAACATTCTGCAAGAGTCACCTGTCAATAAACATTGCTAAGTTTACTTTCCTCTTTGCCCTGAAACTTTATTTTTCACTATTCTCATTGCCTCATTCTTGTTTTCCTTTGTCTTTATTCATATACATTTACTCTGAATTCATTTATACTATATCAGTAATCTTTTTGCCAATCAAATTGAAAGAGTATTCCTAATTTCGTTAATGTTTCAGGTTTTTAAGAAGTTTTATAATGTTTACAGAAATAGTGCTGCAATTATTTTTATCATAAATGTATAAATAACAAAGAGTAGAATGAAATAGCCCCACTACCCAGAATCATTAAGGTGTCAGTATATAAAATGAGTTAACTATATTAAAGTGAAAGACAGTTGATACGTTAGCCAAGCAAACATGGGCTTTGATCCTAGGTTTCATCATTCATTTTGACATCTCAAAACAAGATAATTTGCCTGCCTAAATCTCAGTTCCCACTGCATAAAATGTGTAAATAATGCTAAATTAATATACTCATGAATATCAAATGACAATATATTTGAAATATCTGATAAGGGGAATGGAATATAGTAGGTGCTCAATTATTGCTTCAATTTTAATTCTTCCCATTAGTGTTTGAACAACAAAACATTTGTTCTTATTGAATCTATAACCTCAAGTCAATCTTTTCTACAGACTCCATTTATAGTATGTTATCATAAAAATATTTTGGAATGGGTAAAATTAGTAGCAAACTATCATAGATAGTGTTGGAATCATTTTTATATCATTGATAATCTGTTTTATGCAGGCTAGCATAGATATGCATGAATAATATATTTATTAAAATTAAGTGAGATATACATATTAGAAAAAATCATAAATCCATTTATTCAAAAGACTGTCAGTATGTGGTATTTAAATTTGTGTCTCAATTTGATGCAAACTCTACAAAGAAACAACTCACTGAAAAAATATACATATGCACAATGAACATGAGTAACTATGGGAATTCTAAACTTAACTTCATAATTCCCACTTATATTAGTTTAAATACAGCAGCTTTGGCCATTCCAGTTATCAGTCTTGGTTTTTATGCTGAAATGATCAGAAGCTCCTGATATATTCAGAGTTATTAAAGCAATCCAATTATCATGTCTCAAATAATAAATAAATGGGGTGGCATTGCTTAAATTCTCCAGTAAAATATTTATGTAGATTATTTGAAATTCTGTTCATATTGTAAACAACAATTTAAGGAAAAAATTCTTTATTTTTAAATTGATTTAGAAAAAACATAAAAATAACTGATCACAGAATAATTCAGTCTCACGTTATTGAATCATTATGCAACTATGATCATAAATATAGACTTACACATTTTTAAAGTGTCTGATTTTAAATGGGCAATTCCTTCTGATAGCTGTTTAATAGCAAATATGCACAAATATGTAGCTACAAAAATTGGTATATATCTTGAAAAGTCAATTTTTAAACTATAATGTGGGGAATGATTGTTCAGTTGTACCTGATTCAGGTTCTTCTACTATTAACAATCAGACACATGTCCTGTGGCTTTTTCCATTTGAATTGCAAGTTGCAGAAAGGATAATATAATTCAAAGAGCTCAAAAGAGACCTAAGTATTCAATTGAGGTTGTTCATTTATTTCTGACAGGATTCAAATGTAGTTCTAGAATTTTGAAAAGGTAATCTAATCATGTATGAAAACTAGTCAAGGAAAAATCGCCACACTTTGCATCTTATTATGCATTTTGAAAAAAAATTCAGATATAGGAATATCATAATCAACACAAACAAGTTCACAGAAGTAGAACATAACGATTCTCCTTTGTATATCTCAAAAAATCCCCATAGAGAAAAATAATTTAATATGGTATGCTAAAGAAAAAACTATATATACTCATTAAACCCCTGTAGTTCACTTCAGTAAAGCAGTGAACTGGGCCTCAGAGCACCGGACTCCAAATCCAAACTTGCCAGAAAATCTTTCAAACTGAATATACTAAAGAAAACCTCTCAATGTTTTTGGATTTCACTTTTTAAATCTATGAGAGAGAGTTTTAGAATTCATTCTTATTTTGTACATATGAAATAGAATTAAAAGATTCCTGCATACATTTTAATTCTGTAATGATTTAAATTACTAAATTATAAAATTTAGTAATTCAATTATAAGAAAAGGAAAGTTCTCTGATCTATTCATAGCAAGCACAATTCAAAAGTTTGCTTAGATATTCTTAAATATAAATCAAATATTTCCATACAAATTAAAGTTTTTATTATTGTTGTTTATTTGTTTTACCTTTTTAAATGGAGGAATTTTGGCTCAGTATTCTCATATCTGCTCAAAAAGTAAAATCAGCATACCCTTACATTAGAAAAATGATATTAATATCACACCATGTTTCTCCTATCTTGGTTTTGGGAGTCCAACCGTGCCCTGTGAAATTCCTACTGTATACAAAAACCCACTAAAACAACATTAAAATAAATCTGATTTTAAATTCCATGTTATTTCTACTCACTATAATGGTCCCTTTTATAAATGCCTCTTTTTAAATTCAACTGGACTGTCATTGCTACCTTAACATTATTAGAATGTCAATTGATCTCCTCCCATTTTGCCTTTTAGGAACTGTTTTTATCAATCTTTGTCATTCATGTTCATCCCTTTAAAATTTCTATTTAGTGAATAACACAGTGACAAGTATATACTAAAAACACAGTAATTAGCAGTAGAATTTATTAGAAAAGTCCACATCAGTATTTTTCATCGCCTACTCTGTCATTTGAAAAGCAATAATAAAAAAAAAACATTTAAAAAAATTCCCCATTTACTTCAGTGAAGAAGCTCAAAGAGTGGTCTCTTGTTGTTAGAGGTCCCTTCTCCCACATTCCAGTTGCTTAACCTCTGGGAATCTAGGCACTCTGATGCCGTCAATCTAATAAGTCTTGTAATACACCATTGACTTTCAAAAGCTCAAGTGATTGACATTTTCTTCAGGTCTCATTTTTCATGACCACTCAAAAAATTGTCGGAGTGAATATGCCATGCTTGTTAAAGGGCTCTCTGTTGCTTTCACAACACACCTCTTTTACAACTGGTGTGAATCTCTGCTGATTCTTAAGGAACAGATAAGGACATGATTCTCTCATTTTTACAAAGCATTACATAATTCTTATTTGTGTGTAGTATAGTGTCTATCTCTGAAGTTCTGCTGTTATTCCCAAGATTCTTCATGTATGCTAAATGGGCTTTGGACATAGTCTTTAAAACATCTATCCTGAAGAAGAGAAGAACTAGAATGTCTCCTCATTCTGCTGCAGTTCTAACGGTCATCCTAATCAAATGCTTTTACTGATGGCTTCAAGTCCTTTTCATTCATTCACACTGCTCATCCATTGTTCCCAAAGTTTAAACTGCTGGGATGGCTGAGTCTGGAAGGACCCCATGAAAAATCTATATTCTTAGACTAAGTTTGGATTCAAATCCCCTTATGGTGTAATTCCTCTGAAAACCTAATATCTAGTTTTTGTTTGTTTGTTTTGTTTTGATTTGATTTTCTTTTGCCATCTGTCCTGAGTCAGGAACATGCCAATCTCTCTGGGAGTTTTTAGTGTTATTGCATCACAAAATGAAAGGGATGCTCTCAAGCCTATTTCTTTCAGGAGACTCTTTAACTTCTGTGCAGATTTCTGTCCCTCCTTCTTCCTGACCAACTTCTCCCAAAAGGTATTGATGTGATAAAGGGAAATCTCTGTCAGATCAGTCAAGATCCAATGAAGTGACTGATTGCTTAACTCCAATTTGCAAACAGAAAAGGAACCAGTATCCTGACAGCTCACTTGAGCTTTCTGGATTTAGTTCTGTTCCCAATTATCTAGCAGAAAGAAATATTTCCTCATCCCACTGTGTTGGAGATGCTCTTCCTAGTTGAATCTGATGCTTCAAGGTGACATTCTATTTTACCCCAGACCTAAAAGAAGCTGAAGACAGAGAGAAGAGAGACAGAAAGACAGGGGGACAGAGAGAGAGATACACACGAATACAGTATAGATATATATTCTTAACAAATTCTGTCACAGGATTATGCCTTTATTTCTTCATTTTTCTACCTCTAAATACTCTATGTTTTTTCCTTCCAATCTCACTTACAAAACATAAGTATTCTCCTATATTTTAATATATTCTTTGCACATTTCTTTTTGTTTATTGTATATTTTCTGTTGATAATCCCATCCACTTTTAGAGCTTCAAAGCATATTGATATGCAGGTCTCCAAAATATGTGTTTCTTACCTAAGTCTGACTCTTGGGTCTTATCTCTCCATTTTTCTACTGGAAATCATAATCAGATTTTCAAGTACCACTAACTGCACATATACCAAAATAAACTTACTATTCCATCACCTATCAGAGCAAAAATATAGAGTCATTGAATAGATTCACAGGCAAGCAAGACTAGAATGTGATATAATCAAGTATAATAACATAGCTAATCAAAGAATGCTCCATTGAAAGGGAGGGGAATTGTCAGTCATAAAGGAGAAAGGTTAATGACTGATAGAAGTTTGGCAATGCAATTAAAACAGTGTCAAAGAGAAAGCATAACTGGACCAAGGATGTAACTTGTATGGTATAAGCTAGGCATACCCTTTTAAGGCAGATGACAACATTAGATTATTTCAGGGCGACTGCATTACATATTTGAAACCTAGAACTTTGTGTCTTGTTTTGTTTCTCTGCTCACCAACTAGTCTTCTGATTATACCTTATTTTTCCATGTTGTGTGCCTATAGGGAGAGAATTGTGCTTGATCTCCCTAGCAGTTATAATTATCATTGTTAATTAAAATATTGGTATTCTGATTTCATAAATCAGTCTTATGAGAATGATAAATGCAAATCTACTACTAAGAGATGGTTCCTGTTTCTGCTTAATTACAAAATTCAATCCCTCAGTATCAAGACTGAGTGTCAACATGAACCATGGGAAATTCATTGACAGCATTTCTTAAAATGCATTTTGTGAAAGGCTAGGTGATTTAAAAAAAGATGTTTAAAAATACTACATATAAGTCTCCAAATAACAAATGCTGGTGTGGATGTGGAGAGAGAGGAACACTCTTACACTGCTGTGGGACTGCAAACTAGTTCAACCTCTGTGGAAAGCAATATGGAGATACCTTAAAGTGAATCTACCATTTGATCCAGCAATCCCATTGCTGGGCATCTACCCAAAAGATCCAGTGACACTCTACAAAAAAGACACCTGCACTCGAATGTTTATAGCAGCACAATTCATAATTGCAAGGCTGTGGAAACAGCCCAAGTGCCCATCAATCCAAGAATGGATTAATAAAATGTGGTATATGTATACCATGGAGTACTATTCAGCTCTAAGAAACAACGGTGATATAGCACATCTTATATTTTCCTGGTTAGAGCTGGAACCCATACTACTAAGTGAAGTATCCCAAGAATGGAAAAACAAGCACCACATATACTCACCAGCAAACTGGTATTAACTGAGTAGCACCTAAGTGGACACATAGGTACTACAGTAATAGGGTATTGAGGAGGGGGGAGGAGAGAGGGTGGCGGGTATATACATACATAATGAGTGAGATGTGCACCATCTGGGGGATGGTCATGATGGAAAATCAGACTTGTGGGGGGAGGGGGAAAAGGGCATTTATTGAAACCTTAAAATCTGTACCTCCATAATATGCCGAAATAAAAAAAAAATACTACATATACTGCTGTAGACTATGTCTATTTTTTCAATAGCCAAATGTGCATTAGCCTATTGAAAAGAAAAAGTCTACATATAGACACCTAACATTAAGTTACTATTTTCTAACATTTTGACTAAAGAGGTTTTTTTCTCTTGTAATCATACTTTCCAGTACCACTAACTCAATGTGTTCCAAAACGAACTTACCAAACCTTCACCTGTGAGAGCAAAGATATATTCATACAAAGTGAGTGAATAGGATCCCTGGCTCCTAAGGCAATTATACCCTGCTGCAGCCAACAGAGACAGCCAGCTCTAATACCTAGAATGCACATAACTTGTCCTTTACATACACCCACAAGAACAATAACAACATAATCTTATACCATTCTGTTCTCACCTAAAGTACTTGTAACATTTAACATTTTCCATTTGTTTATTAACTCTCCCATGTTTTTCTCATTTCCTCTCTTAAAGAATAAAATAATTATCAAAAAAGATTAGATCCAATATATTAGCATATATAATCTAAAGCTTCTGGAAAAAGACTAAGCGTATATGTTTTCCTTTAAGTATCCTGCTTTTTAATAGTAAATTGCAGTCATTTTCCTTCAAGTAAGTATTACACGTACCATGCTAAGGGTATAAGTCAGAAAGCAATATGTAGAATTAGTAACGCTAAATTATGGATTCAATATTGTTAACAGATAGTAATATCAAATATTAACTCATAATTCTACACCCTAAATTTTTTCTTTTTCTCAAATGGCAAAGAGAAAGAAAAAGCTGAATAATTTCATACAGTATATATTTTAAACTATAGTTGATAATTTCATGTCAACCTCATTCCCAAAGCACAGTTTCCGTTTATCTAGAACTCACATCAAATGCCTTAAGTTACATCATAGTATGCATGAAAATAAAAAGTAAACCAACATAGAAAGTCATAGTAGACAAAAAAATCTATTTTGTTCATTAAAAGTTTAAAATTTTACAAAAAAGTAAATGATTAAGTCTTGAATTAGTTCCTCGGTAATTCTTAGCATTTTCATATGAATTTCACTTTTCATAATTTAATTGTGGCTTTCTTTGAATTATTAAAGGGGAATGATAGAAGTTTTTATATCTAGGCAATACTACAGGAGAGGCATCAAGAAATTGAGAAATATGTGTTACTAGTTTGAACATGATCATATTTAAAATAAACTATAAACACTATGTCTTCCTTTTATTTAATTCTTTAAAATTTAAACATGTAATTGGTAGTGATAGGATAGTCATAGAAAAATATACCTGAATAATTAACCAGAGTTGTTATATAGACAATGCGTTATAAATCTTTTGAAATCTAATTATATAAAGTGTTAATTTGAAAAGGATTGCAAAGATGGGGGATCCCATTAGATTTGAGATGTTATTAATCTTTAAGATACACTTACCAGGTAGATTTAAATTCTGCCTAACCTTCAGTGGTTCCATCTGTTAATAATTTTTAGTACATATCTCCTGTGGGCATGGGTTTCTTAGAATTTGGTTAAAATAAAATGCAAGAGATGCATGATTGTATTATGTAGCATGGATTATGCATGGGATTTACCTTCCATTCAGCTGCTACCCAAGATGAACTGAAGTACAGAGAAAAGAGGTACCCAAGTCATATATTTGGCAATGTCTTAAAATGTCAAAATAGAATGTTTGACAAAGCATTTTCAGCTATTAGATAATACAGGATTATATATTTTCTGTCCCTGATAATTTTTTTTTAGATTTCACTTTCTTAAATTTAAATTTTATTAAAATCAATTAAATAACCAAAATGCAGAGATATATTTTTGTATGAATTTTTACATTATAGATTTTGTGCTTTTTTTTTATTATTTATTTCATCATATTATGGAGGTACAAATGTTAGGGTTACAAATATTGCCCCTGCCCCTCCTCCCCCCCATGTGTCCAATCCCCCGGTGGTGTGCATCACACACGTTATGGAAGCATACACCCCTTTCCTCCTCCCCCCTACCGCCTGCCTACCACCCAATAAAAATTTTCTTTTGATTTTTTTTTTGACATTTTGGTTGCATTGTATATCTTTGCCTTTCCCTAAGAAGGGTTAGAGTTATGCCCTTCCCCTCCAAAATACTCGCCACTTCCCTAAGATTGGGTCCCCCACCCCGAATCCCTGGTGAGCATTGCCACCATTTGAAAACCATAGTTTTAATCAGTCAGTACCAATTTGATGGCAAGTAGATGTAGAGCCCATTTTCCATGTCTTGTGTCACCTCACTTTGGATAACAGGTTTAAGCTTAATCTAGGATAGCATAAACGGTGCTAGCTCACCGTCATTTCTTAGGATTGAGTAATATTCCATTGTGAGGATATACCACATTTTAATTATCCACTCATGAATTGATGGGCTCTTGGGTTGTTTTCATGACCGTGCAATAGTTAATAAAGAAAATTCAATGTATCAAGTACCTAATAGACTGAAAGATATCTCAATTATGATAAAGGGTATAAGTGAAAATTTCAGTAATAAAACAACATTACCTTTAGGAATTTGTAATCCATTTAAGAAAACTAACATGGTAACAAGAAGATATAGAACAGTTATGGAGACAACTTACCCACAGGTATAGATCCACACCCTGAAAGACCACATTGTGGCATTTATTATACAAATAAACAACAAGGAAACAGAAAGAGCATCGTGCTCAAGGTCACAAAAGACAGCAAAGGCAGGAAACTGAACATGACACATAATGAAACAATTGTGGCTATCCAAAACTGTGTTTTGTGTTTTCAAAACAAGGCAGACTAAAAAATTAGGGTAAATATGGCTAAGATAATTTGTAGAATATAACACATTTTGCTAAGTTTCATTCTATTTCTAGAGTAGAAACTCAAGACATAATGAAAAACACTTTAATAGAGAGTTTTAAAATGTACATGTGAATGTGAATCTGAGCTTATGAAAGGAATCTGTTTATAGATTTCTCTCCTCATGTTCTTAAAGAAAATATTTTCAGTGTATCTGGGTAAATAAAAAAATAAATTATTGTGGTTATTCTGTTCAAATAAGTGTTAATGTTACCAATATTTATATTTTCTTAGTGTGGTGTAACAGAAATTTTCCTATAAGTTTCCCATTTGGAAATTTTTGCCCTAATATAAAAATACAGGACTTAGATGGTTTGTTTGTAGTATTTCAAATACTTGCTTATATTTTCCAGCACTGGAAAGATTTCTGTCTCTCAGTAACCTTGGAATATATAATAAGCCTATATCATACTTCTTTCTATTCTGACCATGTAAGTTCAGTGCTTAATCATTTTTTAAAACAATTGAAATATACATTGTATAATAAATTACTTTAAATAAATCAATAAACATCTTTCTGTGTATATTTATATTTGTATTTATTGGGCACTCAAAAGAAATTTATGGAATCAATAGGTTTAATCTGCAATTATTTTAAGTAGAATAAATTGGGTATTTATTTTCTGGATTTAGTTTTCTCTCTACATTCAAGAAGTTAAACTTACTTTCCTTAGTGGAATTTATGACAATGATATTCTACCATGATTTATTTAATATGATTCAAACAAGTTTAGCTACCATTAATATTAGCACAATAGTAACTACATTATCAAAGGTAAGGATTTTATATACAATGATCCATGTATGTTCAAAAGGTGCAATATGTATGCTGTTAAAACCAATGTTTCTATTATTGATTGCTCTCCATGTACACATTTTAAGCATTAGATAGTTTAGAGTTTTCTGTTGCTGTTTTTGTTTTATTGACAGATAGTTCAAATTCTGGGAAGAACTTTAAAAGCTTCAGTATGTAGGCCACAGAAACCTATAAGGCTGATATTAGAAAAGAATAAGCTAGAATTGGAGCTATAACATCAATTTAAATGAAATTAATAATATATAGCAGTGTGTTCCATCTCACTTTCCTTGGGATACATATGGCTACTGCCAATAGCATAACCTACATATTTAGGAAAATTACTAAGACTATTATAAATTAGTTGATTGTTTCTAAATATTGATTTGCACTAATTTTCATCATCCAGACTGGAATTTTTGAGTTCCCTTGAACTTCACTTTAAAATACACACACTAAAATTCTGTGAATTTTAAATACAATATATATTTTGGCAATTTATATATCGCTGTATATTCATAAGATTATATATTTTAATTGGAAGATTCCCCCTCCATTTATTCTTCATCAAAGCAGCATTAATTGGTTTGTATTGGCCTCTCCAAATCAGTGGCTTGACTGTCTTTTTATCCAATTACCTACCTGCTTTTGAATTAACTCTATGAACTATATTACTTTCTCTAATAGGTTTTACTAAATAGAGGCTTGGGGAAATTATATGCCTAAATGTAGAGTACATTTTAGAGTGATTTGCTATTATGTGTATTCAATATTCAAGCTTTTCATTTTTCCTTTTGGCTTTCTAGATTGTTATGCTAGAGCTATTCAGTGGGACATCAATTAAATTCTTATACAGGCAGAATGAAACAATAGGTTCATATCCCCCACCACTGTCAATAATTATTGAGCATCTGCCTGGAATGTGGTTTTAAAATAACTGTTAAGCCCAATTCCAGGCTCAACAGGAAAGACTGTGATGTCTTTTATGAGTATAGGACAGTGGCACAAATGCACTCAATGAAAGATTATTTCACACCTTCAGATACTTCTTAGTGTTTCACCTACCCCAAGAACTGGAAAAAAACTTAGAAACTTGGAGCCAAGATTATAACAACTCTTATTTACAGAGGCAAAGAGTTTTAGCGTATAGGTTACAATTCCAACTCTGCCACTTATGAGTTGTGTAGCCAGTGTGTGCCTCAATTTCTTTATCTGTCAAATTGAATAATAATATGAACGCCTACCTCATAGCATTGTTGTAAGGACATAAAATGACACATGTAAAGTGCTTAAAAGAGTAAATCCTCAGAAAGTGCTGGCATCATCACTATCATCATCATCATCATTATCATCATTTGTTCAAGATCACAGGATCAGTCAAAGGATACGAACTGACAGACAGGAAAACTCCCATCCCCAGCCTGAAGAATAAAGACTGTGGAGTTAAGCTGATTTATTTCATCCCCTGTAGTAATATTTTTCCCATCTTCACATCGTGCCAGGTAGGACTTTGTGTTGAAAGAGACTTGAAATTAAAATAAGATTAAGCAATGCTATGATGGGGAAAAGAACTTCTCTTGGCCCATATAAATTGGTACAAAATTGATGACCTTAGCCTGGAGGTAGACCTAAGTATTGTGTCAGCTGTTTCCAGTTTTGCTTTTTGACACCACTAGAATGCTATTATCATCTTCTGAGTTGTGACCAGCCAAATTTGTGTTTGTCTTAGGGAATTTCATCCATGCATAATTGTTACATGTTCAAACTATCCAGCACCTTTCACACATTTTCACTGTGTTAAGGAAACTTATAGCCTTATGGGCCTGCCTGCCTTCCTCAGGGAAGAATCTTAAAAAAAAATAAAAAAAATAAAAATTCCTAGATTCCCTTCCAGCTAAAATGCAGGTAGTTGGACTAGTAGTAGTCAGTCAGTCACATGCTGCTGAATCTTTGCTTTGGAAGAAACAACCAACCTAAGGGAGCAAGTTGGAGCTGGGCAGCAGAGGCATCCAGCAGTTGGGGACAGCTGTGGCAGGGTTTTCTTCTCGTGTCCAGTGGGCAGCGGCAGCAGTTTCCTCATCAGGTCAGTTCCATGTAAGATTGTTCCTGTAAGTTAAGATTCAACTGGCCTTATGTGTTCAGACTCCAGCCCTCCCTGTAATTCTATGGGCTACCCAATATCCATGAAACAGAATTGTTTTTTGAATTAAAAATAATATATGCATATATATTTTCTTAATGTGATAGATTTGAAATACACAAGTAGAGTTGTAGCACTGTTTTCACTTTTTATTAACATTTTAAAAGCATTGGAGCATTGTACCAGAATTTTTTAAAGATATACCATCAAAACTACAGGGCCTTTTTCAATTTATGATTCTGAAAATCAGAAAAACAGTGACGATTGACAACGGTCATATAGAGGTACATTGGTGATCTAGTAATATCAGTAAATTTTCCAGAAATATTTGAACTTTTTGAATTGCTTATGCACAGGATGAATTTACTTTATTGTATGTATCTCCTGCTTCTGAGAAAAATGAACAGATTTTGCCAAGTGAAATCCTGAAAATTGTGCAGAGCTCTCTCAGTCCATATCATATTTCACTGAAAGCTACTGGCCTTTATTTATTTTTTTTATAATCACACTAAAAGAGGGACAGATTAAGGATAGCTTTTATGGGATTTATGGGATTGGTTCATTTCGTTTTTGTATGTGTAGAAAGGTAAGAAAGAAAATGAGAATGAAAGAAGGATAAGAATGCTAAGAAGATTTACTGGTTCCTATTCTATCTTAATTCTCTAAACCCCAACTTCAATAGTTCTGAGTCTACTACTTATTAAAAAAAAAAAAAAAAAAGAGTAGAGCAGTTTGCAGTTTAGACCATATAGTTTCAAGAGTAGTTTTCCCAAAGAGCCTGTCGTAGCTATCTTCATGAATATCTGAATATCCGTCTTGGTTTTGTCTCATTTTCTTTGTGTTGTGATCAGGAGTCTGACCTTTTAAATCTGTGTGTGGGTTTCGTTCAAGTTCTACTATGTAAACTTTAATGCCTAAGGTCATTTGCTTAATTTTCTTTTGAGCCGCATTTTATCAACTTAGATAATGACATTACTAGTGCTTATCCCACAGGTGTGTTATGAGAAGTAGTTAACGTAATCTGTATGAAATCTCCAGAATTTGTGACTCATAATAAGCTCTCAATACATTTTAGCTACCATTTTACTGCAAAAATAATCTACATCCTGTTTTTCAGTACGTTTACTCAATCTTTCATCTTTGCAATGAATTGTTATTGTCATGGCCTGCGTGGGGGCAAGTGCTTTAGTTCCACTGTCACAGGGAGGCTGGGTGCAGAAGCATCCATGAGAGTGTGTTTACTTTTGAAAGGCCAGGGATCATCCTGCTCAGCTCTCAGCTCAACGGAATGATAAGCAAATGTGGGATCTTCAATAAAGCCACAGGCCTTCCTGGGTCACTTTCATCAAACCACCATCAAAACGAGGCTTTAGCATCCTGACAACTGTCTTATTGTGATAGTGTGACTGCTACAGCTCCATTTTTCATTTTTTTAAAGACATCCTGGGATACTGAGTTTAGCCACTATGTATTGCCAAACTACAAAATGCTTTTATAAAAATAAAAAAAGAAAATCTGTGGGCTTTACTTTCTTATATTCCCTTTGATTTAACAACATTCATTGCATTGGATACCAAGTAACAACTGTTGTTAAAGTCACTTCTATAAGGCAAGAAATAATTGGACAGATATTACAAGGTTATAGAGATTTCTGGGCGAGCTCAGTATTATCAGTTAAAACATTTATGGAATGAAAATGATATGCTTCACAATGTTGGAGAAGCATAGCTGAGAAAACATTTATTTCTCAGTGTTTATGCATCATTTTTTATTATTTGATTCCAGCATAATCATACTGGTTTATAGCTCACTTACATAAAATGGCATATGACCATAAGTACAGACAGACACATTCACATCAGTTTTTATGTTATGGCACTCAGGCAACAAAAAATCAGAAGCATATTATCAAGAATTATGAAAGGCTCACTGTGCCATGACGATGATTTAAGCAATTAAGTGATATCTATTGGTATTTAATGCCTCAATATTTCAGTTAACATACAATGAGGCACATGCATATAATTCTTTAAAATGTGAAGAATGGTATATGGTCTCATTATACTCTGCATATCAACTCATGTTGACTAGGGAATATGAAAAATTACATGATAAGCTCTCTAAGTATTTCATATGCACATCCACTGTAGGAAATATTTTAGTCAGCAGTCTCCAGAGAAATAGAACCAATAGAATATACAGATATAGCTATAGACACAGATATATCTGTATTTATACAGATATATCTGTGTTATACACACACATATATACATATACATATACATACATAAAATGCACACATATATGTGAGTAATAGGAATTGGCTCACATGGTTATAGAGGTCAAGAAGTCCCACAATCTGTCCTCTGCAAATTAGAAAACCAGAAAAATCGGTGGTATAATTCTGTCCAAATCCAAATGCCTAGGAATGGAGTGGAGGCAGTGGTGTTAAGTCCTGATCTGAGTCCAAAGGCTCAAGAACCATGAGTGTCAATGTATGAGGGCAGGAGAAGATGATGTTTCAGCTCAGGAAAAGAGAGAAAATTATGTCTTTTCTGCCTATTCGTTCTATCAAACGGATCAGATGGCACTGCCACATGGGTTAGAATGGATCTTTCCTACTCAGTCAACTGAGTCAAATGCTAATCTCTTCAGGAGACACTCTCACATACAAACCCAGAAATGATGTTTACCACCTATCTGAGCATCTCTCAGCCAGGACAAATTGACACATAAAATTTAACATTGCAGAAAGACAGAAAATGTGTGAAATTCCTAAAGACTTAAACATGATTATTAATGTTTGTCTTTTTAAAAACACTTTCTTTAAACAATCAACCTAAAATTAGATCATTTACCATTTTTACATATGGGTAATAATAAAAGACAAGTTATGAGGATAACTACAGAAAGGCAGTCTTTCTGTGTTAGAAAAACAAGTTGTGATTCAGTTGAAAATTATTGCTATGATTTCCTATGTACTAAAATCCTGTGGAAGATGCTGTTGGGGGTATGAATGTAACTACAAGATCAAATTTGGAGCTCTAAGATACTAAACCAAGCATGCATTGATTCAACAAATCTCTATTGCACATGTACTAAATGCTAGGGTCCGTACTAGGTGCTACAAATAATAACAGTGAGAATAAACAACAAACATCCCAACCTCCTGAGCCAAACAAGAAGAGGATTACGAATTAATAATAACATGAATCAAATTTGTAATTATAAATTGTAATAAGTGTCATGCTATAGAAGTAGATAGGGTAGAACTTGATTTTGTCTGAATGGTCTAGAAAGACGTAACCAATAAAGTAGTGTTTGAGGTAAGTTGAGAAGCAAAGTAAAAGGTATTTGGGAGAACGGGGTGGTGGGAAAAGGTTGGGAAATTATGATGGGAAAAATTCCCTCTCTCTCCCAGAAAGTATGCAAGACACTGAGCTTACAGGAAACATAGCTTATTAAAGGAATTGAAATAAACATATGTTTGCAAGCCACAGAGCCAGAGGAAATTGATGCTAGCTCAATCTACAGATTTCACAAAGGACTTACCATTCAGGTACTGGTATTATAGGATGCATTTAGTACTATATGTCTGGTCTTGTTTACAGTAATCAAGGGGAATGAGACAGATTATAAAATAGGGGGTGGGGTGATCAGATTTATGGTTTTAAAGACATTTATCATCTTATTGACATGAATAAACCCTCAAAAACAACAGCTTTTTAAATCCTCTGTGTCTTTAAGGAACTGTTAAAATATCTGAATAGACACTCAAAACCAGGAACATTGGCACAGGCATCGAGAAGTACATGCAATCTCAGAGTTCATAAGGGTCCTGAAGCCATTGATCTTCATGTCAGAAATTCCTACACTGTAGGATAATGGTATATGGAATTTTAGAACGAATGGTCAGGCCCCTGGACATAGAAATTAAGACCATAGAGAAAAGATCTAAGGAAGAAGAACATCAGAACCAACCAATTTATATCGGGATTCAAAAAGAGTCTAAAATAGTAACCTTACTTTAGGATATAAAGAAAAAGTTTTAAGGACTGGATAGCTTACACTGAGCTCATTAGTTCAATGAATATAAACCTCAATTTAGGTCTCAGGTAGATTAACACTAACCTGGTACATTAATTAAAAACACAAAAAATGTGAAAAACCAGGGCCCCTTTTGTCGTCTTTGCCCTGTTTACCTCTCAGCCAAATTATCTCCTAGTTCCACATATCTAGACAAGTACTTTTTTCTTGGCCTATTACCTAAATATTTTCAATTCACACAGATACCCACTTGTTTTTTAAGCTGATTCAAATCCCTTAAAATTATTTTTTTCTTCTTCTATTTTCCATCATTTTTTCCTTCTTCTCTTTCTTCTTCTTTTCTTCCTTTTTCTCTTTCTTCTTCCTCCGTCTGTATATTTGGACTTCCTCCTTAAATCTGATGCCCAAACTGTTCTTCCAGTACTGACTTTGGCTCCACATCCTCAAAATGTCAAAGTCTCTTCCTTCAGACCTTGCTTGTCCAAGATACTCCACACACAGCCTGTCTAAGCCAACAGCACAGTTTGTGGGTGTGGAATGTGGGTTCATGTCAAGTTTTCTCTTGTTGTGGTAATAGAGAATTGGTGGTGAATTAAGAAGTATGAACAAAGGGGCAGAAAAAAGAGCACGGAAGCTGAAATATTTTAGAAATAAGATTGAAATCTAATGAACATGTTTCAGGAGTTATCGTACTTAGAAATTCTGTGTCTCTTGTGTGTTTCTTTTATTTTCAATAAAAAACAACAACATAAATTTCTATGATTTGGTTCCGCCAGAGATGACAAATCCAAACCACCATCAGTGTAAAAGCCGAAGGGTTCCTGGTTAGGGCAGGAGCTAAATATCTCTAAGGTTGTAGCATTCTTACAGAGAAAGGAATCTACCAAGGAGAGAACCCTGTAATGAGGTGACTGCCAGAGGTAATGAGTGCTTGGATATTGGTAGTGCAAGTGGTGGGAAAGCAAAAACTATAAACTTGACAGATCTTAAATGTAGAACAATTGTTTAGGATAAAGTACAGAAAAATATGGAACCTCTGTGAAAAGAAATGTGTTTGTATCAATAGCATTGAAAAATAAGTTGAAAATTAGTTCAGGAAAGGAAAACAATGAGTTAAATTTGGTTAACATGAGTTCAAAATGTTTATGGAAGATCCTGATAAAATGTCTGGCAAGCCATGTTTAATAAGGTAAGTTTGCTGCTTAGGAGTAATGTAAAGGACAGAGACATTTCAAAATCATCACGTTAATATATAGGTAATTAATAATGCCAGAATAACTACTTGTGTAGAAAAAGAAACCAGTACAGATGAGGAGTAATAAGAAGGTCAGAGTCAGAATAAGAAAATAGGATGTTTACATAGCAACCAGAGGAGATAATGAGTACAATTGAGGAGGTCATACTAGTTCTAGGAATTTAAAATATTGTGAAAGCCATCATAGAAGGATTTCTAGGAAGCTGGGTCTCAATAGTGGCAAATAATACAGACACATCAATGAGCATGAACACTCAGAAATTTGGTCACCAGGAAGTAACTGGAACTTTTTAAAGAACAGGTTCAATGGCTAATGGTGATAAAAATGCTAAGACATTAAAGAATGGGTAGCTGCTAAAAGACATGAGACGGTGAGTGTACACTGCTTTTGAGAGTTTTTTTCATCTGTTGTGGAAAACACAAGATAAAACAATGTATGTTTTCCAAAATCAGTGAAATTTGAGTGCTTTCTTTCAATGTCTGAATGGAAAGATAAAAGAAAGGAAGTGTTTTTAAAGACGTAAGCAAGAGAAAATACTTGAAGGATTAGGATATCAAAGAAAAACACTGAATAGAGTGCATAGATCAAGAACACAGAAAATAGTTTAGCTTTAAAGAGCAGAAAGGCTAAACCATGACTGATATAAAGAAAATATCTATACATATAAGCATGCAAATTAAACTTAAAATAGCATTCATTTGGATGGTAAAGAATGTGAGAAAACCCTGGAAAATTACCCAGGGAGCATTTCCAAAGGATTTTAAGAGCAGGTATTATTGCACTCAACAAGTAAATCTATCTTCTCTAGTTAGGGCACTGATTTACCCTCCTTTGATCTGTATTGATATAGATATGTACTCACATCATTTCATATCAAAGCCCACATTGTAAAATATGAACCATGCAGAGATAGACAACTAACAAAGATAAAATAATCCATCACGACAGCTGAAGGGGAGAGGGGTGAGTGCAGTATGTATCTTTTTAAATCCTCATGGGTGCCTTTCATGAAGAGAACCAAAAAGCACACACTGTGGCAGGTCAGGAGCCATTCAAACTCAAATGAGTAAAAAGAAAATTTTAGGAGCCCCTTTCAAGGCAATACAAATCCCAATAATAAAAGGATCTTTAAATACATCAAAAAGACTGATTCATTCAGCAAGCATTTATCCTGTACCTATTCCATGAGGACCTGGAGCAAATCATTGATTTAAAGATTCCTGAAAGAAAAAAACATGGAATTGTTACCCCAATATCAAGGTTTGGTTGCCTGGCGGGTAACAAATGACTCTTTAGGAGAAATCAGCTTTTGGAAGACCTTTTATCACTTGTAGCAAGTGAGGCGAGCACTGGAAATACTTTTTAAAGTAGTGACTCCCTGAGGGATAGTGGAATGGGCTGTTTATGGGCTAATAGAGAAAGAAGAAGATGTGTCATTATATGTAAGGGAATGTAATTTTTTTTTTTTTTTTAGACATGCATGTGTGGTTAGTTGTTATATTCTCACACAGGTCGTGTGTTATGGTGATGAAGCTATAGCTCTTTGTGGGGTGGAGACTTTAGCATGGGAATGAGGAAAGGTTATTGATTTTATTTATAGACAGTCAGAGTCTGTGAGGGGGCAGTTTGAGTCAACTAAGTAGCCACAGGCCTCAAAAACAAAGGCTGTAGAACAGGTTGATCGTTTAAGTTGGTCAAATTTTTATATTTTCCAGAGACTCTATTTCCTTTTTATAAAACTTCCCTTAAAGATATCTTATTTTCTATTTGTGAGGGATCAGGGCTAGTTTTTGTCTGCTAAGTAGTCATACGCCCCATAAACTAATGCTGTCAAACAGGTTAATTGTTCAAGTTGGTTGAATTCTTGTATTCTCTAAAGACCCTCTCTTCCTACTTACAGAATGAAAGACAGGGATAAAAATTTAACCCATTTTTATTTTTTAAAAAATTATCAGACAGTCCTCCAGATAATTTTTTTCAGTGTTCCATGATATATTTTAAACAATTTTTAAATTGTGAAATAATTTCAGATTAATAGAAAAGCTTCATGATAGTACTGAGAGTTCCCATATACATTTTCCCAACTTTCCCAATATTAAAATTTTACATGAACATGGCACAGTTGTAAAAATTAAGAAATTAACTTTGCTTTAATACTATTAACTAAACTAGAAATTTTATTTGGATTTAACAAATTTTTACATTAATGTGTTTTTTTTCTGCTTCTATGCAATAGGCAGAAGAGGTGACTTCCACAGACTGAATTATATAAGAAATCCACAGATCCTTGAGGATAGAGCAGGTGGCACAAAAGCTAACGTAGATCCTAAGAAGTTACCACATCCTGGTGAAACAACACCTTTACCACAGGTACAAGAGGCCTGTGTGCATCACTTCCACATATTTTAGTGTTACTAATTCTATAATAAAGCATTGTTATCTTAAAGAGGAAAGAGACAAAAATTCTATCCACAAAAATTATCTCTTCTTAACTTCTTTATAAAAAACTAACTTTATTTATCCATTGAATATTATTCAGAATATTCTAAAGGCTCAAATGGTAATTCCATATAAAAGAGTAATACTTAATTCTATTCTGAACTGGTGCCTCTACATTTAGGCATAATAAATCTATGTCCATACAGTGAGTGCTAAAAGAAGTGATCAAGTGATAAAATCTCCGGGTATATTAGGTGAGAGTATGCTCTATGTTACTAGCTATTGCTCACACTCAAATCACACTCCTATCTTCCCTCCTTCTGATAGGGTGAAGTGAACATTATGGATCTTGAAGAGTTTTTTCACCCTGATATGGACAAAAACCAATCCAATGCCAAAAGCCCTATCTAGCTTTCTTTCAATCTGTGCCAGATCTCAGGTTCTTTTAGCCATCCTGCTTACTTTGAATATATTTATATTGTATAGAACTATATTATATGGTTTCTGTTTTTCATTATTATCAGTTTTGGAAAGTTTTTAAAATATGATTTTTTTTTTTTTTTGGCTAATCTTGAAGCTTGGGTCAAGATAGAACTAATTTGTAATAGTCCTAAATGTTTGTATAAATCCTTCAGTATTTTATAAGATATGCTTGAATCATTATGTGAAAATGAAATTTTGGTTGAATAAAGAGAAAATCATTATCTTATCATTTCTATATACAGTATTCTAAAATTCAGAAAAGACATGATTAAAATAAAATTCCTTGCCTGGTTCTCACACTTATAAATCAATCCATCAATCAACGAAATGTAAAAATTTTGCTCAACAGGATAATAAAGGGCTAATAATTCAAAAAGGACTACAGAAACTGAGACAAGTATCACATATTTCCTCCCTTTAAATTTGGACTCTATATTCTGTCTTCTAGTATAATTGAATGAATCGTTTGTATCAGATTATTATACCTGCCATCAAAATATGACAAATTCTGAAAAAATATAAAAATCAACTATCTGAAAGTACTACAGAGCATAAAATAACAGCTAGAACCTGAAGGATATATGTTCCTTAAAGGATGGAATTCATAGTGGTTAAGACCCAATTGTTATTTAATTTTCCTCTGGAGATACTTATAGTAGTCAGGTAAGGAAGGCCCCAGCTGGCACGTGGGGAGGACCCCAACTTTAGCATGTGGAGTCCTCTGGTGACTTCAAGGAAATAGTGACTTCAAAAATTAGACTGACTGGTTATCTCTGATATTTAGAATTACTGGCTCATCTTTTCTCTACAGCTTTACACAATCTATTCTTGCTCTTCCATTTGGGCTGCCTCTTAGCAGACCTGCTAGGTAGACAATTGTTTCGATACCATTTAATTTAAGATCAGTTTGACTATGTGAAGTAAAATATGCATATTTATATATACATACACTTTTTAAAACATTATATGAAGACTCTAGCAAGTGACTCAGATCCATGACCTTGGTTGGGTCATGAAGCATTTTCAGATTCATGCCCTTCATTCGTACAAGTAGCTACTGACTGAATTTACACACACCATGTATTCATTCATTCAATCTAAAATTTACCTAAATTAATGCATTAAAGAATGTTTTCAAAAATGAAGTATATCATCCACATCATGTTTTATTTTTACTTGTATAACATCTACAACCATCACACCACGACAATTTGATGCATTTTATATAGAAAGAGTATGAATCCCTCTCTGTCCTAAGATTACTTCCTGGAGTTGTTACTCAGAATGGAGAAAAGTAGTGATTACTGGCATAAAGGACTCAGAATTAGTCTTTGGTCTTCCAAAGCAATAATCACATCTCTTCCAGAAACTGTTTAACCTGTTGAATGTGAGATTGCTTTGGCATCTATTATAATTAAATTTGGCATTGATTTGGGCTAGAAGAATAAAATATTGGATAGTATTAAATGCAAATCCTTCAATTTTCTTATTGCTAATGTTATTTAACAAACCACCAAAGATTATGTCCTGTTTCTAAACATATGAAAGCTAATTACCTATTGACAAAGACTGGATTTATCTATTCATCAGTCACCAAGGCCTGCTCTTAACTTATGGCTTTTGCAGCAGCTCTTTTCTATACACATTTTCTGCATATCCTACAGCTCATTTCTTCATTTTCTTCAGGTCTTATTTTTAAAAGAAAGGTCACTTTCTCAGTGAATCCTTCCCAAAAAATCCTACTTAAAACTGCAGCTCTCCACCCTGAATTTTCAATACTTTCCCAGCTTTTTTTCCAATCATTATCCTTAGGACCATCCGATACTGTATAACTACTAATTTATTGATGTATCATATGTCTTCATGCACTTGAATGTAGTCTCTAAGGAGCTTTGGTCTTTCACGTTCACTGCTACACTCAGCATAGAACAATGTTTGGCACATAATTCACATTACATAAATATTTGTTAAGCAAGTGAACACACTTTGTAACTCTAGTTAAAGTATTAACAGATATGGTGAGGTCAAGACTTTGACTTAATTAACTTTAAAGTGCAAATAATTTAAATTCCTTCTTCATGCATAATTGTATTTTTGAAATAATAAAGCATATGACAATTGAACAAAATTAATTTTTTTTCTTATTGTAAAAACTGATTTCATTTGAGGATAAAAAGTAATTTATAAAACAACTATTTTCTTTGAAATATTATACATGAATGACTTCGAGACAGTTGAGAAATGCATGGTTATATTAAATAAGTTTCAACACAACCTAGACTATTTTACATTGATATGAGAAAATGTTGCCAGCATATAAAAAAATTAGTTAAGTTTTAATACTTAAGTGATAAGCAGACAGTATATAAAGCATAATTAATGCATAATAATTATTGTTTTTCAATAAACTTTTAACATTGGTTTGTATTCTTCCAAAAATATAATTAATATGCATATAAAATAATATAAAGCATACCAAAGATATTTTCAATCTAAATATAAGTTAAAAATATACTATTTATATAGGTACTAGCAATGTGCAATATACATTAGGATCTTGATCAAGGGTATAAAAACATTTTTTCTTGGTTTATGCCTGAAAGACAAACATAGTTCTGTAAGACATGAGCTATGCAAAATTGTGAGTAAAATGCAATTACAATTATTGAAAATTATGTTGAGAGCCTATTCAACATTCCATGTTGTTTATAGCAAATGCTTCCAATTATGAACTAAATTTGGTGTTCAACTAAATGAAGAAATCTTTCTGTACAAAAGTTATCTGAAATGTGACAATAGGCAAAAGATATCACTAAGGGTCCTTTAGATGCTGCTCTGGGCTTGTACCTCTGATTGACTCACTATTGAATAGGCTATTAGATAACACTGTAACATCTGATTTGAACTTAGGTATTACTGTTTTATAGAAGTGCAAATATTTTTTACCCAGAAATAATCAAAAAGTATTTATGACTCTGTCAGACGTTATCCAGTTTATGTCTAATTCATCAAGCTTATCTTAATACTTCTTTATTAAATGCCTATACATATTCAGCTCCTCAAATGTATTTTGAGCCAGTTTCAACATTTTACTAGTTCGCTCATTAATTGATGAATTGAATAAAGTCTTTGAGAAGTGTTCATTCTATATTTTCAAGAGAATTTCATTTTAACTTTTTCTCCCTGTGTAATATGTATTCACTGTTAACAATTATACATTATATAAACAACATAAAAATATATATGTATGCACACACATATATTTATATAATTGGCATATTAATTAACACCAGTTACTTAATGCATAAGGTTAGATATATTTTGACATATTTATACAACCATAACATCATCTTCTAAGTTACTGAACATATTCAACTCTTAAGTTTAAATCCCAGCTGGTTGACTTTCCAGCTAGGTAACCATGAGTTACTTTAAGTTAATCTCTTAAATCTCTGAATTCAGTTGCCTATGTATAATGGAAGATGAGTCTTATATCTGTAGGAAAAGAATATTGTGAGAAACAAATCAGAGAATAAATGCAAAAATACAAGTTTCCACAAATATATTTAAGGAGTAACAATTAGCTACCATGTGCATATAACCTATCATTTAAATTTTTAAAATTATCTGTAATAATAAAGTAATAATTATAACTAATATACAGTGACTTAAGTTCCCAGTATTGTTCTACGCATTTTATACATATTAACAAATTTAGTTTTTAACTATCAGATTGAGCAATTTAATTCAATTGACAGGTGAGACAGACAATATAAAGAAAGAACAAAAACCATATTCAAGAATTTCTGACATAGTGTAGAAGCATTTGGGTAGGGAGAATCAAGATTTATATCTTTGAGCTTCAGTGTAGTGTTCAGCTTAATACACTGCATTTGTTTTGCCATTTAATAACATCATTACCAAGTTGATTAAAATTACATTAGACTCATTATATACATAAAAAATATTGTCACATTCACTAGCTAAACAAATGTTACTTTCATTTTAACAGACAAACTTTTGTACCTTGAAAGCTTAAAGTTCCAACTTGCAACAGGAAGAACCATCAGTATAGGTTTTCTACTCTCTAGTATTCAAATGGAAGCAAACTAATGTTGAAAACAAGCTCCCCAATTAAATATGAAGTCAGACTTTCTTTGTCAGTGTTTTGGTGATTGTAGTGTAATAGGGTATTTTAAAAGACATTACTAATTTTTTTTTACCATGAACCTGAATTTTTTTCAATGAAAAAGAAAAAAAAAAAGATTTTCCAGACTCTTGATTTAAATCATGTGGAACCTGAGAAATAAATGTATATAAAAATGTAGCTGAGGATATTAATTCTAATTTTTGAACCATGATTCTGTGACTTACAATAAACCAAGCTGTACAATTTAGTTTATGATAGCAGTGTCTGAGCTGCTCCAAAATATATATATCAACGTGGTAAATACTGTAGATTTTTATATATATATGCAACATATATATATATATATATACACACATACACACAAGCACTATTTTCTTATGTCATCTATGACATTTTTTATCTGTATACTTTTTTTGATGTGATTATTTTTAACATGCTGAAAGTAATAAGTATATCTTGTTTTGTGTCTTTTGTGTGCATTTTTTCATATGGCAAAAATGGTGCGTCGCTGATGCATCTAAGGCTAATCCTCTGCTAATTGAGTATGTGTTGCCTAGTGTTCTCTTTATATATATCACAGTTCTACGTTATGTGCTTTATTAATTTCCAGTAAGATTGTATTTAGAACGACATCACCCTTCCCTTTGTTTTATTTAATAATGACATTGTTAATAGCAATAAGGTATTAATTATAGTCTTCCCCATTATAAAATGTAGCTCTCTATGTTAGTTTTTTTTTTTTTTTTTTTTCTTTTTTTTTGAGACAGAGTCTCGCTTTGTTGTCCAGGCTAGAGTGAGTGCCGTGGCGTCAGCCTAGCTCACAGCAACCTCAAACTCCTGGGCTTGAGTGATCCTTCTGCCTCAGCCTCCCGAGTAGCTGGGACTATAGGCATGCGCCACCATGCCCGGCTAATTTTTTATATATATATCAGTTGGCCAATTAATTTCTTTCTATTTATAGTAGAGACAGGGTCTCACTCTTGTTCAGGCTGGTTTTGAACTCCTGACCTTGAGCAATCCGCCCGCCTCGGCCTCCCAAGAGCTAGGATTACAGGCGTGAGCCACAGCGCCCGGCCTCTATGTTAGTTTTTTAAGTAGGGAAATTTAATTCAAAATTATTTTGCCACCATACAATTTTACTCTTCAAATTTATTTTTTAATAAAAGATAATGAAATAATGATAACAGATACAAAAAAAAAGATTTATATCTTAATTCCCTATGTATACATGACAGGATTTCAAAAATATTTATTAAAAACTATGATGCCAATGATTGAATATTTAATTAAATATAACCAGTGCTTAAAATCTTTCCTTTACATGAAATTGTTTCAGTATAAAATTTAATTACTAATTCTTAAGCTAGTTACCACATTTTGATATTTTCTACATCTACATATTTTTGGCTGATCTACAACCTCATGGATGATCAAAATTATCATATGTTTAAAGAGACCTGATTTTGATATCAACAGATTTTATAGTTTAAAAAGTTATGTGATATATGATCTTTTGTAGTTGATTTATTAATTTAATGTAATGTTTCTAAGGTTCATCCACACTGTGGCATGTATCAATACTTCACTCTTTTTAAAGGCTGAATAACATTCCATTGCATGTATATCCACAGTCGGTATATTCATTTTCTCAATGATGGGCATTTAGGTTGTTTCCATCTTTTGGTTATTGTAAATTGCACTTCTATGAACATATGTGTTCAAGTGTTTGATTATTTGTTTTCAGTGTTGGGGGACATATACATAGGAGTGGAATTACTGGGTCCCATGGTAATTCTGTTTAACTTTTTGAGTCACTGCCAAATGTTATATGAAATACTCCAGGTTGGAAAACCTTAAGAGGCAGAAAGTAGACTAGTGGTTGCTGACAGCTGGGAGGAGGAAGGAATAAAGCATGACTGCTTAAAAAGCATATCAATTAGAGCTCTCCAAAGAAGCAGAACCAATAGGATATTGGTTCCATATCCAAATATTGATATCCATATCAATATTTATTGCCATATATCCTTTAGAAAGGGATTAACCATAAAGAATTGACTCATGTGATGGTGGAGGCTGAGAAATCCGACCATCTGCTGGCCTCAGCCTGGAGATCCAGGAAAGCCAGTGGTGTAATTCAGTCCCAGTCCTAATTTGCCTTCCTTGCATGAAATGGTGCCAAAATTACCACCTGTGGACTTACAAGATGCCTTATAATATAATTCAAGTTAAGCAATGGGCCTGTGTGCATGGAATTCATTGATCTTACCACATTACAAGCATTCTGAAGCAACTGGCTTAAAAGAACTGTCAAGTGATTTTTAGAGATGCATTATAGTACAAGATAGGTGGTAATATCTTGCAAGGTTGGGACAGGTTCTCTAGGAGGCTCTGAACCAAACTTTAGTATATGGTGCAGTTTTTCCCGTAGCCAGAATTCACAGGTCCAGAAATCAAAAGGTGGAAATGGAGTAACCATTACCCCTGGTGATCCACTAGGATGACCACTTTCACCACTGCTATTCAACAGAGTACTACAAGTTCTAGCTAGAGCAATCAGACAAGAGAAAGAAATGAAGGGCATCCAAATTGGAAAGGAAGAAATCAAATTACTTTTGTTTGCTGATGATATGATCTTATATAGAGAGAAACCTAAAGACTCCACAAAAGAATCTATTGGAACTGATAAACAAATCCTGTAAAGTTGCAGGATGCAAAATCAACATGTAAAAGTCAGTCATATGTCTGTATGACAATGGTAAACAATCTGAAAACGAAATGAGGAAATTAATCCTCTATACAATAACTACACATAAAATGAAATACTTAGGAATAAACTTAACCAAAAAGTTAAAAATACTATAATGAAAATCATGAAACCTTAATGAAAGATATTAAAAAAGGACACATACAAAAAATGGAAAGATATTCCATGCTCATGAATCGGAAGAATCTATACTGTCAAAATGTCCACACTATGCAAAGCAATCTACAGATTCAGTGCAATCCCCATCAAAATAACAAAGACATTCTTTGCAGAAATTTTAAAATAATCCTTAAATCTATATATAACCACAAAAGACCTAGAATGGCAACAGTCATCCTGAGCAGAAAGAGCAAAATTGGAGGAATCATATTCCCTGACTTCAAATTATATTACAGAACTGTAGTAATTAAAACAGCATGTAACTGGCATAAAAACAGACACATCAACCAATGGAATAAAATACAGAACCCAGAAATAAAATCACACATTCGTAGTGAACTTATCTTCAACAAAGTTATCAAGAACATACACTGGGGAAAGCCCAGTCTCTTCAATTGATGTTGCTGGGAAAACCAGACAACCATATGCAGAAGAATAAAACTAGACCCTTACCTCTCATTATATACAAAAATAAAATGAAAATGAAATACTTAAATCTAAGACCTGAAGCCATGAAACTACTAAAATAATACGTTGGGGAAATGTTTCAAGATATTGATCTGGGCAACGATCTCTTGAGTAATACCTCCAAAGCGCAGCCATCAAAGCAAAATTGGACAAATAGTATCACAACAAGCTAAAAAGTTTCTACACAACAAATAAAACTATCAACAAAGGAAACAATCATTCCACAGAATGAGAGAAATTATTTGCGAACTACCTATCTGACATGGGATAATAACTAGAATATATAAGTAGTTCCAGAAACTCAATAGGAAAAAAAATCAAATAATCTGATTAAAATATGGGGAAAAGATCTCAATAAACATTTCTCAATGAAGACATGCAAATGGGCAATGGGTGTATGAAATAATGCTTAGCATGTTTAGTTATCAGAGAAATGCAAATCAAAACTATGAGATATCATTTGACCCCAGTTAAAATGGCTTCTATTGAAAAGACAGGCAATAATGAACTCTGGCAAGGATATGGACAAAGAGGAACCCTTGTACACTGTTGGTGGAAGTGTAAATTAATCAACCACAGCCCGGCATAGTGGCTCACCCCTATAATCCTAGCACTCTGGGAGGCTGAGGTGGTAGATCGTTTGAGCTCAGGAGTTTGAGAGCAGCCTGAGCAAAAGCGAGACCCTGTCTCTACTAAAATAGAAAAGAAATAGAAAGAAATTAGCTGGACAACAACAAAAAAATATATATAAAATTATCCAGGCATGGTGGTGCATGCCTGTAATCCTAGCAACTCGGGAGGCTGAGGCGGGAGGATTGGTTGAGCCCAGGATTCTGAGGTTGTTGTGAGCTAGGCTGAAGCTACGGCACTCTAGCCAGGGCAACAGAGTGAGACGCTGTCTCAAAAAAAAAAAAAAAATTAATCAACCATTATGGAGATCAGTATGGAGGTTCCTTAAAAACTGAAAATAGAACTACCATGTAACCCAGAAATTCCACAGCCGGGTATATACCAAAGGAGGGGAATTCAGTATATTGAAAAGATATCTGCACTCCCATGTGTATTGCAGCACTGTTCACAATAGCCATGATTTGGAATCAACCTAAGTGCCCACCAATGGAAGAATGTATAAGGTACTTATACACAATTGGGATATTATGTAGTTACAGAAAAGAATGAAATCTTGCCATTTGCAACAAGATAGATGGAACTGGAGAACATTATGTTAAGTGAAATAAGCCAAGCACAGAAAAACAAATCTCGCCTGTACTTACTGATATATGGGAGTTAAATATTAAAAACAATTGATGTCATGGAGACATAGTGTACTGCGATAGTTGCCAGAATTTGGGAAGGGTAGTGGGGAGGTGGGGATAAAGTGAGGATAGTTAATGGGTATGAAAATTTGAAATGATAAATGCCTGAGGTGTTGGCTATCCTAATTACCCTGATTTGATTAAGTCACATTGTATGCCTGTATCAAAACATCACATGTATGCTATAAAGATATACAACTATTATGTACCCATAATGATTTAACATAAAAATAAAGAAAAAAAAAGAAATGAGAAAATGTAAATTGGTTTCTTAATAAAAGTTTATAACATTAAATTTAATTCAAATAATATTAAGCCTTCTTTAAATAATGATTTTCTTTAAATTTGAATAAGAATTTAAAATCAGGCCATTTATGCCATCCTGGATTAAGCTTAAGCCCGTTATCCAAAATGAGGTGACACAAGACATAGAAAATGGGCCCCACATCTACTCGCCATCAAATTGATACTGACTGATTAAAACTATGGTTTTCAAATGGTGGCAATGTTCACCAGGGATTCGGGGATGAGGGAAGACCCAATCTTAGAGATGTGGTGAGCATCTTGGCGGGGAAGGGCATAACTCTAACCCTTCTTAGGGAGAGGCAAAGATATACAATGTAACCAAAATGTCAAACAAACAAACAAATAAAAAAGAAAAAACAAACTTTTTATCGTGTGGTGGGCAGGTAGGAGGGGAGAGGAGGAGAGAGGTGTATACTTACATAACCTGTGTGGTGCTCACCACCCAGGGATTGGACGTGCTTGAATCTCTGGCACATCGGGGGGAAGGGGCAATATTTGTAGCCCTAACAATATTGTACCTCCATAACATGATGAAATAAAAGGAAGAAAAAAAACTTATTAAATAACAAAAAAAAAAAAGAATTTAAAATCAGGAAAAGATTACTTAAAATAGAACTGAATTCTGAAAAAGGCCAATTGCTCAATTAATTCAACTTTCAAAAACTAGAAAATAAGTTACTACATACTAAATCTAAATTCATCAAAGACCTATGGGACAACAGAATATTAACCATTTGTTGGTCACTACCACCAAGGACACTAATTTCATATATGAAGTCAAACAGAAATTATGACAGTTACACGATGATTATGAGAGATTACATGAATAATGGAAGTCTCAAATTAACCTGAGAGTCACTAGCAGGCAGAAGCTTCTCCGTCCTGTCAGTCAATCTTAAATCCATTAAGAGATTCGAAATATATTGCCTCCATAGAGTGAATCCATTCATTCTAATATGTCAACCTCACTGAATGTTTTTCACTGCACCCTAAAAATGCCTTTATATGGATACACATTTAATTAGAGTCACTGAAAGATTGTTTTTCTTCCCTATACTTAACAATCAAGACCATAGAAAAATTATGAAATAAAATTAAATTTATTCCTTAAGGATTTGAATTTTGAGCAAATCAGAAAGTGACAAGATTGAACTGAGATAATAAAATTTGTGATTAAAAATGAGAAGGTTTTGGATTCAACTAGCAGCTAGTCAGTCATGTGAAAATTGTGTATGATATTTACTATCCTAAATCAGGTACCACCAAGTCCACTAAAAGCAAGACAGAGGTAGTTGATCGAGATTTTCAGAAATAAAGGAGTGCAATTTTATATCTGTTTATAATTATTATTCATTGATTTTAATACAGATATTCATCTTGTATGACAAGTTATCAAAATAAGTCATGAGAATGTTGGTCAATTTATATACTTGGCTTAAATGATCTCTACATGGGCAATCTTCTATCTCAGGGTGATTGGAACAAGCCAGGACAAATCTGCGGTCTAGCTAACCCAGTTCAGCCTAATTTCTTACACTTGTCATACAAGTGTAACAAAGATGTCTTTGAGGTTTCCTTGCTTTAAAAACTGGATAAGCTGAGCTCCAACCTGTTGGGCTCAACAATTTTGAACCTTGGAATTTCACACCGAGTAACAGTTCAATAACTATCCTCACGTATCCAGGACTCACATTGTTCTGATGACCTCTCGAGCTTTTCTTCTGCATTTCCAGTACCAGGTTAGTTGATGGATTCGTCTGGTCTCTTGCATGTTCTGTCCCTTGTGAGTCTCCTATAGGCCCAGCTAAAAATCGTAGTCACACCCTACATTTTCAGACACATATGCCATTCTTCAGCTTTCTAACAAGAAAATTCTCTGCAACAGGATTTGCTGAAGATCATTGACATAACTGAGTTGAGTGTGGTTTAAGTAAGGGAAGGAAGGAAGTTGGAGAAGGAAGGGAGGATATTCATGGAGAAGAGAATATCTGTAGAGACATAACCAATTTGACTTTAGACACCTCTGTTCTTGAATATCTTCAAGGCACACACCAAGTGTCCTGGTAATCTTTCTTTTCTCCTTCCTCTTAATCTCTCCTACCTAAAATTTCTCTTAATTCCAAATGCAAATATTTTTTTTCTTTTACTAAAACTATTCTCATGTCAGGATTTTATTTTTTACTAAATTTTAATGAATCATGAAAAAGTTAAGAGTGACATCATAATATCATAAAACAATTTTGGTTTTGGTTATGCCTATAAAATGGTAAGTCATCAGTCTTCTGCATGTTTGGAGTTAATACTAAATTCATAGAGAAAACAGATATTAGTACTAAAAAAGGGGGAAAGAATATCTGAGAATGTTACATTTCTAAAATAAAAATGAGAGTGGAAACACAGTCAAGAAACTGTACAGAGATTTAGGCAAAAAGCATATCTGTTTACATTGTTAAAATGGTCCATTTAAATGCAGAAATACTCCTCAATAAATATATTTTCTTGTAAATATGTCAAATATGAACACTCTTATAAATGTTGTTTTGTGTCATTCATTTCTCCATGAAGAATATTTTTGTTTAAATTGTGAAAAAGCCACCAGCAGTACTTTGTGGTTATTAAATATTTAGACAGCACATTGAATTGGGGAATTGAGAAAGCAATTATGTTTTCTATGTACTGGGCCACATGGAAAATAGGTATATTTGATAGCAGAACATCTCCTTATTTCTAAATATTCACACAGAGGAAAACATTGAATCATCTTTCATGTTGTAAAGTAACAGCACAATCAATTATAGACAGAATACCTATATTTACAATCATATTTTATATACATGCATACACATGTGTGTATATATTACTGAGAAGACTAGATTTCAAAAGAATAATTTGTTTTCTTTGGGGGATAAGGAGTTATTCATTTCAAAGAAGTGCTGGATTTCCTGTATTTTGGCTAATGTTAGACAGTGTGACACAAATCACGTCCTGAGCTGATGATTTGCAGTACTATGAACAGAATTTCACAACTGTATTATCCAGATGAGATTTTATCATTTATCCCTTCAGCTCTTCATTCCCTCAGTTAACATATATTTCTTCAACTTTGTCTTTAATAAGCCATCAATTATAAGATACATTATTTTATGAACGACTAATAAAAGAAAAATACTTTATGAATTCAAATCCAGGGTCAATTAATAATCCTATGCAACATATGAACCAGTTATATAATCCTCTCATTACTTTGAGGTTTCTTTCATCTATTCCAAGGAATTTTGTGATTTTTATGTCTATTTGATTTACAATACCAGGCATGGGATTAGCAATCATTTTGCATGAATGTCAATAGTCAAACATTATCTGCTTGTAGGTATTTTCCTTACCATAAGCACTTCGATGTTTTTTCAAGACAATATGGGAAAGCTATCATTGTTCCTATGAAGACTATTTGTTTCACTAATATTGATGATATGCTCCAATGCTCCCTTTCTTTCCCTGTCTGTGAACAAATTTGAGACAGGTCAGATTTTGGGTGCACAGCAATAGCCCCAGCTGTAAGTGGAAAATGAGGAACATCAGGTGAGGGGGATGTTTTTCTCCATCTCTGTCCTCAGTGACAGGTGGTACTTAGTAACAAAGGTAAATTAGAACAAACATCTTTCTACTGACAAGTACTTCACCAAAAATTTTGAATGAGAGATTTACTCCACAACAGAGGAGAGAGATCATTCTACTGGCAGAATTGACAAAACTTACAGTAAGATTGGACAGCAGGAGCTTATAGAAAGGAAAATTAGGAAGACTAAAATACCTGCTAAATTCAGTAACAGTTTTAAGCACATATTTCTTTTCTTGTGAGTGGAGGTAAAAGTGCACAATAAGATAAAGCTTTTCCAAAATACCACTGGAAACTGTATTTCTCAGGAATGTAGAAAAAATGTAACTTGGAAATTGAGAAATAAAAGAAAAGAGTGCAACAGATCAACAATTTTCCAGGGACTTGACAAAATAAAAAACTGCTGGTTTATTTGTTGTCCTTAGGTAGTAGACAAACTAAAAGCAAAAGACCCCAACCTTAAAACGAATACATCACTATGAAATTCATGAATTTCTCAAACCATTTCCCCATTCTGAAGCTTTCAAAAAAAAAACTAGTATTTTGCTTAAATCAATTATGAAAAAATGTTTTATATTTATTCATTTATTTCATTGTCTCAGCACACACTAAAACATCATTGAATTTTGAAGGGAAAGAAATACTTATGCATTTTATCTTGTCTATATAATCATTGAAAATCCATTTGATCAATCTTTGGGTGACTCAGTCCATTTAACAAAGAGTACTACACACAATAAAGGATAAGTCAAGTAATGTTTGACATTGAAATGCTCAGGTATTTTTTATTTATTGAAAAAAAAACTTTTGAAATGCCATTTTCAATCTTTAGTTTTTCCCTCTTTCTTAAATTGCCTATTATTATTGCCATACAGCTTTCCATCAGTTTTCCAATATCATAGGCATCCTTATTTAACCATCTAGACACTGAATAGCTGCTGATAATCCTATAAATCACAACCTGGGCCCACCAGAGGTGACCTGTAGGTCCTGTGGAACCTGCTCTATCTTGTAATTGACACACTCGTGTCACCAAATTGTTAAAATGCAACAAAAAGTAGTTTCGATATGATTTTATTCAAATGTCTGCAAGAACTAAACCTTGCAAAAGGCTTTTTATAAGGGTACAATCCATATGGACAGGTTAAGAGTTTATTACTTTTTAAAATGAGTTAAAATGCTTCAAAAGTTTTACAAAATAAGAATTCCAAAACACAAGGGCCCACAAGCATCCAGAGCCAGCCCTTTAAGTAGATTTGGCAGATGAATTTATTCAAATTTCAGGGGACACTAAACATGAAAATGTGCTCAACTTCATTTTTCCTAAGGGAAATACAAATTAAAATCACAATGCCATACCACTTCAAACACCAGTACAGTGAAAATGAAAAAGACAGAAAGCACCAAATGTTGGCTTACATTTGGAGTGATAAGGATTTTTATATATTGCTCACACTTTGTAGACTACTACAGAATTATTTCTAAAAAAGCAACTTAATATGCAAACACATACTACACAATAATTCTCCCTGTAGAAATGTACCCAAGAGAAATATATATGTTCATTAAAACAAAACAACAACAAAAATATGCATAATTCATAATATCTGAAAACTAGATATAACCCAATGTTCACCAATAATACAATGGATAAATATATGGTACCTATTTACATAATAACATGCTACTTAAAGAGAATGAAAGATTACAACTGTATGTAAAAATTTATATGAGGCTCATATAAAGTCAGTGAAAATGTATGTATGTGTTTACTTATATAAAGAACAAAATGGGCAAAAAATATGCTGTTAGACATCAGGATAGCAACTATCCTTAAGACAGTAGTGTATGCTATAAAGTTACTGAGATGCTTATAAGATTTTAATATTTGATTTGTACCAGTTTATGCTGAGGTGGTGTGTTCATTTTGCAAAGATTCTATTTGAATGCTACAAATTCAATTTTAGCATGTGTATTTTTTGTATGCAAATTATTTTTCATTTAAAAAGTTAAAATTGTAAGAAAAATATTAAAAATATTTTAGGGCTGTTAAAATAATAAAATACCCTAAGTGGCTGCTAACATAAGGCCAGGACTAGATTTTCAAACTTTGATGTTTTTGTCTCTAGTATTACTAGAGAGAATTTAAAGAAACATATCTTGATAACCATTTCAAATGTTTACCTCTGTGTTGAAAATTAATATACATGACATTAAAGAACCTAACTATATGGCAAATTATGTTTAAAAAGAAGGAGAAATTATGATTTCAAACAGCTGGTACGATTGATGAATGATAACACAGAGTTAGACATATTGAAGACCTAAGCACAATTATCTGTTCATATAGGGTGGATGTGGAGGATTTTGCTAGAAGGGTCTTAATTCACTCAGGATGCTATAAAAAAATACCGTTGACTGAGTAACTAATACACAACATAGCCCCTTTCTCTGAAAATAAATGAAAGAATGAATGAACAAATAGAGTTAAGATATATTTATCTAATGTCAGTTTAATCAAAATGAAACATTCAAAAATAATAAATTCTGCATAAGTTTGAGAGCAAGGAAATTATCTAACACACTAAAGACATGAAGTGTACTAGATACATATTTTCAGTAAACTTTCTTTGTTACTATGGATGTCCTTTCCCAGCATGTTGAATATATATATAATCACTATGATGAGTTAAATCACTTGGCACTAAACCAAGAGTTAAGCTTTTATCAATCTTTATCAGATGTTGGCATCCCCAAAATCTTTTTGTGGAAATAAAGAATCATGATTAATTGGTCTTTCATAAGTGGTTGCTGATTCTTTCCCCCAGAAATGTAGATTTAAACACACTAATGCTTAAATTGTATTCATTCTGAACCATGAATATAAACATGAGTATATTTATGAATATAAGCATAAATAAAGCAACAAGGAAGCAATCCTGTAATTTCCAAATAATGTGGAACATTTTGACTATAATGAGAAAAGAGACTATTTTGGGCCTTAATTCCACAAAGCCATTTAATAGAAAATTGTTATAAAACACAGAGACTTGTACTTAGTCAGTAGCCAAGGAGAATAAGTATTTAGTAGTTGATTTATAACCTCATTTCATATTGTTTTTTTTTTTCTTGTACCAGTTGCTTGAACTATAAGTTCATTTTGTCATTAAGAAATGGGAATATAATCACCTCCTAATTACATAGCTTTGGGTTATTTCTACAATTATCTGTTACAAAGTTAATGAATATTAGTAACACAATTCTCTTTGGTGACCTGATTGATACACTAACATTTATTTTATACTGCAGTCTATTAATGTGGCATATCATTAAATGAATATTGAATATTCATATACACATATATACACATATTATCTTCCAAATCACAATAAGTCATTTATGGCAATTGTGTTTTTAGACAGATTTTCAATTCTGAAAATTCTAAATTAAAAAAAAGTGAACTTATGCTAACCCATTTATTGTATTGTATGTATGAACACTTAAGCATAAGTGTAAACTATTCTCTCAAGATTTGGGGGGAAATGTGTCCTTTATTCCAGATAGATCAACCATAAAAAAGTGAAATAGGAAAAATCTTCCTCAAAGATTAATGTCATTAAAATGTGATGGAGAGAAAAATTGTACAATAATGGAGGAAAACTTTTCTTTATAAAACAAGGTAAAGAAAAAAAATACAGGCACACAAAATTAGCTCTAAGCATTCCAATCACTGGGGGAAAAATCCTTGCCTTTTTTCTTCTGCTTAGGCACTGTCAGCAGTCACAAATCTGGTTAGAGCTTAGATCACTGTGTGTTAAATTATATTTATGCCCTTGTAAAGCTGTGCAACATTGTTGCCTTGTATAAGAAATCTTTAAACCACATGTTCTGGCAAGGAACTGCTGATGTTTACTTCCAAAATTCGATCTGGTTGCATTAGGCACTTAAATAATGACCTTTAAAAGAGTCTATTTTTAAAAGACTATCTCTGAGATACTTATATTTAGTATAAGTCATCACTGCTTATAACTTACTATAAAAACTTTTAAATGGTTACCCTATTTCCTCAAGTGTCTTTTGATACCTAAGAATTTTGGACTTAATTTTAGAATGTACATTTCCATAAAGTACAACATATTGTGTTAAAAAAAAATCTCTAACATTGCAACTTGCATACCAAAGTTTCATCAAGATATAAAGTTGAAGTATGAAGGTAATTATAACATAAAAGTTATTTTCATCTGAAGTTTCCACATAATTGAAGCAAATGTGAGTTCTGCTTGAGGGAATTATCTCAATTTTCCACTTCAGTTGGCTAGTGTAAAAATAGAGAATAATGACACTTTATACCCCCAAGCAATTAATACTTAAGGCAAATAATATACCCGTGTTGATTTTTCATGGCCTTCTGCTCCTTAAATTGTTAAATAGTAGAGGTTGTAACTATCCTTTTATTTGTCAGAGTTCAAAATGCATCTTAAAGTAATTTATTATGAAAGTTGACCACTTAACATTTCATTACTGACTATTTGTTCTCTTACACAATTAGTATAATAAAAATAGGTATATAATATATACTTCCCTAGATGTTATCATTCTGAAATTGAAGTTAGAGATGGTTTTAAAGAAATCTCTGTCAACTCCATCACAGTAGTGGAATGGCAGCAATTGTTTATGCAACCTTAAGCCAAAGAATATTTCAGACTCTCCATGATAATTCTATTTATTCATGTTTACATACTTATTTTATATGCAATCATACCTCAGAGAAAAAGGCTTTATCACTTGCCACCTTTACTCACAAAGTATTGGCTCCAAAGTGACCTTTTTGCAAATGTCAAAACATAGCATTCAATTTCTTTAAAGAAGTAAATGAAAAAAAGTGGATGATTTTTAATTGACTATTTTCATATAATTAGATTTTCACTACATATAAAGGTTGTCAGTAGAGTTTTCTGGAAAATTGCCTATAAACCTGTCCAAATTATTCTCTGTAGATATATCAACAAGCCTTTGACATAAACTGAAATGCTTAGTTTTGAGTGGAAATTTCTTAGAATCAGAAAAATTCTCTTAGTTATAATTTTAGTGGTTTTTTTTCAACCTTTCTTAAGACATTTATTTTGATTTTGTAGGAAGATAAAAATATTTCTTAAGTAAACATCCTCTTTTTTATTTTATGGGAAGATTAGATATCCAACCGTTCATAATGTTAACTTCTCTTTTTGACTTGAGAAGAAAGTTACTCAGGTACAAGTAAAGTAAACGAAATATGTGACAGGAAGTGTTGGATTGAGAGACTTTGCAGCTTTATTTTATAAGAAAAAATAATTGTTAACCTATATATGCTTCAAAAAATAAATTGTGACTGTTTTAATTGATCTTAGTACCAGATAGTCCCTCGTAATATAGCCAATAGCAATGATAAAAGTATCATAATTTTGATTCCTTAAAAAATTGTTTTGTACAAGAAATATTAAAATTTAACCCATGATCCTGGAATCCTTTGATCATCTTTTTCTAATTCAGTTTCTTAATTTTCCAGTGTTATGGAAGTAAATGCTCTTTATGCAGATTATGCCACTGAGCTACAGGTGGTTAAGTCATAATCTGATAACAATTTAATAGACGAGGTAGAAAATTAGAGACATAGCAAGGCAAATTCATTCCACGAAGGTATTGAATTAATCCTAGAGGAGAATTTATAGATATAATAAACAATGAAAGATAAAGAAAACCACTGTTTTAAGAATTATTTTTCTCATTGCTCATTTTTAGTAATATAAACAAAATGATATAGAAACTTAATTTTGTTTATCATGATATGCTATCAATCTCTTCTCAGACTTTGGTGATAAGATAACTTTTCACACTCCAACAGTGAAACAAATAGAAACATCAAAACAAACCTTAAAAATCAAAAGGGTAACTTCAGTGATTTTATATATGTCTACCAATCTTTCTATCTCTTTTGACACTCAGCTCATTGCTTTTATATATGTATGTATGTGCATACATATACAAATATGGTATGTGCATATATATATATTCAATGCAAAAATAAACAGTTCTAAAACTCAAAATATAACTAATATTTGTAACATGTCAGATAAATATAACTTATCCCTCTTTATCAATATGACTGCTGTATCCCAGAGTGAGTAAGCAACATCCTCTAGGTTATGTGAGCTGAAAGCAATGAAGCAAATATTCAATCTGCATATGGCTCCAAAGTCCTTATTTCCTTCCACCAAATAGGTGGTTAAGCTACATGCTAAATGTTGATCTTTCACCATTTCATAGAAGGTTGAAATAAAACATATTTTACTTATGCTTTGTTTCAACAGGGCCTTATGAACATCCCTATGAAAGAGTGGGTAAAATTACTTAAAAGTATGAGAAATTCACAACTAAGAGATAATAGAAATCCATTATCTCAAATTATGTTTCCATCAGAAAATTCAAGTAGCCTATCTATATATCTTTATCTTGTAAACAGTGAATTTCATAGTGTAACTAATTAATCATCAAACTCATGCACTATTTTCACAATGCAGATTGAAGTATGCAAAGTGATGATAAAGTACAGATATTGAAATATTTGTTGTGTATGTATGTAGATTATGTAGATATGAGAGTAAGAGTGGAGGCGGGGAATATGTGAGGATAAGTAAGTGTGCGTACTTTTTCTCTGAAATATATTTTGCTCTCCCACTGTCTTTCTCTCGCTCTCTCTCCCTGCCATCTATTTATCCTTGTTTGAATGTGCTACTTTCAGTTCCTTGATACCCTGATTAGTATATTTAACATCTATACCAAATTTGATGAGTTACTGTGGCAAGAGTTACTGTGCTCAAAAAATCCGGCTGGCTGTGGTGGATGTACATGTACCACAGTAAATATTTTGGTTCAATCACAGTTTATTGGCATAGTGAAGGTGTTCCAGATTCCTGATGATTTAAACATTAAGTCAATTTTAAATATGAAAACCATAAAACTAGTTAGAATTTTGCAATCTATGAGGCATATGAATCTATATTTCTGTGTCACATATTGAGATAAGAAAGAATAAGCTGCCCAAGCATAGAAGCCATTCACCAATCATTTTGAGATAGGTAAATTAAATAATAACTTATGTAGATATCTGAAGACATGTGAGAGATGTTTATAATATTTAGCAATGTATTTGTTTCTTATTGGTATTTTGTTAATAATATTTTACTTTATTAAAAAAGAAATATTTATTAGAAAAGAGGCAGACCAAAAGATAGCATTCACCTAAAAGTATGCTCATGTCTTTCTTTAGAAATCTATTGGCTACATAACCAGGGGGTGGCTGTTATTTCTTGTTTTGAAACATTTAACACTTTAAGATTCAAATTTATTTCTAATTTTTTTTAATTGAAAGAGTTCTTGAAAATGACCTAATATTCTTTGAGACTTTGTTTACTGATCACAAGAAACGAATAAAACAAAATTCGGTGTGTGAAATTTTTCTGAATGGGCAGTGCAAAATAATTTCACAACCATATCCACTTTCATAAAATGAAGTTACCATGACTTTTAAAATTAATTTTCATAATTAACAAAGTTGAGCAAGAAACCAAGACTACATTTCTCTTTGGATCTAATTAAAACAGTATTTTATACGGTTGTGCCTGAATTTTCTTTCTCAACCAGCTAAACAGAAGAAAAGAAAAAAAATAAATTGCCTCCGATGTGACTTTGCAAAAGGCCTCAGCTAATTTAATTAATTTATCTTGAGTCTCCCTGAATTCAGTATCAGGCAACACTGGTCAGCAGGAGAGAGGACAAAATCATTAAGTAGGCTCTGCAAGGCTGGGGTCCATTTAGGTAAAGGAAGTTGATACATGAAAAACAAGCACCCCATGTACTCACCAGCAAATTGATATTAACTGATCAACACTCATGTGCACATTTAGTAGTGACATTCATCGGGTGTCAGGCAGGTGGGAGGGGGAGGAAGGGAAGAGTATATTCACCCCTAATGAATGCAGTGCTCACCATCTAGGGGATGGACACACTTGAAGCTCTTACTTGCGTGGGGCAAAGGCAATATATGTAACCTAAACATTTCTACTCCGATAACGTGCTGAAATAAGAAACATTAAAAAAATAAATTATTAAAAGTTATTAAAAAAAAACCCAAACAAATAAATGTAGGGTCATTTATATGATTGTAAAAGTAAATGTATCCTCAAATTATTCACAATTTTTCAACCTTACCAGTATCAATAGAGCATGTCATTTTTTGCGTGTAGTCAAGGAAAAACTTCCCTCTTTCTACAACCAACAAATTCCTACCTGTTCTCGAATACCCACCTGTAATGGTACCTCCTTCGTAAAATTTTCCTTGGAAAACACAGGCAGTTTTTAGATTTTTTTCCTCTATTCTTTATCCCAAAATACTTATCTGTGCTGTGTAAATTATGACGTTGAAAATTATTTGTTTATATGTGTCTTAATTTTCTAAAGCATTGGAGGAAAACAATTTATTTTCCACTGAGCACCTATTTTTAATTATTTTATTTACTTTTTTGCCAAAGAAGACAAACTCATTGAAGTTATCTCAATTAATGGAATTTAATTTTCAGGCATCATTTGGGTCCTCAAAAATAATGTGTTTTTTTTTTTCAGGCTGGTATTGATTTTGGGGTTTGTTAGCCAATAATGAGGCTTAATCCATGTGTGTTTATGTCTCAGAAGAGCAAAATATGGGTGTGGCGCAACACAGATCTGGTTTTTAACCCAGCTCCAATACTTACTAGCTGAATAACCACAACCAAGTTACTTAAGTACCCTGAACCCTGGATTTCTTATCTATAAAAGGAAGATTAATACCTACTTCTAGGGTTGTTTGGAGGATTAGTTATATATGGAGGTAAATATATAGATCTCTCTCTATATAATTTGCACATATATATTCAATATGTTCTTATTATAATAGTGTATATAAAAATTTCAATAAATTATAGCCATTGTTCACACTCTCTTTATTCCAAATATCTCTTCTCACATAGACAGACAGATATAGATATTGATATATTTAATATGCAGATATAATGTAAGAAGATTCTGAACACAAATGATCTCAAGCAACATGCTTATAAAAGAAAAAATTGTCATCAATTGATATGAAAAGGCAGAATATTAGAGTTTGTCGTTACAGTCAAGCATGGCTTAACCTCAAAGATGCATTCTGAGAAATGTGTGATTAGGTGATTCTGTTGTCCTGTGAACATCACAGAGTGCACGTACACAAACCTAAGTGGTGTAGCCTATGACACTCCTAAGCTATATGGTATAGCCTATCTCTCCTAGGCTACTGACCTGTAGCATATTACTGTACTGATGACTATAAGCATTCATAACACAATGCTAAATATTTCTGTATTTAAACATATATAAACATACCAAAGGTGCAACAAAAATACATTATAAAAGATAAAAAATGATACATCTATAGAGGACACTTAACTTGAATGGAGCTTGCAGAACTGGAAATTGCTCTGGGTGAGTCAGTGAATGAGTGAAGAATGAATGTGAAACTTAAGAACTACTATATACTATTGTAGATGTAGACTGTGTACACTTAAGCTACAATAAATTTATAAAAAATATTTATTCAATAATAAATTAATCTTAGCTTATCATAACCCTTTTTACTTTATAAGTTTTTATTATTTTTTAACTTATATTAAAACAGGAGTACAGTGGTACAAAAATATTTTATGTCCTTATTTTATAAACTTTTATCAATTTTTACATATTTTGACTTTTTAAACTTTTTTGTTAGAAACCTAGACACGAACACACACATTAGCCTAAGCCTACACAGGATCAAGATCTTCAAGACGTCGCTAGGTGATAAAAAAGTTTCAGTTCCATTATAATTTTATAGGGACACCATCACATATGTAGTCCATCATTGACTGACAGCCGTTATGTGGCAGATGGTTGTATATTATATACTATATGTTATTGTATTTTTCCACCAGTCATTCTGAATTATTTATCTCATTATATGTATACAATTTAGGAAATATATTCCTTATTTCTCTATGTCTTTAAATATTTTTTTGAAATAATATAGCTGGTTCGTAACTTTAGTCATGATGTTAGAGGAAAGTATCTCTGCTTATGCTCACCACAGCAGTGTTCTCCGTGGTTAGTCTGTGGGTCTCTTTCCAGCTACCTCCTGTTATGCCCATGGATTTTATTTGCTGATTCTTTTGAGACCAAGCACAACATACATATTGTGATTCCTTCTCACCAATTGCACCGGGTGATAAGGTCTTTAATATTTCCCATGAGCCAGGAAGCTTACATACTTCTTATAGATGTCTAGTACATGCAATTATCTGAAAAATGATGAACCTGTCTTTATTTACCGTAGTTCTTAATGGCCACATTTCATCCCAAAGATCAAAAATGTAAAAAGAGTGATAAAATCCACATATATAAGTTATCTTTATGTCATATCAAGGTATATCAATGTACCTTTTAGGAAATAGTAATGTATGGGGAGATCATCTCGTGTGTTTTCCCCCAACCTTAAGATTTTTCACATAAATAGAGTAAACTAGAAAACTAAAAATAAGAAAGAAAATTCATGCATTTTGAGATTCTTTATCAGAATTACAGAAAGTGCTTGTTAGAAAGAACTTTCCCATCTTCACAAATAATCCACTGAATAAGACCTGGTGGGATGTGGCCTCACAGTTAAACTTTGAACAAACACTTCCATGGATTGTGATGTCCATTACAATTTGAAAGCCACTATTCTTTCCAATAGCACTGATCACTAAACATTTGAATAAGGCTCCAGACATATTCTTTTTTTTTTTTAAAGTCAACCCTAAGTTATATTGGAGCCCCAGAATATGGATGTGTATATGTGTGATTTTATGTGTATGTTTTGGAGAAGAGGGTGAGCAGTGTTTATCTGATATAGAATCATGGTGTGACCAGAATTTTAAATAAGATAAGAAAATATAAGGCAATTACCCTAATATATTAAAAAAAGCATCAGCCTTTCTGAAACACCAATTTTGTTGTGTTGGTAATGGCAGCCCTGAATTCAGATTTATAACCACATTGACAAGGCACAATAGAATGCACTCAGCACCAAGTATACTTACTTGTAGGAGAAAATGGAGGACAGAAAATGCTACAGCCTCTCCTGAGTCATCACAGAAGGAATCTTTTGACTCCTGAGCCCATGTTCTGATGCCCATGTCACTCTGAATTTGGGACATGCTTGGTGATGAGAGGTGAGGCTGAGTGCGTGCCCGCAGTTTCAGCTCAGGGCTCCGGGAGTCCCCAAATGTTGAAACCTATTTAGTGGCGTAACCCTCACAGGTGTGCACAACAGGACTTTTGCACCGTCCCTGAATCTCAGAAGAACTTCCCACTCATCCCCCAGGACAGCTGCGTCCTGGCAGTCCTTAATAAACACTCTTGACCACAGAGTGCAATGCTTGGTCAGGTGTGTGTTCCTGCCCTGAGTTTCACTGATCTTGAATACTAATAATCTCCTGAATTCATGTTATAAGGAAAATGAACCAAGGTTCAAAGCCTCAGGCATCCCTAAGGCTAGAAAAAGCCTTTAGAAGCACTTTTACCCCTTGCATTCTAGTTCTAAAGCTGTTATGTTTATGTACATTTTTCCTATTGATAACATAAAATAATTCAGATGGCAGATCTTCTAAAAGAAAAGGTTGGAAATATTTGCATTTTCTAAAATTAAAAAGTAAATATGTTTAATTTATGTTTTGTGGCAAAAGACCTGGAATCTTATATAATACTACTTTTGCATAAATGGTGTTCTTCTCATCCAGACATATATAGACTAACCTTGTTGATAGTGAGTTAAACCCACATTTGGTGAAATTAAAATATACATTTATATACCGTGCTTAATAGCTGAGTTTTGATTAACATGATTTTAGATGCATTTAAACAGTAATTTAGCTATGAAAATAAATATTTAACAGATTTGTATAATTTGTAACTTTATTCAAGTTTTAAACAAACAAGCAAAGAAATAAATCAAAACATTTATAGAAGCAGTTTCTTCAAGGTTAGATAAAGTACTTCCTAAAGCACAGAAATTGTGTTTGGATCTTATTTTTTTGGCCAATTATCATTTTCTAGGTCTTCAGTGTATTCTATAAAGTGTACCACTTCAGATTTATAATGATCTTTAAAAGTAACCTCATTGGATAATGACTTGCATGTTCTTACATGTGTGAAGACAAGGGGCATCATTTCTAGTTGAGCAGTTAGTACTAATCTAAATAGGATGCTAAGAGTAGTGTAGAGCAGGATTTCATATTTTTTTGTTTATTACTTTTGGCTTTCTAGCTTAGTGAAATTCCATCATTTAAATGGAATATTTGTTTTCTATATAACTATTAATATAGTATTACATTTATGTCAAGCACCAAAGTATAATAACAAAACTTGTTCTCTTTTGTATTGGGGGGTAAGAGATTTGTTACTACCAATTCCCACAACTGGAAGGTAGAGAGATATAACGAGAATTGTATTAATTCAAGGTACAGCCAAACCCAAACTACTTGGGGAGGAAGAGTGGCAGAGCAGAATGAGATGAGAGCTTCCAGACAAAGGTCTGAATCTGAGCTCTGACTTGCTCACTAATGAGTATGGTTTTATGTAAGTCATTTAACCTGCAAAACCTCTATTTTCCTAACTAGAAAATTGAATTCTAAACAATCCTGGAGAATGATTAGGACATAACAAAATAACATATCTGAAAAGCCTTTGTATTTGTAAAACAAAATGCTAGACAACCACTATTAATGGAAGATCTAATAAGCCCAATTTAAAGAAAAAATGTTATATTTGTATTCTACTCAAATAATTGCACACTTCATGCAATTCAGAATCATATGATTCATGTGTGGCATATAGTACATTACAAATATAAAAATAAGTATGGTTTACTTATGTGTCATCTTTGAGTGTTCTGGCAAACATCTAATGCCAATCTAATTTGGATCCAGTGTGAGTTCATTTGAAAAGGGATATTCAGTATAAAAAATTATAATTTAATGAATGGAATGATTAGTCAGAAATAAAATGAAAGCATACTATAAAAAGTATCTTTTCAGCAGATTTTATTAGTTAATTATAATCTATATTATCCTACAGGAAAACTAAACAGCCACTATAAAAACATAATCTTATAAATTTATTATCACTCTATATATTTTAATTTGGTGACCAAACGGTATAGTTTCTAAGTAATGTGATGATGAGTACAGGAACTATGACACAAAATGTGTATATGTTCAAATGAGTACAGGCTCTCTTTTTAGTTACATTCATGTTGCTTTGAAATCATTTATTATTTCCTGGAAGCTGGAAGATATTTTATGTGTTGTGGTATTGTTTTCCATCTAATACTTTCACAGGGTAAACTTTGTCATCTTTTTCTCTGTCTCTTTCTCTCTCTCTATTTCCCCTCTCTCTCACACACACTTTCTCTCTCTCATGCTATTTTCACATTTATAGCTTTCTTTGTAGTTTTTGCTGATATCTCCACTCTCTTCAAGTTCTAATCCATATACACATTTTCCCTTGGCATTGTCCAGGTTGACACATCACTCCATATTCTCTTGTACTATTCTTATTATTATTGCTAATCCTACATTATATTTGTGCAGTATATACACCAAATGCTTTCAAACTCCTTAAATTATTTTGTGTTGGCAGTGCACTTTTTACTGTACTGGCTACAAAAAGGCAATAAATAAATTCTTGTTTACCTTAATTAAAAAGAAGAGAGCCTGTACTTTCTGCAACTTTTGATATCCTCCCTCATAGCTCTGGGAAAGTTGTTTTATTCTAATCAAAATACTCTGAGGTCTGGGTGTGGTGGCACACACCTGCAATCCTAGCACTCAGGGAGGGCTAGAAGGGAGGATTACTTAATGACAAGAGCTCGAGAGCAGCCTGAACAAGAATGAGACAGACCCCTGTCTCTATTGAAAACTGAAAAAATTAGCCCGCCTGGTGGCACATGCATGTAGTCCCAGCTACTCAGTAGGCTGAGGCAGGAAGATTGCTTGAGCCCAGCAGTTAGAGGTTGCAATGAGTTATGATGATGTCACTGCACTCTAGCCCAGGCAACAGAGTGAGACTCTGCCTCAAAAAAAAAAAAAAAAAAAAAAAGAAAAAGAAAAAGTGAGGGACTCTAAGATGAAGCAGGGAGAAGGGAAGGGTACTATGTGAACAGATGTCAAAAATTTTTCTCAAAGAAAAATGTCTCATAGTATTAAACATTGGACATATGCCTTTAGTTGTACTTCACAAATAACATAAGTTAAATATATATAAGAAGAAAAATAAAATAACAAGAATTCAGAAATGATAAATAAAAACTTACATAGACAGAATTATGACCAACAATATCAGTAATACTGACAGATGGTGTTTAATTATTTTATGGAATGAATTTTTATTGTTCAAAAAAAGATATTTTGGAGACAAGCAGAATAATGTAAATATTGAGTGGAAGCTAAGATATATTAAATATTAAATATATTAATATTAATATATTAATTAGTAGACATAGAGAATGGAAACTATCAGTGTATGCACTTATATTTTATTACTCCTTCAAGAAAGAAGGACATATAAAACCAAATTCTGATATTGCTTTGTAAATTCAGAACAAATATGAACTGTATACAGGGCAGCTTTTCTCCAGAATAACATTGCATTACAAATTATTTTTTGTTTTAGAACATTTGTCAAGCAGATGTTCAACTCAAAGTGTAAATTGATGTTGTCATGCTCTCTTTACAAAATGATCACTGTCCTGATGTCAAGTTAGTATCTACAGAATCTACAAGTCTAGCACATATATGTAAATTTGTCTTGACATTGAGACTATTTAAATAAAAGTTTTAAAGAGTAAATTGTTGGGGATTAATTTTTGTGGTTGAAACAAGGTGGGGCTCCAAACAGACCCTTGGTATTATTCACCTTCATTTATGTATGTCAAAAAGCTACATCTTCACAATGCTATCATAATGAGCTGTGGCAGTCGTGGGAACAATTCCTGCTCCTGCCTTCATTTTAAGGAACCTGCACACATGGGCTATTGGCAAAGTGTGGTTGTGTCAGATGTTTAAGGATGGGGGTCTAGGAAAGCATAAAATAACTTCAGCTATAAAAGCAGAGATAAGAGTGACATTCACAGAAATATGCTTATGCAGAAGGTGTGGGAACTTCATAATTATTTGGATTCAGTATTTTGCACATTTATAAATACATGAATAATTGAATTTATGCAAATTAATCTAATTGCAAATAAAATTAAGAAATTTTAACAGTGTTTACTGATTGGAGTAGGTGGAAAGTGGTGCAAACATTTCATCTCACCTTTTGTTTGACTCTAACTTAGTCCCTACTCCTTACTTAGTAGGGTGAGCATCAGGTCTTAGGTTAATCAATCATAAGCCTAAGAATACTGTTCCTCTTCCTCTATGCTCTTTCTCCAAATTTCTATATTTAAATTTATACCTGTGGGATCAGGGGAGATTAAATCTAGCCCTTAGAATTGGATATGAAAATAATTTAGAAAGTTGAGAATGTCAAAATTAGAAATAAATCATTTCAGCCACTAATTGAGAATAAACTTTGCTTTAAGCAAACCACGAAAGAGATCTGTGGATATTTGAAGTAATTTTGAGATTGTTACACAAAAGTTATGAAATAAAAACAAAGACATTGACTAAAGCCATGCTTGGCAAATTTCTAAACCATGAAGTAATGAGCTAAAATAGCCTTCAGAAAACAAGATGTTTTTATTAGCAATGAACAGAAGTCAACAATTTCAAAAGACCAGTTCCTTTTGCTATTGTGGGAAATTCAACGGACGGTATGTATATCACCTCTTTTTCTCTAAGAATGCAGCATCCACTGTCCTAGATACCAACCTGTTTTCATGCTTCCCTTGCAGTATATGATTTATTCATGATTTGTACTATCACCCAGAATAGTTATATCATTTTCCATGATTTTTTCTGACATTGCTCATCCTTCTTTTAAAGGCCAATTTCTTTCACAGTAGCTGAACCTTTTTTTTTTTTTTTTTTTTGAGGGGGTGACATAGTGGCATTGAACTGTTGCAATCTCAGCAGTGTCTCAGTTAATGATACCTCTCAGCTCAAAGATACTTCATTTCTCTTTTTATCCCTTACTTGGAATTGCATGCTTTTAATCCCCAAACCTATTAGGTAAGGGAAGGAAAAACGCTGTTTTCGACAATGCATTTCAAATATAAAAACTAAAGAGAGTGGAAGAGCTGTATATTTAGAACAAAATGCCATCACATACCAGAATATGTGCACATATTTTAGTAATGCCCCCAAAATCATAATGTACATAGGTAAAGTAGAAAGCAAACCAAACAGCGCTAACAAGTGTCAGATACAAAAGTAAAACATTATCTTTGTTATGGGTATCTGTGTATAGTGATTTCAACCATATACACATATAATCAGTGTCATAAGTATGTTCTCACATATGTTGATGGTTAACTGACATTTAAGTGTCATACTTTGACAACATGACTACATAATTCCTCTTATATTTAAATGATATTCTTTGATTTTTTAGGTACTTCTGGTGGGGCCATTTAATATTTTACCATCAGTTGAAACTAATTGAAAATACAAATATCTCTTAGAAACAACCAATTGAAATTATGAGTTTTGTGAGAACTAACACAGAAATTACTGAGAATAAAGCAACATATCCTAGCCAGAAAGCTCATACAAATGTAAAATACTTCAGTTAATAAGATCATAAGACTAGTCTTCTCTGTGCAAAGGTAAAATTCTAAATTTTCTTTTATTGGTTAATCTTGTCGTTTTTTAGCATATTACAGGGGTATAAATGTTTCGGTTATATATATTGCCTTTGCCCCACCCAAGTCGGAGCTTCTAGCATGTCCATCCTCCAGATGATGCACACTGCACCCATTAGGTGTGAATGTGCCTATCCCCTCCTCTCAGCTCACGCCTGTACGACACTTGATTAATGTTACTACTGTATGTGCACTTAAGAGTGGATTAATAAAATGTGGCATATGTATACTATGGAGTTTTACTCAGGCACAAAAAGAAAAAAAATGGTGATCTAGCACCTCTTGTACTATCCTGGATAGAGCTGGAACCCATTCTACTAACTGAAGTATCACAAGAATGAAAAAGCAAGCACCGTCCGTATGTATTTACCATCAAATTGGTATTGGTTAATTTTATACTTAAAATCAATTTTAGAAAATAACCTCTGTATGAAGAAGAAAGGCAAAACAAGTACATTGACCATGTTTTGTGGGTAATCAGCAGACAGATGCTGTTACTCAGTAAACCATAAGAGCCTTTCAGGCAGATTAAAAGGCAGATACAAAGATGTTTGTGTAAAGACAGATTGGAAGTGGATGTGCGCTCCAATGCATTGTCTCCAAATTTCAAATGCTAACAATGAAATGATTAACAAATTCTAATTCTTTTTTTTTTTTTTTTTTTTTTTTTTTTTTTTTTTTTTTGAGACAGAGTCTCACTTTGTTGCCTAGGCTAGAGTGAGTGCCGTGGCGTCAGCCTAGCTCACAGCAACCTCAGACTCCTGGGCTCAAGCGATCCTTCTGTCTCAGCCTCCCAAGTAGCTGGGACTACAGGCATGCGCCACCATGCCCGGCTAATTTTTTCTATATATATTAGTTGGCCAATTAGTTTCTTTCTATTTATGGTAGAGACGGGGTCTCGCTCTTGCTCAGGCTGGTTTTGAACTCCCGACCTCGAGCAATCCGCCCGCCTCGGCCTCCCAGAGACAAATTCTAATTCTTAAGGAAGTATAGGTCTACTTGAAAATAACAACAATGATGTTTCAGACATACATTACACATTTCTCTTGCATTGGTGTAATAGTATGCATTTTACATCTATTATCTTATTTCACGTCATGCCTTAGAAATGTCTAAGAATGTGAGAATCATGATAATATTTTATATTACTAACTCGTATCTTGCAAAATAATTTTCCTTTTTATTATTTTTTTTTTTCAAAAAGAAGGATACAAAAGTCAGGTGCAATGATCTAAGTTAATATCTGTGGTGAATACAGCTGAGATTGACAAACAACCAAATGAATAAAATGTCTTCCCCTAAATAAAATCTCCAAAGTGTATTATTTGGCCAGACATACCTGAATTTATAGTCTATATGCACTAACTTATCAAAATAATTTCAATATTCTATTTCATATTCTGAATAACAATAAGAAAACATTGGATAATGATGTTGATTATTATGTGTATGAAACACAGTATGATGTCTTGTGTGATGAGTACTGAGGGATGTAATTAACACAGGATATTTTGACTTATTTCCAAATTCTTGCAACAATTTTATATCCCAATTCGATATCTCTATATTTCATGATAATGCATTAAGAGTACTTCTTTCCAATGTTTATCGCTGCCTTTCACATGAATACCTTGTGAAATACCATCAGTTCTCCCACTTCTTCTACATCTTCTGTAATATAGAGAAAAGTTTACTTACATAAAATGTATTTATTTATTGAGAATTTACATGGAATACTCACCATGTGGAAAACCAACATGTTTTCAGGGACTGAGAATATAATTAAGTCAAATCACTTGCTACCTGTTCTTAAAAGGATTAAAATCTAGTGACTCTGATGTTTTGTTTGGAGGCAAATAAACCTAGAGAATAAACTAGAGATATTAATGTATGCCTTTATTCATTAGAATTGAATAAATTGAGTATATTTACGTGCATACCTGATGATTAGAGTTCATAGTACTGCACAATGCATGAACTTTATTAGTTCTACATTTTTATTTCATGTGTGCACAATTGTATTGCATAGTTTCACAACTTAAAAAAATAGCCCTTTATAAACCACAAATCTTCAATCTACTAAATCAGACAACTAACTGAAGAAGTGTCAGCCTGCTTAAACAGGCAGTAATAAAGCACAAGTTAAAAGCCTTTATTTTATTACTCAAATAGAATAAACTTAGATGGAAAATCATTTCCCAAAATTTCACAAAGGTGTGATGTGACACTTCAGAAGTCTCATGATGTCTTGCAATGCCAAATGTCATTAGAAATGTAGAAAGATGGTTATTGATTTATGGGAAAAAGAAGATGTAACAACCAGCATGTTCTTATTACAATCATAAAGTTTATCTCTAACCTGTATCTTTCAGGTGAAAACTCTGTTTGACTTTCATCTACTACATTCTTATTACGAATAACTTTTAACATGAGGCCAAATGATTTATCTCACTGACTAAGCAGGCATTTAGGGATAATTTTGTAAAGGCTCATGTGAGCCATACCTCCACTGAAATTGTTCTCTCCAAATTTACATGTGTCCAATAACCTAGCACACCTATCTAGGCCATATCTAGTGGATTAAAAAGAGTGTTATTGCTCAATGAAAAATAGCATAAACATCCTTCAATTCAAGAGTAACATAAATGAACTAAAATGTTTTGAAGTACTTTTTCTAAGAAAGAAAAAACAACCCTACCTAATACAGATCAAGAAATAGAAGAAAATGCATTAACTTGCAGGTCATTGTGGTGCTTCCTTGAACACAGTTATTTCAGTGATGTCTAAGTTAATCTACTGTCAATGTTGCAAATGTATAAAAATCATAATGATATTTGTAAGAAATGAACAAAAGCATGGACCACAAATACAGATGAGGAATCTGTAGAATACAGTTATCACCACAATATCCATGAAGTATAGAATACTTACACTTGGAGCACAGAAATAGAAGGGAAGTTAAGAAATCTTATTCATCAATGGTCTGATTCAAACTTGATAACGGGACTTGGGAGGCTTCTTGTGATCCTACCTAGTGATCACAAGCTGGTGGCTAATGAAACACATTGTATATCCTTAACACACTCTAATAATATTAAAAAAATAACAATTCACTTAGACCAGCCAAAAAATGTTCTCTGTTTCCCCATCATCCTCACCTTTCCCTATTGTCATATATCTGACCAGATTACCCATGTATGTAACTAACACCTGAATTCATATTAGTTTGCTTGTGTATGTCTCTGGCTTATTCTCTACTTATTTTCCATTTCAAATTCTGATTTCTAGTACTGAAACTTAGTTACTGAAGTTTCCATTCTCTCTCATGACTAGGTATTTTCTTTTATTCATTCTACTATGTGAACAGTCTTTAAGCCTTTTGCACAATACTCCTCCCACCCTGGCCTGGCTAATTATAGTTAATCTTTCATGTCTTAGTTCAGACATCACTACACCAATGTACACTCTGTAACTTAGTCACCCTCCCCTTTGAATCCATAGGCCCTATGCTTAATTCAGCAAAATTCTTTATAGCATAGTCTCTAAATTTTTTAAATATATGTATCTAAAATAAGCAAAGCTTGTGTATTTTCTTCGGTTTTGTACTCACAAAGTCAAATGTAGTATCTGGAAGGCAGTAGATGCTACATAAATATTGCTTGACAAAATAGCAAATGCTCACTTAGTCTAAAAATATTACCAACCTTCTGCTTTCTTTTGTAGGTATGAATGGAGATAAAAATATTAGTAATCTTCCCAAAGAATTAGGAAAAAAACAACAACAAAAAAGCCCTCTTGGGATTAATAAGCAATTATAGCAAGTTGCAGGACACAAGGGAAGTATGTGAGAGTCAATTACTTTCCAATACACCAGCAACGAACAATTGAAATTTGAAGTTTAAAAACAAATTACCAATGGGGCCAGGAAAATGGCGGATTCGTGGTGATGTCCTGGCTCTCTGCTCCCAGAGTAGGAGGTGAAGAATGTGGACAGCTACACATGAGTGAATCACTCTCCCACAAGAACAGCATTGTGAATCTGCACAGAAGCAGCGTGGGACAAGCAGCACTGAAAAAAAAAAAAAAAAAGATGAATTGGAGAATCAACCACAAAGTCTGGAGAGTGTGAGTTACACAATAGGGGCTAGAGTGTGGGACAACGGTGCCTGTGGGTCAGCCAGGGCAGTGTGATCTGACTGAGAGGAGGATGACTCTTCTCCACTGACCTCTACCTCTAGTCAGGCAGAGAAGCACCCAAAGTTACTGCAAAATTGTGACACAAGATGACATGCTGTGTGGAGAAGAGACATTAGCGGGAAACATTTCGAACTCTCCAGTTCTCTGTGCTAGGTCTGCACTGGGAGGGGGAGGGACTGGTCTGAGTGGACACTTCCCTGCTCTGCAGGAGGGAGTTTGGAGACAGACACCTCACCTCTGGTGGTCACCAGGACAAGAACAAAGGAGGTGAACACTGAAAGGGAGGCTCTGCCCCTGGAAACCACCAAAGATTCAGAGACAGAGACAGAGAATGTGGGACAGAAAATGCAGGGCCTCCTACTGGACTGATGTGAGACAGTGGGTCAGAAAAGTAGTGGGGACAGCCTGCCAAACCAAGCACACGCTGCCTGTAGAACACTCGCCTACAGTGCTGGCTCTCTGTGGATAGGCAGCCACGATTTTGTGAGTCCATAGCCTAGAAACAATGTGGCATATTGCAGTTCTGAGCATTACCTCTTCCTCAGCCCAGAAGGGCAAGTCCAGGCAATGGTCTCGGGCAACATTTCTGCCCCTGCCCCTGCCTGACAGAGCAGGCCTTGCCCTTGGAAGAGGGGAGTAACCAGAGAAGCCACTTTCTGAACATTTCTCCCCCAATCCAGCCACTTGCCTTTTAGCTCTGGCAGGACAAACCTGGCCCTTAGAAATGTGGAGTAACAGAGCAGCCCTTTTGGGGGCTGAGCTCCACAGAAGCCTCAGGTGGCTTCCTGCCCAAGATGGTCACTTGTATTTCCTGCCAAATAGACAAATCCCACCCTTGGAAGGGCAGAATAACCTAAGGAGAGGAAGCGCTTTCTCGGCTGAGTCATGCTTCAGCCTCAGGCAGTGTTCCTCCCATCAGGCCTCAGTTGCTCCCCAGCCTGACGTTGTCGCATATGCCGCTGGGATAAACCCTACCCTTGGAGGTGGAGAGTAAGGTAATTGTCATAGACTAAGTGAGCATTTGCTATTTTGTCAAGCCCCTTCCCACACTGAGACCCACAGATAGGCCCGGGCAGCACTCCTCTCACAGCCCAGTGGCTTGACTTTCTCTCCAGCAAAGCAGACCTGCCCTTGGAAATGAGGAATAACTAGAGAAGACATTTTCTGGTTGAGGACCTGTGGTAGTCTCAGGCAATGCTCCTCCCCCAGCTCAGCAGGGCAGACTCTGCCCTTGGAGTCAAGGAGAAGAGAGAAAAGTCACTGTCTCAGTGTGACTGGTGGTAATCTGTGGGACCTTGGAAGTAAGCAAAGGGAAGCAGACTGTTGATTTGGATCAGTGGGTTGGTTTGGATCAGCTGATAAGAACATACCAAAGTGCTCGCCCTTTTCAACAAGGCTGCTGCCAGCTTGGGGCTGGTGGACTGGGAAGAAAATTCCTGGCCAGAGTCCTCAGCAGTTACACCAACTGACAACCCCCACCTGGAGCTGCCTTGCAAGTGTGGTGAAAAAGCCATGAATAACATATTGTGGCTCTCCCTGGCAGCAGATCAAGCGACCACGGAAGTATTTGCTCTTAGTCTTGCAGGTACTTGTTGCCCTTACCCCACCTAAAGTGGCAACAGGGCTCAAGTTACCCCTGGGAGTGACATTTCCCAATTTTGGGGGCAATTGTATAGCTCATTTGGGGGTTTAGAGCTCAATACAAAGGCATTGGAATACCTTGATAATTCACTCCTCCATGCAAACTACAAGCAACAACAGACAGGGTAACCCCATAGTTCAAAACAGTGCCTTCTATCTCAAACCCTTGGAGGGCAGTGAGGTTACACACACATGAGAGATTACCCATCTGGGAGCTTAAGCAAGGGGTCCAGAGTCACCAATCTCCTCTAGCAAGAGGTGGAGACAACAGGTCAGAGATAACCCAACAGGCTAAGATATCTCTAAGGTAATATAGGACCAGAGCACATCTCCCCAGCACTGTCAAGGAATGTCCCTTTGGGGACTTGGAGATAAGGCCACAAATCATCCCCAGCACTCCAATTTCTCAACAAAGTAGCCTGATGAGAAAGAATCAGATCAGAGAGGAAAGTCATCCCAAAAGAAAACATTCAATCTCCATCAATAGATACCAACCTACACAATGTGATTAAACTGACAAGAGAAAGAATTCTGAATATGGATTGTAAGAAAACTCAATCAAATTGAAGGGAAAATAGAAACTTAACATAAAGAAGCCACAAGAACAATACAGGCAATGAATAAAAAATTCTCAAAAGAAATTGAAATGCTACAGAAAAAAACAAACAGAATATCTGGAAATGAAAGACATATTTAGGGAACTATAAAACACAATGAAAAGCCTTAAGCACAGAATGGATCAGGGAAATGAAAGAATCTCAGAGCTTGAAGATAATGCCTATATGTTAAATAAATTGGATGAAGAAAAATAACACAGAAACAAGAGACAAGAAAAAAAAAACACACAAGAAATGTGGGATTATTAAAGCAGACAGATATAAGAATCATAGAAATCACAGAGAGAAGAAGATAATAAACAAGGGCTGGAAAACTTATTTCATGGAATACTGGAGGAAAATATGCCTGGCCTGGCAAGAAACCTAGATATCCAGATACAAGAAACATACAGAACTCATGGGAGACTCAATGTGAAAAGGCAAGCACACGTCACAAAGTTATTCAGCTGACCAAAGTAAACATGAATGAAGCAATCTATTCATCGAGGAGTGAAGTGAAAACAGCAGATAAACTACAAAGGAAAACCTAGCAGACTAACTGCAGACTTCTCAACTGAAACTTTACAAGCCACAAGGGACAGGATGCCCATCCTTGATCTTCTAAAAGAGAATCATGGTCAACCTAGAATTCTCTACCCAGTAAAACTAGGCTTCATCTATGAGGGAGAAATAAAGACCTTCCCAGACAAGCAATCACTGATGCAATTTGTGAAGACCAGACCAGCCTTCAGGAAGTACTCAGACCTGTATTACACACTGAACAGCACTCTTGAAGGAAAAATCTTCAATAAAATGTTAGCAAATAGAATCCAATGGCATATCAAGTGCCCATCAATTCATGAGTGGATTAATAAAATGTGGTATATGTATACCGTGGAGTACTATTCAGCTTTAAGAAACAATGGTGATATAGCACCTCTTATATTTTCCTGGATAGAGCTGGAACCCATTCTACTAAGTGAAGTAAGTATCTACTAAGGAAAAACAAGCACCACGTGTACTCACCAGCAAATTGGTATTAATGGATCATCACCTAAGTGGACATATAGGAATAACATTTATCGGGTGTCGGGCAGGTGGGAGGGGGGAGGAGGGGATGGGTATACATAAACATAATGAGTGAGATGTGCAATGTTTGGGGGATGGTCATGCTTGAAGCTCTGACTAGAGGCGGGTAGGTGGCATGGGCAATATATGTAACCTTAACATTTGTACCCCCATAATATGCTGAAATAAAAAATTTTAAAAAATGAAAAAAAATATCAGTCCTGCTCAACATGATTTATACATTCAAAAAAATCCTAATAAAAATACCAGCAAATTATTCTGTGGATATTGAAAACCGATTCTAAAGTTTATAGGGAGAGGCAAAAGACCCAGAATAGCTAACTCAATATTGAAAAGGAATAACAAAGTTGGAGGACTGACACCAGTTAACTTCAAGATCTACTATAGAGCTACAGTAATCAAGACAGTGTAGGGGCTAGCATATCCAAAGAGATTCACAGAAGAGAAGAGAGTGCCCCCTAACAGACAAACACATAATGTCAACTGATCTTTGAGAAAGAAGCAAAAGCTATTCTTCAATGGAGAAAGAATAGTCCTTTCAAGAGATAATACTAGACCAACAAGACAGCTATGTGAAAAAAAAAATTAATCTAGACAAAATCCATGCATTTTAACAAAACTAACTCAGTATCATGTTTTTTTTTTTGTTGTTTTTGTTTTTTTTTTTTTTTTACTGGCCAGAGTAAAAAGCCTACATACTGTGTGGCTCCAACTCTATGACATTATGGAAAAGGAAAAACTATGTAGAAAATAAAAATATAAGTAGTTGCTACAGGTTTAAAGAGAGAGAGAAATAGGTGGAGCAGAAGTCATTTTTTAGGTCACTAAAACTATTTTGTTTTACAATATTGTAATGATATATGGATGATACTATGCATATATCAAAACACATCAAACTGCAAAACACAAAGAATAAATCCTAGTGTCACTTATGAATTTTAGTTAATAGTAATGTATCAATATTGGTTAGTCAATTCTAACAAATATATTATACTAATATAATACTAGAAGGAATTGTGTGTGTTGGGAGAGAGAACATGAGAATTCCCTCAATTTCCTACTCAATTTTTCTGTAAACCTAAAACAGCTCTAAAAGTTATTTATTTTAAAAGATTAGAAATTTGAGGCTTCAAGAGATTATAATCCATAAATGGAGATAGGAGATGTACACTGAAGATTATAGGATTTTTTATAAAGGAAGATAATTATTAGGGGATTTGAGAGATCTTATGAAATAAGGGAACAAGACTTGGTTCATAAGAATATACATGATTTTAAAAGACAGAGAAAAGAGAGAAGAGTATTCTAGACACAGAGAAGGGCATAAAAATGGTAATTAAAATCATTTCATTCTGGTGATTTACTTTATTTTTATCCTTACTTATAAAGCAATAAGCTCAGCCTCAAAAAAAGAAATCTAAATTTAAACAAAACCTTGTGCTATTTTTAGTCCTACTCTACTGGAATAGAATGAATCAACAAAATCTTATGCTCATTGTCCTACTTCAGAATAGATGTAGTCCAAAGATCTCAAAGAATATATTTTGGGAATACTAGATCAACATCTTTTTTTTGTTGTTTTTCCTTTCTTGTTTTTAGTTCTATGCGTGGGGCAGTATTTGGGGACATTCATACACAAACACCAGCCATCAATTGCAAAATTTGTTTAAGCACGTGTAATTCTTTATCCTACCACTTAATTTCATTATCTATATCTTTTTTTTTTTTGGAGGGGGGGCTACTCCTAGTTATTCTGTGCACTTTTTATAATCAGCCATTTTAAATGTCATTTTAATTTACATCAGAATGAATAGATCATGTAGCCAGGGGATATTTGCATAATAATATTATTTCAATATCACAATCCTTTTGGGACATGATTGGCAAGTGATGCAGGAATTGAAACAGAGGAGCTGAAAAAACAAGGTAACAATGAGAGTTACCAGGGATGTTTATTACCCAAGAAAGCAAAAAGCTAGGGGCAATAAAGCCATGATATCTTTCTTCACATAAAGCAGAAAAAAATCAGGGCAAATATTAATACTATTGTTAATTGCATGATCTTGCTGCCCTCTACTTGGCAAAATGTCCTAGAATCCCAGTGAAACCTGGCACAGGATAGGATGCTGCCTTTTGAACCTCTCTTACTGGTCTTACTTTGAACTGTTGCCAACAGTGGTTACTTATTTAGAAACATTTTCTTCCAAATCCAATTTCTAATCAGTCATCAAAAACATAATTTTAAAACAAGTAAGATGCAGGGTAAAAGGTCAGGTAATAGAAGGGTGAAGAAATCTAGTTTGAGTTATATCTTTCTCTTTCATTTTCTCTTTCCTTGGAACACAACAATAGATGTTCTTTCCCTAGGGAAAGACCTAAGGAATCTGCAACCTAATGTACCATAGTGCAATCTTACTGATTTCATTTGGAACTTGGTGATGGTCACCTGTGTGACTTAGGGGAAATAGTTTCCTTGACCTCTGTGTGGGTAAGATAAGTACGATAAGTGATTTTCAGACTTCACATTCATGTTCTTTAGAATCCATTGCCACAAATAATTTTCCTCTCTGTCCTGTAATCCATTACACATATGCATAGGCAGTGGACCAAAATGGATACTAAAGAATTGGTTATCAAAGATTTCCAGCTATTAATTAGAATATGTAGCCTTTACATCATCAAAATGTTTGCTATTAATATATTAATATGTAACATAGATTCTTCTATGGTTAATTTTATATGTTAACTTGATTGGGCTAAGGGATGCTTAGATAGCTGAAAAAAATTATTATTTCTAGGTTTGTCTGCAAGGGCGTTTCCAGAAGAGATTAGCATTTGAATCAGAAGACTGAGTAAAGGAGATATGCCCTTACCAATATTAGTAGACATCACCCAATCTGTTCAGGGCCTCGGTAGAACAAAAAGACAAAAGAAGGGCAAACTACCTCTCTCTTTAATGCTAGGATGTACATATTCTCCTGTTTTCTGGCATTTTAGCTCCTGATTCTTGGGTTTCAGACTCCCTGGGACTTACACCAGCAGTCCTCACAGGTTCTCAGGCCTTTAGCCTTAGAATTATAATCACACCATCAGCATTCTTGGTTCCCAGACATTGGGAGTTAGGAGTCAGACTGAATTATATCATTGGTTTTCCTGGGACAGCAGTTTGGAGACTACCTATAAGGGACTCCTCAGTCTCCACAATCACGTGAAAGAATTACCATAATAAATCTCTTCTTATATGTCTATATACAATCCATTGGTTCTTTCTCTCTGGGGAAGCCTAATACAGACTCTTTAAACCAATATTACACAAAAGTTTATATATTTCTACACATATTAGTATTTATTTTTAGATCTAATAAGACCATTTAAAGATATTCATAAAACAAATATAATTAGTGTGAATGTATTTCACCATTTGAATCTGAGTAACACTTTGGCCACACTGAAGGAGATTTCTCCATTTTTAAATTGTTGTATTGTGAGACATGACTGACATATGAAAAGTTGAAGATATTTAATGTATGCACCTTGATGTGTTTGAAGTACACACCCAGGAACCATCATCACTATCAATGCCATAAACATATCCATCACCTCCAAAAGTTTCTTCCATATACTTTTGCTTTTTGGTTTTTTGTTTTTCTTTTTATGGTGAGAGCACTAAACATAGGACTTATCCTCTCAGCATATTTTGAAGTATCCAATACAGGACTGTTAATCATGGGCCCTATGATGTACAGTAGATTTCCAGAATTTATTTATTTTGCATAGCTGAAACTTTGTGCCCTTTGACCAACACCTCCCAATTTTCACCTCTCCACACCTCTGGCAATCACCATTCTATTCTCTGCCTCTATGTGTTTGACTATTTTAGATTCCACATATATATGAGATAACACAGTATTATTTTTTCTGTGTTTGACTTATTTCATCTAGCACAATGTCCTCCAATTCCATCTATGTTGTTGCACATGGTAGGATTTCTTTTTTTTAAGACTGAATAGTGTTCCATTTTATGCATCCATTGCATTTTCTTTACCCATTTCTCTGTCAATGATATTTAGTTTGTTTCCATATCTTAGCTATTATAGATAACACTACAATGAACGTGAGAGTGCAGACACCTCTTCAACATCCAGATTTCAATTCCTTTTTATATCTACCCAGAAGTAGGATGGCTGGGTCTGATGTTTATTCTATTAATTTTTAAGGCACTTCCATACTGTTTTCTGTAGTACCTGTGCCAACTTCCATTCCCACAAATGGTGCCAAGTGTTCCCTTTTCTTATATCCTCACCAACACTTGTGCTTTTTTGTTTGCTTGTTTGTTTTGTTTGTTTAGAAGATAGCCATCCTAATAGACATGGAGTAGTATCTTATTGTGGTTTTGATTTGCATTTCCCTGATAATTGGTTGTGTAGAAAATTTCTTCCTGTACTTGTTGGCCATTTTTATGTCTTCTTCAAAAAAAAATGTCTTTTCAAGTCTAAAGGAAATTTCCTGATCTAGTATAGAAACCAAACATGAGACAAACTGCAGCCATCAATATTTTCATATAATTTTATTATTTCAGCAAATACTAATAATGAAACAGAATGTAATAACGTAAAACCAGAAATAATACTAGAATGACAGCTAAACATCAGTTCCATTCAATACTGTACTAGACTTCCTAGCAATTAAAATAAGACATATAAAAATTGGAAAGGAAGGAAAATATTGCCACTATTAGTGGCTAATATGATTATTTACATTAAGAACCAGGATAAATAATTTAATTATAGGAAAAGTTTTGCCATTTTTGTTAAATAAAAGATCAATATAAAAATTTAAGTATAATTTACAAACTAAATACAGTTATAAAAATGTTATTAAAATATTACTATATACCACTTAAAATATCTGCTCAAAATATAAATTATCAGAAATAAGTCTCCAAAGGGTTTTCAAGATATTTATGGAAGTATATTAAAGGAGGAAATATATATATATGTATATATATATATATGTGTGTGTGTATATATGTCAAAATAGACATATATAATAGGAATATTTAATAATTTTAAAATCTTATTTCTTCTAAGATTAATTTAGTAAATCAATGCAATTTTAATTAAGAAGTATAATTTTATAACTTATCAAGCTGAAAAGTAAATGGATATGAAAGAGCTAAGGTATGAGAATAGTAAAAACACTGGTATTATAGAAAAAACAGAAAATACTTCTTCTTGATACCAAAAATTATTATAAAGCTAAATTTGTGAAAATGTGTCTGATGCCAGCAGAGAGAAAGAGAAATAGACCAGAAAACAGCATAGAGAGCTAAGGAATAGACTCACTCAAATTTGAAAGGATAATATATAAATAAGTGATACACATGAATAGTCAGTAATTTACAGACCATTCAATAATAATGCTGGGACAATTTGTTAGCTATACAGAAACAAGTTTTTAAAAAATCTCTACTTCATAGCATTAATCAAAAGCAATTCTACATGAAACAAAAGATTAATGTAAAAGAAAAATAAAACCTGTAGAAATCTTTGGAGAATACATTTAGGATATTCAGGTTGGTATGATTTTTTTTTACATCATATAAAGAGTAGAAATCATAAGAAGTATATTTTTTGAATTTAATAACTTTTATTAGTAGTCATAATGAATAGTATAAACATACATAAATCCAAAAACTGGTAGAGGATATTTGCAATCTATAACACCAGTGAAAATATTGAGTCCAGAATATATAAAGCAATCTACCAAAGCAATCTGAATAAAGTTATTCTACACCAAAAATGAGTAAGTATTTCACAAGTATGGAAAAGTATATGGATAATTACAAAAAAAATTATCTATTTGATTACTAATCAGAGATTAAAACCCTGTCCCGGTCCATTTCACAGGCAAGAGTATATTTTTATAACAAATAGCTGGGTTTTAGCCAATCAGGAACAGCCAAGATTCAGCCAGTCAAAAACAGCCAGTGTTCAGACTATGCCCAAAAATGATAAATGTTTCATCACACCAGGCCCAGATAAACCCTACCTGTAAGCAATCCTGGTAATTTCTCCAGTTTGCTTCTGTATTTGGCTCATAAAAGCTCACTGCTCATGTTGTAGGGTGGATCTTTATAAACCTGTTCCAATTCCAAATGCTGACTGATTCATGAATTCTTTCTTGCTCAAATAAACTCTGTTAAATTTAAATTTTCTGAAGTATTTTTTGTTTGTTTGTTTTAACATAGTCCATGTATGAAAAAAGAAAATAGAATCAGAAGGGGAACATGGAGCTCCTAGGATATTTTTTTTTTAAGCTGAATGGTGAGCACACTGATGTTCACTATAATTTTTCCTCTTCTTTAAACTATAAATGCAATTTATATGCAGTCTTTTCTGTGCTTTATTTCAAAATAAAAAGAGAATAAAGAAAAATCTGATAGTAGCAAACATGTAGATTCCAGATTTAAATATGCTAGAAGATTTCACATTTTTGGTTTTATTATTTTAAATATTTTTTGTTTATAATAAAGCTACAAACCATTGTGCAAAAAAAAATAAAGAAAAGTACAGGCGAATATATTTTAAAGCCCCCTATAACATGTTGCCTAGATAGAGCCACCATCAATATATCTGTTAAATGTTGAGCCTTTTTTAAAATGTTAAAACATGTGTTTGAGACAAATGTACTAATAGAAAAATTCCAAATAATTTGTGTGGCTACTCCACATTTTGTATGTGTAATCTACACTTAATGACTTGCTTCCTATGAATGGAGTATGGAAATGGGAGGGAAGAAGCGATTTTACAATGGATACACCGGGCAAACACTGCCAGAGCCGAGTGGTCAAGGTTAACATTAACATAATTGACAGCTATGTTGGTGTTTGATAGCATGTACCCTTGACATGATGTTGTGAGAAGGGCACTTCCCTTCTGTGCTCTTCCTCCCAAAATCTCATAGCCCCAACATGTATGTGAGCAAATCATCAGACAAATCCCCACTGATTGTTTTTCTATAAAATTCCTGAGCATTACTTCTCAAAGCTGTCAGGATTATAAAACCAAGGAAAGTCCCAGTCCAGAGAAACCTAAGAAAATATGAGGACTAAATGCAATCCTGGATGAGATCTGAAAAGTCCAGAGACATTAAAATATATTAATAAAATCCAAGAGAGTACAGGGTTAATAAAATATTGATATCAATATTAGCTTATTAGTTGTGAGAAATGTATCACATTAATATAAGATCTTAACAGCAGAGAAAATGGAATGTGGGGTATATGAGCCTTCTGAACTATCTTAACAGCTTTTCTGTGAATGTAAAATTATTCTAATACAAATAATTATTTTTAAAAATCAAAAGAAAATATCAGGACCACAATTTTTTTCATTTTTTTCAATTTTTGAAATTTTATTTTGAAATTTCGTTTGAAATTTCATTTCAATTTTTTTTACAATTTTTCCATTTTTCTTTCTTTTTTTTGCTTTATGCATTTTTATTTAATATATTAATTCCTACCTATTCTGAAATTATAGTTCAAGCTATCACTTTCTCCAGGAAGACTTTTCTGACCCTAGATCATTTTAGTTTATGCTATTATATACTCTCACAACACTGTGCTCTCATAGTGTACTTTCAACTTTACATTTCTTTTAGGAATCTATGGATTAATACTTGTTTCTTCCACTATATGAAAAGTTCAATAAAATCAGACATGGTATATATATTCTTTGATAACCATGAAAGTTTCAGGATCTGAAATAGAACCTTCTTATTATGGAAGTGAATATAAGGACTCAAAAAGGAATGAAATTAATTTTCAAGTGTATGCTTTTGTCTGGATAATTCAGATAACTAGCAGCCTGTGTTACTAGGAATTAATGTATTAAGAGCTACAGAAAGTAAGTTCATGCCTGTGCCAGATAAAGCAGCACCCAGTACTAAAACGTATTTTACAATCTTCTTTACTTTTGTGATTTAATAGATATCTGCTATAACCACATTTCCTGTCCTCAAACTAAAAGGTTGGCATAAGACATTTCAGGTTTCAGTTTGCTACATGGTACAGTTTCCCTGACATGAGAAAATATTATACAAATGAGAAAAATTGTCCATTATATTCCTATATAGACATAATTTATGGACAAGAACCCATAACCCTATAGTTCTCAGAGCTAGAACCTGTAAAACATAAGTAGTGAGATCATTGTCATGCCCTCTCTTCTGTAATCTTTAAAGAATCACACTTAGGAAAGCACAATACCTATTTACAAGATGCTTCATACCAATATTCTACAATTTCATAGGCTAATATTGGACTTAAATTCTTAAAAACCAATACTGTGTATAAAATAATATTTTTAAGAAAATCCTTTGTAATGAACCTTAGGGCATAAACAGGTAGAAAAGTAAAAATAGTGAGATTAAAAAATACTTTTTTGCTGGTGGAAGTTTTTTCTTTTACAAGTATGTTCACAATTAAGTTATATTTGAAATCATTTAATTATGGTGACTTCTCTGGCCATCTATGGCTTCTAGTGTACTTCTGAAACATACATGTATCACCTCAGAAGTATTTGAATAACCCTAAGAATTACAATGCATTTTACTCTGTTAGTCATAAGCAATGGAACATAAACAGATGCATTTCTATAATTCATAGCACTTATACATCTCTAGGATGCCTTTAAATTTAATCAGAATCTACTTCCTCCAAGACTCCTTTGTTGAAAACCAAGGAATTTGTATGTTTAGAGCTGACATAGTGTGCTAAAGACAGGCAAGGTGATGCTGTGCACCAAATCATTGTTCCAGAAGTAAAAATTAAAGACATTGGGTCTGTAATATCAGCCACTGAATCTTTAACTTTCAAAACCTGTTTTAAAGTGGGACAGACAATTTTTTTTTATTTTTCTTTTAACATTCTTGGACTGCAGAGTGAATTCGGCTTCTTTGGGGGCTAATCAATTTGCTACAGCAAAATGTCCACTGAGCAAGCCTCAGTTTCTGAAGTGCCTGTGTATGTATGCATACGTGCATGGGTGTATGTGTTTCCAGTAAAGATTGTGAGGACTCTACTATGTGTAATAGTAGAAATCCAGGTCAACTATGCTTTCAAATATGCACATGCAATCTATTTGAACAGGCATTTTTATTTGAGCATCACTGAATCAGAAAACATCAATTGAATGTTGCTGCAAAGCAGATCTTACTGTTTTTCTGTGTCCCATCAACCAGGAATGATTAGTTCTCTAGGTGTGCAGACTCTTAGAAATATGATACAAATTCAAGAAAGAGGAATCTTCCTTTGAAATACAAGCATAATCAAAAATCCATCTCTCCAGACAATATTTTGTTCAGTGGGGGAAAGCTTAAACTTAAATCTAGCTATGTCTGCAAGGCTGCTCCAGGTTATATTTCTGCTACTTCACAAAGAATCCCTATTAGCATTGATTTCCAATAACCCGTAAAATCTGTGACATCTCCCTGTAGGCTCACGTTGAGGATGTCAAACCTTGGTTGGCCTTTCTGCACCTGGCATCTTTCAGAAGCCTAGCAAGTTGCATTTCCACATGGTGGGAAGAGAGCCAAGTGCATGTTAAGCATGTCATAAAGACAAGACTTACTGTTTCCAGAGGATTGGTAATTTTCCATGACCTGAAAATCAAAATCAAAATAATATTTGAGCATGCTTACTCATTTGGTAGCAACATTTGGATAGTTTTGATGGAACTGGGTCATGCTGTTAAAGATCACCTTTTCTAAACTGGAGACAATATATATCCAAAGAAACTGAAAACCTCTGGGATTTTTGGGGGGAGGGAGCAACATTTCGTTTAGTGCAATTGATTATGTGTAAACATTTTTCTTTTCTTCTCAGGATTTCTCATCTAAATCCATATATTATAAACTGAGCTCCTCAGAGATTCAAAAAGTTAAAAAATTCTAAGTGTATGGACTGAGAAGAAAGCATTTCTTTTAGTGTAGGCTTGGGCTAGGTAGTAGCAATGACTCTATAACAACCAAATTTAAAAGCTTTCTAAACAATGTATAAGACCTAAATTTTATCTTTCTTGTAAACTTGAGGTGCTGTTTAATAATTCCTTTGCTAGCTCAAAAAAGACATCCAAATAAGATCAAGAGAATTTTTCCCCTATATATATATGTGTGTGTGTGTGTGATTTTCCTTTCAACTATTTATTTTCTTTAAGAAAATATCTTCTCTTTCTTCAGTGAATATATATACTGCCTTTCTTGAATAGCACATTATCAATTAATTTATGACATATGGGAAAATTCTAATGACTTCTTTGTTGTTAAGACTTGAACTTAAGTTATTTTTTGTCAAGGCCATGATATTTTGATACTGAACTAGGAAAACTGTACTACAACTTTGGGGAAAAAAATATTAAAGAAACATATCCACAGAAAAGTCCTCTTAATTCTGATCTAAACTGTAATAGAATGTCTTGTCCTCTGAATTCCAAGCTCATTTTTCCAACTTCCAACTTGAAATATTCACATGGATGCAAATCATTACGTTTACAGTTGAATTCTTTACTTCCAAACTCAAATCAGCATTCTCTGTTTCACAAATCAAATCCTAGAAGTTGTTCTCAATTTCTCTTTTTTCTTTACTCTTTCTCAGATTCAAACCATCACCAAGTTCTGTTGAGTCTATTTCCAAAATACACAACATATACTTTTCTCCCATTTTTACCAATATAACCCAAATTCAAGCCACCATCATCTATCTCGGGATTGTTGCAGTGGTCTCCTAAATGGTACCTCTATTTCTATTCTTTAAAATATGTCCGTAGAAAGCATTACATTTGCAGAAGTTAAAGGGGGCATTTAAAAATGCAATTCAGGTAATTTCTCTCCACTAATTGAAATTTTATACTGTCTTCTCATTGCATTTGGAACAAAGTCCACCATCCTTAATCTGGGCACTGACAGACTCTCAGAGTTGTGTATGCTACCACAGTCTTCTTCCCCTCTGTTATTTTAGCTACAGTGACTACCCTTCTGCTCCTCAACTCATGCAGTTTTTTTCTCCCCTGAGGGTATTTGCTGTGGGTGCACCTTCTGCCAGAGTTCCCATCTCTGGTTCTTCTCTGACACTATGAAATTTACCCTGCTCATTCCCACAATCACGTCACAGTTATTTTTTCTTCATATCATTCATCACTCTGTTCAAGTATCTTATGTATTTATCCATGTGCTTATTTGCTGTTTCACTTCAGTCCCTAGAATATAAACTCCATTGGAACAGAAACCTTTTTTTTTTTTGTCCACTGTGAACACCATGTGCTTATCACACTGCTTGGCACATACATTAACTAATAAAAATATATTTATTAAATAAGTGATGGATCGATAACGTATCTTACTGTTAGCACCAAGAGTAGTGCCAACCATATGGGCCTTTAATTAATTTCAAAATTCACATATCCAGTTTGAGTAAATTCATTGTGACTAATGACTTAGTTCTCAGTTGGCTTAAAGGTGAACATTTTCTTACTCTTGCTGCTGCTTAAAAACAAATGAGTTTGTGTTTTTCAAATCATTCCCCCATTAAAAAAAAAAAGGAAAAGAAAAAAATTAAGTAATCAAATGCAGTAATGCTTACACGGTTTTTACAAAACAAAACTAAAATTGTATCTTAAGCTCTGTTTATAAACCAAAAACTTCAGATACTTGATTTACTATCCATTTGATTTAATGCCTATTCTCTACTGTTGGTATTTTTATTTTGTGGAACATCTTTGCTGCCCTGCATGTGGTGTTTGTGTCTGGAAGCATGCATGAAGCCTCTACTGGTGGCAAGAGGAGATAAACCAGTCCACAGCCAGGTGACTAGACGTCTAAATATTGCCACAATAAATCAGAAATAAATGTAGCTACACCAACAGAGTTTTGTATTTTCAGCCCTGCCAGAGAAATCAAAACACATTTTCTTGCCTGAAAATGAGCCTTCTATGGAAAATAATTTGCAACAAAGAGAACTGGTTTGGGCTTTAAGTATTACCAAACAGGTTCTTTAAAATGAAAGTCACCAGTAAATTCCACAAGCCAGAAGCATCATTGCCATAAAATCTTATTCTTTGTTTCAATCAGAAAGTCTACTGATTCAGCATCCACAGACAGACATTGAGTGCATATTAGAATACAGCCATTCATGTATCAATGGTGAATTAATCTACTTTAAAATCAATACTTTGCTGCTACAAATCCAGCCTGGAGATCTATTATTTTTCATTAACATTACCCTATATTTATAGAGATTTTACATCAATGTCCCTTTAATACAATTATATCACTTAATATTGACAAACTAGATGCCACTCTGAAGTAAGTACAGTAGGAATTATTAGATTTTTTTTAAACAATACTATGAATCTAGAGATTAAGAGAATTGTTATGAGAATCATTCAAGTGAATCCTGAGGTAAAGGACTTAGCATTTCTATGAAAGAACAAAATTAGAATAATTTACAGCAAAACTTAAAATTCGTACTAAACCATAATCCATGTAAGTCAGATTCATTTATCTCTCTCTTACTCTCACTCAATATTATTATGAAGATGTCCCATGATCTGATAGTAATGTAATGTATGCAAATTAAACGGAAATGAAGTAATTCAAATTAAAACAATGATATATTACTACCCACCTATCAGAATGGTCCAAATCCAAAACACTGACAACACCAAATGCTGAGAAGGAAAGGGAGCAACAAGAACTCATTTCTCTTTTCTTGCTGGTGGGAATGCAAAATAGTCTAGCTACTTCGTAAGTCAGCTTCCCAGTTTCTCACAACTGAACATACTCTTACCATATGATCTGGCAGTTGAAAATTGCACTCCTTGGTATTTACCCAAATGAATTGAAAACTTATGTCCACATAAAAACCTGCACATGGATGTTCAAAAGAGCTTTATTCAAAATCGCCAAGCTTGGAAGCAACCAAATGTCCTTCAGTAGGTGAATCGATAAATAA